>NC_137788.1:105623470-106223470 GCF_963383645.1 Muscardinus avellanarius | reverse complement strand
TTTGATCCTCACCAAAATGGTAGGTAAGATACTGTTACCTCCACTTGTCAGAGATTCAGAGAGGTGACATGATTTATTAAGTAACAAAGCCAGGACCTGCGTCTTCAAATGTGAGTGAGATGCAAATGTGACTCTTCAAACCCCAAGTCCAATGTGTTTTCCTCTTGCTGCCTGTTAAGGTTTGGGTTCATTGGTCTTACAAAAGCTATTGATATGAAGGATATCATGTCCGACTCTTTCTACTCTCATCTTCCTTTTTAAAAAATGCATCTTCCAGCCGGGCGTGGTGGTGCATGCTTGTAATCCCAGCATTCGGGAGGCTGAGACAAGAGGATGGCAGTTCGCAGCCAGCCTTAGCTACTTAGTGAGGCCCTCTGCAACCCAGTGAGACCCTGTTTCAAAATAAAGAATAATAAAAAAAAAATAGGGCCGGGGGTGTGGCTCGGAGGTAGAATGCCCCTGGGTTTCATTCCCAGACCCGCAAAAAAAAAAAAAAAAAGAAAGAAAGAAAATGCATCTTCTGTTCTTCTGTATTTCTGATTTAACACAAAAGCCTTCTGTGTCATGATGCGTTTGTCATGAAGGGTTGGTGGTGATTGCTCCAAGGCTTGCCCTGGCATTGACCTCTGTTTCCTGAATTGCAGGGAGACACTCCATCACAGTCACTACTTTCACGTCGGCTGGGAACATTGGGGAGGATGGAATCCTGAGCTGCACTTTCGAGCCTGATATAAAACTTAAAGACATCGTGATACAGTGGCTGAAGGAAGGAGTTATGGGATTGGTCCATGAGTTCAAAGAAGGCAAAGATGACCTGTCAGACCAGGACAAAATGTTCAGAGGCCGGACATCAGTGTTTGCTGATCAAGTGATAGTTGGCAATGCCTCTCTGAGACTGAAAAATGTGCAACTCACAGACGCTGGCACCTACAAGTGTTACATCATCACTTCTAAAGGCAAGGGGAATGCTAACCTTGAGTATAAAACTGGAGGTGAGTCACTCGGGGAGAGAAAGCACCAAAGGATACTTGAGGATAATGAATGTGAGTTGCTGATGATATGTCATGTGGTTGCTCATGAATGACCAACATCAAACAAAAACCTTCCTCATCATGTTAGTGTCCATCTTACCAAAACCTTCACAAACTCCAACAGCAGCCCACTATAATATTAGGACTTAAATATTTTCTTCTGGGTTTCTGCCATTTCTGAATTTCCAGGTATATTTCCTAAGATATTTTATCAAACTAAATGTTGTCTCCTTTTGGTAGCCCCTGCTATTGCTAATAACCAAAGCTTGGGATGTTTCTATGCTAATTAGATCCAAGCCTATGTCTGAAAGGAGTACTTCCAAAGACTCCTGACAGTCCAAAAATTGGACCATCACTTCTAGAAGAAGGTCAAAGGAACTAACCAAAAAGTATTGTCCTATAAACTCAATAGAACCTTCCCAATGAAATCTACCCTTCCTTGCCAACACAATTTAATAAATGTTTGCTGAATTTATATACAAGGGACTCAGATAGATATAGAGAGGAATACAGAGATGATTTAGAAAACAAAGATGACTGTTTCTTCTCTTACAGAGCTACTAATGTATATCTATAGAGTTGAAGGGTAAGGCAGAGATAATAATTGGTAACATATATTAAATGCTTCAAGAGAAATATAAAGAGTGATTCAGCTGGATGATCCAGGTTAACTTTATCAGTGATCATCATGTTGTTAGTATGAAGCTTCTAATATGACTAAGAAGGGAGCTTTACCTCCTGTAGCTTCCTCTCTGAAACCCATAACCTCAGTCTAATAATAAGAAAATATCAGATACATTTTAGTAGAAGGATATCCTACAAAATACCTAACCAGTACTCCTCAAACTGTCAATGCCATGAAAAACATGGATGGACTGAAAATGTCACAGACCACAAGAACCTAAAGAGATGAGATGATAAAAAGTGTCGTGGTACCCTAGAACAGAAAAAGAACAGAGATGGAAGAACGGGTGAGCTACAGATAAGTCTAGAGTTGCGTTCCAGTGATGGTTTCTCAGTTTTGACAAATGTACAGTGGTTATATAATGTGAATATTAGAGGAAACTTAGGGGAGGCATACACAGAGACTCTTGCTGTACTATCTTTGCAATATTCATGTAAATCTAAAATTACTCCAAAATTAAGTTTATTTTTTACATACAGATAAGAGCAGGTATCCATAGGATTACGTGAAAATCAAATGAAATAACATCTGAAATATAGCACTCTCCCAATAAAGGGTGGTTCACTGTTATATATGCTTAGTTTCTTATACCATCTCCCAGAGCCTATCCCCTACCTGCTCCAAGTGTGTGAGTCTGGTCTCCTCTGCCAGATAACAAACTCATTAAAGGCAAGAAAAAGCTATCCTTTCATACTTACACAGTACTACTCCAAACCTGTTTAAAGAAAAATGCTAAATAAATTAATTGCATCTTGACATTTTCTTGGCATAATAAAAATCTAGACCTTGATGGATGGGCTTGTTAGCACATGCCTGTAATCCTAGTACTTGGGAGGCTGAGACAGAAGGATCACAGGCTTGATAGGCCAGCCTCGGCAATTTAGCAAGACCCTCTACAACTTAGCAAGACCATGTTTCAAAATTAAAAAATAGAAAAAAGGGCTGGTAATGTAGCTTGGAGGTAGAATGCATCTGGGTTCAATACCCAGCAGTCCCCAAAATAAGTCCAAGCCTTCACATTTTTCTCCAAGTGATTCTGCCTAGACAAAAGGGAGAAGTAGTCGACTTCAAAATAGAAGAGTATTATCTTAGTAGAAATCAAATGCCTATATTTCTCCCTGGTTACCAGGGCTGTACAGTTTCTGCCCAAGCAAACTCCAAATTCCAAAGGCTGACAAAACTTGTATTTGGAATTTCTGTGACAGGTGAGTTCTGTTTGTTTCTTCCAACTCCTCCACCCCTAATTTACCCTAATTTTATCTTCCAGAAAGAAAAATATAAAAAGTCCAGAAGACCTCACTGGTTCCTAGGAAGATGCCCATTTGTCTGAAAGAATATATATTTTTTATAATTCCTGGAGCTCTTTTACTTGGAGAATTTGATCTGTTATAACAATTTTCTCCATGAAGTGATGGTTGGGTTTGTGAAAGGGTTATCATATATAGCAATAATATAAGCAAACTATTATTTACATCTATAATACAATGGGCCACACAGAGACAGTGCCCTGGGGGGAGTACTGAATCACTGCAGTGATAGACGTTGTCATCTGTGCTTTTTAAGACCTAGGACTTCAAGGCTATATTGTCTTATCTGTCTAGCCTTGACATTTGTCCTTTTTGACCTTTGACACTGCAGCCTTCAGCATGCCAGAGGTGAATGTGGACTATAACGCCAGCTCAGAGAACCTGCGTTGTGAGGCTCCTCGCTGGTTTCCCCAGCCCACAGTGGTCTGGCAATCCCAGGTTAACCAGGGAGCCAACTTCTCAGAAGTCTCCAACACCAGCTTTGAGCTCAACTCTGAGAATGTGACCATGAAGGTCGTCTCTGTGCTCTACAATGTCACGATCAACAACACATACTCCTGTATGATTGAAAACAACATTGCCAAAGCCACAGGGGACATCAGAGTAACAGGTGAGTTTCTCAAAGCTTTCATCCCCTACGCCATGGTGCTGGCGATCAAACCAAGGGCCTCCTGCATGCTAGGCAACTAGCACTGAGCTATACTCACAACCCTCTTTATGCTATTTGTATGGGCTTATTGTGAAGAAAATAATATCTCAGCTAAGATCCAATTTCTTTAGCAGATATATTATGTTAGAGCACTGATAAATCTATAGAGTCCTTTGCACTGACACTTTGATCACAGTTCTAGTTGGAATAGCATGATATAATAAAAACCTAATACAACAAATTACTTACAGCATGTAGATTAAAGATGGAAATTAGGCTTCATCTTTGTGTCTTCTCACTGACTGGTTTTCTAGAAACTAGTGTTTAGGATTCAAAGGCTCTGACTCAGTAGAACTACTTGACTAGTTTTTGTTTTGGTGGGTTTTCTTTTTTTCTTTTTTTAGGCTAGAGATCAGACCCAGGGGCATTCTATCTTTGAGCTACCCCCAGCCATTTATTATTTCCTATTTTGAAAGAGAGTGTTGCTAAGTTGCTAAAGCTGGCCTCAAACCCGCAATCCTCCTATGTCAGCCCCAACTACTGGGATTACAGGCATGTACCACCATGCCAGCTAGGAGTACTTTGGTTATAGTAGTTGGGAAGTGATGATTATTTTTTGACATCTTTGATGTATTTGGTTGCTATACTACATCCTAAGTCCCCCAAAACTGGTTTGGTTCTAACTTGCCTTTGACAAGGTTTGAATCTAAAGATGAAAGGTAGATAGACTCTGAGTCTTATTCAGCCCTCGTAGGACTGACACGCAATCGCACTAATATTGACCCAGAATTTAATCTGATAGCTCTGGATTAAACTGACCTCTTAGCCCCCTAGCTGAGAGCTAGCTAAGAAGGATCCATGATCTAATCTTGTACTTTAGTATGTACAAAACCTAGAGTTGAGCTGGTACCGAGAAAATGCACAGACTAAGACCATTTTTTCTGGAACTAACTTGAATTCAAACTGTAGAGAAAAACATTTTTCAGAATTATTATCTGCATCAAGTCTAGAACCAGGCAGAAACTATCTTGCACATTATCTTGCATCTATTAATGTTTGCTGAATTTAATTCAACAAATTATAACAGCTTATATTCTTGCTTAACATGATACATATGAGAAAGCAATCACAAATCATATACCCAATAAAGTTTTAATATCCAGAATATATAAAGAACTAAAATTCAGCACATTGTACACATACTAGCTCTATATAATAATATATATTATCTATAGATATATATCTCATATATATATATATATATATCATATATGAGAGAGCGTATATATACATGAGAGAGAGAGTGTGTGAGCACGCTAGTGAGGAACAAATTGGCATCTGTCCTGGTTAGGAATCTGTAAGTTGCTTATAACAGAAAATCAACTCAAGCCTAAGCTAAAATGAGAATGTATTTGGAGTCCTGGGTTGTTTCATAGAACCAAAGCTAGGAAAGTCAATTGACTTCAGAAACTTCTGGAACCCAGAACTTAAATTCTACTGGGTTTCTCTCTCTCCCTCCCTCCCTCCCTCCCTCCCTCCCTCCCTCCCTCCCTTCCTCCCTCCCTCCTTCCCTCCCTTCTTCCCTCTCTCTCTCTCCCTCTCTCTTGTTTTAGTCTGTATAGCAAAATGTAGTTACAAAAGCTCCAATATTTAAAAATATATTTTAATCAGGTGAGTACCCAGACTGAACCTCAATCCCTCTGTCCCATTTCCACATTCCCACAAAGGACTGACTGGTTCAATGTGGACAGGCTCACCATACCTAGACCAGAGGCAGTATCTGATGGGAGAGAAGTGGGAATGAGGCATTGGCTGTTTAAAACAACTGAGCTGACAGTAGTAATTCTTCCATTCAGACTTCAATAAAAGCACCACACTGTATAATCAATGTCTTCTACTATAAAAGGCAGTAACAGAACAAAACATAGACATTGAGAACACCTTTTACTCAGTGTATACTTATCAGATACTTCAGGACAAGTCATCCAAGTGTTGGTACTGGGATTAAAAACAAATTTGTTGGCTCAGATTTTTAAAACATCAGAATCCCTTCTTGTTATACATGTTTTTATTTTTTATTTTTTTATTTTTTTTTTGGTGGTACTGGGGTTCCTGGAAGCCCTTCTTCCTCCGGGCTACACTCCCAGACCTATTTTATATTTTTGAAACAGGGTCTCTTACGCCAGCGCGGCTGGCTTCGAACCTGCGCGATCCTCCTGTCTCTGCCTCCCAAGCGCGGGGATTACAAGCGTGCACCACCACGCCCGGCTGTTATACATGTTTTTAAACAGTTGAAGGGAGTCATGTGATTTGCACCCCATGTTATCTAACTATACTGATAATTTACATCATTAATTCAACAAATATATATTGTATGACAGGTATATGCACAGCATGATGCTGAGATGAATAGCACAAATATCATAAAAAAGTTAATCTCAGTATAGATATGGTACCTACAGGAAAGATGGTTAACTATAGCTAGAGTGGACCAGTAGATGAGGCAAAGTTTAAGTTGGGCTATGAAGGAGAAGAAAAATGGTTCTGATTGAATAAGAAGCTTTAATAAACACAATAGAATGTTACTCAGTTATAAAGAACAAAATTATGTCATATGTAGGAAAATGGACGGACCTAGACAATATTATACTAAGTGAGATCAGCCAGTCTCAGAAAGTCAAGGGTTATGCTTCCTCTCACATATGGAAGTAGAGAGAAAAACAGGAAACAAAAGGGGCTTCAGACAAGTGAGGAGAAAGGCCAGTAGGCTAGTGGAAGGTAACTGGGGAAGAGAAAAAAGGAGAACTGATGAAGGAAATAGTTCAAATAATGGCAGGAAGCTATCACTACCCATGGGGAGGCAGGGCAGAGTGGGTTGGGATCCAGAGGGAACACCACACGCCGTGTGCACGCACGCTGTATCACTCTGAACCTCACTATGACCTCTTAGCTAACTCTCAGGGACTGTATATTCTGTTCCATTTCTTCAAGCCATCACTTCTTGGGGGTCAAATCCGCCCCAGCAGAAGGAAGCCTGTTGCAGTCCATTTTTGCCTGTCACTTGGGAAGAGTCCAGGCTATAGCCTACTTGCTTGCCTACAAATCATCATCCTTTATCATCAGATTTTTCAGCAATAAAGTTGATAGTTTGGTCTTCCATTGGCCTACTCTTTTTGTCTTTCTCTTTAACTGGTTCAGAGCTAAATTGGGAAAGACAGTGTTATTTATTGAACTCCTTGGAGTACCAGTAGTAGGCGCTCAAAAGATGTTTACTTCTTATATTTTTAATTGACATATTTAGTTGGAACTATAAATCCAGATGTGGAACTGGAAACAAAGAGCATGGGAATGGTGCTTATTGGCTTGGATGGGGTTATTGTTGAGTTTATGGCTAATACTTATTACATCATTTCTATATGCTGGCACTTTATATGTATTCACTCCTTAGTCCTCAACAGAACCCTATAAAGTAGGTCATTTTTCTTAGCCCTGTTTGACAGAGGAAGAAATTAGAGCAAATGTATATTGAGTAGCTTGTCTAAAGTCACACAACTAGTGAAAGAACTGAAATGAACTAAATGAGATTAGATGGTCTCGGGGAAAAATAGGAGCAAAAGAAGAGCAACTTTATTTCTTCACTTCAACCCTTTCCTGCCCCAAAATGAAAACAGTGATTCCTTTTCGCTTTACAGCGTGCGAGGGAAGCTGGTGACACAGAGCCTAGGAAGGTCGCTGACTAGAGGGAAAATGTATCCAGACCAAAGCCTGGCCGTGACCTTTTGGTTAGCCTATTCTTTATGTGGGAACCCACGGCAATTTCTTTATTGCTGTAGTTTTTCATTTGGCCGAGTGCTCACTGGAGTGGACCGCAGAATGGAATTTCCTTTAAAGAATTAAGCGTTGTAGAAAGGTGGAGAAAGGGGTACAAAATTGCTTGTATCGGGAACAACTTGTTTTGTTTTGCAGGCACTTTTCTTTGCTAACCAGTCATGTGAAGAAGGCATTTAGCTTCTTCAATGTGACCCTGGACTTTTTTTCTTCCCCTTACAGACTCTGAGATCAAAAGGCGGAGTCACCTGCAGCTGCTGAACTCAAAGGCTTCCTTGTGTGTCTCTTCCGTCTTTGCCATCAGCTGGGTACTCCTACCTCTCTCCCCTTACCTGATGCTAAAATAATGGGCTGTGGCCACACAAAAGCGTGCAAAGTTATTGGTACCACAGGTGAGCTAAATCACAAATGGCATGGACATTGGTGTGTGCGCTTGCATTCCTGACAAGAGCCAAGCAGCCTTCAGCATCGTAGAAACATTTAGTCATCCCAGGGTAGTGACACTCTTTCCACTAGTACCGTGAAAAGTAAGCTTAGAAAAGAGCAGGGACATTCTTAACAGACTTAGAGGAAAACGAAGTCCATACAATTCAAATCTTTGTGTAAATTCAAATGCCTTTTTATTTACTGAGTTCTTAATGAAGGTAAAAATGGTTTATTACAAAAGAGATGGTTAGCCCTGTTTAATTACTCTGGATTCCACTGTCATTTGCAAAGCCTAATGGCATGCACAGAATCACTTACCTATGTGACCCCCCAACTCAGCCTCTCTGCACAGGAGAGCTGGTAGATGGCTCACCGCCCCACCCCACCCCCCAGTCGAGATTTCTCATTCTCTCTCCAGTTCTCTGGCTCCAATTACTGGCAGGACATTTCTTTCTAAATATTCTACTGCAGATGAAATTTGTATAACGCCAAGCTCCTAAAGTTCCAGTCAGCACTCCCACATCACTCAGCGGGGTCCCCCAAGCCTCCAGGCTCACAGTCCCAGAGCTATTTTGTCTCCCCTCTGTCCTTCTTTGTCATTTGTTGCTAGCTCGGCGGCATTTCCCCTGCATCGTGGGTCAGGCTGACCCAAATCCTCTTTCAACATCCCGGCCCAGCCTAGTTCTAAACCCTTGTGCTTGCTCCTTCCTCTTCTGTTTTGGGTGATGGGAGCAGGACCAGAGTGAATGTGTTTGGGCACGATTTTAATCAGCAGCCCAGAATGGCTCTCCGGTGCTACTGTATCAAAGTTTAAGACCTCAGTATAAAGTCAGAGCCTTTGGCAGTTTCTCTCCCTGAGCTTCCTCCTTCTCTCAAGGACCTGCCACTGTCTCCAGCCTTGCTCTCTCTCTGCCCCTTTCTGGAAATCTGGCACACGCTACAGCGATCCATGTCCACTGCTTCCCTCACCCACATCAGGAAGATGCCCGCTAGCTTAAGCCCCCCTCCTGAGGGCCCTTGTACTCCTGTCTGTGGCTGTCTGTGTACCTTGTTCCTCACACTCATGTATGGCACACATGCCCTGCCTAGACTGAGGCCTTAAGAAAGGCAAAGATCTGCTGATCTGCTCCTTTTTATCCGTCTTCTGCTCCTCAAGCTTGCTGTAGCACAGTGCACAGAGCAGATTCTCTGTAAGGAAACCTGCCAGTTGCCATCTTTCCAATCCCACATGGTTGTCAGCAGAGGGAGGTTCCCCTGAGGAAACTACCCCTGAGGATCCCACTAATAGAGGAATCCTATCTTATTTTCTGGTCTCCATACAACACTGCAAATGGGTTTTTAATAACCAACAACTAGATAATATGAGCCATACAGAAGAGCCTACTCATCTTAACCTTTACTCCATTAAAGCAGTCATTTGCACCCCCTTTTTTTTAAAGATATGCCACACACGGGAAGGTGATAGTCATACAGTACACATGAGGTTATAAACTGCTACCCACTTAGCTGCAGCTCCACCTTTTTCTCCCAAGAACCATAGAGGAATAACTCTTTAAGTAGATTAAAAAAAAAAAAAGTAAGTGGATAGATCATTAGTTGAGACACACATTATAAGTGGCCAGTACATTTTAGGCCATACACTCCCTGGCTGGGAAGGAAGCCAAAGCCTTCTCTGCACCCAGGAGCCTGCCCACACATTACCTCTCAGTTCCTCTTTGCTCTGAGTACCTGTCTCTGACAGAGCCCGAGATGGTCACTGAGCTGATCTCCCTTTAAGATAAGACCAAACCATCTGTCTTCCCTTAGCAACTCATGTGACCAAATAGAACATCAAAATACAGAAAAATAAGCCCATTTCTAAATACATTCACAGAGTGCCAGGGAGACTCAGTTCTCCATAAATGTTTGCTGATTGGTTGTAATGGTTATCTTATTGCTGTTATTTTCAGAATCCCGGGAATGTACAGAACTATTTTTTCACAAGATATGACCCAGTTTTTTATTTCTGGGGGGAAATGAATTAATGGCTAGAGTCTCAAGTGAACAAACAAGAACAAGAAACAAAAAGAAGACAAAAGCAGTCCATGGAAGACTCCAAGATGAGCGCGCGCCATCTTCAAAGGCACATGTTATATTTGGGGAGTAACTCATCTACACCAGAGAAGCATGTCTAAGCTGCTAGCTGAAAAGCGGAGACAAGTGGATCCTGCATCTCGGGGACCTCCCCTTATCCATTAAGTCCTGGGGAGTGAGAGGACGGGCTACTGCATCTCTCTGGGTATATGTGCTGTAGTGTCGCTCTGAGGAAGCTCCTCAGAGAACACTCTGGTCTCCATGTGCACAACTTATATATTTCAAGCTAAAACCGCAGTGTGCGGTTTAGGATAACATCTTTCAGGGGACAGAAGCTGCTGACCAGCTGCCACTTCACAGCTCGGAGGCGGCTGTGTTTTAATGAAGGGTCACATGACTTGCTTTTTGTCGTGATACTTTCAAACGTGCCTTGGCTTCTCCTCCCATCTGATGAATGCCGGAGGTCTGAAAAGTGAACCTAATTTTAGGGTAAACCAAGTAGTTGGGTGACACTGATTTTTAAGATAATCAGAGTCCCTTCTGTTTGAACAGATGTCGTCTTATTTCTCAAATCCTGTTGATCTGTGAATGGCCCAGGAAAGGGCCCCTCGCCTTACCATGTGACCTTGGGTCATCGCAAGGGTTGAGGCTTCTGCTTTCTATCCTTCATAGAAGCTCTGACCTCAGCTTTCAACAAGCACCCACTGGGACTCAGCTGGGGTGCCCACATGCCCTCTTCTCCCCCAGGGGACATCTGGCAATGTCTGGGGACAATGTTGGCTGTCACAACTTGGGGGAGGAGGAGCTTAGTGCCACTGGCCCCTACTGCATAGAGCCTGGGGATGCTACTCAGTACCCTACAATGTACAGGATATCACCCTAAAACAAAGAATTGTCCCCAGTGTCAGTCATGCCCAGGATGAGAAACCCTCATTTGGAGTAGAAAAAGAGGAAAGCAAACAAATCTGTTTGCTTCCTAAAAATGGACATTGGCGTCTGTCTTTTTGGCTACCGCCTCAGCACAGAGAGCCAGGTCGCTGTGTTGGGCAACCAGGACTAACATCTTTCAGGGAACAGAGTTGGCAAGGCATGTGGGAAATTGCTAGTGGAACTATCTTCAGCTCCTTGAGCTCCAAGATCCCTTCCCCTTCATTCTACCTACAAACTGAGCTATGCAAGAAAGCTGCCCAAGTTCCATCTCAACTTCTCTCGCTCTGAATTTTAGGTCTCAAAACCCTGCTTAGCCAAAATGCAAATTAAGGCCAAAAAAAAAAAAATGTGCCTTCCTTAAAACACACAAGTTGCTGAGCTTTTCTCTAGGGTGCCCAGGAGTTAGGCAAGTGCCCTACCACTCAGCTGTGCCCCGGCCTGTGACATGGGACCTTAAGGAATGAAGCTTTGATATAAAAGGCTTTTCCCACCCCTCCCACACTTCTCACGTGTTGACCACTGCCCCCGGCACTTTGGACCACCATGTCTGTTTTACATTTTGTTATAAAAAATAAACTTGATTTTAAAGTTCTGACCACTTGAGAGAATGATTAAATATACATTTCCTATACTGTTGTCTGCCTGGTCTGTGAGTGAAAGGGGAAATGGATTAAAAAGTCTTAAGGTACTTAATAGAATAAGTTCTAAAAATTAGTGCCCAGCACATAACAGGTTTTTCATAAATCCTTGTTGAATGAGCAGAAGGTATAGAAGGTATTGATGAGAACCTCCAAATATGGGCTGAATGTCTGGGTCTAGTTTCCTATGAAAATTCTACTAGGCTTACATCAGCCTAGCATGTTTTCCTCTGAGAAATAGTGGTGGCACTGGGCTTAAGGCAGATGAATGTGTGTGTGTGTGTGTGTGTGTGTGTGTGTGTGTGTGTGTATGTGTATGTGTGTGTGTATGTATATGCATATATATAGTGTGTATACATATCATTCATACACACATATATATATATGATAATTGCTCTAGTTTCAAAAGTCATCTGACTCTTACTACTGAGAAATTTTCTAATTTTTTAGAGCTGAACAAAAAAATTCTCAAAATCATCTTTTCTAGTCCTTTCATTGTTTAGATAAAGACCTAGAGGCCAGGTCAAAGTGTGGGTCACTGGCTATACTTGGGTTATATGACTTTCCAAGAGTCACTCTGGTGATTGGGGGTAAGATACAATCTACAGAATATTTAGTCACTAAAGGGCAAATACCCAGGGGACATTTGGAATACTGGGTTCCCAGCTTGGCACAGTAGGCCTTTTGCAGGAAGAGGCACAGATCAGTTTTCCTTGCTGTGACAAACACCTGAGATCACGGACTTGAAGGGAGAATTATTTTGGCTCACAGCTGCACAAACTTCAGTGCATGGCTGCTTTGGGGCCTGTGGTGAGGCAGGATTTCATGGCGGGGAGCACACTTTGGAACAAAACTACTCGGTTCAAGGCATCAGAGAAGCAGAGGAGATCAAGAGAGTGCAAGAGAGAGCAAAAGGCTGGGGCCTCAGTGTGCTTCAAGGGCACTCTCCCAGTGACCTAGCTTCTTTCCACTAGGCTCCACCTCCTGAAAGTCCTCCCACCTCCAGCACTGCAGACCGATAACCAAGCCTTTATGTGTGGGTCTTTGGGGACATTTCTTTTAAACCATAACAGAGACCAAAGCTGAATCAAATTGTGAAGGCACAAACACTCCTAACCTCTTTTAATTCTCTGGCCTTGTCCATGAGCATCCAGCAGATGCATCAGAACAGACACACACATCACAAACCAGAATATGATATACACCACAAGCATCTGTAAGCATGCCAAAAACGAAAGCCTCTCAGAAGTATGGACACATCTGAGGGGACAGACAAGCCCAACTTCAAGGTGAAGCCTGAGCTACCAGATATACCCAGGTTGTGAGAAGACCTATTTTAAGTACACAATAACCTCAATCCATGTACTGTTAATTGGAGGTGAACAGGGGGGTCATTATTCTACAAGAAGGCGTCTGCCTCATGACCTGTGCAGTATGCTTTGGTTCTGCTGAGGATAGGTGTAGTTCCTTTCTCTTCACACGCTCACCTGGAGGTCTGATTCAGCACATCTGACTATGTGCCTAAACTATTTCTGCTGAATCATTTCCAGGAATTTCTACAAGTGTATCATCAGTAAAAACAGGCAGTCAGAAAGTTTAGCCATATTTTTGCCCATCTTTTTAAAAATTTCACCTACTCTCAAGGTCCAGCAAAAATTCTTTCCCCATGACACTACCTCTGAGTGCCCAACACACTGAGAGCTCACTCTCTTTAGCCTATATGTGCATTTTAGCACAAAATCACATTTTATTTTCTCATTGTTGTGCACTTAGACTCCTTTGAAGATGATGATAAAATAAGGATTTGGACCCAGGAAGCCTTTGGAAGTTTGCTCTATGAAAGAGAGTCAAGTAATTCTTACCTAGAAAGGCTTGTTCTTGCTGGTGTCTGCTGGGCTAGAGCTGTTAAGTCACAGCCTGGGAAGGCAAGCCTGTAGTTATCACTCTAGGAGCCCCTGTCTGTGGGAAGACAGGACTGCTTCAGAAATGTTATTGGCTGACCCTTCTAAAGTCATAAGTTCACCTTTAGCTTTATCTTTTCTCTTCAGTTCAAATATAATTTCCTGGCCTGAAAGGTATTCTCAGTATTTTTGAGTATAAGGTCCTTTGCCCAAAACTCTAAACATAACTTCAGATAAGAGCTTGATGGACAGTTTAGTCTTCTCTGCTTTCCTTAAAACAAGCGAAAAATGGTGCTCAGTTAATCCAGCCTATGGGGCTGTTCATGGCAGACTGAGACCATTTCTTTTCTCTCTGGTCTTTCATATTTGCAGTTATCAAACTCTGCTGGTAACCATTCTTGTATTATTACAAAAAGAGCTATTTAGATTTTGATGAGACTTCCGGGAAGATGGCAATGGAGGAAAGCGGCACTTACAAGTCCCTCTAACAATCGAACTCTATTACCACAAAACCAGCGCCTTTCAGAGCCAGAAAACACCACGAGCAAAGAAATAAAAACTGTAAATACAAGGGACAGAGGGCTGGAAAAACAAGACACCAGAAAGAAACTAGCCCGAAGTGCCGCGGCCGCCGCGGTGCAGAGCAGCTGAAGCCGTGGCACGAAGCGGCCGGAGCGGCCGGAGCTGCGGCAAGGAGCGGCGTGGCCTACATCTTCCCTAGCAGCACCAGGCTCCAGAGAGGAGGGAAACTCAGAATGGAGCTCAATCCAGAGAGGAGGTACGCCGGCCTCGTGGCCTAGGACGCAGCAGCAGCGATTTACTGCTGGCGGCAGCGGCGAGTTCACCGGATGGCTCTAGACCAACGCACTCTACCAGCCACAAGGCACCAGAGAGGAGGGGTGGACAGCGAGCCGAGGTGAGCAAGTGCTGAACAGCCGGGCGGCAGTCAGCAGTTTTTTCGGCGCAAGGAGCGTCTAAATTTCCCAAGGGCCAGGATCAGCACACCCCGCAGGGACTCAGCGGAGCTCAAAACCAGAGAAGAACTATGCCAACCTCACGGCTGAGGACGTGACAGCAGCGCCTTACTGCCGGCAGCAGTGCCTTACTGCTGGCAGCAGCGGCGAATTCACCGCACGGCTGAAGACCAACGTACTCAACCAGCCACCAGGCTCCAGAGAGGAGGGGTGGACAGCGAGCCGAGGTGAGCAGGTGCTGAACAGCCAGGCGGCAGTCAGCAGTTTTGTCGGCGCAGGGAACATCTAAAGCTCCCAAGGGCTGGGCACAGCACACCTGGCAGGGACTCAGAGCAGAGCTCAAAACCAGAGAAGAAATATGCCGCATCACGGCCGAGGGCGTGGCGGTGGTGCCCTATTGCCAGTGGCGGCAGCAGCGAATCCACCGAGTTCACTACAGCTCCATCAGCGCACTCAACAACCGTGAGTCAAATTGCGACCCCTACGGGAGAAATCCCAGTACTGCACTCCCAGGGACTTGCGCAGATAGTCTCCCTGAGTTGGAGATTTTAGCAGTGCAACCCAGTGGGGGAGTGGCGGTGGCAGAGATATCACACCATAGTCACAACTCCCCGCTGGAGAACGCCCAACTTGGCACCCCCCACGGTCTAAGCAGCCTCGATTGACTCCCACACACCAGTAAGTAAGGCTGTATGGGAAAATATGACAACAGTGTTTGGTTCCTCTCGCCTTCCTTTTGTTGTTGTTGTTGTTGTTGTTTGTTGTTGTTGTACTGGGGATTGAACCCAGGTTGAGGGAGGGTTCTACCACTGAGTTCTTTTTTTTTCTTTAAACAGGGTCTCACTAAGTTACTATGCACTGGCCTTGAACCTGCAATTCTCCTGTCTTAGCTTCCCAAGTACTGGGATTACAGGTGTGCACCACCACACCCGGCTCACCTTCCCTTTAAGAAATTTTCCCAGTTAGTCAGGTACAGTGAGTGTGTTACCTATATAAACTACTGTTGTAGAAATCTGAGGGCCAATGCTGCAAATGGCCACCTTGATAGAGGAAAAGGAAATTGAGTGCCTACTATGTGTCAGCCATCATAGTAGGTATTTCTCTACTTCAACGCTTATTTCATAAGGTAGTATCATCACAATCACCCTTAGTATCATCACAATCACCATTTTACAAAGGAGAAAACAGAACCTGAGAAGTTAAATAATACCTGTGATCACAGAGTCAATAGGCTAACCAAAAATTCAAGCCCAAATTTATTATCACAACCCCTATTGCTTCTGAAAGAGTGCATGCATGTGTGAAAGTGCCATATAAGGCTTAAAACATTATTACATCTGGGTGTGGTGGTGCACACCTGTAATCCCAGTTCTTGAGAGGCCAAGACAGGAGGATTTCGAGTTCAAGGGCAGCCTCAGCAAGTAGTGAGACTCTCAGAAAACTAGGGAGATCCTGTTTCCAAAATAAATAAATAAATAAAAAAGGGTAGGTGTGTATCTGAAGGTAGAATGCCCCTGGGTTCAATCCCCAGTAACACACACACACACACACACACACACACACACACACACACTCAACCACACACAAAATAATAATTAAATATTGGCGATCATATTATTGTTGGTAAGTATGAGGATTTTGGGAGCTTCAGTTTTGTTTTGTTCTCATGAAGAACCTTTGCTGTCGGTGAGGATGGAGGCCTCTCTCCCTGCAGGAGATGATTCCTCAGTAACGTTCAGGCTTTCCCTGGCTCACAGAGGGGTGGGCAGTGGAATTTCACACTTCAGCCTAACTCTTTCTAAGGATATCACCATGTGCTGCTCTAATGTAATGAGTAAGGAGGGCACACAGGTAAAAACGATCTAGGTAAAGATACAATGTATCGGAAAAATGCTTGGTTCTATTAAATACCTCTCCCCACCTCACCAATTTATAAGCCAGGGTAATCCTACTTACCAACTCTCAAGGTCAGGCCTGAGTTTATTCTGAACAAAGTTCTTGCAGCGGGCAAAATTTATATCAGAATCCCTGTCTAAGTAGTACCTGCCTCCTTTAGTAACGTGGCAATTGAATGAGATAATGCATAAAAAGCAGTTATTGTGTCACCTGGCTATATTCATTTACTAATGCTGCTATAACAAAACGCCGTGGCTTGAAGGTGAAGCTCAAAGTGTAGGCAAGGTCTCTGTCTCGCAGACAGCTGGCCTCTCGCCATGTCGCACAGAGCCGTTCCTCTATCCCAGCACAACCCTGCTGTCTCTCATCGGATAATTGGATTGGGGTCCACCCACACGACAGCATTTAAGCTCTTTAAAACCCTATTTCCAAATACAGCTGCATTCTCGGGTGTTCTGGGGGTTAGTAATTTGACATATAAATATGGGGAATAATTTAGTCCATAACACTTTTATATATAAAAGAACTAATAAAAATCAGACATTATTAAGTATATGTATTGGGCAGGGCAAATGAATAGAAAAGAATTATAACAAGAAAGACATGAATAGCTTTGTTTTTCCTCTGTTTGACCAAGAATAGATGTTTAATGTTGGAACAGTTGGGATACAGCAGAAAGCCTCGTCCAAATAGCACCGGTGCAAACAGGTCGGAGGGCGCGGGAAGACCAGAGTGCAGCGGCTCAGCAGGTTGATGCTGTGAAGGGAGCGGCATTGGCTAATGGCCTCCCCAAACTGCAGGTTACTATTTTAAATGCTACAAAAGACCATAGAGCTTAAAAAGATGAAAGATAAAACCAGTATGGGTCCAATCTTTAAAGGAGGAGAACTGAGTCATAGGGGGACAGTTTAGCTCCATGTAACTGAATTGCCAAGTAATAAGGTTGTCTTTGGACTAGAGGCAGATTAAAATCTTCTCTGTCCTGGGGAATCTCAGGGGAAAAAAATTATTTTCTTCCTTTCCACTAAACCCTAGACTAAAACCAAAACCAAAAACAACAACAACAACAAAAAAAAAAAAAAAACAAAAAAAAAAAACCCAATCCAGTCCTGGAAGACTAAAAACAACTAAACAGCTGTGTGCCGGTCAAAGTCATACAAATGGGATGCAGACACACTTACCTTCAGTGGGACATAATGAAAATATAAAAGAGAGCTAATTTGGAGTAAAACAAACAGCTCTGTGGGAGCAGGACACTCCTCTGGGCTCTTGGTATAGTGCTGGGAATCACCGCAGTGGCTCATCAGGGCCAAGTGTTCCAGTAGAGAATGGACTCTCCAACCCCATTACAATAGAAAGAGACCCTTCCCCACAGTAACCTTCTATATTAAATTTGTAGGAAAAGAAGAGTAGGTAACTATAATGCAGTAGAAAAGCCTCTATTGAGGAAATGGCCCTGTTAGAAAAGGGAGCCCCGAAGCAAGTATTAGGCTAATTCAGCCAAGGTTTTGAGGGCTTTTCAGTTGCACTTCTGCTCAGTAAAGGAAAACGAATCATCAGAACTCCCTGCCAGCCACAGTGGAGAGGGCGCAGCAATCCTCACTGGACTAAATGTCAGTGGATCGTAAAGGCAGCAGAAAGATGACCAGCTTCTGCAAGAGCTCTCCTGTGGAAGGGTGTGGCCACCCATGGGTGAGCCAGCTCCCCGCCAGGAGGGGAAAGCAGCAGCCTGGGGCCTCTGCTCAGATTTGCATCAGCAAATCACTCAAGTGAATACCCGTCCCAGCACCTCAACTGGTCTCCCTACCTCTAGCTGCATTTTGACTTTCAATTTGTGATCCAAAAATCATCCTTTCAAGAATAGCGAGGATACAGGCAATCTGTTTCAGCAGCAAGCATCCATTAGGCCTAGTTCAAACAGAGGATTGATGAAGGTGAGAAACACAAGTCTTCCCAGGTCAAGGTGGCAAGGTGGCCATTCTGACCCAGTACTTCTGGCAGGTGCTATGCATGTTCCTGGGAAGAGATAGGACGAAGGAGGGAAATGAATTATTCAGCTAGTGGCCTAAATAAGTCGGGAATCTAATGGGATTCAAGACAGATGCTTCTCAACTTTCCTTCATTAATGTGCATGGAAACTGGGGGATATACATGTACTAAAAATTACTAATAATTTTTATCAAGAAAAATACTTCTAGCCAGGTGTGGTGACTCATGTTTGTAATCCCAGCATTCGGAAGGCTGAGACAGGGTGATCACAGTTCGCGGATAGCCTCAGCTACTTAGGCCCTTTGCAACTCAGTGAGACCCTTTTTAAAAATAAAGAATTAAAAAAAAATAGGGCTGGGGGTGTAGCTCAGAAGTAGAATGTCCCTGGCTTCCATCTCCAGTACTGCAAAAAAAAAAAAAAGAAAAGAAAAGAAAAATACTTCGAAATCTACCTCCCTAATAATGGTGATCGTACCTGTGCACGCTCTAGTCTGCATCCATTTGCATACAGATTTATATAGCTGCTATCATAACCTTGGTATTGGGTAAATCTATAGAATTATGGACCTAAAGATTTGTGCTATTGTTTTTCTATAAAAAAAATAGACTTTACCTAACTCCACACATTTCATTTGAAGAATTTTCAATCATCGCTGATTGGACACCATTCCTTTGACAATAGTTCTTGCTGATCAAAGGTGAAGTTGAAGTCGGGTTTATACCTGCATAATTTTATAAAGAAAAGATGCTGAATTTGGTAAAGAGCTATAGATTTACATTGATAGGCCTTAGATATGAAGAAAATGCCTGAAGTCTAGAAGACAAAAAGAGAGTCTCTTATTTTCATAGCACATTCTGGCTTAAAGCGGGATGCTGGGGTTTGAGTCTTAAATGTCCCCCTAAACTCATATGCTAGAGGCTTGGTCACTGGCTGGTGGTCCTGCTGGGGAGTGATGGAACCTTTAGGAGGTGGAGCCTGGTGGAAGGAAGACTCCAGACCTTCTTTTCACCCAGACTGATGCCTCCTGGCTCCTCAAATACAGATATTCAGGAGCATCATCCCTGGGTCCACCCTCCCCAGCCCAGTGCTTTACACAATAACACTCCAAACATTTTCTTTTTTGTGTGTCTGTGTGTGGTACTGGGGGTGGAACCCGGGGGCTTTTCTACCTCCGGGCCATTTTCCCAGACTTATTTTTTATACTTTATTTGGAAACAGGGGCTCACTAAGTTGCTGAGAGCCTAAGTAGCCGAGGCTGGCTTCGAACCTGTGTGATCCTCCTGTCTCAGCCTCCCAAGCACTGGGATTACAAGCGTATGCTACCATGCTCGGCCCAAACAGTTTCTCAACAGGACTATAACAGAGGGACATGAGATGCTGAAGAAAGAAGAACTTTATTACAAAAGAATCTTCTGAAAACACCATGTACTACTCATTTATTACAGGAAAAAGAGCTTTCAGGTCCCACATACTGTGCAAATAAAAGAAAATTTATTAAAATGCAGTGCAGTTTAACTGCTACCTAAAATAGGCACTTAAAATGGTTTCTGTCAATACAGAAATATATAACAAGGCTCTGCCTCAGTAGGTGGGAATTTTATATTTCCTTGCAACTAGGAACATTATTTATACACTCTAGCGACATCCCTACAACTAATGTATAGACTTCTCTATGCGCCATGATGTTATAATCTACTCGTGCTCTCCGTGCTGTTACCAGGATGTGGATGCACTTTTCGGAAAAGTTAGCTGTCATTAAAATTAGAAAAGGCACTACAGTAATCCACAGTCTGTCCTTTTATATTCATCATTTTCAGGTTTTATCACTCAGAGAAGGAAGGAAAAAGGCTTTTATTTGCTTGTTATTTCCAATAGCTCGTCCACAAGAAGAGAAAGGAAGCAATAGAAAGTGGTTGACTGGGCCTGGGGTGCACACTTGTAATCCTAGTACTTTGGAGGCTGAGAAGGGAGGATCACATTTTATGGTCAGCCTCAGCAACATAATGAGACCCTGCTTCAAAATAAAACAATAAAATAGGGCTGGAGGTGTAGCTCAGAGGTAGAATGTCTCTGCTTTCCATTAAAAAATGAATGAATAAATGAATTAATTAATTAATGAGTTAAAAAGAAAGTGATCTGGCCAGGCGTGGCGGCGCACGCTTGTAATCCCCGTGCTTGGGAGGCTGAGACAAAAGGATCGCAGAGGTTCAAAGCCAGCCTCAGCTACTTAGTGAGGCTCTCAGAAACTTAGTGAGACCTTGTTTCCAAATAAAATATAAAGAAGGTCTGGGAGTATAGCCCAGAGGTAGAAAGCCCCTGGGTTCCACCCCCAGTACCACCAAAAAAAAAAAAAAAAAAAAAAAAAGAAAGTGATCTGACTGTAAAATAAAAAGGTTTAAAGAATCTTGAAAATAAAATGTCATGACATGAACAGCATGATACTTATAGGTATGTTTATACATAGAGATTTTATAGATAGTTACAAAAATCATTATTAAATGCCTAACTCCCACCTGAATATTCTTTGAAATAAAGGGGGAAATTTCAAAAATTAAATAAAATTGGTATATAAAAAATATTTGGGGGGTACTGGGAATTGAACCCCAGGGACATTCTAGCTCCAAGCTACATCTTCACTTTTTTAGTTTTTTATTTTGAAACAGGGTTTAAGTTGAGAGGGTCTTTCTAACTTGCTGAAGCTGGCCTCGAAATGTGATCCTCCTGTCTCGACCTCTCAAATACTAGGATTACAGGCATGAGCCACAGCATTCTGGCTCCTATATAAAATTTTTAGAGATTGACTTATTTTATACTGGGGACTGAACTTCAAGAAAATTTTGCCTCTAAGCTACACGCCCAGCCCTATTTAATTTTTTTTTTTTTTTTTTTTTACCTTTAAATGGGTCTTGTTAAGTTTATGATAAGGCTGGCCCCAAATGTGATCTTCCTGTTTTAGCTTCTCAGGTATGGGATTACAGGCATGTGCCACCACACCCAGCTGGAATTTTTAAAGTTAAGAAGTCTTCATGAAAAATTCAAAATGTTTTCCCTCTTTACATCTAAATCTTTGCAAATAAGTATCTTAATGTAATATTAACATAATTTAATAAAATGGCATGATATTTGGGATTTGCTTTAAAACAAAGAGGATAACAGGGAAGTGTATTAAACAAGAAAAACAAACACTATTAACTAGTGAGAGTAAGTTGTGGGTAATTGGGAGTTCTTTTTACTTTTCCCTCTACTTTGTACATATCATATATCTAAAGTTTTCTAAATAAAAATGTTTAAGAATCATTCATGATAATTTAAAATATATGGGTTTTTTGTGGCACTATGGATCAAACCCAGGGCCTCACACATGCTAGGTAAATACCACTGAGCTACATCTCCAGCTCTATATGAGTTTTGTTTTTTTTTTTTTTTTTTTTTTTGTGTGTGTGTGTGTTACTGGGGATGGAACCCTTCTCGGGCTACACTCCCAGACCTATTTTATATGGAAACGGGGCCTCTTAAGCCAGCAAGGCTGGCTTTGAACCTGCGCGATCCTCCTGTCTCTACCTCCCAAGCATGGGGATTACAACCATGTGCCACCACGCCTGGCCTCTATATGAGTATTTTTAATAACAGCAAAGTTAACATGCAAGATTTACTGTTTGCTCATACTCTTTGAAATATCTGCATGCATTTATCAAACACTTACAATTTTCTCCATGAAAATATGTATATGTGTGTATGTATATACATACACATCACACCTTTGGTATCATGGTAGATTGGTTCCAAAACTCCTCAAAGATACTAAAATATGCAGATAGATATTCAAGTGCCTTGCATAAAGTGGTATATAACCTATGCACATCCTCTTGTTTCAATTCTAGATTATTTATAATCTCTAACACAGTGTAAGTAGTTGTTATATCATTTAGGGACTAAGAACAAGAAAAAAATCTGTACATGTTCAGTACAGATGTTTTTCTTTGGGGGTATCCCCCATTTTTTGAGTTACAGTTTCACTAAGTTATTCAGGCTGGTCTCAAGTTTGCTATCCTCTTGTCTCTGCCTCCCAAGTAGTTGGAATTACAGGCATGCCCTACTAGACCTGATCAGATACAATTTGTGTGTGTGTGTGTGTGTGTGTGTGTGTGTGCGCGTGTTACTGGGGATTGAACCCAAGGGCATTCTACCACCAAGCTACACTCCCAACCCTATTTTTTATTCTTTATTATGAAGCAGCATCTCACTGAGTTGCAGAGGGCCTCACTGAATAGCTGAGGCTGTCCATGAACTGTGATCCTCCTGTCTTAGCCTCCCAAGTGCTGGGATTACAAGCATGTGCCACCACATCCAGTTGAGATATAATATTATTTGTTTGTTTGTTTTGTTTTTCTTTTGGTGATACTGGGGGTGGAACCCAGAGGCTACCTCCAAGCTATACTCCCAGACCTATTTTATATTTTATTTGGAAACAGGATCTCACTAGGTTGCTGAGAGCCTAAGTAGCTGAGGCTGGCTTTGAACCTATGCGATCCTCCTGTCTCAACCTCCCAAGAGTGGGGATTACAAGTGTGCGCCCCCATGCCCGGCTAGAATTCTTAAATGAAGATTTTCAATCTATAGTTGTTTGAATCTACAGATTAAACCTACGTATATAGAAGGCTAACTACATATCCATACACACACGTATTTTGGTAAATACAGAATACTTACTGAGAATACTGGTTATGCATTTAACTTATCATTTATGCTCTTGAGTAAGTTATATACTGTAAGGATAACATTTAATGACACAATATATTTGAAAATACTGAGCATAGTAGCTAGCACAGTATAAATGTTCACCTAGAGTTGGTTTAAATGACATTAAGCAAGTGGGGGAGACTAGATCTGTGATAGGAGGCAGGCTGCCCCTAACATGTGAGGTGCAGGAGCCATGAGGACAGGGGCACCCACCCTACCACCTGCCCTCCATCTTTTTCCTTCTCCAG
This sequence comes from Muscardinus avellanarius, assembly GCF_963383645.1. Classification (NCBI taxonomy): domain Eukaryota; kingdom Metazoa; phylum Chordata; class Mammalia; order Rodentia; family Gliridae; genus Muscardinus; species Muscardinus avellanarius. The sequence goes on along the minus strand of NC_137788.1, from coordinate 106,200,154 downwards.
GGGCTCTAATACCAGAGTGTGGGCACCCTAAAAGGCTTGATGGAGGCCCACCATCCTCAGTAGCTACCTTTCACCACTGCTGAGGGAGAGGTGTACATTCATACGTTCATTCATCCTGCAGGCTATCCCGGGGCGAGGCCTGCAGAGGCCCTGGAAGTGGGCTTATGTGTCAAGGAATTTGGGGAACCCCAGGTAGCTGGTCTAGGATGTGTGAAGGTGGGATGGGCTGCAGAGAGATAAGCCTTGAAATTCCTTGGTCTATGAGAAGGGATGTGGCTCAACATGGGGTCCTTCGAAGCAAAAATCCAGGGCAGGGGCTGCAGATGCCTGGATCGAAAAGAGAACTAATTAAAGACAAGGTGTTACCACTCAATGCAGTAGGAGTCAAAAGATGTCGATTCTTGCCTTAATTCTGCAGTAATCTAATTTGTGATCTTAAGGCAATGCCTTTACCTTACTGTGCCTCAGATTTTCACACATTAATTTAATAGCTATTTAGTGAGCTCCTAACAGTATGGACATACATCTAGATACTGGGAATAATGGAGAATTCAACAGATAATAGTCCTTGCTCTTGGTGACTTACCGTTCCAGCAGGAAGCAAACCACAAAGACATCTGGGCAAACACATTTCGGGAAAGAAAGGTCCCTTAAAGCCAAAATCTTTGCGATTAATCTTGAAAGTTGGACATGTTTATTAAATACAAGTAATGAAGGAATCCTAAGAGGAAAAAAGAGTGTGTGTTAAGTTATGAAGCAATATTATCAACACCACAGAATGTGCCTTTTATGACCAATTCTTTACCATAACAGCATGAGCTCTCCACAACTGCTTCCCTGATTTTAATCACGCGCATTATCGCCATATGCAGTATGAAATGTAGTCTCTGAATGTGCTATTTTCTTTATATTATTGCCCGTGTTAATTAATTATGTATGCTTCGTATGCAAGATAAATTTATTCAAAAATAATATAATCGCAAAACATTTATCTGCATTTAAAAAATAGGATAGATTAATATATTTTAACAGGTGCTTTGTAAAATATTTGTTTCAAAAAAGTTGACAATGAGCCTTATTGTGTGATAAACAGAAAAGAGAATTCACAGAAAGAGATGACTAAAGTGTGCAATAAAATGTAAATAGTTTAAGAGCCACTTATATTTATATCAAGCCAACTAAACTTGCAGGTTCCTGACAACATTAACTATAGAACATCTAGGGGCAGACCATCTGTCAGACAAGAATTAAAAATCTTATCTAAGACTGGAGAATTTTTTTTTTCTAAAAGGGGAGATGGTCCCAGGCCGCTTGGCCCCGACCCTGGGACGGTGGGCGGTCGCGCGGGGCAAGCTTAGGCGACCCCCCCCACACCCAGAAGGCCTCGGAGGTCCGGGCCGCTTGGACACGACCCCAGGACGATGGGCGGGTGCACACGGGGCACCCTTAGGTGACCCACACACACACACCCGGAAGGCCCTGGGAGTCCAGGCCACATGGCCCCCACCCCGGGCGGGTAGGCGGGCGTGGGCGGGGCACCCTTAGGCGACCCCCCTCCCACCCGGAAAGAAAAAAAAAATTTTCATTGCTATGGAATGCCTGATCCCACATCCTCCCCAAACCACACATACTCTCTCTCTCTCTCTCTCTCTTTTTTTTTTTAAAGGAAAACGAAAAAGAAAAATATTCAAGAGGGGTTAAGATGGCCCCGGCAGCAGCTAGAATATTGGAGATGTAGACAAAACATATCCATCTGAACTGGAACTTTTGGAAAAACTTCCCCGTGAAGGAGGACTGCTGCTTCTCTACATCGTTAAGAATCCGGCACATCACCTGTAAGGAGAGAGTCTAGCGGAGACATAGGAGGAAGGCAGTGGTGGCAGCAGTGGGCGAGATGGTGGTGGAGACTTGGATTTGGGAGAGGCAGACATCTGATCCAACCCACTATGATCTTCTGAAGAAATTACCCCAAAGGTCGAATGCTACTGTCGTGCATGCTTAGGGACACTGGACATTATGCGGTATGGGAAAAGAGCTTGGGAAAGATTTGAAATGGTGGAGACAGTCACATTGGCGCAGCAAGTACTCAGGGGAGGCAGAGAACTGACATAATACACCTGGAACTTTTGACGAAATTACCTCAGAAGCAGAATACTACCACCATGCACCCTTGGGAAACGTGGGACAACCTGCTGGGTGAAGACGGTGCTTGGATCGGAAACTGCCGAGGGGTTAGGCTGGTTGGGTCAGCGAGGCCGGGATGGGAGCCTGCTGTGAGGCAAGGCTGGTGCTGAGGCCTCCGAGGCCGAGACTGGAGCCTGCCGAGGGTTTAGGCTGTTACTGGGGCCAGCGAGGCTGGGATCAGAGCCTGCCATGAGACAAGGCTGGTGCTGGGGCCTCCGAGGCCGGGATTGGAGCCTGCCAAGGGGTTAGGTCAGGGCCGGGGCCAACAAGGCCAGGATTGGAGCCTACCGTGAGGCAAGGCTGGTGCTGGGGCATCTGAGGTTGGGATCATAGCCAGCTGATGTGTTAGGCCAGTGCCGGAGCCAGCAAGGCCGAGATCGGAGCCTGCTGCAAGGCAAGGCTGGTGCTGAGGCCTCTGAGGCCAGGATCAGAGTCAGCTGAGGGATCAGGCCAGTGCCGGGGCCATCAAGGCCAGGATCGGAGCCTGCTATGAGGCAAGGCCGGTGCTGGGGCCTCTGAAGCCTGGATAGGAACCTGCCGAGGGGTTAGGCCGGTGTCGGGGCCAGTGAAGCCAGGATCAGAGCCTGCCTTGAGGTATGGCTGGTGCTGGGGCCTCTGAGGCCAGAATTGGAGCCTGCCAAGGGGTAAGGTCAATGCCGGGGCCAACAAGGCCGGGACCAGAGCCTGCCGTGAGGCAAGGCCACTACTGAGGCCTCCGAGGCAGGGATCAGCATCAGCCGAGGGGTTAGCCGGTGCCAGGGCCAGCAAGGTCAGGATCAGAGCCTGCCGTGAGGCAAGGATGGAGCTGGGATTTACGAGACCAGGATAGGAACCTGACGAGGGGTTAGGCCGGTGCCAGGGTCAGCGAGGCCGGGATCGGAGCCTGTCATGAGGCTAGGCTGGTACTGGGGCCTCTGAGGCCGGGAGAGGAGCCAGCCTAGGGGTTAGTTCGGTGCAGGGGCCAGCGAGGCCAGGATCGGGGCCTCCCATGAGGCAAGGCCGGTGCTGGAGCCAGCAAGGTCGGGATCAGAGTCCTCCAGGTGGCCAGGCCACTAACTCGGGCCATCAAGAGTGGGATCGGAACTTGCAATGCAGCATGCACAGAGAAATAGCACAGAAAATAAAATCCAGATGATTCCCCTAATTAGCAAGAACTAGGAGGAAAGGGGTAACAGGAGGAGGTCGAGTAGTAGAAAGGGCCTATTGAGAAGCAATTAAGGTGAGCAATCAGAGGGGAGTGGGTGGGGGAGGATGGAATCTCTTTAAACTCATGAGGTGCATAAACAATGATATCAAAGATAATCACCAATTAAGCATGGGATCAAGGGAGGGGGAGGGAATGGGAGGGGGATTGGATGAGGGCTTATTGGATGATATGTGCTTGTATATCCTCTCATCTTGTATTCCAAAGTGATGTATGATTACAAAAATAATAAAATACAATAAATAAAAGGGGAGATGGTTAAGTGATAATGGAGCTGATATCTTGGGTAACTTCACCCCAACCTAAAAACAGTTACACAAGAAGAGCTTGAAAGCTCACATTATTCTAGCTTTTTTATTGTCATCCTCTTAAAGAGCTGCCATTGATTACAAAGCATCAGTTATGAGGAACTAGTTAAACTAGATTTTATGAGAAGAATAATCTTAGGGTACAGTGAATTTCTAAATAAAAGTCAAAATAACCATAATGCATTGTGTCCTGAATCCTATGCAAGCCCTTCCTTTTCTGACTCAGTTCAAAATTTGAAAAATAACATAAGCAAACACTAGCCAAGCTTTGTTAGTTATAGCGTTTACTGCAGCGACTTCCACTAGATGGCACTAAAGATTCTGTGTTTTAGAAACTGGGCCTTTATTCAGAAGACAAATGTGATCTATTTGAAATAAGTGATAAATTTCCGTGGTCATTTGTCCTGTCATTATAATAAGTTTCTTAGAAATGAAACACAAATGTCATTTATTCACTCATCAAACATTTATTAAGCCATATTGTGTTTCTGACACTGTGTCCTGCATTTGGGATGCAAAAACAAGACATGATTTCATGATTAAGAGTTCCAGTGCAGGAGGGAAGAGGTATAGTGAGAGCAGAGAGAGGAATTAGACAAGCAAATAGGAAAATGAGGTGCAGAATGTTAAAAGCTTGATAGAGGTCACTACCAAGTGCAAGACTCGGGAGATGGAGGATTACTCGAGAAGTTGATGTCTGAACTAAGCTTTGAAGAATGGGTAGAAGTTAGTCAAGCAAAGAAGAGTGGGCAGGGTATTCTAAGCACCGCAAGTAGCTTGAACAATGACAGTGAAAGGCCTGAGCTCAGGGCGGACGCTGAGGCTGGACTGGGGCAGGCGTAGGTGAGGCCGGCTGGGCCGCAGAGGGAGGTGCGCGTCACTCTAAGACTGGCGTGTATCCCCGAGGCGACTCCTGTCATTCATGCTGTTCTTGCCCCACTAACCATTGCTCAAACCTGCCTGTCTGTCCTTCCCTCAGCCATCATGGACTCTGCGCCTGTCTGAACTGCTGTTTCCCCAACCATCTGCAGAGGCCGCTCCTTTGCTTTCAAGCCTTTGCTCAAATACTGCCTTTGAAGTGATATTTGGCCCGATCACTCCATTTAAATGGCAACATCCCCACCGTGTCCCATAGACACTCTTTGCTCCATTTCATCTCTCCCCACGGCACTCCTCACTTTCCCATACACAGCACAGTTTGTGTGGCTCTGACATTTACTGCTTATTGGCTGATTTCCCCCGTGAGAAGATGTTATGCCATGAAAGCTGGAATTTTTGTTTATTCTAATGATGTATCTCTACTGCCTGACACATAGACAAAAGTTCATGTCCTCGTGGAACTTGCTATTCTAGTGAGAAGCAAATCATGGAAACATTTGGGGGAAAATATATTCCTGGTGCCCAAAGGATATTTGACAAGTAAATGAAGGTACTGAAGAGCTATCGAGAAGCATGTCAAATTGAAAGTTCACAAAGATCACTAACAGGATTACAGGTGATGGGTTAGAAATAAGGACACCAGCCGGAAACCAGATAAAGCTTAGCCACTTGAACTTAGGCAGGGGGTAGAGGCAGAAACCGGGGAGTGAATTCAGATATGATGAAAGTAATGATGATAACAGTAGAAAAGAGCCCTCATGGAATGAGTCGACTGGTGCTTTATATACATCACCTCAGAAAGCACAGCGATCAAGGGAGGATGAAGAGGGTTTTTAAAAAAAGAAGGCTGAGAGCCGGGCGTGGGCGCATACTTGTAATCCCAGAGCTTGGGAGGCTGAGACAGGAGGATCACACAGGTTCAAAGCCAGCCTCAGCTACTCAGTGAGGCTCTCAGCAACTTAGTGAGACCCTGTTTCCAAATAAAGTATAAAATAGGTCTGGGAGTATAGCCTAGAGGTAGAAAGTCTCTGGGTTCCGCCCCCAGGACCACCACCACCAAAAAAAAAAAAAAAAAAAAAAAAAAAAAAAGGCTAAGGACTCTGGCAAATAGCAACATTTAGGAAGCAAGTGGAAGAAGAATTACTGCATTGTAGAGAAAAAGAAGATGAATCCAAGGGGCAGGAGGTAGAGGAAAGTTAGAAATAGTGCATGACAACCAAGGAGGGAGCAAGTTTCAAGTGGAAGAAAGCTCTGCCAAAAGCCATAACCACTCAGTTAGATAAAAACTGAAAAGGAGCTGGGGAAGCAAGTGTAGACAATTCTTTCCGGAGTCACGGACATAAAGAGAAAGACCGCGATGGGGAGCCAGAGGGAGTAGAGCAGAAGCAGAGATTAAGGTGTGGCGATCTAGGAAGGGGAAGAGGAAGGCGGAAGAGGAAGAGGAAACTGGGCCTCAGAGCACAGGCTTCTGGAAAAAGTAATCTGTTGAAATAAAGGGGGAGAGAGATAGTGAGTGACAGAGACGGTGTGATGGTGATACCTAAGTCTCACAGAAGACACATGTCCCTTCCCATGTATCCACTCAGTGTCGGATGGTACTAATCAAGCAAACCCTGCAAGCCAGACCTGCCTGGCTTCCTGATGAGTCATCCTCCTTCCCTGGCTTTCCTGACCTCAGTATCTTCCCTGTCTTGGACAACAGGAGTAAGCTGAAACCCGGAGGCCTCTGAGAGACCTGGTCACTTTCATCAGTCTTGTTCTTCTGATTCCGTGACTCTTGTTCTTCTCTGTAACTATTTACTATCTTAAGTCTCCAGACAGATAAAGCAATATGTGAACCTGGAGTGAGACACTGGACTCATTCTGATAAAAGAGCATCTGCAACAAATTCTATCATTCCATCATCTCAGCCCATACCACCTGTGGTCTGCACTAGCCACAAAACGATCATTAGACTATGGTCCTGTTAATTCTCTCACTATTCGAGATCACCATTTTCTGCCTCATCAATAATAGGTCCTAGCTGGGCATGGTGGTCCAGGCCTATAATCTCAGTACTTGGCTGACACAGGAGGATTGCAGATTTGAGGCCAGCCTCAGTAATGTACAGAGACTTTCAGCAACTTAGTAAGACTCTGTTTCAAAAGAAATTTTAAAAAGGGCTGGGGTGTAGCTCAGAGGTAGAGTATCCCTGAGTTCAATCCCCAATACCAAAATAAACAAAACAAGACAAAAAGAAAAAAAAATCCCAGGTCTTTACCAAAAGCTTAATATGTACAGCTAGGTTGCCAAGGGTTTTTAATCTTAACAAGAGACAGAGAATACATATGTATATGATGAATTATGCCTATATCTAATATATAGATATAGTGATATATTACGTACATCACTATAAGATAGCACAAACTGTAAACTGTTACAGTTTGAGAAGATGTTACGGTTTTGGAAGCTGTCCCCAAAACCTGTTAGGCTCCCGGACACAATTTCCCTCAAAACAAAAAAGCACGGGTTCTTGTCCTGAGCTAGGGATAAATATGCAACAGCCTGGACTCTTGCTGAAGATTTAAAGTTTGCCGAAGGCCAGCTTAGTCCAATCGGGGTGCAAGTCCACTCGCGGTCGAGAATCTCAGCAAAGATGGGGAAGGATAGAGTGAAATACTGCAGCCTCTTATCTGCAGTGATTCTTTCCCTTTCAGGGACTAAATTTCTTTAAGTCCCTAGTGACGGCGCTCTTGGAAAGAACCTGATATGGACAAGAGCCTTTTGAGCTAATGACACTTGTATTACAAGAACCCCGAAAAATTTATACCCTTCACCAGTAAAGTTAATAATAAGAGAAAAGGAAGTGAATGCAATCACTGTGAAACAATAGTGAATGACATGTAAACAAAGGTAAAAAAACTAGTCCGGCTTTCAGCTGGCTTTTGGCTTTCAAGAGATTAACTCCGGATCTTCTCCCTGATCTTGCAGACAAGCAGTTCCAAAGGGCAATCTTCCAGAAGAAACGGGCACGCCCAAGGCTTGGAGGCTTCTCGAGGAATCTTCTTTAACTTTCTTGGAACTTTCCATCTTTTGGGCTCAGTCCATATAGCAAGTGTGGGGAGATGTGGTGATTCAGGTGGATGTGATAGAGTTTCTTCAGGTGTTGCCATCTTACCTTCTAAATCTGAAAGCTTAAGCAAACTCACAACACAGTTTGGCAGACAAACACCAAAAATACCATGTAGTTTTTAGATTTAGTTGTCAGCTATACTTCCTTAGCTGTGAAACACTTTTTCCCAAACGATGGGCTTATTAGAAACCTATTCATCTTATAAATAATCCATATTCCTGCCCCAGACCCTTTGCAATATCCTTTCCTGGGCCACGTGGCACCCCTCCCATCTCGGGCAGGGCTCATACTGGGTGTAAAGGTCAAGAATCTTCCTAGCCTTCAGCTCCATTGTATTGGGCAGTATTAGTTGCTCATAAACTGGGTTGCTTTGATGTTACACCCAACGTTTGTCTTCCCGTATCTGGGCAGGATCACAAAGAGAGGTAAATGGAGGCATCGGGTCGCCTCCCCCTCTAGGTTAGTTATTGATTAGGTTGAGGGTCAAAGATTGAGAGGAAATCTGCGTTTGTAATTACTGACTGGAATGCTACCACTGCATCTAATCTTTAACTAAGTTCTTTTACCATCTGAACAAAGCCAAGGACATTTAGAGGTTTGGACGAATTACCAGAAATTTTATTTTCCACGGACTCAGTTTCTCTCACAGTCCTGATATTACACCACTGGAGCAATTCATGTGGAGAGTTAAAAGAATACTAGAAGAATAATAGTTATGAAAGAATATCTAAAAGTGGAGAGTACTTTCGGCCAGCGACCACACCTTCTCTCGGGACTTTCTCACTTTGAGATTCTGCCTATGGACTACATGAATAATAATAATGCAGATGCCGAGAGGGCATGGCTTTTGCTGGTATCTGCAAAAGTTTATTAAAAAGATAGAAATACAAAAGACAGTTATAGCCTCATGGATAACATGAGGGGGTGCTTCCAACGAAATCACCGAAATACAAAGCACGGAACAGACTTTATACATGATATCCTCCATCTTGTTTCAGGTAATTCTGCTGTAGTAAAAATCCCTGTAAAGCTCCTCCCCTTACTTTCCCGCCAAGGTGTTTCCTTTCACGAAGGTTGACCCCCTCCTCCCATCCTAGCTAGATTATCCAATGATATAAACCTGTCTTTAGAATGAGGATGAGAAAGTCCTAGTTCCCCTCTCCTATAGACTTGCTAATTACCTTTAGCTAGGTTAATTTACATTGGAATAGTTGCCTGCTTCTTGGCAGAAACCAGGTCTTTTCACAGATCTGCCCCTCACCCAATTTTTGAAATACATTTATTAATAATCAGAGCTTTCTCAAATCTTCTAGGCCATTCCCAATACTGGTACATAAACAATATAGGCAAAAGAGCTCTTAGAGCTCAAATCTGGAGCCTTGAAGTCACAGGGAAAGCTCTGAGGTGGTAGAGCGAAGCAGGCCTAACATAGAAGGAAGAGTGTCCTAAATGTAGGAGCATGTTGTGCACAAATTTACAATGATCAAGAAATGTGCTTGGCAATGTTTAGGGAATACCCCAAAAGTTGGTTTTATGGCTCTATAAAGGAATCCAGATATTATCCTATGAAGATGAGGAGCTACTAAACACTGTACAATGAAGACTGACTTGCCCCATGTTTTAACAATTAGTTGGAAGATCAAATTGGAGCAATTAGAAATGGTGGTCAAGGATCACTCAGACTATTGTGATACTTGAGGTGAGGGTGATAAGGTCTTGCACCATCTTAAAACTTCTATGCAGTAAGGTGCTGGCAATGAGAACGGAAAGAGACGGTGCCTGCCTGGATACGGGAGAAGATAAAGGAGTCCAGAGCATTATAAGGTTTCAAGCTGGAAGGCAGGGAGAGTGATGATACCCTGGGGAGAATGAAATAGGAAAATTCAGACAGCATTGTTTAATAAAAAAGGAGTTCAGTGAAGTTTGATATGTTAGGCTGGGGATGTTGCTCAGTGAGAGGCGTATAATAGGTGCTTATAACAAAAGCTCTGGGAGTGGTCGGTACTAGAGTGTGAATCTGGGAACACTGCATAATAGGAAACGTAGAGAGAAAATGTAACGGATACGATGGAGAAAAGGGATCAGAAAGGAAGCAGAATGTGAGAGCAGTCCCAAGAGATTAGAAGACCAGGAGAGAAAAGCACTGCAGAAGTCTTAGGAAGCAAGTTTTCATGGTGTGTGTGTGTGTGTGTGTGTGTGTGTGTGTGTGTGTGTGTTTAGTGCTGAGGATTGAGCCTACGGGCATTCTACTTTAGAGATACACCCCTAGCTCTATTTTATTTTTTATTTGGAAACAGGATCTCACTAAATTGCTGAAGCTGCCCTTGAACCTGCGATCTTCCTGTCTCAACCTTCAAGTACTGGGATTATAAGCATGAATCACAATGCCTCGCTAGGAAGCAAGTGTTTGTTTGTTCATTCGTTGTACTGGGAATGAAACCCAGGGGCATTCTACCTCCCACAGCCCTGTTTTTTTTTTTTTTTGTTGTTGTTATTTGTTTGTTTGTTTGTTTGAAGCAGGATTTAAGTTGCCGAGAGCCTCACAAAGTTGCTGAGGAAGCCTTTGAACCTGCAATCCCCCTGCCTTAGCCTCCCAGGTACTGGGAAAACAGGTGTGTGCCACCACGCCTGGCTAGGAAGCAAGTTTTAAGGAAAAGAAGCACATACCAATGACGACTACCCAAGAGACTGTGTACTGGAAAAATCTAACAACAGTCACTCATGGGCTATAAGAAACATTTCAACAGGACAAAGGAAAGAAATAGATGAGTGGCGATGATCATGATGAGAGAGAGAGGAAAATAGAATACTCTTGAGAAATACAGTGGTGAGAGCCATCAAAGTTAATGAAGTTGAAGGGGATCTGGGCTAAGGGAGGATCTGTCTCTTCCTTCAGGATACGATCATAAATTGGCAGGCAAAAAACAAAACATATTAGTAAGGAACGGATTAAAAATGTAGAAGCAACCCAGGCGTGGTGGCGCACACTTGTAATCCCCGTGCTTGGGGGGCGGAGACAGGAGGATCTCGCAGGTTTAAGAGACCCTGTTTCCAAATAGAAATATAAAAAAATAGGTCTGGGAGTGTAGCCTGGAGGTAGAAGGGTTCCATCCCTAGTACCACCAAAAAAAAAAAAAAAAAAAGTAGAAGCAAAATTTTGCAGAGTCAGAAGAGGTTGGGTAAAGAACAGGTCATGCCAGAAATGGTGGTGCATTCCTGTTGTAATTTCAGAACTTGGGAGGCTGAGACAGGAAGATCATCAATTCAAGATCAGCCTCAGCAACATAGTGAGATTCTTAGGAACCTAGCAAGACCTTGTTTCAAAACAATAAAAACACAATGAAAAAATAAAATAGGACTGTGGATGCAGCTTGGAGGTAGAATGCCTCTGGGTTCAATCCCCAGTAATACACAGGTGTGCACACATGTGTGCACACACACACACACACACACACACCAGAGGCCTAACCTTGGAATAGAAGAAAGAAAAGCAATCAGGAAAGGTATACGGAGAACATTTTTAAGTGGAAAGGTAAAATAGTAGAATATAGTTCCATTTTCTCACTCAACTGAATGTAGTTTGTTGCAGTGTGTGTGTGTGTGTGTGTGTGTGTGTGTGTGTGTGTGTGTGTGTGTGTATGTTACTTAAGATGCCAAGAAGGAAAGGGCAGAGTTGGCTGGAGTAGAATTTTAGACTGACATCATATTACTGTGTTTAAGCCCCAGATAAGTTACCTCGGGCTGCCTACCAGACCTCTTTCAGACTCAGTTTCCTCACAGTTATTACAAGATTAAATGACACAATGCACATGTAAATTATAAAGCACTTCTTAAACCAGAGAAGCTTGGGACATCTGCCAGGAAATGCAATATAGTATGAATAAGAGATGGAGCAAGGTATAGCCAAGCCTCTTAGAAGGTAGAGGTGAAGTTCAGAGCAAGAATATATAGCAAACACACATCCACGCAGTTCTCATGACTTACTCCAACATACTGGAGTGGAGAAAGCAGATTCTGAATCAGGGAAGGTGAGGACCAGAGGCTGAAGAAATCCAGGTAAGAACGATTCTAAGACCTTTGTAGGCATGTGCACGTTGGAAATGACATGTACTTTTTATATAAAAGTGGTGTCTGGCTCGTTGACATATGACATTTTACTTATTATGCAGCTAGAACCAGATCTGAGGCCCTTCCCAATGGAGGCCAAACTAGATTATATCTTCTACCTGCCCCTCTTTCTTTTGCAATGCTGGGGAAAGAACCCAGGGATTCATACAGGCTAGGCACATGTTCTACCACTGGGCTCATCCCCATTCTGAAATATTTTAGAAACAGTCAATCATTTCTATTTTGACTTTCTTCTCATATTTTGGAGACTCCCCAACCATCTCCAGCTTTATTTTTAAAAGCTTAGTTAGGCTGAGGCACTAGTAGTATAATGAAGATATCATATGAAACAGCTGTCCATAGGCCCAAATTAAGCAGGGAAGGTCACGAACAAAGAAAGCAGTGAGATAGGCACATTAGACAGGCTTAGGCGAGGGAAGATAATGAGAACAGGTGGAGGGGATGGAGCCGGCGTGTTACCATTTTTGGAATTTTGGCGGTAAGGGTCCCAGATCTAAGGGGCAGCGAAACCCTCATGAGACTGAATTAGAGTTTCCTGGTAAGAACACAGGAAGGAGACAAATGCATAACGCTGAAGGTGCCAGGTGTATCCTTCTTCCTAAAAGGGCTTGTCAACCTCCACTTATCCCATTGTGACCTATCAGGGGCCTCCTAGATTGATAAACACTGCGGTCAGGGCTAGGGGTGCAGCTCAGTGGTACAGCACTTGCCTAGCAGAAGGGCCCTGGGTTTCATCCCCAGTACTGAAGGGGTATTTAAAAAAAAAAAAAAAAATAGCAGCAGTCAAGTGTAGCACTCCGGGTGACAACTACTTAACCCCTTTGGCCATCTACAGTTTTCCCTCAAACTGGTGAAACAAAAGCTTCTCGCGCAGCAGGAGGGCACTCGGAGGCCAGACCGAATGAAGCTCCCCATTCTAGACCCCATTCTAGACCTGGGCTCAGCAGTGTCCCTAACTGGTTCCCCCCCAAACCCCTGGAAAATGCCAGAAGCTAACCAGTCGCAGGAGTTCCTTCAACCCACCGAGCAATGTCTGGGGGATTTCCAGACTAAAATAAGCTCCAGGGACCGAGAGTGGAGATCTCCACTGCTCCCTTGCAGTGGAGATGCGTTACAGCCTCGAACCAGGTGTCCTGAGCCCGGAAAACGTCGCCTACAACTCCCAGCAAGCTCCTTGCTGAGGGCCTCGTCTACCTGACAGCACCACCCGCCAATGGGAGAGCCCTGTCTGCTTACGTCGACCAATCGGAGGGCGAAGAGAAGGCCGTTCCTCCCGCACTCAGGCGGCTAAGTGGCCCTGAGATTTCTCTGGTCGCCACAGAGATAAAGGGATAGTCCTCATGAAACGGTGACGCTGGTTATACTATGCCACTCATCCCTAGACTTGCTCTTTTCCTTGCCCGGCCTCAGACCCTTTGTCTGGTTTCCCCTTAGAGGATGGGCGAGGATGTAAAATTTCCAACGCTTATTGGATGACAGTGGTGTCAATCTGGAGGGCCTGGCGCTGCAAGGGCCGCCCCTCTCGGACGGTGATTGGACGTCTCGGAGCCGACCCGGGCTGGGATTGGTGCGAGGAGGGCCGATAGTTTTAGAGCAGTGTAGGACCAGGCGAAGGTGGTAGGTGGTGGCTACCGGGAAGACCACGGGAACTTGCAGCTTCCTCGCCTGCCGCCCGCCTTCCGCTGAAGAAAGGAGCCGGAGGACCCCCTACCTCATCGCGCGGTGGCGGGGGCGGCGCTTGTCGCGTGGCCGGGGCGGGACCAGTGGGGCGGGCGGCGGGAGTGGGGTGGCCGTGGAGGACGTGAGATGCGAGGATCCTGGAGTCCGCGGCAGGTCTAGAGACTTAGAGCTGGAGACTTAGATCTGGAAGCGCCGGGAAGAAGGACTTGGGGAACCGAGGAGGTTGTGGGCGTGTCTGGTATGGGATGCCATGGAAAGGAGGGTGCCGTACCACAGATCCTGAGTAGATCTGTGGGTGGTTCCTGGGAGGTATTCTCTTTTCCCCTTTTGTCCTTTAATTTATCAACAATATTGTCTCTATGGTCTCAGTTCAAGTTCGGGAAACTTTCTGTTTGGGTGGGTTTAATAAGCAACAGCATTACAGAACTGCCTAGGATCTTTTCTGTTACTGGGCACAAACGTGGGGAATATGTCAGAAAACAGGAAGCGACTTCTTGGCTTGGTGCACAAACTCCCCAGTGGGACCGCACTTGGAAACTCAGGCAAGACTCACTGCCCTTTGTGCATGGGGCTTTTCAAAGCCCCCAGGCTCTTGCCTTGTTTGCACACGGTTTGCACCACTTGCCTGGAGCAGCTGGAACCCTTCTCAGTAATGGACATCCGAGGGGGAGACTCTGACACCAGCTCTGAGGGGTCGATATTCCAAGGACTCAAGCCAGGAAGCCTGCAACCACAGATCGGCATCCTCTGTCCAGTATGTGATGCTCAGGTGGACCTGCCCATGGGTGGAGTGAAGGCTTTAACCATAGACCACCTGGCCATGAATGATGTCATGCTGGAGAGTCTGCAAGGGGAAGGCCAGGGCCTGGTGTGTGACCTGTGCAGCGACAGGGAAGTGGAGAAGAGGTGTCAGACCTGCAAAGCCAATCTGTGCCACTTCTGTTGCCAGGCTCATAGGTAAAGATGGGATACTCTGCCTGGTATTGCTTAGAGTGGAGTACAAAAGGATGTCAAAGCAGAAATCCTTTGGTGGGTAGGTTGAAGGGGAAATTTTCTCAGGTCAAATTTCAAAGGTCAAAGACCAATACCCAATGCAATATCAAGCATTCTAGAACAGTGGTTAAACCCACCTACTTAATATAATACCTGTAGTAATAACAGCAATAATGGTTTGCATAGTCCCCAGTTTACAAAGCACACTGACAATTTCCTTCCATCGTCAATCATTTGTGTAGTGAATCATTTCAGTCGGTGCTGGAGAGACAGGAGGATGACTGTAACAGCATAGGTCCTGTCCTTGAGCTCATATGACTATTGCAACTCTTACAGGCAGGCACTGTTTTCACCTCATCTAGTAAATGAAAGAATTTGCCAAGGACCTTTCTATGATAAGCAAATGTGTAACAGAATCAAGTCTTAAATCCGGATCTTCTGCTTGTTTTCTGTGTTCTTTGTGCTAATGCATGCCGCTTTCCCAGCTGGGTCTCCTCTCAGCCTTTGTCTTATGCCTTGGGGTGACTGTAGCTGGATGAGGTAGGCTGGTAGATGGTAGTTGAGATGCTGATTATATCTATGTCGTCGTCTCCTCCTCCTCCTCCTCCTCCTCCTCCTCCTCCTCCTCCTCCTCCTTCCTCTTCTTCTTCTTCTTCTTCTTCTTCTTCTTCTTCTTCTTCTTCTTCTTCTTCTGATTCTTCTAATTCTTCTGATTCTTCTTCTTCGTGGTACTGGGGATGGAACCGAGGGACATTTTACCTCCTAGCGACACCCCTAGTCTTATTTTTAGTCTTTCTTTCCTTCTTTCTTTCTTCTTTCTTTCTTTCTTTCTTTCTTTCTTTCTTTCTTTCTTTCTTTCTTTCTTTCTTTCTTGCAGTACTGGGGATGGAACCCGGGGGCATTGTACCTCGGAGCTACACCCCAGCCCTAATTTTTAGTCCTTTTATTTTTGAAACAGGGTCTCATTGAGTTGCGAAAGACCTCGTTAAGTAGCTGAGGCTGTATGTGGACTGCAATCCTCTGTTCTCTGCTTCCCGGATGCTGGTGGCATTTGCCACCACACCTGGCTTGATTATATCTCCCATCACACTTGTGGAATAGCTGTCTGTCAAATGGATCACTCTTCATACTCTTCCCCCACTCTGCTGTAGAACATCAAAATATAACATGATTAAAGTTTAGGATTAGCCTAAAAGTTTAAAAGTTCTGACTACTATTTGCTTTCTGGCCTCACCAATAGAAGTTAGTAGTCTTCACTCTTTCTATTTTTAACTTGTAATTATGTGGTAATCCCTATGGCTATCTTGCTACCAGCTAAACAGCTGACCCTGTTTTCTGTGCAGCCACTTTTCTGGTGCCAGAATAGGTGTATAAGCTTCAAGTTAATATAATGCTAATGGGGAACTCTGAGTAGGCACTGTGGTTTCCTAGGGATTCCCTGAACCTCTAGCAGGCTATTGGAAAGGGGAATTAAAAGAGAGCTTTGATTCTACTGACCACTGATTTCACTTTCTAATAATGTTGATGACTTGATGGAAATTCTATCCTTCTGCTGTGAACAATGTAGGCTCTGGTCAAAGGAAATGCTTTACCAAGGTCTTAGAGGAAAACCAAGTGAAATGTTGTCAAGGCCAGTTAGCTGCTTTTTCATTGCTATTCCTTATGGTTCAGATTGTGTCTCTTGGTGCTGGTGTCCACTGCAGTCTCACCTCTTGCTATATAGAAAGCAAGCCATGACTCTACTAAACTTGCCAAATAAACTCTTTGGGGAAAGTTTTAGAATGTAATCTCGGCATTACAACCTTTTGCAGAAAAAATGTCCCAAGTGGACTCCCATTTTGTTCTGAACAATAGTCCTTTCAGATAGTATTGGGCCTCAGTATAGACATATATCTGGAATCAAAGAGGATCATGCAACCTATAGATAGAGCAAAGAAATCCTAAAACCTCTTGGCTGAGCTCTTTCCCAACGGGAGTCATTCCCTAATTTCCTTATCCTGATGTTTCCCCCCCAGGCGGCAGAAGAAAACGACTTACCATATTATGGTGGACCTAAAAGACCTGAAGGGCTACAGCCGGGTTGGAAAGCCCATCCTGTGTCCTGCTCACCCTGCGGAGGAGCTGAGGCTGTTCTGTGAGCTCTGTGACCGGCCTGTGTGCCGGGATTGCGTGGTGGGGGAGCACCGTGAGCACCCATACGACTTCACCAGCAATGTCATCCATAAGCATGGGGACTCTGTGCGTGAGCTCCTCAGAGGCACCCAGCCCCACGTGGAAGCCCTGGAGGACGCCCTGGCTCAGATCAAAGGGATGAATGGTGCCCTCCAGGAACGTGTGGAGGCAGTGGCAGCAGACGTCCGCGCCTTCTCCGAGGGCTACATCAAGGCCATTGAGGAGCATCGGGACAAGCTGCTGAAGCAGCTAGAAAACATACGAGTCCAGAAGGAAACCTCCCTGCAGCTGCAGAAAGCACAGCTGGAGCAGCTGCTGGCAGACATGCGCACTGGAGTGGAGTTCACCGAGCACTTGCTGACCAGCGGCTCGGACCTGGAGATCCTCATCACCAAGGGGGTGGTGGTAGAACGGCTCAGGAAGCTGAACAAAGTTGAATATAGCACCCATCCCGGAGTAAATGATAAGATAAGCTTCTCTCCTCAGGAGAAAGCAGGCCAGTGCCGTGGCTACGAAGTTTATGGGGCCATTAATACCAAAGAGGTTGATCCAGCCAAATGTGTCCTTCAAGGAGAAGGTGGGAAGGGATTTCCCATTAGCATGGGGAGGGCAGTGGACAAGGACTGGCATTTATTTTTTTATTTTTATTTTTATTTTTTTTGGTGGTACTAGGGGTGGAACCCAGGGGCTTTCTACCTCTGGGCTACACTCCCAGACCTATTTTATATTTTATTTGGAAACAGAGACTCACTAAGTTGCTAAGAGCCTCACTAAGTAGCTGAGGCTGGTTTCGAACCTGTGTGATCCTCCTGTTTCAGCCTCCCAAGTGTAGGGATTATAAGCGAGCGCCACCGTGCCCGGCCTAGGGAACTGGCATTTAAAGAATTGTGCTTGTTTAGCTGGGTATAGGTGGTGCATACCTCTAACTTATTCCAGTATTTGGGAGGCTGAGACAGAACGATCTCAGGGTTAAGGCCAGTCTCAGCAATTTAACAAGACCCCCAGGAACTTGCCAAGACCCTGTTTCAAAATAAAACACAGCTAGAGGTGTGGCTCAGAGGTAGAAGGCCCCTGGGTTCAGCCCCGAGTACCAAAAGAAGAAGAAGGAATTGTGCATGTTCAGCTGGTCGCACTCCTTTGCTGACCAGTTTACTAAGAGGGAGACAAACGGCACTAAAAGACAGAGCACAGTAGCTCATATGCGATACAGGCATGAGGCTTCTTTTTCTACTTCAGGAAAGTAGTAGCTACCGTGCAACCCAAGGATCGTGTTTTGTTTCTATCAGGTGCCAGCGCTGGGACAGTACCCAGTGGAGGTGCCAGTCTTGATTAGGGCAGGATGGAATCAGCCTGCTTAAGAGAGAAGCACGGCTGGCTCCAGTTGCTTGAAGGAACCTGATTACAGAGGAATGAGGAAGACAAGATTATAATTTCCTTTCTTATGTGCCCCTTTTGGTCCACATAAATCACATATCATTGGCATTTATTTAAATGTTATGATTCATTCAGGAGGAGAAGAAATTGGTTCTTTTGATTGGTGTTCTCTTCTTAAAGGAAGCATGTTATTCAAACAGTTCACAGATCACTCCTTATGGGAAGTTGTATTCGGGGATTATCCTGACTCTGGCAATGAATTCTTAGCTCTTTGGCGGTCACAGATCCCTTTGAGAAACATCCACTTAACTAGAGCATACAATTTCAGGAGCTCCTCAGACCTTTCATAAGCCCCTCCATGGCAGTGAAGGAACCTGGTTCATCTGGATGCTGGCCTAGAGGCTGTATCTTCTATGTGATCCCCCAGCACCTTGGCTCAAGCTACTGAGTTGGAGAGGACCTTACAATGTGCAGGGTCCAAGCTGGTCAGCTGTACCCCTTACCTATTTCAGCAGGGTTGCAGAGGGTTATTTGGGGGTTACTAGCCCTCGCAGATCTAGAGGTTTTCTTCTCTGAATACCTAGGTTAATCTCAAGTATTTTCAAGGTTTTCTTAGGGCTGAAGTTAAAGTCCAGAATCCTGTGTAATCCAAGAGCAGCCCCTGGCTGAGAGCTAGGCAGGCTCCCAGGAGGGACTCCCAAGAGGTACACTCTGCAAAGCAGGAGGGGAAAAGAAAAGAAAAGGGAGCAGGGAGGTTACAATAAACAAGAAGCACATCTTTGTTCTGCAGAGAAAAAGCAAGGTGGTGTCTGATCCAGGGATATGGTCACTGCTGTTTGCCTTCCAGGAAGCACTGAGTGTGTCTTTTACACTACGTGTTTATCTTTTGCAGATCTTCACAGAGCACGAGAGAAACAGACAGCCTCTTTCACCCTGCTTTGTAAGGATGCCGCAGGAGAGAGCATGGGCCGGGGAGGGGACAACATCCACGTCGCAGTTGTTCCTAAAGATAAGAAAGACAGGTTTGTGTTGTGAGGTGAGGTGTTATGGGTAATAAGCAATAAGGAACCTGGAGGTTTTTTGAGTTATTAGAGATGTACTTATAGTAGTCAATTTTACCATCATGCTGTGAGAAAATATATGACCAATGGGGCCAAATCTGTTTTCTTTTTGTAGTGTAGGGGATTGAACCCAGGGGCATTCTTCCTCCAAGCTAGCTACATCCCCCAACCTATGTTATTTTTTATTTGAAACAGAGTCTAAGTTGATGAGAGCCTCAATAAATGGCTGAGGCTAGCTCCGAACCTGTAATCTCCTATCTCAGCCTCCCTAGTACTGGGATTGCAGGATATGTGTATGCCCAGCCAAATGTTTTTTCTTGTGTGAGGTTAGTCTGATATTCAGTTATCTCTCAAATATATAGTCTGCCCCTTAGATCGTCGTCTAAGTTTTGGAATAGAAAAATCTTTTGATACCTTTCCTAAATTTTTTTTTTTACTTTTTTTTATTGGTGCACTGTATTCATACATCATAATAGGATAAAAAAAAAAAACTTTTGTAGACATACATGCACACATTGCCCAATTAGCCCCTACCCGATTCCCACCCCGTTCCCTGCCCTTCCCTCCTTCCAATGCTTGGCTTAGTGGTTGACATCTAGTATTATAGCAATTTATCCAAAATTAACAATGATAATCTCACAGAACAGTTTCATTTGTCTGATACCAAGCTTTTGATGACTTAAA
Organism: Muscardinus avellanarius; assembly: GCF_963383645.1. Lineage (NCBI taxonomy): Eukaryota > Metazoa > Chordata > Mammalia > Rodentia > Gliridae > Muscardinus > Muscardinus avellanarius. The sequence continues at coordinate 106,180,375 of NC_137788.1, read as the reverse complement.
GATAACATTTCAATATTTCTTTTTGCTTTCTTTATTACCAGAGAATATTTTTTTTAGGTGGAACTATCATACCTTTATTTATTTGTTTTTCAGGAAAAAAAATCTATCCTAATATGGAATATGGACTCTAGATACCCAAAACAATTTCGAAAAAGAACAGAGCTAGAAGATGTATATTTTCTGATTTCAAACCATATAAAGCTACAATAATCGAAACAGTGTAGTACTGTTATAAAGGCAGATATATAAACCATTAGAGTTAAATAAAAGCCTAGAGATAAATTCTTCCATATATGGTCAAGTTATTTTTGACAAGGTTTCCACGAACATTTGGTGGAGGAAATTAAATAATCTTTTAACTAAATATTGTTGAAAAATAATAATTACATGAAAAAGAATAAAATTGGACCCTTACCTAATCCCATATACAAATATTAACTCAAAATAGATAAAAGACCTAAGTATAAATCTTAATACTATAAACTTTTAGAAGAAAATCTGGGTCATAAAACCTCACAACATTGAAATTGGCAGTGATTTCTTGGATATGATTTCAATGGCGCAGGCAACAAAAGGGTAAATAAACTCCCTAAAAAATAAAAAAAAATATTGTATATCCAAAGACAATGTAAACAGAGTTAAAAGTTACTGATAGAATGGGATAAAATATTTCCAAATGCTATATCTGAAGGTATATTAATATTCCAACTAGAAATCCTAGAAATTAGCAACAATAAAAGCAAACAATACAATTTAGAGATAGGTAAAAGACTAACATAAATAATGAATCTCCACAGATAACCAATCTTAGTTGTCTGTTGGATGGAAAATCTTGTTTCTCTGGTTCTGGTGTGTTACCTAATTCTTCTTTGTAGTTAATCTCTTTGAGTATTTTCTCTAGCGCTGGTTTTGAAGACATAAATTCCTTCAGTTTCTGTTTGTCATGGAAGCTTCTTATTTCCCCATCTAATTTGATAGAAAGTTTTGTTGGGTAGGAAATTTTTGTCTGGAAGTTGTTTTCTTTCAGAGTTTGGAATATGTTACTCCAAGCCCTTCTGGCTCTCATGACTTGGTTTGGGAAGTCTGGAGTGATTCTAATTGGTTTGCCTCTGAATGTCACTTGGCCCTTTGTTTTTGTTGCCTTTAAGATTCTCTGCTTGGCTTCCTTATTGGTCATTTTGACAATTATGTGGCGTGGGGATCCTCTTCTCCGATCCTGTCTAAAGGGGGTTCTATAAGTTTCCTGGACCTGTGTGTCGACCTCTTGCTCTATGTTTGGAAAATTTTCTGCTATTACTTCCTTGAAGAGATTGTTGAACCCTTTGGTTTCACCTTCGTTTCCCTCCTCTATTCCAATTATTCTTAGGTTAGCTCTCTTAAAATGGGCCCATATTTCTTCAGTGTCAGATTCCTGCTGTCATATTTTTTTTTCTAGATTAGAAACTATGCGTTCATTTTTGGAGTGATCATCTTCTAAGAGCGAGATTCTATTCTCCATGTGGTCTAATCGGTTGTTTGTGCTTTGAATTGAGGCCTTTACTTCATTAATCACATCCTTTATCTCTTTTTGGCTCTCTCTGAATTCTTTTCGAAACAGCTCTATTATTTCTACAGTTATTTTCCTGATTTGATCTTCTAGAAATATCTGAATTTTTGTTTTATTGGGTTCTGATGTTGTGGGGTTGTGGGCATTCATTGTTCCATTGTTTTTCCTCTTTCCCATGATTTCAGAAGTTTGTGCCTTCTCTGGGTTCTTCCCTTGGGTCTCTAAGACTTCGCTTAAGGTACTCTGAATCTCAGTCCCCACTACTCCTTTATTAGGTTATATCGCAGAGTCTCAGACCCAGGGAGTCAAATGAGGCTGCTTTAGACCATGGGGGGTGCCAGGTTGGGCGTTCTCCTATGGTGTGATATCTCTGCCACCGCCACTCCCCCACTGGGTCAAGTCCCTGGGAGTGCAGTACTGGGATTTCTCCTCTAGGGGCCGCAATTTGACTCGCTGTTGTTGAGTATGCATATGGAGCTGTAGTGGACTCGGTGGATTCGCTGCTGTTGCCGCCGGTGGCAATATGGTGCCGCTGACACACCCTCGGCTGTGAGGCTGGCGTATTTCTTCTCTGGTTTTGAGCTTTGCTCTGAGTCTCTGCAGGGTGTGCTGTGCCCAGCCACTGGGAGCTTTAGATGCTCCCTGTGCCAAAAAATCTGCCGAATCCCGCCCAGCTGTTCCGCAGCGGCTCACCTCGGCTCGCTGTCCGCCGCTCCTCTGGAGCCTGGTGGGCTGTTGAGTGCGTTGGTCTGGCGCCGTCCAGTGAGTTCGCCACTGCCGCCGGCAGTAAGGCGCTGCTGCCACGTCCTCAGCCATAAGGCCGGCGTATCTCCTCTGTGGCTCTGAGCTCCGTTCTGAGTCCCCTCCTCTCTGGGGCCTGGTGCTGCAAGGAAAGATGGCGCCCGCCGCTCTGCGCCACGGCTCTGGCCACAGCACTGTGGTCTGGTTTCTGGTGTCTCGTTTTTCCAGCCCTCTTTTTCTCTGTCCTTGTAATTACATTTTTTGTTTCTCTACTGATGGTGTTTTCTGACTATGAAAGGCGCTGATTTTGTAGTAATAGAGATTGGTTGTTAGCGGGGCTCGTAAGCCCCGCTTTTCTCCGTCGCCATCTTCCCAGAAGTCTCCCCTTTCCTAAAATTTAACCTACCTTTACTGCTGACTTGTGCCAGGAGCATATATATATTTTTCTCTGGAGCCAGAGTATGGAGATGGGACTATAGAGCAAAAGGGTACAACACAAGGATTCTCAAGGAGTTTAGACATCAGCTAAAGTATAATTTATGCTGCTTACCTTCTGTTATAAGATTAATATCTGAGGCAAGTGGAAGAAGATTCCTATTTGGTGGACATTGAAAATTAATATAGAATGGAATGGTGTAGAGTTTACATCCTAAAATGTTAGGTAGCTGAAGGAGGCATGTGAGAAGGAATGGATTTTCTAACTCTTTTCTCCGTTCAGTCCAGTCCGAACGGTGGTCCAAGATAACAAGGATGGGACATACTACGTTTCCTTCACCCCCAAGGAGCCTGGGGTCTACACTGTGCGGGTCTGTGTCAAAGAACAGCATGTGCAGGTTAGTAAGCCCCTTGTACAAGCTGCCCTCAGCTCCTTTTACCCTGCCCCTGGTTCTGTCCTCTTAGGATCTGGAGGTATTTCTCACAGGATCAGCTACATAGGGATCCAACAGGATTCTTTTCTTTCACTGTAGAAAAGGCCCAGATTGTTGCTTTTCTTACTAGAGGATGGTAGTTATTCTTCCAGTTTTTCAGACTTCATAATTTGGGGAAGATGCACTTATCACAGGGGCAGTCTACCAACAGATAAGCACGCATATTCAAGAAATAATGCAGTGATATAGCTCAAGATATTTTAGCTCTGTTCTGACTACAACTGGACATGAACTTACTGGGATACAATTAGCAGGGTTATACGCCCTCCTTTCAACTACCAGTCATCTGTCTGCCTAACTATCTGCCCATGTAATTCTCTGCTTTGTTTCATATATGTGCTTATCTGTTACCATGACTACTATACCACCTCCACAAGTATAAGACTTTCTGGATTATGAAGGTTTAAAAATTGTGTAATATGTGTCCAGCAGAGTCTCTCTGACAATGGAGTAATCAGAGGTTAACCTTAACCAGAAGTCAACATTGATGAGAATAATAAAACACTATGTAGCATCCTGAATTGGCAGGCTCATTCAGTAGCCATTTACTGCTTACCTGATGTCAGGAACAGGTTACATGTTTTTTGCATATATTAGTTCCATTTTCTTCAAAACCATTCAAGCACAGGGATCATCGTCCAGGTAGTTTGAGACCAAACATGCCACAATAGATAGTAACACTGAAGGGAAATCAGAATTTGAACCTATTTCTTTGAACCCCAGATGTTTTTTTCCTAATGAATGTTTGTTAGTCAGCCTTCTGTTGCTGTGACAAAACACCTGAGACAATCATCTTAGAAAAAAAGGTTTATTTTGGCTCAGAGTTTCAGAGATTTCAGCAGTTCACAGTCCTCCTTTAAAGGAGGGTGAATTTAACATTGGAAAGGCTTCTAAGATACCAGGCTTTTTACTCGGTGCTTTCTCAGATTCTATGGTTCTCACATAGAAACAGGCAAATTACAACATGTGTGAAATATTTTTTAACATAGAATACATAGGATAGAAATTAGAGAATGAAAGTTATCCTTGAAGAAAAAGGGGCAGTTAGAAGAGTTACTAGTTTGAGAATTATTAGCTACACACACTTGACCTTTCTCCTTTCATGTCTTTATGGTCCCAGGATAAATGGATGGGTAACAGATGTGACCAGGAACTGGGGGCAGAAGGAAAGAGGCTAGTTCAGTATGTGAGGAGAGGAGACATATGGCTGAGAAATTGCAGATAAGACCATAGGATATCCTAGCCTTGTGGTTGCAAAATTCTAAATGCCCCTGAGATTCCTCAAGAATCTAGAACCCCAAAGACTGAAGCCAGTCGCATGAAAGTGCATCGAGATGAGTAATGTATCAAGTGTTCTACACACTTTCACTTCATGTAAGCCTAGAGGGAGACAGAATCCATTAAGAAAACCTTGAGCTGACTGTGGTATGGGCTTCTTTTTGCATTCCTGCCAGAACAAGCCCTAGCTAATGTGCATGTCGCTGAGAGCAGGACTGACTCTGTAGGACCTACTCGGTGTCCAGGGGTTTGGTAGCTGTGTCAGTGAATCATGATGGAAACACTGCACAGGCCCTTGACTGTGATTCTGCTGCTTTTGTGCCTGGCTCCACCCAGCTGAGCAGAGTCCTTGCCCTCCCGGCTGTTTCCCTGCTGCTGTTCTTGTCCCTCTGAGGCTGTTCTTGACTTAGACTGTTTAGCATGGAGCTCTGTTCAGCATACCCTGTTGCCTCAGAGGCTGCTGTTCTTTGCTCTCGGCCTCAACTCTGCAGGGCTCGCCATTCACCCTGACCGTGAAGAGAAAGCACCGCCCACACGCAGGTGTGTTTCACTGCTGCACCTTCTGCTCCAGTGGAGGCCAGAAGACTGCACGCTGTGCCTGTGGGGGCACCATGCCAGGTACAAAGGACCCTTACCCTCAGCCTGGCTGCCCACAGCGGCAATCCAGCCACATTCCCTCTGCCACCACACAGCCACTAGGTTAGGACGTCTGGACCGAGGCTTTGTTTGGAGGATGTGTAGTCTCTGTGTGTGCAGACTGGATAAAAGTTCTGCTTACACAGGCCTCTTTGTTCTGAGTTGAGATGGCAGCCTTAAAATTTCTAGCTAGTTTTGATATAATTCATGAATCCTGTGAGCCCTGTACTCTGTGGGCTTCTCAATTTCCATCTGTACCCTTTCCAAGAGGCTGAGTGGTATGAAAAACGTAGACCAATCTTCTCCCTTTTAAAACCTAAAAGAAGAGCCAGGCATGGTGGCGCACACTTGTAATCCCAGTGCTTGGGAGGCTGAGACAGGAGGATCTCACAGGTTCAAAGCCAGCCTCAGCTACTTGGTGAGGCTTTCGGTAATGTAGCGAGACCGTTTCAGTAAAGCCCCTGGGTTCCACCTCCAATACCACAATAATAAATAAATAAATAAATAAATAAATAAATAAATAAATAAATAAATAAAACCTAAAAGAAATCCCCCAAAAGGCAGGGATTTGGAATTGGATGATTAAACCAGTTAAACTAGGTCTGGCGTTTTTCTGGGGGTGGAGAGAGCTCAGGCAAGAACTCAAATTATTATTATTATTTTTTGCGGTACTGGGGATGGAACCCAGGGGCATTCTACCTCTGAGCTACACCCGCAGCCCTATTTTTTATTCTTTACTTTGAAACAGACTCTCACTGAGTTGCAAAGGGCCTAAGTAGCTAAGGCTGTCCGAGTACCACAATCCTCCTGTCTTTACTCTAATGGTGGGCCACAAAATGGGCTTTTGCACCCTTTTATATAATCACTTCAACATCTTTTTTCAGTTTTGTTAATCCACCCTTGCTTTCTTGTGTGTGTGTGTGTGTGTGTGTGTGTGTGTGTGTGTGTGTGTAATCCAGGAGCATTCTACCTCTAAGCTATACCCCCAGCCTTTTTTTTTTTTTTTTACTTGAAACAGGATCTCTGCTAAGTTGCTGAGAGCCTTGCTAAGTTACTTGGGCTGCCTACAAACCTGCAATCCTCCTGTCTCAACCAGTTTACCCTTGTTCTGTTTATTTGAGTCACTTACATTTAAAATCCAAACCAGTTCTCTTTAAAGTCCAAACTAGTTCATTGCCTTCAAATAGCCCATCTCAGCACTGTTCCGAGAGCTTTAGCTAACCTTAGTTGATTCAACTGTGATCAGTCCTGGGAGCCGTCCTACTATGAGGAGTCAAATAGCTTGTTCCTCTCGCCAGGTTTTTCTGAGATATTTTCACTCCTGGGAGTCCAGAGGCTACCAGGAGGCCTGGTTTCCATGGTAACTGCTGGACTCCACTCTTAGGGCTGGTTTTCTCTCCCCTTTGTGTTGTGCAGGTGGGTACCTAGGCTGTGGCCATGGGCACAAAGGCCACCCTGGTCGTCCCCACTGGTCTTGCTGTGGGAAGTTTGCTGAGAAGTCTGAATGCACGTGCACAGGCGGGCAGAGCGCCCCAAGGAGTCTGCTCAGGACCGTGGCTCTCTGAGGGTTTCCTGGGTACGAGCTCAGCCTGGTGAAGCTGCAGCCAAGCGTGACTTCAGATTTCCAGAGAGCCCCAAAGATTAATTCTGAAGAGACTGATAAAATTAAAGACAAAGTGCCTATCTTATGCTAGAGTTCAAGTGTTTTGGTGAGTTACACACTGATTGTACTTGGGGATGGTTGGACACATAAGACCACTGCTACATTTCTCTCTAAGGTAGGTTGGCAGTGTTTTGTTCTTTCTATCCAAAGATGGGCATTTTGTACAGGTATGGAAGTATCCAAGCCTTTGGAACATAGAGATCATGGGGTGGGAGGGCAGTTTAGTTCCTTCTTTTGTGATATGTTAGAACCTCTTAAATTTTTTCCTGAGCTATATATTATTTAGGTAATTCCTTCAGAAAATAAAATTCTCCCTCTATCCTAACTTTTTGTTAGCACACTGTCAGTGGCCTTAGTGACCGTTCTAATGTGATCTTGCTGTTTTGGCAGGGGTCTCCTCCTCCCTCTCTGCACCGTGTCCACCCACTACCTCCCAAGCCTGGAAGATTAGTATCTGGTGCAGGACATACTAGTAGGAAGTTAATAAAAGGGAAGGTGTTGAAATAGGTCTCACACGTCTCTTACAGTTCAATCATGCCAGTGGTTTACTGTCTCCCTCCTCACCTTTCTTTTTCAGAGCACTCTTTGCTTGTGTCTGTATACCTAGCAACTTTAACTGGAAGTTGTGATTCTTACAGGATGCCTTCTTAGCTGCTAGAAAATTCTGGGGAGATGAAACTGCATCGGTGCCTTAGCTCTGCCAAGGTCTTCTGTGCATTCTTCTGGGACTCTTGGTTTCTTATATAGCAATAAATTCAGCATGTATTAAATAAAATTACTGAAATCTGCATTGTAAGAGCCCTTAAGTAATGGGTGACTTATTTGAGTACTGAATTGGGTCAGGCAAAGAAGGTAAAGTAGTTAGATGATGGTTGTCAGGCCATGGAATGGATTGTTTCCTCCTCAAGGCTGACACAAACAGAGATATTTTTTAAATTCTCATCCTTTTCTGGAAACATTCCCTTTGGTCTCCAAAATCTGATCTTCCCAGAAGACACTGCTCTCCCTGTCACCCTGTCCAGCTGTCAGCATTTGCTCTTTTTCCTCCTGATAACATTGGTTCAGGTCCTTTCAGCTTGTCAGTGGTTTTCAGCCAGGAGTGATTCTACCCCCAAGGGGACCTTGGCCATCTCAGAGCAGGTTTCCAGTGCCACTAGTGGGGCAGAGTGCGTGTAGCATCTAGCGGGTATAGGTCAGGGAGGCTGCTCAATATTTTACAGTGCTCAGGCTAGCTTTTCCAAACAAGGAATTATCCAATGCAAAATGTGAGTAATGCCACTGTTGAAAAGCCCTGTTCTGGACCACTGACCCTATTTGTTTCCTTTCAGTGGTCAGCCTTGAAGCTCACACCTTTGAACTATACTTCTTGGCTCTTCCTCTACGGTTCAGCCATCAACAGAGCCTCAACTCATTCCTCCTCATGTCTTGAAGATTGTGGTATTAAGTTTGCTCTCCACTCTAGTACCACCCCTCGTCAATCTCAGGTTAATTCAGTATCCACAGAGACTACTTTATTCTGCTACCAGTTCCCCTGTGTTCTTTATTCCCTGCCTTATAATCAGCCTAGATCTCGATTTTAGCTGCACCCTCTGTATAGTCTCAATTTTAAGCATCTGACTCTACTAGTTCTCCCTCCTTGGAACCCACCAGAGGGTTCTTACTGTTTCTCTCACCCCTTCGTGTCCTTCACTTCATCCTTCTCAGCTTAGATTCTACAGGCCATCATTATAATCCCACTCTTGCAGCCAGTCTCCATCAGCCATCTTGCCTGGCAAAACATCAGCCCAGGTTAAATTGATTCTCCACCTGACCCAACTGAATCTTCCTGCAGAAAAACACAAAAGCATGACTAGTCCACTTTAAATTTCTCCCCACTATATATATATATTTGTTTGTTTGTTTTTGTTTTGTTTTTATTTTGTTTGGTGGTACTGGGGTTCCTGGAAACCCTTATACCTCCGGGCTACACTCCCAGACCTATTTTTATACTTTTTTTATTTGGAAACAGGGTCTCTTGAGCCAGCGCAGCTGGCTTCGAACCTACGCGATCCTCATGTCTCCACCTCCCAAGCGCGGGGATCACAAGAGTGCGCCAACATGCCCGGCTTAACTTATGAATTTTGGGGGAACATAATCAGTCTACAACAATTTTATATTTCCCTTTTAGTAACTTATTTCTCTGCTGCCCTTTAAAAAGACATTGAAAGAATGCTCTAATATCCCCTCCTCAGAGTTACAACCCCAGCCCTATTTTAATTTTGAAATGGTCTCACTAGGTTGACGAGAGTCTCACTACTTGCTGAGGCTATCCTCAAACCTGCGAACCTGAGATCCTTTTGTTGGGATTACAAGAATGCATGACCATGCCTGGCCCCTCCTTCCCGTTTCTTAGATCTGATCTAATCAGTCCTTCATCCTCAGGACTCCACTGGAATGGTTCTTGTAGCGATGTCACCATGGGATAGAATGCAGTGTCAGTTCTCAATCTTTATTCTTTTGAGTCACCAGTAGTATTGATCAGAGCTGGTCACTTTCCCTCCATGAAATGTTGTCTGCACTCATCCTCCGTGGCAGGACTCTTCTTTGTTCTCAGTCTCCTTTGCTAGTTACTTCCTGTGCTCTGCACATTAGAGAGCCAAGGGGGAGTTCTTCCCTCCTCCCTAGATCACCTTGTCCTGTTACTACTTTAAATGTCATTTATATACCAGTGACTCCCACATGTTTCTCCTGGCCCAACTGCTATATGACTATGCCCAACAGCTTACTCAAAACTCCCCTTAATACATATGGCAGGTGCCTCAAATTTAAGATGGCCAAAACAGACTTCCATTTTCCAATTCTTACTCTCCATTTGCTCAACATTACCAAATCACTTCTCTTGTAGTCTTCTACAGTTTTTTTTTTTAAAAAAGAAAAGTACAGCTAGGCGTGTGGCGCACGCTTGTCATCCCCGCGCTTGGGAGGCAGAGACAGGAGGATCACACGGTTCGAAGCCAGCCTCTCTGGCTTAAGAGACCCTGTTTCCAAATAAAAAAATATGAAAATAGGTCTGGGAGTGTAGCCCGGAGATAGAAGGGTTTCCAGGAACCCCAGTACCACAAATAAATAAATTTAATTAATTAAATAAATGAATAAATAAATAAATAAAAAGAAAAAATAAAAAGGAAAGTACAAACCAGGCATGGTGGCACACACCTGTAATCCCAATACTTGGGAGGCTGAGACAGGAAGATTGCAGGTTTGAGGACAACCTCAGCAAATTTAGTGATATCTTCAACTTAGTGAGACACTGTTTCAAAATAAAAAGTACAAAAAAAAAAAAAAAAGGGTTGGGATTATAGCTTGAAAGCAGAACAGTCCTGAGTTTTATCCCCAAAGGAAAGCATGGGTCCATTCATAGAGTTGTGGAGCCAAGAGCATTGGAATCATGCCTGTGGCCTCTGCCACACACCATATACAATCCACAGGTACATCTATCAGCCTTACCTTCAAAACACATGTGCTGCCCTGCTCTCCACCTCTACTGTACCACTGTGGTCCAAGGTACCAAGACTTTTCACCTGGAGTTTTGCAATTGTCTTCTAACTAGTCTCTGCTTCCACCTTCATTCCCTTGCAATATTTTCTCTACACAATAGAGATGTCCTTTCAAAGTATGTCAGATCATGTCATCCTTCTACTCAGAACCCTTCATCTTACTCAGAACAAAAGCCAACACACAAACTTCACACAAGCCAGTGTGAGCAGCATGGTCTGAACCCGCTCTGCTTGCATTTCCCGCCTGTCCCCCGCCACTCTATTCCAGCCAAACAGGCCTCCCCGCTGCTCCTCAGACACCAAGCAGTGCCTCTCCTGGGGCTTTCCATCATTGCACCTCCATCTGAAATGTTTCTCATACATACCTTCCTGATTCACTCCCTCATCTCTTCAGGTTTCTGTCCCAGTGTCGGCTGCCATCCTGAGATCCTTAAGTACCCCATATAAAAGAGCAGCACCCCACCCCAGAACTCCATGTAACCCCAGCTTACCTTCATCACCATCTTGTGCATTCTGTTTATTGTCTCTCCTTTTTTACTAGACTCTAAGTTCTGTGAGGACAGAGGTTTTTTATATGGGAATATGAAAGTTTATTTTAAGTCAAGGAAAGATAGAAGACAAGAACAACAAAACTATCCCCCCCGCTTAGTTTTGTCCCCTAGTAGGCAAAAGAATAACTGAGAGCAGGGATTTAACATTTAATAACTACTATTATTACAATATTGTCCTCTATGTTCTTGGCACATAGTAGAGGCCTAATATTATGCTGAATGAATAAAGATCTAATAGGTATAATTTTGAGTTTGGATCTGTTGGTATGTTTTCCGAAGACCGCCTTTCTCCTAAACCCCAATATCTCCATTTAACTAAACACCACTTAGGAAAAAATCTTGGCCTCCACTCTGACTTGGAAAAATGATATGTACCCCAAGGGGCCAACTTTGAATTTTCCAGTTACCTCAGATGTCTAGAGGATTGCTTGCCAGGAGGAAGCCTGCCGAATTGCATCATCGTTCCCATGTGTCTTCTTATGAATCAGAAAGAAGAATGGTGGATACAAGGCTTAACCTTTATTTCAGTTGGAAAAGGTTTCAGTAATTGGACAACTCTCCTGTAGGTGAAGTTATAGCAGGAGAAGTTACTTCTTACATCTTTCTATTAGAAGTCTAGGTTCTGCCCGATAAAACAGAAAATCAGAGATTTCTAGAAGATCAAATCAGGAAAATAACTGTAGAAATAATAGAGGTGCTTCGAAAAGAATTCAGAGAGAGCCAAAAAGAGATAAAGGATGCAATTAATGAAGCAAAGGCCTCAATTCAAAGCATGAACAACCGATTAGACCACATGGAGAACAGAATCTCGCTCTTAGAAGATGATCATTCCAAAAATGAACGCATAGTTTCTAATCTAGAAAAAAAAATCCGACAGCAGGAATCTGACTTTGAAGAAATATGGGCCCATTTTAAGAGAACTAACCTAAGAATAATTGGAATAGAGGAGGGAAAAGAAGGTGAAACCAAAGGGATCAACAATCTCTTCAAGGAAGTAATAGCAGAAAATTTTCCAAACATAGAGCAAGAGGTCGACACACAGGTCCAGGAAACTTATAGAACCCCCTTTAGACAGGATCGGAGAAGAGGATCCCCACGCCACATAATTGTCAAAATGACCAATAAGGAAGCCAAGCAGAGAATCTTAAAGGCAACAAAAACAAAGGGCCAAGTGACATTCAGAGGCAAACCAATTAGAATCACTCCAGACTTCCCAAACCAAGTCATGAGAGCCAGAAGGGCTTGGAGTAACATATTCCAAACTCTGAAAGAAAACAACTTCCAGACAAAAATTTTCTACCCAGCAAAACTTTCTATCAAATTAGAAGGAAAAATAAGAAGCTTCCATGACAAACAGAAACTGAAGGAATTTATGTCTTCAAAACCAGCACTAGAGAAAATACTCAAAGAGATTAACTACAAAGAAGAAATAGGTAACACACACCAGAACCAGAGAAACAAGATATTCCATCCAACAGACAACTAAGATTGGTTATCTGTGGAGATTGATTATTTATGTTAGTCTTTTACCTATCTCTAAATTGTATTGTTTGCCTTTATTGTTGTTAATTTCTAGGATTTCTAGTTGGAATATTAATATGCCTTCAGATATAGCATTTGGAAATATTTTATCCAATTCTATTAGTAACTTTTAACTGTTTACATTGTCTTTGGATATACAATTTTTTTATTTTTTTATTTTTTAGGGAGTTTGTATACTCTTCTGTTGCCTGTGCCATTGAAATCATATCCAAGAAATCACTGCCAATTTCAATGTTGTGAGGTTTTATGACCCAGATTTTCTCCTAAAAGTTTATAGTCTTAAATTTATATTTAGGTCTTTTATCTATTTTGAGTTAATACTTGTATATGGGATTAGGTAAGGGTCCAATTTTATTCTTTTCCATGTAATTATTATTTTTCAACAATATTTAGTTAAAAGATTATTATTTCCACCACCAAATGTTCGTGGAAACCTTGTCAAAAATAACTTGACAATATAGGGAAGAATTTAGCTCTAGGCTTGTATTTAACTCCAATGGTTTATATATCTGCCTTTATAACAGTACTACACTGTTTCAATTATTGTAGCTTTATATGGTTTGAAATCAGAAAATATATGTCTTCTAGCTTTGTTCTTTTTCAAGATCGTTTTGGGTATCTAGAGTCCATATTCCATATTAGGATAGATTTTTTTTCTGAAAAATAAATATATAAATATATGATAGTTTCACCTAAAAAAAATAGAAAAAAAATATTCTCTGGTAAGAAAGAAAGCAAAAAGAAATATTGAAATGTTATCTTTAAGTCATCAAAAGCTTGATATCAGACAAATGAAACTGTTCTGTGAGATTATCATTGTTAATTTTGGATAAATTGCTATAATACTAGATGTCAACCACTAAGCCAAGCATGGGAAGGAGGGATGGGGAGAGAATGGGGTGGGGATCGGGTGGGGGCTGACTGGGTGATGTGTGCATGTATGTCTACAAAAGTTTGTATCCCACTATGATGTATGAATACAGTGCACCAATAAAAAATTAAAAAAAAAAAAAGAAGTCTAGGTTCTGGCTAAGGCCTTAGCCTTTAAACACTGTTAATGGTCACAATTCTGTTACAAATGTTTAAAGTTTATGTGGGCTGTTCCTTGGCCTGCAAAATAATGGAGTCTGAGCCCAATTTAATTCAACCACCCTGGGTTGCTTGAAGGACCCTGTAAAGCAGGAGTAGTCTACAGAGCTCAAGACTCCCAGGTGAAGAAAAAGGAGTCCGAGGATTTAGGAATTATCCCAGCGGAATGGAATGCTTCGGAAATCATCTTCGAGTTGTGAGCATTAAAGCATCAGCAAGGTGCAGCATGATGCTATAAGTCACGCTGGTGGTGTTACAGGTGAATAAACCATCAATTAGAGCCTCTGTCCTCTGGGATGGTGCAGCAGGATAAACACCTTGGCTGGCTTGGATAATAAACTCATAGATCTGTCAGCCTACCTATTCTCTGATCTCTAAATTGCTACTGTTGCTCATCTCAACTGCAGAGGATGTATACCTTTGTGTTAGGTTTCAGCTCAATTAAGAGATGGTTTGATGAGTAAATGATAATTAGGAGCAGAATGTAGGAAGAGGCATTTTGCTCTCTGCTTTGTTTCCTGCATACGGATATAGAATTGCTTCCTCAAAGTTCTTCCCTGACTAGGTCAGAGCCACCATCAGCCCTCACAGCTATCCTCTCCATGACTACTCACCACCATGCCTGCACAGGCTGCAGATATTTGATGAATGCCAGCTCCCTGCTAGACTCAGGATGACAGGTATGGCCTCATCCTTGGATTTCCAGTGCCCAACAGTTCCTGGCACAGTAGGTGCTTGACCTAGAATTTTTAAATGGAGGTATGAGTAATTGAGCAATAGAAGTGTTCTCCCCAGCCTTCCTTTCATAGTCTCTGCCTTCACTCAAATTTAGCTGTGCAAAATGGCTGGAAGAGCTCAAGTTAGTAAACAGACTGTGTTCTGCCTCTGTCCCTCAGCTACTCACTATTGCAGTGTGTTGTCTTATAACTGACCCTAATTTCATTCTTATTGATGAAAACATTTTAATCTTGGTTATATGGCTGGGAATTCTAAACTTTGTAATTTTCTTTGTGTCTGCAGGTATATTTTTTAGTTCTCTGTACTTTCCTAGGGCCAAATGCTGTATATCAAATAGTAGTACAACATCCTGCTTTGTAAACCCAGTTCTCTCAAGGCATTAGGGTAGATATTAACATTTTAGATAACTAGAGAGGCCATACTGCACACTGGTGGCCCCATGATTATCTCTGGAGAATATGACTTCACCTTGGGAACATGGTAAAAATCACTTCTTGAGCAAGGGATAATCGAAGGAGACCACCCAGTGTTCATAGCTATACTAAATCACCACACATGATTACCAGAGAATGGGGTCATATGTCATAGCAGGGCATTCTACCTGTTGCTGTCAGTAATGGCTGCTGTGCTGTGTGTAGGTATCCCCCTGTAACTCTGAACTGCTTTGTGTGATTACAATGCACCAATAAAAGCACATTCAAGGAAATAACTATATGGCGCTTGGAGTTCTGGAGGGGGTTTTTAAAGAGCCCAGGATTCCACCCAACCATGGTGTTTAACATGTTTGTGTTTAATCAGTGGAGTTAAAGAAAAGTCAAACTATAGACCTTCCATAAAGGAAATTCTGCCACACCAGAAATAACTTGTAAGTTTGATGTTCAGAAGCGTATACTTTGGTGAAAGACACTGAACATGAGCCGCACTCATGCTCTTCATCATCATATTCCCAGACTTTGTCCCACACCCGTCTTGCTAGCCCTTTATAAAGTACTTACTACCTCAGGTCATCCATGCCCAAGTCTGGTGAGGGAGGCCAGCAGACGTAAAGAGAAGACAACAGAAGTGGTGTCACATAAAGCAAGGCTGGTTGGCACTGGCAGGATTCACAGTGCAGCTCCTTAACCAGCTCACTATGTCGTGGAATGCTGCCCGTCACTAGAAGGTGCAGAGACTCACCCACCTCCTCACACCAGAGCTTAAGGAACCAACTGGCACCAGCTACGGTGAACACAAGCCTGAGATGGACACAGAATGCCACTTACAGTAGTTTACAAGACATTTCCATCCAAGGATGAGGATAAGAATGTGTTTGGAGCTGGGCTTGGTGGTTCACGCTTGTAATCCCAGCATTTGGGAGGCTGAGACAGGAGGATCGTGGTTCACGGACAGCCGCAGTTACTACTTAGGCCCTTTGCAACTCAGTGAGATCCTTTTTAAAATAAAGAATAAAAAATAGGGCTGGGGGTGTAGCTTGGAGGCAGAACTGCAAAAACAAACAAATAAAAACAAAACAAAACAGAATGTGTGTTTGGTATATTCCTCCCAGTTAGGATGGTGGTTCTACTTTTTCTGCATCCACAACACATCAATAACGTCTCACTGCTGTAAGAGCACCTACCTAAGACATAAGTGGGTAGCTATTAGCTTACCATTAGGGCAGGGAAAACCAGAAAGTGTTTAAGCTATCAGGAAGAATCTTATAAGTTACATTTGTCAGTGAGTTTTGTTTTTTGTGGTACTGGGGTTTCTGGAAGCCCTTCTACCTCTGGGCTACACTCCCAAACCTATTTTTTATATTTTTATTTGGAAACAGGATCTCTTAAGCCAGCGTGGCTGGCTTTGAACCTGCGTGATCCTCCTGTCTCCGCCTCCCAAGCGCGGGGATTATAAGCGTGCGCCACCACGCCCGGCTGTCAGTGAGCTTTGAATACCTGAAGATTATAGGTTATAATCCCTGAATCTCTCTCCAAAATCCAAAACACTTGAACCTTCTGAAAGTTAAGACCTCCTTCCCTCACCAGTGCTCAGACAATAGATAATAACAATGTTCATTTGCCCCCTTCTGATTGACATTATTGATATACCTGATCAGAGTGTGTATATGTTATTAAATTCCCAGTAAAGGAATTTACTATGAGATATATGCTAGCCACACAACTTACAGCTGTGTAACTGCCTAATACCAGGACACCAGCTAATGACAGAGCCAAGGTGCGTGTGTCCCTGCTGCCCAGGGAGCCATCCATTTGCAGGTGACTGTCTTCACCCTGGTTGCTGATCTTGCAGCTGTTGTTTCCTGATCTGATTAGGGACCTCATTGTAGCTGCCATGGTCTGAAAACAATACCCAACTTACATATGAGAAAGTCAAAATGTGGAGAAGTTAATTCTTTTGTTTTTCATTTCTTATTTTTTGTGGTGCTGAGGATGGAACAGTGGCCTTTTACCTCTGGGCTATACCTTCAGCTCCATTTCATTTTTTATTTGGAAACCAGGTCTTGCTAAGTTGCCGAGAGGCTCACTCACTTGCTGAGGCTGGCCTTGAACCTGTGATCCTACTGTCTCAGACTCCCAAGTACTGGGATTACAGGTGTTTATCACCATACCCTGCCCAGAAGGTAAAACTAGAATTAGAGCTAAGTCAAGTTCCACCAGAACTGTCCCCACCAGGCCACATTATATTTACCTTTGTAAGCCTTAAGCTTTTCTCCTTGGAAGAAAGCTTTGCTTAAAAATAAATACTCCTACTGTGATTACAGATATGTGCCACCATGGCCAGCTAAGAAGCATTGTTAACATTTCAGTATAGTATCTTCTAGTCTGGTCTTCTATAAATATGAGTCTATTTATCTATTTGTGTATCTCTATAGATAGGTGTATCTCTGCTGCTTATTGTATATTTATCTAAATAAATACATCTAGATATAACTATATTTCAAAATAGAAAAGTAAATAAATAAATAAATACTCCTGTGTGTCAGTCCGATATGGCTGAATTAACTATGGGCTTTGTCTCCCTACCAAACTTAAAGGAGGAAATATTTCTGTGTAGGAAAAACTATGATTCTTTCTAGTAGAAATTAGCAGTGAATGATTGCTCATGGGAAAAAGGAAACCTGAACAGTTTTCTGAAGAATAAAAGTCTCAAGTATTAGTATTAGGGCACCAACTGCTATGTAAACCACCCCCCCAATCTTAGTGGCTTAAAATAACTGTGTGTGTGTTACTGAGGATTGAACCCAGAGGCATTCTACCTCCACGCTACACACCCAGCCCTCTTAATTTTTTGTTTTGAAGCATCTTGCTACATTGCTGAGGGTCTTGCTAAGTTGCTGGGACTGGCCTTGAAACCTCTGACCCTCCTGTCTCAGCTTCCCAAGCACTGGGATTACAGGTGTACACCACCATGTCTGGCTAATTACTGCTTCATCATGTTGTAATCCAATGTAGGTGGGCTGCTAAGGAAGGAGGTGAGTATGGGGAAGGTTTTATTCCAGAGTCAGGGACTGTGTCTAACCAAAAGGTCTATGGCCAGAACTAGGTTAAGAACTCCTGACCCAGTGACATAAGCATTCCCCGAGGCCTTGTGGCCTCCCATCTGTGCCAGCAGGCTGAGGAGGGAAGACCAGCATGGAGGGACATCTGACACCTAGAAATGCCTCCCGCTGCTTCTCTCCACATTCCCCTGATGAGAACTCACTGCAGTATGGGCCCTGTCAATTGCAGCAAGGACTGGGAAGTGCAGTCTCTCTGGGTGTCCAGGAAAAAAAAAAGGGGATTTGATAACACGAAACATTATCTCCACTGTACTGTCAAACACAGATTTATTAGACTGTAATCAATAATAAAACAAATACTTAATGATACAATGGTACAAATACTAAGTTACACAATACTAAATGCTACAGACAGTGTAAGTTTGTAAAAACCCAAACACTGTAAAAAATGGTACATGAAATAATACATTATATAATACAAATACAACATGATTTAAAAGAAATACAGAATGATACCAAATGATACAGTGAAAACCAGAACTAAATGACATATACACAAATGATATACTACTGAATGAAGCAATGATACAAATACTGAATGATATATGGCTATGAAATGAAACAGTGATACAGATACTTGACATCTATTTTTGGGTAAAGCATCTCTTGACCATCATCCTGAGAGCAAGAACCAAGGCAGCTGGAAAGGAATGGCTGACCAGGGGCATCTACTCAGGTCAGCCCACAGAGATGCTCACAGCAGCAGCCTCACCAGCAAGGAGAAATTAAGAGATGGACAGAGCCTGTGCCAGAGGTAATAATCCAGCTTCTCCCATCAGCTGAGGACTGAAAGGCAACACGGGGCTTCCAAGCTTTACTGAAGCTTATATGTGACTCTGCCAGAGTTGTCTTCCCAAACCGTCTAACCCCAAGGTATCTTCTTTTATCAGAAATAATTTATTAGTCTCTACTGCACTCATTAGGGAAGCTGATCCATTAACACAATTGATTAGTCAGTTTAACCTGACAACCCATCTTCGAGTCTAGGGATGAGAGTACGTCTCATTTGCGGAGGGTGAAAGGCTTACCAGTGAAATGGAATTCAAGAACAGCTCAGGGATAAGCAAGGAGTTAGTCCCAGATACTAATACGAACCAGCCATGGCACCGTCCTGTTGCCCCTGTAGACGGAAGGCTAGATGCCGAAAAGGACTCTGAGGTCGGCCAAGGTGAGCTTGGTGATGGACTCTCCAGTTCCAGACAGAACTTGTTTGGCCAACTCTTTCTTTTTTTCTTGGAGCTGCAAGATCTTCTCTTCCACTGTTCCCTCACAAACAAATCTAAAAACCAAGCAAATCGGCAAACTATCAGAAACCCAAAGCAGCTTATCTAATAACATAAACTTCTTGATGCTCAGCTTTTAATGAGATTTCTTCAAGTAGTTTTGAGATTGGTTAAGAACCCTGTTTAGGGACCCAAACCATCTTGACTAAATATATGCCCATTTAAAATATGTGATTCAGGTTGGCATTTTGTTTCATTCTAAAACTGAGAGTTCTTGAGAAAGCCCCCAAATGTGCAAAAAGTGTTCCTATCCAAAAGTATAAAGAGCCAGCTGTCATACAAGAAGTTCCACCATGATTAAGATCAGGAGACATCAAAGGTTATCAAGTTTCTGCAAGGTATGTGTGCTAATTTAAGTATAGAATGTCTGATTCCTTGGCTAATTCACACTGAAAGCAGGGTACTGAGTATCATGTACAATGCTAGGGGTAGGAGAGATGGATATAATTTTGTTCTGAAGAACACAGGAGAGATGTGAAAATTGAAGGAGGAGGAAGAGGAAAAAGAGGAGGAAAGAAGAAAGAAGGAATAAGAATAATAATCTGTGCAAGCGCTCCAATGGAAATATGCCCAGTGTGCAAAGGAGGAGAGCTATCCAGTTAAGGGAGGCTCCGTTAGAGAGTTAACTCTTAATGTGTGCTTGTAAGATGAGCAAGGGTTTGTCAGATGGACAGTGAAGAGGGCATCTGAGAGAATGGGAATATGTGTAAAGCCATAGCTGAGCTATAGAACGTGGTGTGTTGGAAAAGAATCATGTTACCCGGTCTTCCTGACCAGTGGCAAGAGCTCCAGGGCAGGCGGGGCCTGATCACGAGTGGTTGTACATGTCCTGTGAAACGTTTAGACTCTGTCTGTAGGGAGTGAGAGCCACTGAAGAATCTGAGGAGTGCAGTTTCGGATCAGACTGACTGGTTAGGAAGAACTCTCTGGTGGTGATGCAGAGGACAGGACTCAGTGGTGCTGCGACAGGGGAGGAGGCAGCAGAGATGGGAAGCAAGGCTTGGCTATCAGAATCACTCCGGAAACGGGACTAAAGGGCTTGGCATGTGAAAAGGAGAGCCAGGGAGGAGTCATGTTTCTGGCCACATGATTCCATAAGAGTGCTACTGTTCACAAAGACAACTTCAGTTTGCAACCTTTTAATCCTGTAACTGTAACTACTTACACACAGAGGGTGCTCACTGGGTATTCATTTGAGGAACTGAATGCATAAGTATATGACTGAATACAAATGAGTATGTGGTCGTTAAACTAGGACATTGAGCAGGAATTTGGATATTTAGGCCTGAAGTTTAGGAGAGAGTGCAACTATAAGTTTGGAAGCCAGTTTGCAAAGACTGAAGGATGAGTGGGAGGTAAGCAATAACTTACTGGAGTAGGTAGAATTTTGAAGGAAGGGATATATGCCACAAGCACAGAGGAGAGTTAAGCCAGGCGTGGTGGCATACACTTGTAACCCCTAGTACCTGAGAGGCTGAGACAGGAAGACTGCAGGTTCAAGACCGGCCTCAGCTATTTAGTGAGGCGCTCTGCAACTTAGTGAGACCGTTTCTAAACAAAGAATAAAAAAAATAGGGCTGGGGGTGTAGCTCGGAGGTAGAACGCCCCTGGGTTCAATTCCCAGTACCACACACACCAAAAAAAGACAGGAAAACTAACATAATCACTATCTTACAACTGAAGTGCAACCATAAGGGTGAAGGCCAGTTTGCAAAGATTGAAGGATGAGTGGGAGGTAAGCAAGTAAGACAGACCGGGATTTCTAAATTCTTCAGGAAAATTGGTCATGAAAAGGGAGAAGAAAAACAGGGCCGCAGCAAGGGTGGGATACGGCAGCGTTAAGGCTAGTTCTGGTGTTCTCAAGACAGGAACGTCTTAAGTAGAGGAATATTCTGCAAAATACTAAGTCTGTGCTACTCAAAGTCAGTGTCATAAAACTCTGCCAGATTAAAGGAGAAGAAATTGTTAACTGCAGGCTACAATTTCTTCTAGATCTAGGATCTTTTTTTTTCTGCTATGGAGGATATCACTGGGACATGAGGTGAAAATGAATAACGTCTGCTGATAATAGTATTAAATCACTGAGTACTTAGAGCCAGGCATGGTAGCACACACATGTAACCCCAAGACTTGGGAGGCCGAGACAGGAGGATCAGGTTCAAAGACAGCCTCAGCAATGTAGTGAGGCTCAACAACCTAGATGCAGCTTGGAAGTAGAGTGCCCCTGGGCTCAATCCCTAGTAACACACACACACACACACACACACACATCATTAAGTAGTATTATAGTTTTAAAAATATACACTAAAGCACTTAGGAATAAAGGGGCATCATGTCTACAATGTGTGCTTTGTGTATGTGTGTATATGGTGTGGGTGTGGGTGTGTGTCTGTTACTGGGGATTGAACCCAGAGACATTCTACCTTGGAGCTATACCCCAGCCTGATTTTATTTCTTATTTTGAAATAAGGTCTCACTAGGTTGCTGCAAGTCTCATTACTTATTGAAGGCTGTCCTCAAACCTGTGATCCTCCTGCCTTAGTCTCCCAAGTACAAGGATTACAGGTGTATGCCGCCATGCATGGCCTACACACACACACACACACACA
Organism: Muscardinus avellanarius; assembly: GCF_963383645.1. Classification (NCBI taxonomy): domain Eukaryota; kingdom Metazoa; phylum Chordata; class Mammalia; order Rodentia; family Gliridae; genus Muscardinus; species Muscardinus avellanarius. The sequence continues at coordinate 106,158,678 of NC_137788.1, read as the reverse complement.
CACACAAAATGGGGAAACTTTCTGGTACTTTACTTGCAATATCCCTCTAAATCTGAGATTATGTTCTAATACAGGCTAGGAAGGAAGGAAGGAAGGGAGAAGAGAGAAGAGAGAGAAGAGAAGAGAAGAGAAGAGAAGAGAAGAGAAGAGAGAGAGAGCCCTGTCATGGGCTACCTTGACCAAGACCTCACACACAAGCTTGTTCTTTGGCAGTCATCAACTCCAAGGTCACCTCAAGTTGCTTTTTTCCTGTGGGATGCCTGAGATTATGCCTCAGGAGATTCATTAATAAAGTGATCATCAAATACTTTACATTCTGCTTTAACACTACTCAAAGAAGATTTTCACAAGAAAAGACAATGGGAAGGGTCCTGGGACCACCTTCACTTACTTGTGTATGACCACATCTTTCTGCTGCCCTACTCGGTAAATTCGGTCACAAGCTTGATCTTCAAGTGACGGATTCCTATCAAAGGAGAGATAAGCTGGAGCTAGTGACATCCCAGACCAGAGATAAATCTATAGCCCACAGGCCAAATACAGCCCATTTTTGTATACTCCTTCAGCTAAATATGGTTGTTATATTTTTAAATGGGTTTCATACAACCAAAACAAAATGCAAAGAATATGTACCAGATAGTGATGAGGCCTGCAAAGTCTTACATATTTACAGAAAAGGCTGGTCAACTCCTATCCTAGGCTATAGTACCCTAGAAAAGGCTAGTGCCAGATATCATCCTGCCTCTAAAGACAAACAGGTCAGGCTGCTAATAATAACTCTTAGCACTATCATCAGTTGGTAACTGATGTAATGAAGCAAAATCAGAAGGCAAAGTCTTTTTTTCTTTTTCATTTGGTACTAGGGATAAAACCCAAGAGAATTCTACCTCTGAGCTACACCCTATTTTACTTATTTTATTTTGAAATAGGGTCTCATTAAGTTGCTGAGGGCCTTGCTAAGTTACTAAGGCTGGCCTCAAACCTGTGATCCTCCCATTTCAGGCGTCCAAGTACTAAGATTAAAGGCTTCTGCCACCCCTCTCAGCATAGTCTTTAGTAGCTGGATGACCCTGAGCAAGAACTTAATCTCAGCCTTTGAGGCTTCAGACCACTACCTGGAAACATGAGGGCTAGCTAAGATTCTGAAATAGCTATGCTTTTTAATTTATTAAAATTAATACTATGATTCAACTAAGGAGACTTAATGCTGTTCCCTTCTTTATGGATTCTCATTATCAATTCAAACTCAGTTTTGGAGGTAGACTGCCCCTGGATTCCATTCCCAGTACTGCAACACACACACACACACACACACACACACACACACACACACCCTCTGGATTTGGTATGTATCATGTCAATGCCAGGAGCACATCTGTCCTGGTACAAGGTGAGTAAGTTAATGTGTTACTAGGAGAAAGTGTCATGAAAATCTTAGGTAATACTTTACTGTTTCAGAATATAGCATAATTCCTAGTATGCTTTCCTCATTCCTGTGAATACGGGAGTTCCAAGTAATAACAAGTGGGTCTGTTTGTACCAATCTGAGCTGCCTGGAGAATTAGACAAATAATACCAGCAACAGTGGCTGGTACAGCAATCCCTCATTGCATAATTGGAAAACCAGAAATGGGTTCTAATTATGACACTTTCTCCTAGTAACACATTAACTTACTCATCTTGTACCAGGACAGATGTTATGTTCCTGGCACTGACACTACACAAACCAAATCCAAAAGTGTGTGTGTGTGTGTGTGTGTGTGTGTGTGTGTGTGTGTGTGTGTGCATACACATATATAAACATATATAAATACACATACACCCGCATATATATACATATATTTGTATGGTACTGGTGATAAAATCCAGTAGCATTCTACTGCCAAGCTACTACATCCTAGCCCTATTTTTTATTGCAAAGAGTCTCCCTAAGTAGCTGAGGCTGTCCGCGAATTGCGATCCTCCTGTCTCATCCTCCCAAATGCTGGGATTACAAGTGTGCAACACACCCAGCTCAAAGGGCTGTATATTTTTAACATAATTAGAAAATTCCTTTTCCAGCCAGGCGTGGTGGCACATGCTTGTAATCCCCATGCTTGGGAGACGGAGACAGGAGGATTGCGCAGGTTCAAAGCCGGCCTCACTGGCTTAAGAGACCCTGTTTCCAAAAAAATAGGTCTGGGAGTGTAGCCCGGAGGTAGAAGGGTTTCCAGGAACCCCAGTAAAATTCCTTTTCCTTTTCAAATAATATTTTTTTTCTTCTTTTGCTGTGTTGGCGACGAGGCCCAGGGCCTCGTGCGTGCTAGGCCAGTGCTCTACCACGAAGCTACATCTCTGGTTCTGGAGTAGTGCTTCTAAGGTTAAGACTTTTCTTGGATCTAAACAAGTAAAATGGTTTTCTGGAGAAAAGGCAAACTGAGTAATGTCAGTTCTTGGCCATGAGGAAAAGCTGTTATGTCCAGTTTCTATTTCAATAGATGTTAGATTAACAATAAAGTCAGTCAACTATTTTAAGTCATCATTTGAAGCTTGATCAGGAATTCAGGGATATTAACAAGCCCTATACTCTGTTCACATCTGCATCTACAGATATGTCCTTATGCACAGAGGCATCTCCATAACACAAGCAGAACACACTCAATATAAGAAGCCTGCTGCCCCGCTAGCCCACTGCTATGCGGTGGCAACTCAAGATAAATCTGGACTCATTACCAGTGCATGTCCAAAAGAAAAAGATGGTTTCCTCCAGTCAAGTTTAGACCGACACCTCCAGCCAAGAGAGAGATCAGCATAACCTTCAAAAGGAAACAGACCATGAGCCTCACACAGACTTGGCATCATAAGACATCTGCTACAGCTTGAATCTAAAGTGTCTCCCAAAGGTCCATGGAGGCTTAGTACAGCGTGGCCCTACTGGAATGCAGTGGAACTGTTATGGGCTGGGGCCTAATGGGAGGTCTTTAGGTCACTGGGGGCGTGCTTTTGAAAGGATCACTGCTACCGCGTATCATGCAGATCTTGAGAAAGCTCGATTAGGGGATCCGCAACGGTGTAGATCCCCCATGAAGAATGTCTAGCATTCCTTTCTTCAAAAGATTATTTTAGGATTATTTGGATTAATATGTATAATTGAAATTTTATGTATAAACATTATAACTAAAACTGATGGGCACTGGCTTGTGAGAGACTCAAACAGCAAGGATTTTTTCCCAAGGATAAAGTTATTGGGCCAAATATTAAGTTCAAACTGACCTTAGTTAGAGCCACTGTATGAATAAGTTTGAGTCAGCCTTGTGAAGTGAGACAAAATACACTATGATTATTTAAATGTTTGGCAGCCTTGCCCTAAACTTTATAGAAAATAATAACTTTTACTGTCCTTGGCAATCCTGCTTGCATGACTATACTCTGGCTTTCCTGCCAAAAAATAAAGTATAAAAACTATAACAAATCCTGAATAAAATGAAGAAGGTTGAATCTATTTCGTGTGGTCATTCTTCATTATCGGCCTCGTTTTCCCCCTCATCAACACACGAACCCTGACTCTGCTAGGGCTAGACCCCGGCAGATCACGGAGCGTTGGCCCTTTCCTCTCTTTCACTTCCTGGCCACAAGGTGAGTTTGCTCCACTATGCATTCCTGCCATCATGTGCTACCTTGCCATGGGCCTAAAAATGGGGCCAATTTATCACACACTAAAATCTCTAAAAACATCAGCCCAGATGACTCTCATTTCTTTTTAAGTTGATTAACCCAGGCGTTTGAGAGAGTGAAAGAAAACTGCCTGGCATAATGTCATTCCTTCTTCTCAGGTTCAAGCCCAAGAGCAAAACAGATAAGTAATGTGTTCCTATAAAATTTCCTCCTGTGGTTACATTGTAAAACATCATGATTTCATCTCCCATGCTTCCCCTTTCAAAAACTCTCACATCTCAATTTTTATTGGTGCCATCTTCAAAAAATTAATGGTGCCTGCCAAAGTATATGAATACTCTAATTTAGAGTCTTGGAGGTGGTCAGCTCAATGAACTGTCCGTTACCCAGACTGTGTCTACTCCATCAGGCCCGGGCCCTCCACTGCTATAATGATTCTCCTGCCTATCATTCAACTATTATTCAACTACTGCTTCTCAATCCTTATGATCTACAAATAGATGACTTTGTTCTTCCCTTTCCTTCCATACTTCCTATTAAAATCCTTCCTGTCCATCAAGGCTTGCCTCCTCCTGATCCTAGCCAGCTATGCTCTGAACCTCCTTTGAGTCTTCATATTTTATTCTCTTTAGAGCACTTGTACACTTTGATAAGAACCCCAATAAATGTCTAATACATCGCAAACATTTGGAAAGATCAAGGCTGTGAATATTTTTTAAGGTGAGCTGCTGTATTAGAATGCTCTCTATACCTGAGAACAATTTGCTCCTTAATTACACAGCTCTGCTGTGACCAGCTTGTACCTGGGGGCACTTGGAGTGGTTGAAAGCCTCCACCAAGTCCATTCTCTGCTTCGGGTTGACGGAGCCATCAATGGTGGCGTGAGTCAGTCCATGCTTCTTAAGGTGCAATGCTACAACTTTCAGCATGCTGGTCCACTGAGAGACAATGACACTGGAAAGAAGAGTAAGATAACAACCAAACCACAAAAGATTCCAGAACTCATCTGTAGGGTTTCAATGTCCCTGTTAAGATTAGTTACCAGATGCAGACAAGAAAAAGCCTTCTGTTACCTAAGGGAAAATGCTGCTGCTACGGTTTAGACGAGCTCCCTCAAAGATCCAGGTGTAAAGGCTTGGTCGCAGGGTGGAAGTATTAGATAATGTGGACCCATAAGGGCTAGAGCCTAACGGAAGGTCTTTGGGTCAGTGAAGGTGCCCTCTAAAGGGACCCTGTGTTTTCCTCTCACTCTTTCTCTGCTTCCTAGCTTGAAACATGGCCACCTGTTCTAACATGTGCTCCCACCGATGCTGCCTGCTGGCCTCAGAGGCCTGATGAATGGGGCCACCCAGTCTTGGACTCCAGCCTCCAGAACCACAAGCCAAATCTAAGCTCTTTACTTCACAAGTAGCTCGTGTTAGTACTTCACGCAGTGCTGTGAAGCTAATATGGGTGCACATTTATGTTAACTGATAGCTTTATAATGCCTCCTGCTATTTCCAGACTTCATTATAATCTTATACTAAACAAAGTCAGAAAAAAGTGGTGGCTAGATGAGACTAACGACTCCAGCCTCCTTGCATTGGGGACCTACTGCTCCTCCAGAGATCTGGACTTGCAAAAATGGATACCAGCCACATAGACTCTGAATTTACCATAACAACACATTGCTGGGGCTCCCAACCCCAGGCCAGGTTTTAAGTAGGGCCTCACATTTTTACATTAAAGTACTTCATATATACAAGTGCAGATATGTAACGTATGTAGAGTACAGGTGATAACAAAGGGATCCCATCTCCAAGTGCTCATGTAAGAGCACTGGCAGCCTGGTGCACCTCCCTGTCTGATTTCCTTCACTCCCTGGCTTTTTTCAGATGTGTCCCTACTTTTCAACACTGTTTCAGAGGCCTAGCTTACACTGATCCCCTAGGATGTCCTTTTCAATCTGCACCACAAATATTTTAATTAGAAATCACAGGAAATTTGTGATATAACCTCAGTGCTTTCTGCTGAGCATGATTCAAAGTCCTTGATATAAAAATTTAAGATTTATGCCTATCAGCAGTATCAAATTTCCTTGTTTAATTATAACCAATGCTTGGATAATGAAGCGACATGTTTACCTCTTTTGGGACCCTGAATTTCTTCGGATTGCTGCTAACTCTGCCAACAGAGATGATATCTGGGAAAAGGTCACATTAACATTGAGGTTTAAGTGAGTCGCTTAGCTCCACCTTCCCTTGCCCGAGTTACAGAGCCTCCTCCTGGAAAGCCTCTGCTTCTGGCTAGACCTTGCCATGCTTTTCATAAGCTCAGTCACTTCTCTTTCCTGGGTGAAGCCCCTCCCATGGCTGCCTACCCCCCAAGGATACTGTCCAAACTCCTTAAACCACGTGCTGGGTCCTCATTGCTCTGGCCTCTGCTTGCTTCTCCAGGCTCATCTCTCACTGTGGCCCTCCTCTGATAAGCCACTCCTGGTCCTGACTCCATCTATTCTATCCCCTTTGTCTTAGATCACTGGTCACTTTTTGGAGGGCTCCTCGACCCCCAATGCATGGGCCAGGTGCCCACTGCCTGTGCACTGCCACAGCGCCTCTTGTTTCTCCTACACAGTGTGGTCCTAAGCATGATATGTATTAATTGCTTATCACTCATCTCTTGCTTCTAGGACTTGAGAAGTTCCAAGGAGTCCAAGGCAGCACAGGCCCGGAGCATTTTTATACTAGCCCCAGTATAATGCTGGAACAAAGAAAGTACTGTCCTAATATCTGCAGAAGAAGAAAGTAAAAGAGTTTTGCCCACATTAAGGGCTGCTCAAAAGAAGAAGAGAGCCTGTTTAGACCGAGGAGAAATGGCTAAAGCTTTCAAACAAGCTCTCAGGGTATTTGGCCTCGGGGTGCATTGAAGTCCACATGGAAGGAGTCAGCAAGAGCGAGAGTGCGTGCCTGTGGAGAGGAGCTGGGTCCATTCTCCTGACTGATAAAGTAGAAGACCTTTCCAAAGCCTTTAGAGTTCACCACCTAAGTAGTGGAGGAGAAAGAACACTGGACCAGAAATCTATCAGACAAATATTCTCCTTGCTCTGCATCACCAGGCCGTTCCACAATGGAACCTAGATGCCTCATCAGTAAGGAGGGGCTTGAGCCAGACACACTGGGCCATACTACTCCCCACATCGAGGCTGCTGTCGTGGCAGGGGCCCTGCAGAGCCCCGCCAGCACCAGGCTGCTTCCCAGGCTCAACACACATTCCGCTGCCTGCGCTGGAAGTGAGGCAAGGACTGTATCACCTGAATGAGCAGGAGCAAAAGCAAGCGTCGGGTTTTGTTAACAACAGGACAAAGACATCAAGTGCCTGGTGTCTTGGCAACTTGAAGTTGCGGAAGGTGCCATGACTTTCATATGAAAAGAGCCAGCAGGTGGCATTTTGAGAAAACTGAAGTAGGAGGGCTGGATTTATGGTCCCTGAGCTGGAGTCAAGTTTCAGTAAGATTTCCTCCCTACATGAAATAACCTCACATGGTTTGAACTACCATTAATGGGGCTATGTTAAGAAGCCTTGTCAATAAATGTTACCTGAGTACTAGACAAGATAAACATATTACTAGGAATATAAGTTTTAACACAATCCCTAACTCTGAGTTCTAGAACTCTGACCACATATGGGGCTCTTTTTATATTTCTCTCAGCTATTTGTGGTAAAGACCTAGGTAAGTGTTTTAAAATTTTAATTAAGAGGCAGCATTTCTTTTTAAAAATAACTTCATTCTCTTAGCAGTGACCTCCTTTCTAGTTAACTTTTTGTTTAAGCCTTTCAGAAGAGAGGGCGAGGCTCAGAATGGCAACTTAAGATTATAACAGAAAAACAGGCCCTGCTTTCAGGGTGTGCAGGATTAATGGAGCATATTCCAAGCCAACAGAAGGACAGGTCTCAAGTTGCAGTACAGCTCAGCCTTCCTCTAATAGAACTCTTTAGCCTTAAAAAGCTTTGATAAAAATAGAACAGAATGACTAACGAAGAGAGAAGGGAGTGTAGGAAACAATACGCACAGATAGAAGCCTTTCAACAAGTCAAGGAAATGGCCGCTCCCAGGTATCAGTCCCGAGGGTCAGACCTTTGCGGTTTTCCTTTCATGCTTTGCCTAAACAAATTGCTCGCTTGCTTAGGCCTCAGCCCTAGACTAAACCTGGGGGCCTCCTTCCCTAGTAATCGATGATGGAAAATCTCTGCCTTAATGGCAGAGCTGTCCCGAATCACTCTCCGAGAGCCCCCTCTGTAAAAAGGCTTGAGTGTTCTCTGTGACATAATACAAGGTTAAGACTGAGTGGAGAGTCCGATCAGCTATGATCTAATAGTCCTACCAGTCATCAAATGGCTGAGCCCACTCAGACAGATGTGGTCTCCAGCATAGGAAAATGCTTGAATCCAAATTTCTTAGAACAGAGGTGGCAACAGTACCTTGGTGCTCACTCGTGTGTCTTCAAAAAGCTCCACCTTGAAGCATGTGCCATTAAGGGAAACAGTGGGAGATGGTTCTGAGTCACGAAGCTCAGTCAAGGTCAAAGCACTGAGCTGTTCTTCTAGGGAAAGGTCCAGGCCTTCGCTCTTCAGTTCTGTTGGATCCAGGGCCTGGGCGGAGCAGAGAAAGGGGGCGGGAGTCGGTGTGCAGCTGAGGCAGCAGGCTTCTTACTTACTGATGTGGTTATGAGTGCTCAGCACTTCATGGAGCAAATGTCTTGTCATTTTTCTTCAATAGCTCAAGAAGCCCTGCTTAAAGTATGATCTTGCAGCTTGGCGTGGTAGCACACGCTTGTAATCCCAGCATTTGGGAGGCTGAGACAGGAGGATCGCAGTTCGTGGACAGCCTCAGCTACTTAGTGAGGCCCTTTGCAATTCAGTGAGACCCTGTTTCAAAATAAAGAAAGTATGATCTTGCAAACTTTTTCATCAGATTTAAGGTAAACTAAATTTCAAAAATTTTTAAAGATTTGCCAAGCAGATTACATGATCATTCCATTCGTCCCAGGTAGGACAATACAATGAATTAGAAAACTGATAGTTAAAATATATGAATACAGCTTTTGTACACCGTCAGCCCTATTTTTTTATTCTTTACTTTGAAACAGGGTCTCACTGAGTTATACAGGACCTCACTAAGTAGCTGAAGCTGTCTGCAAACCGTAATCCTCCTGTCTCAGCCTCCCAAATGCTGGGATTACAAGAGTGCGCCACCATACCCCGCTTAAAAATGAATAGCATGTGCCTCTTAATTTTGGATGTCACTATCCAAGGTAAAGGCAACTTCTCAATTTGTAGGCCTACTTGAGTTTTTGCATCTAGTCCAAAAACCCTTGATACCAAACACCAATAATTAAATTAGCTTTATGACATTCTGAAATCAAAGCACTCACAAATAGTTTCCTTTAAACAAAATAGCATTTCTCATTCTAAAGCCAAGTTCATCTGAAACAAACCCAACAATAAAAGTATATTCTTCTCAATGCCATTGGAACCATCAAAATTAATAAAGTTTAACATAAAACAAAGCAAAATAAACAAGTTTCTTCTCTTCTCTGCCCCACCAAAAAATCAAACAAGACAAAAAAACCACAAACACCATTTCTCTTGATCTAGCAAACTGTATCCCAGGTGCAAGAGACTGAAACTGTGACACTACGAGAGGCCTTTTCTTACCGATTTCAGTAGAGAAAGGTGGCAGCAACACTGTCGGAGTCTCAGCAGCTGGGACAGTATGTGGACGGTGCTGGATGTCTGCAGATCTGCTGCTGTGACGTGCACAGGCCCACCAGACCCAAACTCCTGTGCCACTGCCAAGAAAAAAAAAAAAAAAAAAAAAAAAAAAAAAAACCCAGGAAATAGTTCAGGATTTAAAACAGAGGAAGAATCTGGAACCAAATGAGACTTTTTAAATATTGTGTGTTTTGAAATTCAGTAATAGGGTTCTTTAACTCATTTATGTAATAAGCCAAATAAAATAATTGGTTTTCTTTATAGATCTATATGTATTTTAATAAAGCACATTTAGAAAGCAATTAAAAAGAAATTTAAATCACCAGGTCTGTGTTTGCAGATCAGTATGTTGTACTCTGGTTTGAAGTTATTAGCTAAAGTTTAATCTCTCATACCTAGACTTCATAACCTCTCATTTCTGTTATATTAACTGAATCCAAATCCCTATTTTCATTAGTGATACTTATGAGTGTCACCCAGCTTACCTCTACTAAATGGATTATCAGGGCTTCTTCCGGATTGGTTGCCTTCCCTTTCATGTCTTTTTAGATAGTACTGCAGAGCTGACCTGCCTCAGATCAAGAAAGAGATCACAGATAATGGTCACCAAGACCAAACAGGTTTACAGTGGTCACTGCTAACTGTGCTCATGGTGCATCCTGGGAAATTATAGAAGTGGACTTGTTAAATGATGGCATGCTCACAGCAAGCATTGTCCAAAGGTAACACAGAAAAAATTAAAAAAAAAACAATTGTTTTATAAAATCAGCTAATACATATAAGGTATAAAAAGAGAAAATATCACATTGGAAATAAGAGGTACTAAGTAGGAGAAAAAGATCAAGAATTCAGGGAAGAACAAGAGTTCTATGGAAAATGCAAAGAAAAAAACATGAAGAATGACAAAGCAGTTTACTTTTTATTTTAATGAGATGCTGAGTGACAGGTCAAAGGTCAAAGAGAAATAGTGTGTGTGTGTGTGTGTGTGTGTGTGTGTGTGTGTGTGTGTGTCTGTCTGGTGATTGAACCCAAAGGCATTCTACCTCCAAGCTACACTCCTAGCCTTCTTTTGTTTTGAAACAGGGTTTTGCTAGGTTACTGACAGTCTAAGTTGCTGAGGCTATTCTCAAACCTGCAATCCTCCTGTTTCAGCCTCCCAAGTAGTGGAATTACAGGTGTGGGCCACCCCGCCCAGCTAAAGAGATATAATTTTCCTTTTTTTTTTTTTTGCAGTACTGGGGATGGAACCCAGGGGCGGTCTACCTTTGAGCTACACCCCTAGTCCTATTTTTTTTTTTATTCTTTATTTTGAAACAAGGTCTCACTGAGTTGCAAAGGTCCTCACTAAGCGTCTCACTACTTGCTGATGCTGTCCTTGAAACCGCAATCCTCCTGTCTCAGCCTCCCAAATGCTGGGCTTACAAGCATGCGTTATCATGCCGGGGTTCCTCTTATCTTTCCAAAAGAATTAAAGTCAGAATACTATAATGATACATGTATACCCATGCTTACTGCAGCATGATGCACAATAACCAGTTCATGGAACCAACCCAAGTGTTCATCATGAGTGGGTAAAAAAATGTGGTATAAAATTCAATGGAATTTTACTCAGCCATAAAGAGGAATGATCACTGAGCATGGTTATACAAAACCTGTAATCCCAAGTACTTGAGAGGCTACAACAGAACGACCACAAGTTAAAGACCAGCCTCAGCAAAGAGAGACTTTCAACAACCCAGTGACACCCTGTCTCCAAACAAACAATAAAAAGAGCTGGGGGTATATCTCAGAGATATAATCCCATGCACATTATATCATGTGCAAAAAAATGGATAATACTAGAGAATATTATGCTGAGATCAGCCAGTCTCAAAAAGTCAAAGATCAGCTGGGTGTTGCGGTGCATGCTTGTAATCCCAGTGCTTGAGAGGCTGAGACAGGAGGATCGCGCAGGTTCGAAGGCAGCCTCAGCTACTTAGTGAGGCTCTCAGCAACTTAGCGAGACCCTGTTTCCAAATAAAGTGTAAAATAGGTCTGGAAGTATAGCCTGGAGGTAGAAAGCCCCTGGGTTCCACTCCCAGTACCACCAAAAAAAGGTCAAAGGTCATGTTTTCTTTCATAAATGAAAGCTAGAGAGACAAGAGAAAATAAAAAGGACTTTAGATAAATGAGAAAGACAATTAGAATAGTGGGAGGGAATTGGGGGGGGAGGTGGGTGGAGAAATATGAGGTTTAAGGAAGGGAACAGTTCAAAATAATGTTCTGTTCACATATGACAGTATCACTACCAATCTCATTAACAGGTATGTAGAGGAGAGGAGGTGGGATATGGAGGAAAATATATCAAGTGCATGTACATTTGTATCACTTTGAATCTCATTATGAAATACAATTACAGCACCAATAGAAGTATAAAGAAAAAAAAGATACAACTTTCTGACACCACCCCGAGAGGAGCAGACCCATGCAGCATACACTGGCCACACATACCCTGTGACTTCCACGCAAGGAAGCCAATGAACAAGTTTCTTAATTAAGTTCAAAATTTTGCCTTCAATGGGCAAATGAGATAGAAACGAGCCAGGGAGTGGAGAAGCAGTGAAAGGGGACCCAAAGGAACAAAGATACCTAACACACCAATCATACCATGAATTCAGTCTTAGGAAATCTGGCCTGCACCCATTTCCAAGCAAAGACAGGAATAAACGACAATGCATGTGAGAAGGTGCTTCCTAACTGCACACACCTTGATCTTGCAAAAAAGACACTGTAAACAGTCTCTTCATCTTCAGAAAGCCTTAAACGGTGCAGCTGAAATTTACGCTGGGGCAGCATCACCTGGAAGAATAAAAGAAAAAAGCTGGTGTGAAGCTTTACAGATTAACTAAATACTACAGAGTAAACCCCACAGATTCACACTGGAAATCTGGTCAACCCTGAAAAGCAGCTTCTACCCTTCCCTAAAAACAACACTGTGTGAGCACACAGCACAACAGGACTGCTATAACTAGAGGCAAGGACTGCGACCCTGGGGCTTCCTTGCAGAAAACTGGGAGACTCAGAGGCTCCTTGGAGCACAGCAGACAGCTGCTCAACCCGACACGGGTGTGGCCATCCTCCTTCCCGAGCCTCCCCCAGGAGCAGGGATAAGCGTGATTACCAAGGGTTTGCCAGTGGAGTCCAGTTGGTCCTTTGTTCTCCTCAGCAAAAGGCTCTTGGTTAAAATACTTAACCGTTCCCCTCCTTTCTTTGAACCATTGTCAACTTGACTTTTCCACAGACTGAACTCATCAAACGGAGAACACCGAAGAAATCTTTTTGTGTTGAGAAGGAAGGACACAGAATAGGGAAAAGGTATGGAGGAATAAAGAAAAGGTTCAAAGTCACTTACAAGATAAAAACAGATCAGAATTTTTGTTACATCTGTCATCCAATCATGTGTAAGAGTGAATTTCACAGTAAATCTCTGCTAGACAGATCAAAAGGATCCACGTCAATCATAAAAGTCACATTATAAAAATATGAGTTTTTCCATTAACAACATCTACACCATCACCACAGGACTTAAAACCAAAAGCTAGAATTTATTCTGATAGCTTCAAAGGCTAACAAAGAAATTTCATATCCTTTTATGACTTGACCAAAGGAAGTATTTTAAAATTAGCATTCTTTTCTATCTGTTTCCAATAAGCTATAGTCCTGACCCTCGCCCATATGTTATTCAGCAGAGGCAGCCCAAAACATCCCCTGGACTGAAAAGAGATGACTTCTGCTTCCTTTAATTCAATCTCTCCTATATTTATGCAGATATAAAGGCTAGCTGTAATCAAAGCCCTGTATCAGCCAATCAACAGATATTTTCTCATAAACATCAATTCTTTTGCTCTTTTAAAGGTTGACAGGCTTGCCATCTGCTACATGAGAAAGATAATCTGGCATACACCTGAGCTTTATCATGAGACATGACGTAGTGAGGAAGGGCTAGGACAGGGCTCACGCTCACATGATCCCAAGGAGGTTACTCACTTCAGCAGTGAATACATATCCAAGAGGTTGTTTTGAATGGGTGTTCCCGTGACAGCCCAACGGGCACTGGCTTGCAGCTTACACACAGCAATGGACATCTGCACTCGGGGGTTCTTCACGTTGTGAGCTTCGTCCAGAATGATTCGAGCCCACACTATTCGAAGCAAAGGTGTCGAGCTGCCCTGGGAGAAACATAAGTGGAATCCAATAGCAGTGTGGAAACATACCCATCCACAAGGAGACGAGGGGCAGTAACAGACAAGTACCGAGGACCTGCTCTTACCCTCCAATCTGCTCAGGTCAGTGACACTGAACAGAGCTGAGAAACCGAGAGGAGACCCTCCCAACTGGTTCCAATAAACAAGTCACTTGAGAGGGTTAGCTCCTGAGTTTAAGATACCTAAGAGTAAAACAGTTTCTGCATATATGTCTGGTACTGGGGATTGAGCCGAGGGTGTACACCCTCAGCCCTTTTTACTTTGTATTTTGTTTGTTTTTTTGTTTTTGCGGGTCTGGGGATGGAACCCAGGGGCATTCTGCTTCCGATCTGCACCCCCAGACCTAATTTTTAATCTTTATTTTGAAACCGGGTCTCACTGAGTTGCAGAGGGCCTCACTAAGTAGCTGAGGCTGTCCGCGAACCGCGATCCTCAAGTCTCAGCCTCCCGAATGCTGGGATTACAAACGTGCGCCACCACGCCCGGCTTATTTTGTATTTTGAAACAGAGTCTCACTAGGTAGCTGAGAGTCTCAGTGCATGGCGATGCTGTTCTCTTGTCCTGGAATCTGCAATTTTCCTTTCTTAGCCTCCCAAGTACTGGGATTACAGGCATACTCCACTACATATAGCTAGTAAAATGTTTTCTAATTTGAGTTTCATTTATTATCTCAACCTACATTTCAGCAAAGGCTATAGGCCAAGACTATACTAGGTATTAAGCTTGCAAATTTACTCACTCAATAAAATATTTACTGAGTTTGATAAAGATTACTGAAAGTCTACTTTTTTTTTTTTTTTTTTTTTTAGTGGGGTTCCTGGAAACCCTTCTACCTCCAGGGTACACTCCCAGACCTATTTTATATTTTTATTTGGAAACAGGGTCTCTTAAGCCAGTGCGGCTGGCTTTGAACATGCACAATCCTCCTGTCTCTGCCTCCCAAGCGCGGGGATTACAAGCGTGCGCCACCGTGCCTGGCTGAAAGTCTACTTTTAGAGACAAAGATACCAAGTCAGACATAAAGGGCAGTTCCTACTCTCCAGGAACTCGAAATCTAGCAGGGTAGAAAAACAAACATAATTACAACAAGGTGTACATACAGCAACAATGGACAACTCTAAATGTGACAATGGGAAGCAGGAGAGGCAACACCAGTATCAGAATACCAGTTTGCACACTAAATATAAAAAATACTATGAGAGTGTAGCCCACATACTCTAAGATAAAAATAGCAACAAATGTGGTTTATACCTCACTTTGATTATTATCACCACAACTGCAGTGTAGTTACCTGTAGTTCTAAAAGACAGCTGAAACTCTGTGCCAAGTATCAGCCTTTAACACTGAGATGGTTGTGTAGGAAAAGCAAAGTGGAAAAGAGAAAAGAACATTCATTTCCACAGGTGGAACAGTTAGAGCGCCCCTGTCCTCACGGGAAGGTACCTTTGCTATTTCTGAGGCTGTCAACTACTCCCATTACACAATGTGTGGCTCAGCTCCACCTGCCTGGCATCCCCAAGTCTCACCTCTACACTGAGGTTTGCACCGGGGACCTCTCCCTCCTGCTTCACTGTGGGAATCTCCTTGGCCAGAAGGCTGTAAGTAGTGATCACGACGTCATACATCGAGAGGCTGCATAGACACAACAGGAAACAAAGAGTAAGCAATCCCTTTAAAAACAGAGAGAGGCAGAGTTCACAGCTTTGTAAAAATGCCTGGGGCTAGATGGATAAACAGAGAATTAGTTAACTTAAATCCTTAACACACACACCCATGCCACACACAGGTAAATTTTCCCCACTTTGCTTCCCTATCTTTCACATAGAACAGCCTCCCTCTGCCCATCAATGAGCCTGAAAGAAAACTCTCTGGTCATTAGGCTTGATGTGATCTGGATAGGACTGGGAATTGACATTTCACAGTGGTCTGAGATGGATGATGCTAAAGTTCCAGAGAAGAAAGAAGCCCTCGAGGCCCTGCTCACCTCACGTCAACGATCCCTTCACCCTACCATTCTACACTACAATGCACTTGTGAAACCCATTAATTAACCTTGACATCTGGTTATAAAAATATGTGCTGTAAGCTGTCAGTTTACCTTGCCTACACTCTTTACATGTAAAGACTCTTGTTACAGTCACAGATCTTATTCCAGTGAAGCCTAATATCATGTGCCTGAGAGAACTTTGATAAGTACTCCTGATAAAAATGATATACCAAATTCAGAGAGACAGCAGTCTCCAAGTTGCCTTAGCATTATAGAGAAAGATGTACAACTGACAATGATTCCAATCAGTTAACTGGTACGTTCTGAGGAACACACCAGTTATACTCCCAGTGCAAATCAAGTAAGATCCAACTCATTTCCTAATAAAAATTAAGAACATAAGCAGGCAATTTAAAGGCTCTCACCAGGGACAGCCTGCATTCCTACATTGCTGCCCTGATATCTTTTACCTGCAAAGTGACTATCTGTCATAAGGTTTGTATTGTAAGAGTGAGAATCACCAATCTGGCATTTACTATTCTCTTTAAGAGAAAAAAATATTCAATATTAAAGGCTCGGGAGAGAAAGCTGGGGTAAATAGAAACAATTTTGTTCTCATCCTTGATGAGAATAGCAAGTACGCACCTCAGATTCTCACATCATGGTTAGGAATAGAAAAAAAATCCTTTAAAGCCAAAAGCCCAAGTATAACACACACACACTCACACACACACACACGCACACACACACACACTCTCTGAACAAAAGAGATTAAAATGAAGATTATCCTCTTCATCTTACCTAAGAAGGTAATGTTTTCCTTCTTCCCAAACATCCATCTTCAATAATTTACAGTTAAGTCTAATCATGCTATTCTCTTGGCTTTCTTTGGGATTTTTTTTGTTTTTGTTTTTGCTTTTGGTATTGGAGATTGAATCCAGAGGCATTCTACCTCTGAGCTACACCCCCAGCCCTTTTTTAAATTTTGAAATAGGGTCTCACTAAGTTACAGAGGCTGTCCTCAAACCTGTAATCCTCCTAAGTACTAGGACCATAAGCATGCACCACCATGCCCAGGTTTTTTATTTTCAAGTTAGACAAATGCTCCTCTGATCCCAAATCATCCTAAACTCTTAAGTCTAAAACTTCTTAAATGGCTTATATATGAAAAACAAAGCCATAAACACATTCACCACACACACATATACACACACAAGCATATAACAAGTAAACATCAGAATTTTACCAAGACATTCTATAAGAGGACAGTTCCATTCACACAGAAAAAGAATGTGTGTTCTAGAATCAGAACTTCAACCACTAAGGGATCCTGTGGTGCCTCCTGCATCCTCACTTACCAGGGAATGCTGCTGCCACCTGGCTGACAGCTCAGGCATCACAGGACAGCTTTTGCTAGGGATGGTGACAAGGACATAGCACAAAAACACCACTGGATTCCAACAAGTACCTCGGTACAGGACAGTGGCTGTGTGAAATGGGAATGTCTTCACACAAATCATTAGCCAATCAGGGCGGACAGGAAAGTCTACAGTGCCCCTACCCAAGGTGCTGGCCACCACCACGCCCGCAGCATGTCTGTACTTACACTTTGGCATGCTGACTCCGGTTTGGCCCATGATAGAGATAGACTCTAAGTTTGTTGCTGTTCACCCGTTTCTCAATCTCATTTTTCCAGTGATGGATCAGGGAGGCAGGACAGACAATTAGTGTTCCATGGGAAGTAAAGGCAGAGGAGTCTTGAGAGGGGGGAAAAATCAATACCTAGTTACATTCATTAAATAGCCTTTAACTTCTTTAGGGCATTATCTCTTTCTCTTGACTGGCTTTATTCCTTCAATCAATATTTTTAACCATTGCTCTTATTTCTTCATAGAGCTGATAATAGAGTAGGAAATAGAATAGTTTTTTGTTGATGTTGTTGTTGTTTTGGGGTGGTACTGGGGGTGGAACACAGAGGCTTTCTACCTCCAGGTAATACTCCCAGACCTATTTTATATTTTATTTGGAAACAGGGTCTCACTAAGTTGCTGAGAGCCTCAGTAAGTAGCTGAGGCTGGCTTTTAACCTGTGCAATCCCCCTGTCTCAGCCTCCCAAGAGCAGGGATTACACACCTGGCTAGAAAAGATAGTTTTTAAAGTCAAAACACTTAATTATTTATTTCTTCCTATAAATGTATCAGTCGAAAAAGAGAAACTAAAGAGGATAGGAAAAGTGTGTAGCAGATCTCAGACTGAAAAGTCAGCAGGGTGGTCAGGAGCAGAACCGGGTCATCCCCCAGTGCCTCCTGTGTTGATTACATTACAGGGCAGTGTTATTATTTTTTCCTGAAAACTCTAACTTAAGCATTGCCACAGTAATGCAAGTATCAGTTATTATGTGCCAATTAAAAGGTTTTGTAAGTACAAAAACCTTGCCAGGTGTGGTGGTGCATGCTTGTAATCCTAGTACTTGAGAGGCTGATATATGAGGATCATACATTTGCGGTCAGCCTCAGCTACTTAGTGACGCCCTCCACACTTAGTGAGACCCTGTTTCAAAATAAAGGGCTGGGGGTGTAGCTTGGAGATTAAATGCCCCTGGGTTCAATCCTCAGTACCATTAAAAAAAAAAAAAGGTACAAAAACCTGCTAAAATAAGCAAACATTGAGTCAAGTGACGAAGTATAGATACCATCAACCCCCATCAGTGTGTGTCTGTGTATCTGTGTGTCGCTCCACACTGGGGAAAGGACCCAGATGCTGGCTTCGTCAGAAATCCTGAGAGCAGAGGATCTCCCTAACCAACTTGGGAAAACTGTGCTTGTGTACATGGCAACTTACATATGGTGCAATCTATACATTATATATAGTATCTCTAAGCAATGTCTGAGATTACATTTTAAAAATGTAAGTTGGGATAAGACAGAAATTATTTCTCATCTGGAAGTTTCTGAAATTTCAGAAACATGGGAAAACAGTTTCTACTATGGAAGAAAAAATGTGAACCTGTGACGGATCTCCCTTTAAGAAAAATTTAATTTGGATCTGTCCTGGAATTTCTCCTTAACATCAACAAAAATCATAACTGCTATAAACTAAGTCTTCTAATGACTTAGCCTTCTCCGTAAATTATTCTTAATTACAGATCAAGCTAAGTTTATATTAAAAGGGGAAAATGATCACTTTTAATTACCATACTTAGCATCAGAAATGATGCCATTGGAAAGTAACGTAATATTATTTTTCCAGTAGATTAATTAAATATGACCAAAGGTGCCCTACTGTAGCTTAAAAACTCCCCCCCCCTCCCACACACACACACACACAGGCTCAAATGATACAGAGAATGGCATTAGGCACTTTCACTTACCATCTTTGGAAAGCCATGTCAAAGGTAAGTTTTTGTTATTTTCTTTGCTTTTCTCCTGATTCTTCTGGGCCAGGATGAGTGCAATCATTGTCAAGGTTTTTCCTAAACCCATATCATCCGCTGGAAAGTAAAAACACAATTAAAGAGAATAAATTACTTAGGGCAAAGAATCAACACAATTTCAACAGAAGCCACGGACAGACGTGGACTCTGTTCTCACTGCTGCCAGAGCTCGTCCAGAAAAAACTCCTCGCCTGGCCTAACGGATTCTTTACCTTCTTTGCTAAAATAAACCACAACTCTTGCTACTTATTTAGAAAACTAGGCCAGGCATTTACTGGGCTCTTATAACATTTATAACTTATTATGTGACTCTTATTCTAGTCTTCACACTGCACTGTTACCTAACAATGTGTTGATTGATACCTACTCCAGTTTGATGGTGTTACCTCATCTTTTAATCTGTCACTTCCAAAAGCAAAAAATAAAAAGTCCAGCAGACATATTCCATCATGGACTTTACTAGTGACCACTTTTCTGGAGTTAAAAAGTTAACTCAGCCAGGTGCAGTGGTTATCTGCCTATAGTCACAGACCTAGGGAGACGGAGGTGGAAGGATCACTGGAGCCCCGAGTTCAGAGACCAGCCTGGGCAACATGGTGAGATTCTGTGTCCCGTAAAAAAAGCTGGGCACGGTGGTACATGCCTGTAAACCCAGTACTCGGGAGGCCGGCACAGGTAGATCATAGGTTGAAAGCCAGTCTTGGCAACTTAGTGAGACCCTATTTCCAAATAAAAAATAAAATTGGAGCCTGCGCTTGGGAGGCATAGACAGGGGGATCGTGCAGGTTTGAAGCCAGCCGCACTGGCTTAAGAGACCCTGTTTCCAAATTAAAAAAAAAGTATAAAATAGGTTTGGGAGGGTAGCCCGGAGGTAGAAGGGCTTCCAGGAACCCCACTACCACCAAAAGAAATAAAAAATAAAAATAAAAATAAATAAATAAAATTTGGCTGGGGGTAGTTCAGAGGTAGAATGCCCCTGGATTCTATCTCTCGCACCACAAAAAAAAAAAAAAAAAAAAAAAGGGGGGGTGGGGAGCCTATAGTCACAGAACTAAGGAGACCAAAGCAACGGGATCACTTAAGCCCCTGAATCCTGGGCAATATAGATGAGTCTGCCCCACCCCTGCCACAAAAAAAAAAAAAAAAAAAAAAAAGAAGCCTGTAATCTGGGATTACTTAGAAGGCTGAGACAGGAAAATCACAGATTTGAAAGCCAGCCTCAGCAAGTTAGTGAGGTTCTCAACAAGTTAGCAAGACTCCTGTTTCCAAATGGAAAAAAATAAATTGGACTAGGGGTAGAGCTCAGAGGTAAAATGTCCCTGGGTCCAATCTTGAGTAATAAGTGCACAAAAGGGTCGCCTGCAAACAGTCCTCCAGGGCCTTACTTTCCTCATCAAAGAGGCCACAGCTTAACACTTCTTGGATACTGTCATTGCGCCAGTCACTGAAAAACTCATTCTTTACACCCTATAATTTTATTTTCTCGTTTTATCAAATTATGACACTGAGGCTCAGTCAGCAGGTTGCTGTTTTCACTTTAAAATAATCTAGAAATGCACCCAAAATGCTCCAAGAGCTCGCACCTGGTTTCCCCAGGAGTTTGCCCGTGTTCCTTTCCCTCAGGTTGATCCTTTCACTGTAAAGATCACAGCCTTGAGTTTGACTATATGCTGTGAGTCCTACTAACAAACTACGGAGCCTGGCCAGAAGCCCTGACATTGGGTGGCACTGGTTTCTTATAGTGCACGGAGCAAAGAAGTTATAATCAGTTTGTGCCATGGCTGCGATGGTTGCTCCTGGAAACCTGGCCTTCAGCCTGGCCCTCCACATCACCCAGAGACTCTGGGGCCACCAGAGAAGACACTCCTCTGCTTACTCTGCCAGAGTCCACTACTACTGCCTACAGTCAATCCCTCGTTTGCAAGAACTGTGTACTTTTGAGAGAGCTGCTTGGCATTTCTACAGTTTAGTTTCCTCATCTGTACAAATGAGGAGTCAGAGTACCTTCCTAAGAGAGTTGTGGAAGGGAACAAAACAACAGAATACATTTAGCACAATACATAAACATTCATAAATATTGATTCTTATCCTAATACCAGACTTACCCAGAATCCCTCCCTGTGGCGTCTGACTTTCCCGCCATAGTAACCAGGCTAATGCCTGCTTCTGGTGCAGCAGCAAAGGGACCTAAACAGAGATAATAATCAAATGTTAACTACAAAGTTTTAATGAGAGGCTATGTCAGATCCTGGCTGCATAAACTGTACACTCTGTTTTCTCCAAATGAACTCTCTAATATTCTAGTTGTCAAGCTGTTCATTTCATCTACCTGCCCAAGTTTAGATTATGGTTTATATCTAATGTTCATCATTCCTATTAGTATCCACCAACCCCTCCGCTCCCCATCAAAGTCCTGTTTGTCTGTTTAATTAGTCACAGTTGGCTTCCACGCCTATAACCAAGACCTCCAACTGGTCACCCTAGGCTCATAGCCATTCTGCTGGCTTTCTCAATTGTCTCTTAAATCTGACTCTCTTTTTTAACCAATGTCCCAATCGGCATTGCTGTTCATAAATTTCCAGAGCCCTTTAACCGGAGACTTCTTTCTAGTTCTTCTTTAATTTATCTTAAACTCTGTGAGAAAATTAATCTTCATAAAATACTCCTGCTCAAAACTCTACTGTGATTCTATAAAATACCTGTGTTATTCAAATCTTAAGTTCTTTCACGATCACCAGGCGCCCACAGCAAGGAGCCCCCTACCCAGACTGTTCCTCCCAGCTCGGTCGCCATCACTTATTTCTGCCAATCCCTACATCTCTCCTCTCACCACCACTCCCTCTAATTGTAGGGACTTGCAGCTTCTGTGGGGAATGAAGTAGGCAGGCAATAAATATTATTGGCCTAGAGCGATGTTTGCTATTTTGAGTCCCTGTGGCTTGAGAGTGTGCTTCATCTACCCTCTGGAGCACAGGGCAGACACACTTTATCTCTGCCTTACAGTCACTTTCGAGCTGTGTCGTATGTCGTATATCCAGCTCCACCCCCCACTAGCTCATTACAGATAGCAAATCTTTGCCTCCTGTGGCACATACCAAAACTATACAATAAATGGATCTTTTACTGCTATATAAATTTATAATTTTATGACTTACAAAAGCAGAGTTTTGTTGCTGTTGTTTTTACTGTTCAACATAAATGGAGAAAACCCTGCAAGGGAAGGCACTAAAGCATCTCTCTGTAGACAAAGCCTGTGAGGCAGGCACCCCGCGGGCGGCTTAGCATCTGTCTTCGGGGTGCTAGGATGCTGCCGTGGGGCACGCCCTCCCGAGGGTCTTCCCAGGCTCACCTTCAAGCCGGCCGGGTCTTCTGCCACCGCTGTCTCATCAGGACGGGACTTGAGCGACTGATGCAGCTCTTCAATGGCTTCGCTTGTGATTTTCCACACTGCATGAAGGCGATCTTGGTTCCTAGGGCCTGAACATAAACAGATGTTACTCAAAGGCATCACAAGTACTGTGTGCTAGTATGAGCTGAAAACCACAATTTATTATTTGCCAGGTGATGTATCTACATTGACAAAAATCCTTCCAGGTGCACCTAGCCTCCATTCTATAAAAACCCCCATTCTGGGTTTTTTATTTTTGTTTTTTGTTTTTTGTGTGTGTGTGTGGGTCTGGGGATGGAACCCAAGGGCATTTGACCTCTGAGCTACATCCCTTGCCCCAGTTTTTATTCTTTAATTTGAAATGGGGTCTCACTACTTTGCGGAGGGCTTCACTAAGTAGCTGAGGCTGTCTGTGAACCGCGATCCTCCGGTCTCAGCCCCCCGAATGCTGGGATTACAAGCTTCTATTTGTTGCTGGGTGTGCACACCCAGCTTCTATTTGTTCCTTAAATCACATAAATAATCACTGTAAGCGGGGCACGGTGGTGCATGGTTATAATCCCAGTACTCGGGAGGCTGAGACAGGAGGATGGCAGGTTCAAGGACAGCATCAGCAAGAAGTGAAACACTTATCAACCTAGCAAGACCCTGTTTTGAAATAAAAATAAAATACGGCTAGGGGTATAGCTCAGAGGTAGAATGCCCCCTGGGTTCAATCTCCAGTACCACAAAAATAATAATGATAATAACTACACAGGACAATACTGGAAGAAATAAGATAATCCATAATTCTTGTACGTATGTGTGTGGTGTTGGAGATCTTTCCCAGAGCCTTGCATACAATGGTTTATTTTTCTTTTGCAGTACTGGGGATTGAACCCAGGGGCATTCTACCTCCAAACTATACCCCCAGCCCTATTTTGATTCTTTATTTTGAAACAGGGTCTTACTAAGTTGCAGAGGGCCTCACTAAATAACTGAGACTGGCCATGAACCTGTGACCCTCCCATCTCAGCCTCCCAAGTACAGGGATTATAAGCATGAGCCACTATGCCCAGCCAATCAATAGTTTTGATAGTTTATTTTTCAGCTTTGAAAGGTGGCAAAGAAAATGGTAATGCTTTTCAGTATTTAGGAAGAAAAGGTCCCTGGATGCGAAGGAGAAAAGGGCAGACTAGGAGTCACCTGTTGAATCTGAGTAGACAGGAAGAAATACCCTCAGGCACAGGTCAGGCATGAGCTGACTGATCTTTGTTGTAGAACTGTTAGGCACCTCACTCTACAGTGAACTTCTCCCCAAAATCAGTTAATAACTACAGGCACCTCAAATGTTTGCAATTTTAGAGAAGAAGCATTCCAGGTAAGAGGTTTCTAGGTAAATAAAAACGTTTTAGTGAGAGAGCTCTAAAACTTTCTTAATGTAATTATTTCCAAGACATATCACATGCACTTTTCCTTCATCTAGTCCAATGTTTCCCGAGATGACTTAGTCACCGCTGTCATGGGATGATGCTCTAACACGGTACTGTTCTCAAGGAGCCTCCTGAGCGCCAACACCACCGTGCCACTCAGTCACACGCGCCAACACCACCGTGCCACTCAGTCACACGCCCCAACACCACCGTGCCACTCAGTCACACGTGTTTTCTTTGGCACTGCATCTATTTCTCACCTCCTTGTTAATACTGCAATTTAACTTTTAAAACCTCCAAGTTCTCCACTGGGAGAAAACTGGCTTTAGCTTCTCTGGTCCCTATTAGCCAACCTGTGCGCCTGTGTCCTAATGGGGCAAAGCAGCTCATCAGATGACACAGATAAGGCTTAACTGCAATTACCTCTGAATTCAAAGTTGTCCAGCAGCTTCACAGTGGAATGACTTAGCGACATGGGGGAGGGGGTTCTGCTTTCTGTAGCTCTGTAACTGTAAAAATCATTGGCTTCCACTTGCGTCACCCCTCTGCTCTCAGACCCACGCAGGAAAGAAGAAAAATATAACCTGCTGACCTATGTACCCAGGATGATATAAGCAAAAATACCTGCTTACAGGAACTGACTGCCAGCACCAGTGTGCCGGCTCTCGGACTCACTAATAAAACATGGATGTGCAAGGCAGACACAGACCCAGCCTCACAGAGCTAAGGAACATTTCATAGCGCTCTACTGAGCACTGTATTTGTTTGTTTGTATACTTATTCATTCATTCATTTATTTATTTGGTGGTACCAGGCATTGATTCCAGGCCATTCTATCACTGAGCTACACCCTCGGCCCTTTCTACTTTGAAACAGGGTCCCACTAAGTAATTATGTGCTGGCTTCCAACCTACAATCCTCCTGCCTCATCCTCACAAGTCTGGAATTACTACTGCGTTCCATCATGCACAGGTCTGTAATCGTGTGTGTGTGTGAGTGATTAAACCTAGAGGCATTCTATCTCTGAGCTATACCTCCAGACCTATTTTATTTTTTATTTTGAAACAGGGTCTCACTAAGTCGCTGAGTCTGACTAAGATGCTGAGAATGGCCATGAACCTGAGATCCTCCTGTGTCAGCCTCCCAAGTACTGGGATTACAGACACAAACCAGCACACATGGCCATAGTCTTTAATACTGTGCAGTCTTCAAGTCAAGAACGGCCTCTCTCTTCAGGAGTACAAAGACATCTACTAGGTAGCTTTAACTTACAGGACCGGGCCCTTGGATCTTACCTCCAGACCACTGGCTGGATCCTCCAGCAGTAAGCTGGCAGGCTGCCTTTGCAAAGCCCAGAGGCTGGGGCTCATGACCCGGAAGGGGTTGGGGAGGCACCAAGTGAGGAGGGTCAGCAGTAGTTTTGAAGTTACTCTGCTTTGGTACTTCAGTGTTGCTCTTCTCATTAGTTCCTGCTCAAGAAACAAGACAGGAATACAAGTTCAGAAAAGGGGAGGAACTGTATGTATGAGATGAGGTCAGAAGAGGGTGAGATCACTTCCATTCCAGTAAGCTCGAGAAGGAGGAATATTAACAGTGCTTAAAACTCTGGGAAGGAGTTCTGTACGTAGCTAATGAAAAAAGGTTCTCATATATTACAGGTATAAAAGTTCAGAGGCAGATAATAAAATGGATAGTGACTGAAGCAACACATTCTTCTCCAAAATGGCTCCAGTCAGGGTCATGAAAACCCTGAGGTATAACCCATTTTACCTTGCTCTGGCAAGAGGGCAAGCGCACCAAGGGCTTCCTCCAAGGCCTCGATTTGCCTGAGTAACTTTTCACCCTTGTCTGGAAGAGCATGGATATTCACTGATGCCAGCGTGCTCTGAAAAACAGAAACTATCAAATGAACTTTCTTCTCAAGTTGTTAAAGGGGTGGCTTCAGGTGAAAAGAGTCTCACATAGGCACACCTCGTAGCACAAGCCTATAATCCCAGTACTCGGGAGACCAAGCCAGGAGGATCTCAGTTCGTGGCCAGCAACTTAGTGAGGCCCTCTGTCACTTAGTGAGACTTTATTTCAAATAAAAAATAAAAAGGGCTATGGATGTAGCACAGAGGTAGAATGCCTCTGGGTTTAATCTCCAGTAAAACACACATACACAATACCTCACATGGAGAAATTCTGAAATCATGGATTCATTTATTTTCTGGTGCTAGGAAATTGAACCCAGGGACATTCTACCTCTGAGCTACACCCAAGCCTACTTTATTTTTTGCTTGGAAGGAGGTTCTCACTAAGTTTCTGAAGACCTTGCTAGACTGCTGAGGCTGACTTCAAATGGGTGATCCTCCTGTGTCAGCCTCTCAAGTCCTGGGATTACAGGTGTGCGCTACCTGTAATGCCTGGCTGAAATCGTGGTCTTTTAACCATACGTGTAAAAACAAGCGCCTTTTAAAAAGTCCAATTGTTTTACTAATCCTCAAAGTATAAAAAGGCAGAAGCTAAACAACCTAAAACATATAAAAACTAAACACCAGTGGGGCACAGTGGCACATGCTTGTAATTCCAGTACTTGGGAGGCTGAGGCTGAGGCCGAGACAGGAGGATTATAGGTCTGTGGTGAGGACCTCCACAACTTATTGGGACCCTGTTTAAAAAAAAAGGAGTTGGAGATATAACTTGAATGGGGGCAGAATGTCCCTGGGTTCAATCCCCCGGTAACACACACACACAGACACACACCTATAAAACCCAGTAACACAAACACACACACACACACCCTACACACCTATAAAACCTTCCCAATGAACATACTGAACTCTAGCTGCCTGGAGCCAGCGTGCTCTGGCCTAGAAGCAAAGCGCAAGCCAAGAGCTACCTTCTTTATTTTCAGTTGAGTCATAAGGTGCCCACGCTGGGCTGCTGGGTCAGAGGGCTCAGCCTTCTTGGAAACACTCGAGGCAAGAGATACTTTTCCTTGCACACTGTGGTCAGGGAGTCGAAGGTTCTCTTTCTTCTGTGAGTCCACAGTCGAGTCGAAGAGCAGGGGGCTTCCGGGGTTAGAGGCCCCATCCTCGCCCTCGCTGTCACTGCTGCTGGAGGCGGCGGGGTGCCCCTCTCTCAGGGGAAGCCCTGGTGTAGTGGGTCCTTTAGGAGCAGGCCCCCACTCGGGGGCCTGGACACTCCCCTGGGGCGGCCTCTTCTGGGAGATCGGCCTGCTTGGGCCACCCTTCGCCTCTGTTTCTTCAGCTGCCCTGCTCCCGAGGGGCTCTCTGCCGAGGTGGCCCCCTTCCTGGGGCTGGCTTGCTGGGTTCTGACCATGAACATTCTGGGGCAAACTCTGGGTTTCCTGTTCCTTCCGAGGTTCCGATTTGTCTGGGCCCTGGCGCCTCTCCCCGTCTGTCTCCTGAGATGCAGGCCCTCCTCTCAGCTCACTCCCCTGGCGCTGCTTCGCTGCGATCCTTTCCGTCTCCTTGGCTTCACACCGAAGCCCTCCTCTCCCCTCTGGCTCCTTGCCTTGAACTCCGGGCTGTTTTTGCTTCATGACTGGGCCAGACGAGCGACCTCCTTCTACCCGGCAGTTGGATTCGGGCTTCAGCTCCTTCTGTGGATCCAAGAGCTGATCTCTCTTCTCAAACACCTTTTCTTTAGCTTCCCCTTTGACAAACTGTTTCCAGAGAGCTGGTTTTTGGTTCTTGTCAAGCACCTTGAACGGGTTTCTTGGCTGGCTGGAAGCGTGAGGGAAGGGCTCAGATGCATGCTGAGGCTTCTGAGTTACAGAATGTTCTATAGAATTAGGATCCTAAGGACAATGAAAACGATCACATTAAAGGGTATTCATGCAACCTTCATATCTACAATGTCCTTTTCCAGAAGAAACGGAAACACAGTAAAAGCAGTCTAATCCGTCTAAGTATTTCTGGTATCACTTCTGCATCTAACAAGTAATAGGTGCCAAACTCACAAAGAATTTGTTTTTTAATTTTCAATGCTGGATTCCTCCCTTGTCCATGTCACCCTTTCCTGGGCCGTGAGGGAAAGTAGAGACTAAAGTCCTTTTCCATCATAACAGCCACAGCATACACTTTTCAGGAAATCCTACTCTCTAGATGAACTTTTCCCCAAACACTGCCCTCTGCGCTCGCTTCCACTTGGGCTTTAGGAAGGTTTCATTGGAGAAATCTAGAGTCCCAAGTTCGAGCTGTATCTCGGCCAAAACAAGTCTCATCACCTCCCTAGGTCTAGTTCCCCATGCACCTATAGGGCCCCTCTAATTTCAACAGAAGCTTAGGATTTATACTTTGCTTATGCCATATAAAACAGTTATTAGTCTACAAAAGATGGGAAAGTTAGTTTAAAAAAAAACATATTTTTTCCTAAGCAGGAGAATAATGACTGCATTTAAAAACCTGAAAAAATATGTGAAATAGGAGTCAAATAATTCAATCTTGAATTTAACAAATAATCCTTGCCATTGGGGTCTACCTTGCTTAAAGCAAAGTCCAACCAGTCATATGTGAATCAGTCTTAACAAAACAGGTTTGAAAACAAATGAATAATTCCCACCTGCCATGGAACATTTCCACACCAGTGTCTCTTCTCTGCCTTACTTCTAGTGCAGCGGAAGAACAACCTAATGAAGTATAAAACTTAAGTTAAAACTACAAAAATCCTTTGAAACAAGAGATGAAGTGATTTATAATTTAACAGAACATCTTGCAACATCTGGTTCTGGCTTTGGGAGGCTATTTAAAACCAACTACTCTTATATACATAAAAAATACTCACTGCCCAGGACATTTTTAAAAGCTAAGAAATCAAAGAAAAAGTTGACATGGTACCAAAGCACAGACAGGCTTATTCTTTTGCCTCTGTAAAGGACTAAAGGGAGACACTGATGAGCAATGGCTGCTAAAATCAAAACAAGAGAGAACCAGACTCTATGTGCCTGAGAGGAGGCCACACTATACCTAAAAATGGATGCTACGAAGAAAAAATCCCAACAAACTAAAACCTACCTGAATCTGGTCAAGTTTTTAAACCCAATGACCAACTCACTGGAAATACAGAGGAACGTGTAAACCAGACCATGGGGAATACAATCTGTATAATCCTGACATTGGGGAAAAAATCCAATTCCTCCAACAAATTACAGTCTAGTTTCTCTTTATTCCCAACTATGCCTTGCTTTTGTAAATAACGGTTAATGATTACTGAATAAAATAGAACCGCTGGTTTTTTTCATTACCCAAAATGATTTCTAAAAATTAGTTAAAAAGAACTTTGAAAAACAGACTTGTTGCCAGGTGTGGTGGCGCAGGCTTGTGATCTCAGTACCTGGGAGGCTGAGACAGGAGGATCGCGGTTCGTGGCCAGCCTCAGCTACTTAGTGAGGCCCTTCACAACTTAGTGAGACCCTGTGTCCAAATAAAGAATAAAAAACAAGGCTGCAGTGTAGCTCTGAAGTAGAATGCCCCTGGGCTCAATCCCCAGTACTGAAAAAAAAAAAAAAAAGAGAAAGAGAAACTTGTTTAAATTGGTAGGATGCACAATGAAAAAGCATAAACAGGCGGAGGAGAGCACCCTTCGGGCCCTATGGTGCCCACCGCCTCCCTCCCAGTGTGCAGCCATTCTTATTACTCTTCACTTACCTGCCCATGGATCTTACTTATGGATGGTCACACCAATGGGCAACACTGTCTATACGCTGCAGGTTGAGCACTCCTGATCAAGAAATCTGAACTGCCTCAAGCCCTCAAACTTTTGAACATCAATATGATGTCATAAGTAGAAAATTAATTTGTTTCATGCACAAATAAAAATACTGTCCCCTTGTATGGTGACACACATCTGTAATCCCAGTACTTGGGAGGCTGAGATAGGAAGATCATAGGTTCAAGGTCAATCTAAACTCAGTGAGAATAAAGAATAAAGAAAAGAAAAGAATAAAAAATAGGGCTGGGGGTGTAGCTCAGAGAATGCCTCTGGGTTCCATGCCCAGTACCACACATACACATACCAAAAAAAGAAAAAAAAAGAAAACAGAAAATGCTAGGGGTATAGCTCAGAGGAAGAAAGTCCCTGGGTTCAATCCTCAGCACCAAAAGAAAAAGAAAAAAATATATTTGTACATATAGAGAGTATAAAACTGTATTTAAGGTGTGTATATAAGGTATATATGAAACAAATTAGTTTTGTGTCCCATCCCCCCAAAAGCTCACATGTATATGCAAATATTGCAATGCATAAAAGATCTGAAACCCAAAATCCTGGTCTGAAGCATTTTGGATAAAAAATATTCAACCCATACTAAATACTCTGCCTCTTGTGTGTGTGTGTGTGTGTGTGTGTTACTGGGGATGGAACCCAGGGCTTTCTACCCCCCAGGCTACACTCTCAAACCTATTTTATATTTTATTTGGAAACAGGGTCTCACTAAGTTGCTGAGAGCCTCACTAAGTAGCTGAGGCTGGCTTTGAACTTGCACAATCTTCTTGTCTCAGCCTCCCAAGGGCAGGGATTACAAGCATGCATCAGCACACCCATTTTTTTAACTTGATATCCTTGGCGATTTTTCTGTAAGAACAGAGATTCCATGTATACATGTGTATATACGAATGTCTACACACACATTTTTAGCAGAAGTTTTCGACCTATAGACGTTGCCTAATTCTTCACCAGAGCTCTCCTAATGTACAATGAAATCTCACTTAAACATGTCCTAGAAGCCATTTATTTTTTAGAAAGCCAAAACTTGGAGAAAGAAGGAAGAAAACACACTGAGCGCTTACTATGTGCTAAGCACAGTGCTAAAATGCTTTACTAACATTTTAACTGAGCAATGTAGAGAAGTAAAGTAAATTAATTTAGTTAACCAGATTAATTAATCTGAATGGGCTTGTTTGTAAGATTAAAAAGTTCTTGTTTATTATGTTTATTAAATTGTAAATCCATAAAGATGTCAGTGAAAATTAAAGCAAATATTGATTTTACTTGAGAAAAACCCTAATTTTTGCAATACATTAATTACTTTCAGGATAAACAGTAATGATGATTGACCCAGCTAGCAGCAGCCAGACCTCTTCAATCCTACTTCTCCACTTCTTATTCAAGGTAACAACCAATCCAGCATCGCACTGCCAAGCACACCATCCCAGACTGGAATCTCAGCTCCACCAGGTAACTCTGAATCATCTTACAAACCATTAGACACCTTACCCTGTGGCAGTTACCTCCTCTCCAGATTGGTAAAACAATAGTATCAACATCCTTTGGTCAATATGGAAATCAGATGCATTAACGCATGCAAAACTAAATCTTGAGCTCACTTGCCAACCACCTTCTTATTTCAGATCCTCACTTGTACTTATGCTGTTCTACCTGGAATGTTTCTTTGTCCTTTTCTCCATCAAAATTGTAAAGGTCACCGGGTGTGGTGGCACACGCTTGTAATCCCAGCGCTTGGGAGGCTGAGACAGGAGGATCACACAAGTTTGAAGCCGGCCTCAGCTACTTAGTGAGGCTCTCAGCAACTTAGTGAGACCCTGTTTCCAAATAAAGTATAAAATAGGTCTGGAAGTATAGCCCAGAGGTCAAAAAGCCCCTGAGTTCCACTCCCAGTACCACACACACAAAAAAAAATTAAAGGTCAGTGAAGGCCAAACTCAAGTCTCAACTCCTCCATGTTCTCAGTAACCTTAAACCATGACAGCAAGTCCTAGGGCTGCATATGATAAACACATTCATTTTAGCCCTGCAACACACAGATGGGTGGGCTCCTTGTCTTGCGTCTAACTCTCATCCCACCTGTGTCAAAGGATGCTTCAGGGTGGAAGTCTACATCTTCATACGCTACAGCATTGGAAAAACATACAGCTGGATTTCTATCTCATTCTTTTACACGGAAATTCAAAATGGAATAAAAATGTCAAAAGCAAAACTCTAAGGAAAAAATAGAGATGAATGTTTTTTTTTTAATCCTAACGTGAAAAAGGCTGAGATCCTAAAGTGAAAAGGATGAAAAATTTAGTGATTCTGACTACATAATTGTTTTAAACTTCTTTTACAGAATAAAATTACCTTAAGGAAAATTACTGGACAAAAAGCAACTGGGAAAAAGTTACCATAGATCACAATAAGCTGATTTTTATAAAAGGTTGTCACCGAGATGATGAGGGCTTCACTAAGTTACTGAAGCTGACCTCAAACCCGAGATCCTCCTGTCTCAGCCTCCCAAGTACTAGGATTACAGGCATGCGCCACCATGCCCAGGCCTCACTAAGTAGCTGAGGCTGTCAGCGAACCGCGATCTTCCCATCTCAGTCTCCCGAATACTGGGATTACAAGTGTGCGCCACCACGTCTGGCTTCATACTCTTAAAATACAAGGTTTACTTTCCATGTACAGTACAGTGCGTGAAACTCTACACAATCTAAGTCTACTGGGTGGGATCCTTGTGACTGGTGAGGCCTTGGGGCCTTCTGCAGGGTCTGGTTCAGGCCCAAATGCCTGTCATCAGTGCACCTATTATACTGAGGCTAGACAATCTGTAGGTCGATTTCACCCAAAAACCAGTAACACAAGAGTTTTCCAAACATGCAGGTATTATTAAAAATAAAATATTATGAATATACCAACACAACCAGTTTTTTAAAGTACTAAAACTTGTTTTATTTATAGACAAAGAAGTAGTCCTATCTGTTTTGACCCAGTATCCTTGAAAATAAGAAAAAGAGAGAAAGAGGAAGTAGAGAACATACATCAGGAGCTCGATGGCCATGTACATTTTAATAGTAGGGTGTGCCACATCATTCCTATCAAGGCAAGATTTCTTCGCTCTTTCTCCAGAGAGTATACTAGTTTTATTTCCTGACTGTACACAGAGGGCCACATCTGAAGGGTCAGTCAAATGCTGGCCAATGGTACCATCTGGTGTTTAAATTACAGAACTGCAAACAAATGTAGCTGTACCACAAGGAATGGAAAATGGGCACCTTACCCTCCAGTTTACACTTCTCTGCTGCACCTGTCTCCTAGCTAGGTTAAATAATGGGAGGTATAGCTTGGAGGTAGAGTGTCCCTGGGCTCAACCCCTAGCACCACAAAAATAAATAAATAAATATACCAGGTTCAATATCTTTATTTGTTCTCCCAAAATTGATTTATGAAAGTTCCATGGAACCCCAATAGGATTTTCTATGGAAATTTTAAAAATTGATTGTTTTTCTTATATGGAATGCAAAGATCCTAGAATAGCCAACACAATCTTGAGAAAGAATGAAGATGGAAGGTTCATACTACTTTATCTTATTAATCATGCAAGAATATGCAAATGATCCAAGGGAACAAATTATCAACCCCAGAAATAGACACAAACTTATAGGCAACCTCAGTTGATATTCTACAAAGATGCCAAGCATTTCAATGGAAAAAATTAAAATTTTCAAAACGTGGTACTAAAATAATTGGATAGCACATATATAAATAAATGAATTTTTACTGTACTTTACACAATACACAAAATTAATTTGAAGTACATCATAGATCTAAATAAAAAGGCATTTTTAAAAAAACAAACAAAAAAAGCCATAAAGCTCCTAAACAAGCTCCTGGAAGATATTTGTGATCTTGGGGTAGGCAAAGATTTCTCAAAAAGAAAAAACCATGAAACAATAATAAATTGGACTTCATAAAATTGAAAACTTTGGTTCTTCAAAAAAACAGTTAAGAAAATGAAAACCAGACTGGGAGAAAAAAGAAAATCATAATACAAATGTGTCAGAAATTTTGTATAAATATAAAACTCTTCCAACTCAATGTGAAAAGGCAAATAACATTTTTAAAAACAGGCAAAAAAGTTATGATGTATGATTTATATACTTATATACAAATTTTGAGAAGACAAATTCTAGAAACGGAGAAGGGATTTATGTTACCACTGGGTGAGGAGGGAGTGGTGGGAGGCAGGTGGGTGTGGCTGTACATGGGAAGCAAGAAGATCCTGTGCGGATGTAGGCCTTCAGCTCTGTGACTATGGTGGTGGGTAGACGAAAGTGCATAAAACTAAACATACAAGCTAGCACGAGAAAAAACTTATATTCACCAACAACATCAGTGGATTGAATTAATGTCAATATATGAGTTATTTTACCATGTTACTATTGGGGGAAGTCTCCAGGAAATCTATTATTTCTTACAACTGAATGTGAATCTAAAATTACTCAATAAAATTTTCAAATAAAAATTGGGCAACTTATGGAAAAAAAACAAAGTCTAAATCGATAATTAGTCACAACCAGGAAAAGTCACTAGAGGATAAAAGATACATAATTAAGCCAGGCGTGGTGGCGCACACTTGCAATCCCAGCATTCGGGAGGCTGTGACTGGAGGACTGGTTTGCGGAGGCCCTTCATAACTTGGTGAGACCCTGTTTCAAAAATAAAAAGACTAAAAAATAGGGATGGGGGTGTAGCTCGTTCCATCCCCAGTACCGCCAAAAAAAAAAAAAAAAAAAAAAGAGAGAGAGAGAGAGAGAGGTAAACAGGTGAATAGGTAGGTAGGATAGATGGATAGACAGGATTTTAAGAACTATGAGTGTAATATAGATGCTCTTTTCGCTTTTGCCCTTTCCTTTAGTAGCCTAGCCATTTTTATTTACTAGATAGTTCATATGCCACACTTTCTGCATTTTATATTCTCACCACCATCTTATGGTTTCATCAACAAATATGAATAGCTATATATTCTTTCTGTATTTAATAAAATAAATAGGGAGAAAAATTGGTGAAAGACTTAAACAGGAGCCAGGTGGCACGCATTTATAATCCCACTATTTGGAAGGCTGAGACACAAGGATTCCAGCCTAGGGAAACAGAGACTCTCAGCTACAGCCAGACCCTCTTTTAAGACAAAATTTTATAAAAGGGCTGGAGGTGTAGCTGGGGATAGAATGCCCTTGAGTTCAATCCCCAGTACCACCAAAAAAAAAAAAAAAAAAAAGATTTAAATAGATACTTCACTGAAGTTTTTCTGATGGCAATTAAGTACATAAAACATATAGTGGTACACCTATAAATCAAATTCAATTTAGCAATAAAAAAGTTACTAGCGGGACATGGTGGTACACACTCGTACTTGGGAGGCTGAGACAGGAGGATCACAGGTTCATGGCCAGCCTCAGCTACTTAATGAGGCCCTTCACAACTTAATGAGACCCTGTTTCAAAATAAAAAACAAAAACAAAAAAATAGGGCTGGGTGTGTAGTTTGGAGGTAGAATGCCCCTGTGTTTAGTCCCAATTACAAAAAAAAAAAAAAAATTACACATACACACACACACACACACACACACACACTGAATAAGTTTCACAAACACTATCAAATAAAAAGTCAGATGCAAAAGTACATAAAGTATGAAGTATGATTTAATTTATATAAAGTTCAGAAACAAGCAAAATAAATGTGATTAAAAACCTGAACTGACTGCTCATAAGGGAAGGGAGACAGAATTTTAACTGGAACAGAGAAAAGAGTACTTTGGAATGGAGAAGAGAAAGAGTACTTGCTGGGGTGATATTTTCTTAATTATATGGCTGGGTATTTATATTTCTCAAAACTAAACCAGCCTAACTCAAGCTCTGTGCATTTTGGTATATATACATATAATAAAGGCTTACAAGCCCCACTGGACCAGCAGAAAACAATGTAAAAATAAAGGCTTTTTAAAGTCCACTTACAATAGTATTGGAAAACATAATCACTGAAGAATAAAGAAAGGGCAGTATGAGTAATACTCATGTGTGTAAAAATTGTACTTTAATGCCTATATTGGACATTAAATCAACTTCAAGGGCAGAAATCTAAAACATTCTGAAGTTAAAAAAAAAAAAAAAAGCACAGCCAGGTGTGGTGGCGCACACTTGTAATCCCTGTGCTTGGGAGGCGGAGACAGGAGGATCGCGTAGGTTCGAAGCCAGCCTAGCTAGCTTAAGAGACCCTGTTTCCAAATAAAAATATAAAATAGGTCTGGGAGTGTAGCCCGGAGGTAGGATTCCATCCCCAGTACCCCCCCCCCCCACACACAAGCACAAATTCTGAAATACACACGATACAAAAACCATTTTGATCCCTGCCTTCCTGAAGTCTCCATTTAAACATTTGTCAACTGGGGCTAGGGTGTAGGTCTGAGGTTGAGCATGTGCTTAGCATGCACAATCCCCAGCACTGCAATAAATAAATAATTATCTGCTAAACTACTACCAAACCAAAGGTTTGCAATTCTTGTGAAGATGCCATCCCATGCCTTGGGACCCTAATGCAATGTATTGATCTATTAAATATGACCTCTAACACCCAGTGGTGACAACTTCTTTCACTACACACGACAAATATGATCTCCCATCTATACAGACTTCCTTGCCCTTCCCAATGTCCCATATAAAGGAAAGAAAGCTATAGCCTATGGAGCTCTTAACATTCTGTTAGACCTTTCTACATATTAAATCATTCTATTACCAGAATTAAAAGTTGACAAGTTAGTGCTATTGGTGGCTGATATTATTAGCTACCTGAGAGTTAAAGAACAACGGTAGAGCTGTTTATCCAGAAATTAATCATGGGTTAGGCTCAGATTAACCAGCTGCTCAGCAGCTAATGAGTGATGACCCAGATACATATAGAAACTGCTTTTTAATAACGACTTTTAATAATCCAAAACTATACTTAGCCACAATTCTTTCAGAAAAAAAAAAAAAAGAAAATACATTTAGACGGTTCTTTTGACCTTTACCTGTATTCTTTCTTGCCCTGTAGTGCAAACACACCTTGGAGCTCTACCACACAGTCCTCATGTAATAAACAATGAGAAACAGGAACACTAGAGGAAAAAAACAAAACATTTTGTTTTAGGAGGCAAAGAATACAGCAACATCTCAAAGTGAAAACAAAACTATAGGGTGTGTGTGTGTGTGTGTGTGCGTGTGTGTGTGTTACTAGGGAGTGGAACCCAGGGGCTTTCTACCTCTGGGCTATACCATCAGCCCTATTTTATAATTTATTTGGAAACAGGGTTTCACTAAGTTGATGATGAGAGCCTCACTAAGTAGCTGAGGCTGGCTTTGAACCTGTGCGATCCTCCTGTCTCAGTCTCCCAAGTGCCGGGGTTACAAGTGTGTGCCACCACGCCTGGCAAAACTATAGGTTTTAGACCAAGAATATATACCTGGCTTTAACTGGGTTTATAAATCCCAGGTATTACAGCCAGGTGTGGTGGTGAACACCTATAATCCCAATAAGTGGGAGGCTGAGACAGGAGAACCACAGGTTCGAGACCAGCCTCAGGAAATTAGCAAGGCCCTCAGCAACTTAGACCCTGTTTCAAAATTAAAAATAAAATAGGGTTGGGGGTTTAGCTTAGAGGTAGGATGCCCCTGGGTTTAATCCCCAGTACCACCAAAAAAAGGAAAAGGAAAAAAAAAAAATCCTACACATTGTTGTATCTGCATGCTTTCTTTTGGGTAAAGGGTTAATAGCCTCTAAGCCCAGCATGGTGGTACATGCTTGTAATAGTGAGGAGCAACCTAGTGGTGAAACTCTGTTTCCAAATAAGAAAAAAAATATGGGGCTGAGGGTATAGCTTGGAGGTAGAACGCCTCTGAGTTCAATTCCCATAACACTCACAAATTAAAAAAAAAAAAAAAAGGTTCATAGCCATCATTTTTTCCCACTTTCCAAATAAAGTATAATAAATACCTTTTCCTTGATGACTCAAAAGTTTTAAAGTACATTGTGTTATATGACCTCTACACTGTGATTACCTCCAGGATAAACTGAAGTCCAAGGCTGACTGTGAGGTCCTATGTGAAACCTGTTAGCTGTCACTTAGCATCATTCACATGTCAACTACCTCTAACTATGCAACTTATTTGCTTCCTACTTGGCATAAGCAAACTACTACTCCTTCCCAACTTATTATGAAAATGACATTTGAGAGTAATAATGTTTCAGTGACCGTCTAAAGAACTCTCCTATGACTTGTGAAACTTTTTTTGCCTATATTCTAATTATCAGGAATATTCTAAATATGTTGTTTATCAAATAATTGCCCTCAGGTAAAGAATTATTTGATGAGTTTGTATAGCAGTACACTTATATAAATGGTACTCTGTATAAGAGAACCTCTTTCAACATAAAAGTCTTATGCCACCATCAACACTAGTTCCTGTGAATCCTGAGCATGTCTGTATCTAAAAAAATTTGAACCAGGTACTGAATCTAGAGGCTCAATCTATTGAGAAACTAGAAATAAATAGGAAACCCTAATGTGATGACATATTGTTGACCTAGATAACTTGAGTATTTTTTATTGGGCCCTTCTATCTTAACATTTGAATATGCTTTATTCAAAATCATTATTTGGGGGGCACTACGTACTCAGTATGTATGTCACTGTCAACATGACTTACATCATGATGTGAGACTATACTGCACCAAGAAAAGCACATAAAAAAAAAAAACCATTGTTTTAAGCTGAATGCCAGTCATTTCTTTCACATACCAAAAAGTATCTATTAGAGGGCTATGGAAAATGCTTTCTGTAAAATTTTATTTTCTAAATCTAAAAAAGGATGCAAAGTCTTTCACAGAGTTTCAAAACAAAGACACAAATTATGCAACTCGTGAAAAAGAAATATTTGAAGTTAATAAACATGTTGAAAGGGTATTTCCTAGTTCTAATACCCATTATGTATTTTCCATATCATAGGAAGAAAATAACTTTGCTCTACCAAGTTCACTTAAATAGAGAGCAGGATTAAAATTTAATGATGTGATAGTTTTAAATTCACTTAGAGAATGTAGATACCTAGTATTGCAAAATATTAGCCCTCAAGAACACTATGCATTAACTTTTCTCACTTTAGAGAGAG
The DNA here is from genome assembly GCF_963383645.1 of Muscardinus avellanarius. Classification (NCBI taxonomy): domain Eukaryota; kingdom Metazoa; phylum Chordata; class Mammalia; order Rodentia; family Gliridae; genus Muscardinus; species Muscardinus avellanarius. The sequence continues at coordinate 106,119,882 of NC_137788.1, read as the reverse complement.
GCTTAACATTTCTGGGTCTGTTTTCAAGTCTGTTAAAGCTTAACTACTGATGTTTCTCTATGCACTAATTTCTAAAGAAACGTGTCTCTCTGGAATATCAATGTAGCAAATCTATTTTTTAAAAAATAGCTGATATTCTAACAAGTGTTTTAAAATCAAATGTCTAAATACCAGTTTGTCCTCAAATTGAAAAACCAACCAGAATAAACTATTTTCTACTAGCCCACTTGTCTTCACTTCTTGAGTGGGAGGTGTTAAGGCCGGACAGGGGCCTAGAAACCAAGAGCTGAAACAGTTTAAAATAACCCATATACAGCAAACTCCTTCGTTTTAAGGTCGGGGAATTTACGACCCAGAGAGGAGAAGTAACCAGCGGCGGGTTACACATCCAGAATTGGCTGAGCGTCCGTTCCCACCGCGCCCGGCGCCCGGGGTCCCGGCCTCTCCGCGGGCCGGCCGCTCCTGGGGGCCCCGGCGGCCACCGGCAGCCGTGCGGGGTCGGGGACCTACTCGGTGGCCTGCACGAAGCTGCACGTGTCCGCTCGGCACACGTAGAAGCTCTTTCCTTTATTTGGGCCATCGCGGACGCCGGTCTTCAAAAAGCAGAAAGTCCCTGAGGAGACAATGTTAACAATTACGCCAAGATAGTTCGACTTGCCTGGGGAGAATCCTAAAACTTTAGGTCCTTACCGTGCTCCGGACACTTAACTACTTCCATAGTTCTCCTACTTCGCCTCCAACGAAGGCTCCGCCCCCAACCCCTGCTTCCGCTTTTCACCCCGCCTCCCTTTTTTAGGAGCCAATCATCACTCATCTCTCTTAGTCTCCACCCCCACACACACCGTTAGGGGCCGGCCTTCGTGCCCGCCCTCACCCTTATCAGCCAATCACATAGGAAGTTTGCTCATCTCCAACCAATTACAGCCGCCCTCAGGCTAGGCGCGCCGAAGTCAAATGTGAAGGAGGGGGCGTGGGTGCCGGCATTTGGCGGCTGGGGCGTGGCTGGGGCTGGCCTGGAGTTTCGAGTTGGCTTGGGCTTCCGGAGGAAGGGAGACTGAAAATGCAGGTCTGAAAGAGGAAGGGGCGAGACTGAGCCCCTGGCGTCGCCTGTTTAGCTTTTAGACCAAGAGGCGGGCGGTCCTAAAGGGAGCAAGAGTTACAAGCTGCTGAAGGCCTGAGCTTCACAGCATCTCTGAGCAGGGACCTGGCGCTCACGAGCGTTCTGCGGTAGTGCTGGATCACTCACTGCGGTGGGGAGCCTTGCAGAAGCCTAACCACTAAGTGTGCAATGCTGAAGCACCTGGAGTGGGGTGATGGGGGCCTCCTTTTAAGGCTGCGTGGTGAATTGTGCCTGTAATAATGCAGGCACAAACATTTCTCTAAGATTCACAACATCCCTTTAAATTTGCACCGCGTTTTGGAGCTCACAAAGTGCTTACACATACAGGTCTTTTCACCCAACAAGCTGCTGAGGTGGGCAGCATCTTCTAGAACTTTCCCCGAAGCCCACCTAAGGTCAAAAAGCCAGTATGTAAGCGATCTGTGCATGGTGCACCAGCCTTAATTCCAGGCCCCGCGGACCTCTCGACCAGCAGCTGCCTTTTGTGTATACTAATTCTCTAAGCCCTCTTAGTGTGGAAGCTAAGGTACAAGTGTCATAGTGAAAATAGCGGGAGGGAAATAAATTACCTTTGTTGAAGGCAAATTTTTACTTTGTATACTTTTTCTACCAGAGTGCTTTCATAATTTTAAAAATCAAGGGTGAAGTTAAAACAAAGGAACTGTGTTTGAAATTGTATACAAGTCTATTTAACCAAAGGAAGGAATAGATACCAGAGATTTGTTGCAATAGAGATAGCTTCATATTACAGCAGTTGAGGACCATATGTTTCAGACATATGGAGTGGCACACACAACTGCTATGGGGACAGGAGGACAGAAAATCTGTAATGTCTAAGAAATCTGGGTTATATGATAATGTTCTGGGGGTCCAGAGGAAGGGAGACAGACCTGGGTGTCATTTATTAATAAAGAGTACCTATTAAATAGCTTTTAGTGTATCCAATGTGGAAGCGGTGCTAGAGAAATACAAAATTTATTCACACCCAAAACTTAAAACGACTAACCACAAGGAGTTCATTCAATGGAGGAAACTGAACTAAATAGCAATATAAAAATATTTAAATGTCAAGATGAATGGAGTTAGCAGGAAACTCTGGAGGGCTAGAGAAAGATGCATCTGGAATTTCCAAAGTGGAGTTAGTATATGCATAATTTCCTCTCTGAAACACCAACAGATAAGCTTTGAGATAAAACAAGCAAAAATACCAACCAAATAGAAACAGCCATTTTCATTATTCTCTGTATAACTCTTGTGATTAAGAGATTTTTATGTACATGTTTAACAGATGCTCTATGGGGAAATGTAGACAATAAATACTGGATTTGTGGGAAGAAGAACATGGTAATTCTTGAATAATATTTGAAATTAATACAAAAGCAAGGCCTCAAATATCATATTAAGGAAGAAGTTCATTTTCTGTAAGCACCCCAGAAAAGTATACACAAAAAGTTACAGACAGGGGAAATACTTCTTCCATAAATTTGGGATGTGCTAAATCAAAATGTTTAATCTCTGGACAACTTATCCCACCTTATTGTATTTATAAAAGTGTATAAAACAAAGAAATCAACATTGTATAATAGAGACATTTTAATTAATTTTATGTCTATTGGCATAAGCTATAATAAATTATGTTATATATGCTTTTCACTATATTAATGTATTTATACTAATTTGTATTTTGATTTTGTATTTATCTTATATTTATTTATTTATTTATTTATTTATTTATTTATTTATTTTTTGCGGGTCTGGGGATGGAACCCAGGGGCATTTTGACCTCTGAGCTACACCCCCTGCCCTATTTTTTATTTGTTATTTTGAAACCAGGTCTCACTGAGCTGCAGAGGGCCTCACTAAGTAGCTGAGGCTGTCCACGAACCGCCATCTTCCTGTCTCAGCCTCCCAAGTACTGGTATGACAAGCGTGCGCCACCACGCCCGGCTTCTTATATTTATATTCATAATTAGCCTGCAAGAATATAATACCCCTGGAAGAACCTTAAAGAGTATTTTGTGGTCCTCTATCTTCAGAAAAGTTGAAAGAAGCCAGGCGTGGTGGTGTACCTTGTAATCCCCATGCTTGGGAGGCTGAGACAAGAGGATCACACAGGTTCGAAGCCAGCCTCAGCTACTTAGTGAGGCTCTCAACAATTTAGTGAGACTCTGTTTCCAATAAAATATAAATATAGGTCTGGGAGCATAGCCCGGAGGTAGAAAGCCCCTGGGTTCCACCCATAGTACCACCACCAAAAAAAAAAAAAAAAAAAAAAGAAAGAAAAAGAAATTTTGAAAGAATTTGGGTTTGTTTTTCTTGAAAACTTAATTTGTTCAAAATGAATGCTTAGGCGAGGTCTTAGATTTATATGGTTTAAATGCACAGGTTATGGTCCAATAAATTCTTTCAGCATGGGTCTGATCAAACACAACGTATGTGTTGGATTTGTCTAAAGCTGGATTGTGTTCATGACTGCGCTGACCCACAGAACTGTCCACTTCAAATATATGAATTCTTTTGATGTTGTTTTGTTTCTGAATTAAATTCGGAGGCACTCCATCACTAAACTACCTCCCTGGATCTTTTTATTTTTTATTTTGAGACAGTGTCTTGCTGTGTTGTCTAGACTGGCCTGGCACTTTGGATTCTCCTGCCTCAGCCTTCCAAGTAGCTAGGATCATAGGAGTGTTCCAGTCTAAATAGGTGAATTCTGTGACATCTACACTTATACCTCAATAAAGGTATTTTTAAAAATGTCTAAGTAGCCAGGAATGGTGGCACATACTTGTAATCTAGTACTTGGGAGGTCGAGATGGGAGGATCCACGGTTCCCCCTACTTAGACCCTTGTAACTTAGTGAGCCCTTGTTTCAAAATAAAGAATTAAAAATAGGGCTGGGGGTGTAGCTCGGAGGTAGGATACCCCTGGGCTCCATCCCTAGAAACACACACACACACACACACACACACACACACACACACACACAATTAATTGTAAGCCATGCCAAAACATGTGTACGGAGAATAAAAGCTAAAATTAATCACCTGGATATGTTAAAATTCTAAGGAAAGATCATAGTAGGTGGAGAAATAAAGTAGTAGAAACACTTTAATTTCAGATGGTTGATCCTTAAGCATACTGGTTCTCTGACCTGTGAAGGGTGTTACAAACACTGTTTGGTTATTTTGTTTGTTTTAATACTGGAGATTGAACCCAAGGGCATTCTATCTCCAAGCTATACCCCAGCCCTTTTTATTTTTAGCTTGAAACAAGGGCTTGCTAAATTGCTGAAGCAGGCCCCAAACATGTAATCCTTCTTTCTCAGCCTCCCAAGTACTGAAATGACAGGTGCGCACCACCACACCCAGCTACAAACACTCATTTTAATTCTTGGGAAATCAAAAGAATTACATTTTCTCAGATCACCACTGTGCTATCTGGCATATATTAAACTTGTTAGACATCCATAAGATACCAGTAGTGAGAGAACCATCTAGAATACCTCTTGACATCCTATTATTTTAAAATAATCAACAATTCAAAATTTCAAGTAATTTACAACTGCTATGCAATTTTTGTAATTTTAAAAATTGAATCAGCATCATGGCACACGACTGTAATCCCAGCACTTGGGAAGCTGACACAGGACTGCTGCAGGATCAAGGCCAGCTTCAGCAATTAGTGAGACTCTCAGCAATGTAATGAGACCCTGCTTTAAAATAAAAATAAAATAGGGCTGGAGGTGTAGCTCAGAGGTAGAATGTTCCTGGGTTCAATCACAAGTACTGAAAAAAAATTACATTGTTCAAATGTGTTTTTCCAGTCAGCTAACAATTTTTTTTTTTTTTGCAGTACTGGGGATGGAACACAGGGGCACTGTACCTCTGAGATACACCCCAACCCTATTTTTTAGTCTTTTTAATTTTTGAAACAGGGTCTCACTGAGTTGCGAAAGGCCTCACTAAATAGCTGAGGCTGTCTGCGAACCCCGATCCTCCAATCTCAGCCTCCTGAATGCTGAGCTAGCAATTTTAAGAATCCTATTTTGGGGGATGGTGCAGTGCTGGGGGTCAAATCCAGAGCCGTGCATGCACAAGGCAAGTGCTCTACTATTAAGCTGCAACCCAACCCAACATCTTGTTTTCTGAACCTTTATGTTGTTTTGTTTTGCAGTACTAGGGATGGAACCCAGGGGTATTCTTAACCTCCAAGCTATACCCCTCCCAGCCCTATTATTTTATTCTTTTTTTTTTTTAAATGGGGTCTCACTGAGTTCCAAAGGGCCTCACTAAGTAGCTGAGGCTGCCAGGATCCTCCTGTCTCAGCCTCTCCAAAGCTGGGATTACTGTTTTGTTATTATTGCTATTGCCCTGGGGTGGAGTGGAGAGGAGTAGCTTATAAGGACTTTTGCCCACGAGGCTCATTCTGAGAGGTGAAGTTCTCATATCTTAACTATGTTTGAGTTTGTTCTGACATAAGTGCTCTCACAGGCATTGCCACATCCAGTGCTCATAACTAACCTGGCAGTGGGTGTTCTTTTATCTGCAGCTTAAAGATTAGGTTGCTGTACTAAAGTTTAAACAGTTAAGGAGCTTGTCCCAAGGACATGCTTCTAATCCCTACTGTACAAAGCTTCTCCTAGAACTTTGGAACTAGATAGGGCCTCAGACTAATTCTGTCCCAGCTCAGAGTCACAAAGCTGGCACCAGCGGATCAGGGACTAGGATCCGTTTTTTTGAGACTCCCAATCCAGTTCTTGCCATGATAGTATTTTTATAAAGCGTCCATTGTTCAGCGACTCATTCAGATATTTAACCTACATAGCATTTAGGTATTTGTATACACACATAGCTCAACAGATGTAAGATTAAAGAAAAAAAAAAAAGATCCTTCCTGCCATTTTCTAAATGATCACTAGGTAGCAGCATATTAACATGTTTCTTCTGTTTCTTTCCTTTTCATTGTTGTTACTGGTGATTGAGCCCAGCGGTTTTCTGCTTCTGAGCTACACCTCCCAGCCCTTTTATAATTTTTATTTTGAAACAGGGTTTTGATAAGTTACCATCAAAATCTGCCATCCTCCTGTCTCAGCCTTCCAAGGACTGGAAGCAAGGGCCTGTACCACCACACCCGGCTTGCTATTTCGTTCTTGTTACTTACAGATATATAATAATAATTCAATCTTATTTCATCTTGTGCTTCTCAAATATATAACCATTTTATTTTATTGATTTTTTTTTGAGGTTCTGGGAATGGAAACCCAGGGGCATTCGACCTCCGAGCTACACCCCCAGCCCTATTTTTTATTCTTTATTTTGAAACAGGGTCTCACTAAGTTGTAGAGGGCCTCACTAAATAGCTGAGGTTGTCCACGAACCACGATCCTTCTGTCTCAGCCTGCCGAATGCTGGGATTACAAGTGTGCGCCACCATGCCCAGCTATATAACTGTTAAGTAAAATTAAAATGTGGGCCCGGCGGAGTGTGAAAAACATGAGAGAGGTCCGGTACACATGGCATTCACTTTAATTGCACGGCTCTCCCGGGGATCGGGGCTGGGCAGTTCCATGAGGCCTGCGTACCCGTCCGAGGCTAGAAGAGGCGGGCTCTTCTTTTTAAGGTATGCATCTCGGGGGGAGGGGTTTACTCATGGGAACACACGCTTCTCGAGAGATGCTGCTCTTCTTGCGAGATGCTGTTCGCAGGGCAAAGTGTGGAAGGGACCCCAACCAATCATCCTGGCCTTTTGGTGTTAATGGTCAAAGACTGAGTCTTAAGCTACTTCCTGCTGTCAGGGGGCATCATAGGGGGGCCCCTTGGCTGGGAGAGGTCGGGTCCTCCAGAAGTGGGCAGGTGGCCGCAGCAGAGTTGGAGGTTACCCTGGACAGCTTGGTAATGTGCGTTCAAGGAGACTTTAACAGATGAGGTGCTATTAAAAGAAAAGGCAAATTGTGAGAGTGGGTCCCAGGTTGGGCAGGAGGCCACCAGCTAATGGCCCTTGCCCGGAAGGGAAGGAGCCCAGCAGCTGCTGGCCGTTGGAGCCCTTCGAGATATGAGGTAGATTGTAGAAGGAACAAAGAAATCTGTAACTGGTTACTTATGGCTGGTCTGGCATCTGGAGAGGGAGAGCATCATACTATGTGAATGAGTGGACCTTCTAAAATAAAAACATTAAAGAGAATAATGCTGAGAAAAACGAAGCTTAGTAGGCCCCAAAACTGTACAAGAGAATTTGTCATGAGGCTGTTGTAGAGGAGCCCTTTGTAGACTCTGCCTGAGCTTAGGCAGAGCAATTTTTTCCTGTAAAAGAGGGCATGTAGTGCGTGAGCAGGAGAGCTTGCCGTCAATCCCCTGTACCAAGATTGGAAAAGGAAAACAAGGACCTGAAAAGATGGAAGGACTGAGCAGGCAACCAAAAAGGACATTGGCTTACCCACTACTTGGAGAGTTACCCTGGGCTGGCAAGGAGGATGGAGGTTGAAGGGTCCAGGAGCTGTCAGTCTTCGGCCAGGCTGAGCAGGGCCAGCGGCACGGCCTGGTCTGGAAAAGTGGTTCCCCTGTGTTGAGGCACCTGGGGCTCACTGCTTTTCCAAGGGCACTGTTCCAGTAGCCCTCCGGGCCGCATGCCTGGCACAGTCTGATTGGCGGGCGTGGCCTTGCTGTACTTGAGCCAGGCTCCTGGACGTAGTCATCATTGCTGCCCTCCACCCCTAGGTGGCGCTCCAGAGGCAACTACCAGGGATTGCCTTTTGGCAAAGTCGGAGTGTACACTCCATCTCCGCCTGTTCCTCTCTGGAATTAAAACTTTAAATGCATGTTAACCAAATCTTGGATAGGGGTTTGAGCCTCTCTTAAATTTTTTTTTTTTTTTGAAAAGCCTCCTGAGTTGGTTCCTTAAGGAAGGCAGGGGGAACAGAGCGGGTTAGAGTGGGAAGCTGTCCTGGGATAGGATGGTGATCAGGCAGTGAGGAGAGAACCTGTACATCAGTGTCCGCAGAAAGCAGCATCTACAAGCCAGCCCAGTCAGACTCTGGCATTCACGTATCGCCACGAAATGTGGACTTTGCCTGTGACTCAGCAAAATTGCAGGCTGGAGCAGGCCAAGATGGCGACTGTGTAATGTCACAAGATGGCGACCAAGATGGTGACTGTGACATCACCAGGCAGCATCTACGCACCATCACAAAATGGTGGCTGGCAGGAAAATGGCAGCTGATGGGGGAGAGCATTTGGAGGGATGGAATGCAGGGGGGCAGGGAAACCTGGACATAAAGACTTCCAACCATTTACCATACTTCTTACAAAAGTTCTTAACTGTTCTTGGGTCACCGCAACCCATTTCCCAATTCATATCAAGGCCAGACAGGCGCTCAGAGCATCTGCTAGTTTAAAGGTTCGACTTCCCATAATTGGTTCACGGGTGGAAACGAAGAACAGGAAACAGGCGCCCCCATTTTCCTGACCAATTGTTCAGAAACGGAGGTTAAGAGATTGGGAAGGACGTCTCCATCCCTTCTCAAAACCGGAGGATGACTTGGTCATCCAGACGGTGGTCCCAGTGGACCACGGGACAGTGGGTCACCAAGCGCTTGGATTTTGGGGTCCCAGTGGACCAGAAGACCCAAGTCCAGAATCCACTAACCAAGGGAAGCGGAGGGAGCTTACCAGAGTTGTGTTGCCGGCTAGTGCCGGCTGCGGCAGAAGCGCTGAGAAGCTGCAGGGGGTGCGGTAGAGTTGGGGTGCGTGGTGTGGGCAGCACTGGCGGCTGACGGAGGTGGAATCAAATGGTGGTGCACAGGTAGCATGGCTTGCCAGGTCCGTGGCATGAAAACAAAATGGCTTCCAGGCACATGGCAGATGCTGAGGCTGGGCCCCAAGGAGTACCACCAGTGAGACTGGCTTGGGGTGGGCGGAACGGAGCAGCGAGTGAAGCTACGCCTGCAAGTCAAGCCTGGCGCGGGTGACTATGGCGGACACCGAGGCTGGGCTGTCCACCACCCAAGAAGCCTGGCTCGGGGTGGGCGGAACAGAATGAACAGAGGTCCCAGCGGTGACCGGAGCACAGAGCTGGAACGGCGGTTTTATGGGGTCCAGGCAGCAGGTGGAGGTCCTGGCCTGCGCAGGTGGAGGTCCTGGCCTGTGCAGGTAGTCGGCAGGCAGATCAGGCACCAGCACCCCCAAGGACCCTGGCTCGGGGCAGGTGGAACTGGCAGTCTGGCAGCCGGAAGAGCCTGCACACCCCAGCAGTGGTGGCCACGGTGGCGGAGAGAGCAACACCTGCAAGCGGAGCGCTGGTGTGGGACCTCGCAGTCAAGCTGCTGGTGGGTCGAAGAGTCCGGGGCTCAAAAAGAGAGTAAAAATAAAGAGAAAAGAGAAGAAAAAAGAAAAAAACGGGGTGGGGGGACCAAAAGTCCTCCTGGGGTCGGCACCAAATGTTAAGTAAAATAAAAATGTGGGTCTGGCGGAGTGTGAGAAACACGAGAGAGGTCCAGTACACGTGGCATTCACTTTAATTGCACGGCTCTCCCGGGGATCGGTGCTGGGCAGTTCCATGGGGCCTGCGCACCCGTCCGAGGCTAGAAGAGGCAGGCTCTTCTTTTTAAGTTTTGCATCTCGGGGGGAGGGGTTTACTCATGGGAACACACGCTTCTCGCGAGATGCTGCTCGCAGGGCAGAGTGTGGAAGGGACCCTGACCAATCAATAACCATTTTAAACTTGTCCTTGGATGCAGGCACATCAAGATGATAGTTAAGATAAATCTACTTATAATCTGAAAAGTCAAGAGACTTTACAAATTCTCGTGCTGTGCCAATATTTTCACAGCATTAGATTCCAAATTTCACTGTTCTTAAAATATTATACCCAAAGTAATTCAAAGCAAGTCCTTCTTTATCTTCTTTTGGGTAAATGTACAATTCATTACATATGCCTGGTATTTTTTTTTGGTTGTTTTTGTTTTTAGCCAGTGTATAAACAGTGTCACAGTCCAGTTGTGTAACATTTCCATCACTCCACAACTTCCCTCAAACTTGTACATAGTCAACCCCACTACAACCTCCCAGCCCCAAGACAACCACTGATGTACTTTCTCTCTCCATAAAGTTGCCTTCTGGACCTTTCTTTTAAATGAAATCACATACTATATGTTACAGTTTGAAATGTTGGGGTTCTTTTTCTTATTCAACTAAGGTTGGTTGAATAGAAAAATTAACGGGCAGCTCAGTGCAGCTTTAACAAATCTTTATTACAAAATTAATAGGAAATAGATCAGAAGGAAATAGAGAGGAGAAAAAACAGCATGCTGACCTGCATGCTGGGGAGCCCGAAAATGGAACTCCAGCCCCTTTTGGGGACCCCAACCCTTACATAGATTTTGTATTGGTATCTTTCTCATCAGCGTTACCAAGGCAATGGGCTAGTTACTTATTCCTTAGCCAGGTGGTGCCTCTTTGTCTCCGGAGAGTGCACTTACTAAGTGCGGGGTCAAGAATCTACCTGGCCCTTGTCTCTTTTGTGTTGGGCAGTATTAGTTGCTCATCAGCTAGGGTGCTTTGAAGCCAAACACAAAGTTTACCTTCCCTATGCCCAGGCCGGCTCACAGAGGAGAGGAGGTAAACAGAGGCACCGGTGGCCTCTATTGTAGTTTTAGGGCTAATGGCTTCAGTTGACTCTAAGGCTTTTATTATAGGTTAATGATTAGAATGAAGGGCAAAGACAGAGAGGAACTCTGCATTGTAATAGCTGCAGCCCCTCCCTGCCTGAGTGCCTGCACAGCACCTAAGCTCTGACTATATTTTACACTTTGGAAATTATCAAAGCAGTTTTCCAATACCAGCGCCTTAATACATTTTGATGCCTCTTCCCAATACTGGCACACTATATAGTCTCTTGTTTCTGTCTTCCACATCATTGATTACCGGCACAATGCTTTTGAGCTTCGTCCATGCCGTAGCACTTATCAGCATTTACTCCTTTTTACTGTGAAATAGTATTCCATTGTATTCACTTACCAGTTGCTGGAGGACTTTGGATCATTTTTTCTTTTGGAGTTATTGGGAATAATGTTTTTGTAATTTATTTATTTATTTATTTATTTATTTATTTATTTATTTAGTGTGTGTGTGTGTGTGTGTGTATGTATGTTACTGGGGATAGAATCCAGGAGCTTGCTACCCCCGGGCTACACTCCCAGACCTATTTTATTTGGAAATAGGGTCTTACCAAGCTGCAGAGACCCTCACTAAGTAGCTGAGGCTGGCTTCGAACCTGAGCGATCATCCTGTCTCAGCTTCCCAAGTACTGGGATTACAAGCGTGAGCCACCACACCCAGTTGGGAATAATATTTTTATAAACATTAATATACAAGAGTTTATGTGAGCCGGGCGTGGTGGCGCACACTTGTAATCCCAGCATTTGGGAGGCTGAGACCTGAGGATCGCGGATCTCGGACAGCCTCAGCTACTTAGTGAGGCCCTCTGCAACTTAGCGAGACCCTGTTTCAAATTAAAGAATAAAAAATAGGGCAGGGGGTGTAGCTCAGAGGTTGAATGCCCCTGGTTTCCATCCTCAAACCTGCAAAAAAAAAAAAAAAAAAAGAGTTTATGTGGACTTTTGTTCTCATTCCTTTTGTATAGACACCTGTGAGTTGAATTACTGGGTCAAATTGTGAGTTTATGTTTAAGTTTTTAAGTAATTGCCAAACCATTTCCCAAAGTATCTGCCCATTACATTCCCACCAGCCATGGTTGAGATCTTTGGGTCCTCCACATCCTCACCTGCACTTGTTATTTTCTGTCTTTTCTGTTGTTAGAGTCTTTCTAGTAGGTTTGAAATGATGCCTTGTTTTTATTTTTCCTTGCATTTCCCTAATGACCCTGGAGGTTACTCTCCTCTTCACGCTCTACTTCTACCACAGTATCTCTTAATCTTGCTTTTTACTCAACCTCACTATTTAACCCTGACCTTCGTCCTATAATTCATCCTGTTTTTCCTTTATTTTCTTTATTTTCTCCTTCCTACCTCCTATTTGGTGTCTAATTTAATTTGGGGGGGGCATACTGGGGATTCAATCCAGTGCATTTTACCTATGAGCTATACTCCAGCCCTATTTATTTATTTAGTAATTATCTTCCTTTTTTAATTTTTTTTTTTTTGTATTGAGGATCACCTTTGAACTAACCCAGCCCTATTTTATTTTTATTTTGAAACAGGGTATCTCTAAGTTGTTGAGAGTCTTGCTAAATTGCTGAGGCTGGCCTGGAAACTTCGATCCTCCCAAGTCTCAGCCTCCCAAGTACTGGGATTACAGGTATGCACAACTATGTATGCCTGGCTTTTTAATGATCTTTTTTTTTATTTTTTATTTTTATTTTTTGGTGGTACTGGGGTTCCTGGAAGCCCTTCTACCTCCGGGCTACACTCCCAGACCTACTTTTACATTTTTTTGTTTGAAAACAGGGTCTCCTAAGCCAGCGCGCACGGCTGGCTTCGAACCTGCGCGATCCTCCTGTCTCTGCCTCCCAAGCGCGGGGATTACAAGCGTACGCCACCAAGCCCGGCTTTTTAATGATCTTGAAAGGATTCTTTCTTCATAGTGTGTAGAAATTAAACTAGAGCCAAAGTTAAAACTACATTAATTGTTATTGATGCGAGAGGATAAAAAAGTAATTTTATGTAAAATGTTAAATAACAAAATTGCTTGTCTACTCAAGACTATAGCCATGTCAACAGTATATATATATACTGTTGATTTTTTTTTTTTTTTTTTTTTTGGTGGTACTGGGGGTGGAACCCAGGGACTTTTCTACCTCCAGGCTATACTCCCAGACCTATTTTATACTTTATTTGGAAACAGGGTCTCACTAAGTTGCTGAGAGCCTCACTAAGTAGCTGAGGCTGGCTTCGAACCTGCGCAATCCTCCTGTCTCAGCCTTCCAAGTGCTGGAATTACAAGTGTGCGCTACCACGCCCGGCTTCCATGTCAACAGTATTTTGAACCAGGCTATCTGTATCTTGGTTCCTTTGCTTATATGAGTGGCCCTGTGTAATTCTCCTTATCTCTCCCCACCTTTCTCCCCTCTAGCCTTGTTTTAGCCACCCTAGTTGTTCTAAGGTCTTTGTTCATTTTATCCTTCCTGCCTGAAATGCTTTCCCTAGGCTTTTAGTTTTTTTGTTTTTGGTGTTTCGTTTTGTTTGTTTGTTTAGTACTGGGATTGAACCCAGGGACATCCTACCTCTGAACTACACCCCCAGCTTTTTTTTTTTCCTGAGGCTGGCCTTGAACTTACAATCTTCCTATCTCAGCCTTCCAAGTACTGGGATTAAAGGTATATGCCACCATGCTCAGCTTTCCTGGTTCTTTAAAAGCTTGGTCTCTCAGCCTTTGAATCCCAGCCCGAGGAGGTTGAGTGAGACGTGTCCTATCTCCTTTATCCACAGAAGTCTTTGTCATTTTCTCTATGAGTGTCCTGCTTGCAACATTTAGCTTGTAGCTGTTTACTTCTTTATTGTCTGTCTTTCCATTTATGATACATGGAGATGCCAAGAGATCAGAAACTCCTTTCTGGTTTTTTTCCCCCACTCTTTCTATACATAGCATGTAGAAATTTAAGGCGTATCTGTTAAATGGATGAAAATACTCAGGGCGGGAGGGGCCCTAAAGTGGTCCACAGTGCGCTCCTAATCCCTTTCGCTGCACCCCTAATGGATTCAGCATAGAAACTTCCAGTCACAGCAAGCTTTCTATTTGGTCATAGCAAAATGTCAGCTATTTCTAATGCATATGAAGTAGAATTATCCGTCTTTCTGTCTGAAACATCCACTGTCATCTGGAGTTACACATGACACTCTAATCCTTTTAAACATTACTTTAAGATACTTGAGTGTGGCCAACCTCTCCATACTCTCATGCATTCTCTTTTTCCCCAGAGCATCCCTTCGGATGTCACCCCCAGTGTTAATCAATGAATATTTGCTTAATTTGAGGCATCTCAAATAGAATTCAATATGAAGAATACCATGGCATAATTATCCTTTGTTTTGGACATGACCACTTGCCGGAGCCAGCCGGCAAGAGTACGGGTTCTGAAGTGAGGCGTGAGGATGGAGAATTTTAAATTCTAACGCGGGGGAGCCGCCAGCCTACTCTCTCTACTGGTCGACCCCTGTATGTGGGTCAATATTTCCTACGGGTCGACGCCTATTCCTGGGTCAGTATTCTCTATTGCGCGGACACCCCTGGCCAACGCAGCTTCTGGGCCAATCTCATCTTTTTTGCGCCGACGCTGCCCCTGGGTTTGTTTTTCCAGAGGATTTATACACAGCTACAGGTCAACCAACATTCTCGTGCTACCACCACCAGAATACAATAAAGACCAATGCAAAACACATATTACAGATAGGTCAATCAGTACCCTCGTGTCATCACCACCTGATCCTCTCTCAGACCTCTTTGAACTTTCCATAACCCCAAACCTTGTTGACTCTGGGCAAAGGACAGTCAGCTGAGTCAGAGACACCAATCTAGGGGAAGGCCTTAATGGCTCCCAACAACCACTTTATTATGCATTATAAATCTGCCTTCTTTACAAATAATATGTCATATTAGTCCTTTATATCAAGTGTGCAGCCATCCAAATCCCCTGCTCTTATTTCCCCACATGGCCTCAGCCTCCCGTCCCCGTTGCATCTGATGGCCCGCGCTTCACTGTGGCCTCTGCACTTCACCTGCCTAGTCTTGATCCTTCACTGCAGCCTGCCTAGCTCTCCCTGCATCTTGTGTCTGTCGGCTGACTTAGTCCACTGAACCCTTGCCAAGCCTGCTGGTTCCCTTTGCCTTCATCCAAGCCGCCAGTAAAAATATGCTGAACCAGGCGGGGCGCTTGGGGCGACCTGGAGAGACTCCTCCAGGTAACCATGGTGTCTTAGCCGCTGCGCTGTAGGCATGGCCATTGGGTCAGCGCCGACTCACAGAAGGTCCACAGCATTACTCCTGCGCCCGAGCCCGCTGCAGTGCATGTGGCTCCATTGCTTCCCCTTCACTTACCAGCCTGCAAAAGCAGAGCCGAAAAGGAAGTGAGGTTGATCTGATGTGGCTTTTTCTTGGTGAGCGACACAGAAAGCAGCCTGGAGGCCACAGAGGGATGTGGCTCTCACCTCCCCCCAGGCTAGTGACTCACTCAGCCACATCGTCTCCTGTCTCGTCCATTGCCTCGCAAAGTTTGTCCCTTCTCGTTTTTTTGGGTGGAGTAGGGTATTCTACCTCGAAGTTATGACCCCAGTCCTTTTATTTTTATTTGTTTTTTGTTTTGAAACAAGGTCTCTTAGGTTGCTGAGAGTCTTACTAAGTTGCTGAGGCTGGCCTCAAACCTTCAAACCTCCTGTCTCAGCTTCCCAAATACTGGGATTATAGGTTCGTGCCACTGTCCAGCCCCTTAATACTTCTGATCTAATCTGCCAACTCTTTTCTCTCCCTTTGATCTCTTCTCATTCTTTGAATGGAGGCTAGGAAGGTTCTAAGTGAGGTTTGCTACGGTCTCACAGTGGAAAAAGGAAAAGTGTGACTGGGTCTTGCTAAGGCGCCCAAGCTGGCCCCAAATTTACAATCCTCCTGCTTCAACCTCTGGAGTAGCTGGGACTGCAGGCATGGGCAAACCTCGCCTGGCCGATTTAGCTCCTCTGATGAGATCTGAGGGCAGCCTCCCTGGGTAGCAAGGTGCATCCCCTTCAAAAGGTCCAGCTGCCCTCGCTCTTCAGTTCCCCTTTGGCAGTCTCTCACTCTCCACTTCCTAGGCTGAACTTCCACCGGAGTCTTTGCGGAAGCCAACAGACCTGCGCCTGCACATAGGAGACAGTGTCCTGTGAACTCGAGTGACGGCCAGGCCCTGCCTCTGTGCCGTGCGCTTCCTGACTCTCCTGGTGTCTGCAGGGCTTCCTCCCGCAAGCCTGCAGTCTTTCTTCTCATGGTTGGTGATTCCTTCAGAAGCTGCGCACACCACTCGGGGAGGGAACTGGAGCGACCCTTCTAGCCCAAGAACGGAGCTCAACGCAGGCTGGAAACAAATGGTTCTTCCCCCCCCCCCCTGTGGCTTGTTGGCTTTTATTTCTGCTTTCTCACTGTTATGTGTTAATGGCCCTTGTTTTTTGCTTTCCCACTCCTCTTTTGCTCCTGCTTACCACTACTCCCTCCCTCTAACCTTCAACACTTGTCCTTCAGCCCAGGGCAGACTAAAACAGCATTAATGATCAGGCATGGAGGAGGAACCAGCCGGGTTCTTTGTGTTTCCACCTGGAGCTCTGCACGCATGTTTAAGCAATCCCTTTTCATCCTTAAACTTTTTCATGATGACAAAATTCCTGCTACTTCAGTAATTGCCTATTTCTGATGGAAAAGCTGGAGCATGGCTAAAGTGGCAGGTGGGGAAATTTTGCTCAATTCATTTGACTGGATGTGTTTTAGATTGTGCATGCTGTCCAATTGTGTGTATGCACAATAAGAAGTAGCAGGCAAGTCGCGCTCAGAGAATTGACTCCACCTGTACCATGGTACCATGGTACAGATATGAAGATTACCCACTTGCGCTGAGGAAGGGGCAAGCCACAGTTCCAGTCATTGATGATGTTGTCAATTCTGCTGGGGTCTGTAATTGTGACCCCCATCATTTTGTTGACGCTCTATCCCCCAATGTGTTGGTGTTCAGAGATGGAGCTTTGGGGAGATAATTAGGTTTGGAGGAGGTCAAGAGGGTAAAGCTTTTGGGATGGTATTGGTGCCCTTACAAGAAGAGACATCAGAGAGCTTACCCTCTTGGCACAAGAGAACACACTGAGAAGGTGGCTTGTCTATAAGCCTGGAAGAGAACCTTCACCAGACACTGAATCAGCTGGCACTTTGATCTGAGATTTCTAACCTCCAGAACTATAAGAAGATGAATTTTTGTTGTCTCAACCACCAAGCCTATGGTATTTTGTTGTGCCAGCCTGAACAGACTAATACAAATTCCCAAGCTAATTATTTGCTATCTGCCATAACATTTGTTTTCCAAATGTGCCATTTGCACTCAAATCTACATGTAAATTGAATTAGCTAATTAATACAGGTATAAAGTACCTCGGGATAGGAGTCTCTGGTGACTTCATTTCTCATTAATTCCCATATATTTATATATCTTCACTTTGAACTCCTGGATCAAACTACTCTGGCTTTTCATTTAACTATAAAACACCTAGGCAATTTTATCCAAAATGTTCTTCTGTCCACATGGCCTTGATATACTAACTCTCCTGAAAACTTCCACTTAGCCCTCCCTAAGTTAGAGTCTTGGCTGGAGAACCCAAGTAGCCATCCATATATGTGGCAAAGCCTATGCTTGAGTTTATTCCCACATCTTGTTCTCTTCTCTAGTGGGCTGAGAATTAGGAAGTAAAATGCAGGTATCTGAGCTGGGTGTGGTGGCACAAACTTGTAATCCCAGTACTTGGGAGGCTGAGAAGGGAGGATGGCAGGTCAGACCTCTGCAACTTAGTGAGACCCTGTTTCAAAATAAAGAATAAAATATGTCTGGGAGTGTAGATCCTGGATACTGTCCCCAAGTACCACACACACACACACACACACACACACACACACACACACACACACACACAAATTGTAGGTGTTCATGTTGCTTGTCAGGAGTAGAAAGGATTAAAATGGCTAACTGGCCAACAGTGATAATGGTGAGACCCAACATTTACCACCTCTAATTCCTTCATGTGTATATCTCATTTAATCCTCACAATGAACCTTGTAAAGTAAGGGAATTATCCCCATTTCATGGATGAGGAAAGTGAGGCAGAGAGAGAGAGAAAGCACCTGCCAATAATTATACAACCAGTAGGCAATGTCATCAGGATTTGATTTAGTACAAACATAGAGTTCATATACCTGGTTATTATTATTACTATTATTGTTATTATATGATACTGGGGCTGGACCCCAAGGGCATTCTACCTTTGAGGTATACTCCCAGCCCTTTTTATTTTTTATATTGAAACAAGGACTCACTAAGTTGAGAGTCTTGCTAAGTTGCGGAGGCTGGCCTTGAACTGGTGGTCCTCTTGTTTCAGACTACCAAATACTGGAATAATAGGTGTGCATCACCATGCCTGGCTATACATATTAACTTACCAGATGTAGTCATTAGGCAAACCATCTAAAATGAGCAAAAAGTCAAAGTAGAAGCTTGTAAGAGGCAGTAGCTAGCAGCCTCAATTGCATCTCATCAAAGCTTACTTTTCATTGAGGACTCCTGGCATTTACTTCTTCTGTTGTTAGAAGGACTACTAAATGTGGCAGCTACCTTTAGCCTTCTCTTGCCAGGTAGAAAGTTTCTGGCTTACCACATTTGAATGATGCATGCTTAATACTACCCTGAATATCTTTCCTCAATCAACAAGAGTATCAGTGCGGGTAGTTAGACATATACATGTGTTAGGAGCTGATGTTGGCAGCCTGGAACCCCTATTCAATAAGAAATATGCAATCTGAGCCCAGCTACTTTCAGATCCCGGTAATACTGTTCAAGGTTCTGCTTCAGTAGTGCTGCTTTTCACACACAGTATCACCATTTGTCAATTTTAGGGCTGGACGGCATCTGGGCCACGCTTAGGGGAGACAGGCCATTCTGATATCACACCCTTTTATTGGGCTGGTTGCATCCTGGGTATTGAGAACAGAAGAACCCTCAATTTCCTGCTGCCAGCAGGGTGGTACAAATAGCTGCTGTCAGACAGACCATTAAACAATACAAAGATTCCCTAAAGACAGACTTAAAAACTTGTAGCATCTGCCTTCAGTTACAGACGACCATAACAAAACATGCTCTCATGTGTCTAGTTAAACAGCCTCATAAGGCAGCAGAGAGGAGCCATTCAATCACATGTGTTGGGCTGAATGGAAATCTGTGGGAACCAGGGCAGAGTAAAGAGGTCCCCTGCTCCCTGAGTCCAAATTTTTATCTCCTTTTCAGAGCAAACGGGCACTTAGAGACCCTATGACAAAACAAGCACCTATCGTTGTTGACCATTTCAGTGGTCCTCTCACTACCCTGTCTTTGCTCATAATAAGATGGCAGCATCTTTACAACTAGAGGAAACACACTGTATAGAAAGAGCACCGCTTTAGGAGCCCCGGTCCATAACGCCACTTGATGACCACAATACTTAACTGTTTCTCTTGACCTATGATCATGATGTCTAGTTTTATTGGGTCAACTTAATTGGCTAAAGAATGCCAAGATAACTAGAAAAATATGATTTCTGGAGGGTGTTTCAGGAAGAAATTAGTCTTTGAACCAGTACACTGAGTAAAGAGGATCCTCCCTCACTGATGTTGGTGGGTACCGCCCAGTGTGTTGAGGGTCCACATAGAATCAAAAGGCAGAGGAAAGGCAAATTCTCTCTTTATCAAGCTGGAGCACCCACTAGGCTTACACCACTTCACCCCTTTGTTCTCAAGCTTTTGGCCTCAGCCTGGGTATCATATCACCAGTTCTCCTGTTTCAAAGGCCACTCTGAGATTGAATTATACCACCTGCTCTCTTGGGCCTCCAGCTTGCAGGTGGTATGCTGCGGGGCTTCTCAGCCTCCATAATTTTGTGAGGCAATTCTCAAAATCAACTCCTAGTATATATCTGTACAAATCCTACTGTTCCTGTTTCTCTAGAGAACTCTGGTTAAGATTCGCCTCTTTAGAATGTTGTCACAAAGATTCTATCATTACAATACCTGATGGCTATTCAACAAAGTAAATGTTACTGTCTTTTTCCTTTCTCCATTGAGGGAAGTGACTTTCTCAATAACTTCTGCATGCCTACCTCTGAACATGAGCCTCCACACATAGTTAATATTAGAAGATGCTTGTTGAATATATGAATCTTATAATTTTTCTTCTATGTTAAATTCTTCACTCTCTTAGTCATCTGTTTGGTTTTAAAATACTTTTTGAAAGAAAAATGCTTTTCTAAAACCCTGAGGTTTACGCCGAGCGTGGTGGCGCACGCTTGTAATCCCCGCACTTGGGAGGCGGAGACAGGAGGATCGCGCAGGTTCAAAGCCTGTCATGCTGGCTTAAGAGACCCTGTTTCCAAATAAAAATGCAAAAATAGGTCTGGGAGTGTAGTCCGGAGGTAGAAGGGCTTCCAGGAACCCCAGTACCACACACACACACACACACACAAACCCTGAGGTTTAAGTTATTTGTAAACAGTAAGTTAAATATTAGCATGACATAAGTCACACACTATTATGTTCTTTACGTACAATAAATCTCAAGAAGACATCTCAGTGAATTTTTTTTTAGATATAAACACCCATGAAGCCACCACTTAGATCAATATAGAGAACACTTCAGTTTTTCCAGAAGGTCCCCTTCATGCAACCTCCAGTCAATACTACTCTGACAGAGGACACCATTATTCTGACTTCTGTCACATAGATTAATTTTGCTGGTTCTTGAACTTTAGACCTTTTTGTGTCTAGCTTCATTCACTCAATAAACATCATGAGATCCATCCATATTGTCAGTAGTTTGTTTATTTTTATTACTGTTTATTTGTTAACCTGCACTTCTCCTGTCTCAGACTTTCAAGTGCTGGGATTACAGGCATGCACCACCACGCTCAGCTCCCGTCTGCATTGTTAACCACTGTATCAGCTCTATTTATGAACTTGGGGAAAACTGATACTTTAATAATATTGATTGAGGCTTTCACACAATGAAAATGAAATCTCTGTTTAGTTAGCTCCTTTTTTTAATCTCAGCAAGGTCTGAGAGTTTTAAATTTAGAGTTCTTGCATGTTGTTAAAATTATTCCAAGACATTTTTTATATTGTTGCACTATTATAATTGATCATTTTAAAATTATTTGTTTTATTATATAAAAATACTTCTTGTTTATTTTATTTTTATCTGGTACCCCTGTTGCTACCTTGTTTATGGGAACTCTTGCATTTTTCTTCACCTGCAAAAGTCACCTGCAAATAAAGACAGTTTAACTTCAGTTCCAGTATTTTTGTCTTTTATTTTTTTGTTTTGTCTTATTGCATTGGCTAGGATCTTCAGTATAATGTTTAGTAAAAATAGTACCATTTGGCATTCCCATCTTATTCCTAACTTCAGGGAAGAAGCGTTCAATATTCTATTGTTAAGTATGACACTACTTTTTTTCTTTTGCAATACTGGGGATTGAGCCCAGGGGTGCTATACCACAAAGTTACACTGCCAGCCTTTTTTAAATTTATTATTATTATTTTTTGAGACAAGGTCTTTTTGAGTTGCCCAAGCTGGCTTTGATTTTGAGATTCTCCTGCTTTGGCTTCCTAAGAGCTGCAATTACAGGCATGTGCTGCTGTGCCTGGCCGAGTATAATACTCTTTATCAACTTTAGAAAGTTTTCCTGTATTGCTAGCTTACTAAAAATCTTATTGATTATTGAATATTATTAAAATATTTTTTGCATCTATTGACATGATCAAGCATTTTTTCTTTATTCTGCTCATATAGTGATTTATAGAAACTTAATTTTTTGCTTTTGTTTTTGCAGTCCTGGGAATTGAACCCAGGGGCATTCTACCTCTGAGCTATAACCTCAGCCCTATTTTTTAAATTTTTTATTCTGAAATAGGGTCTCACTAAATTGCCAAGAGCCTCATTCAGTAGCTGAGGTGGGCCTCAAACCTGTGATCCTTCTGTCTCACCCTCCCAAGTATTGGGATTATAAGCGAGTGCCACCATGCCCGGTCCTATTTTGTACAAAATAAGCAGCTCTTCACTGTGAGGGATTTTCAACATTTTCTTATTATAACAAGTAAGGACTGAGAGATTCAAGCAAAAAGGACAGAGATAAACTATGGCCATTTCAATAACTATTTTTAACACATATATGTGTATTGTGATGAGTCTCTAATTAAAATACACATCAGTAACAGATCTTTGGGTATGATAAAACTACATACAAAAGATCATCAACATAGAGGATCCAAACAGGTAAATGAAGAAAAAGCAATTGGTCTGGGAGAAATCCTTCGGGAGTGATGGAGATTACAGCAATTGGAGCATGCACTCCTATTTAAAGACACTCAGATTCAACCAAAGTTATAAGATACTGTGCAAGATAATTAAAACACTTCAGAGGATGTAATTCTCCTTTGTAATCCTGCATCATCTCCTAAAGCCATCAATAGGTAATGATACTCTGCCAGTAAAATCGTATTGCAAGGTTATTCCCACATCTAAAGTTCCTGAAGCTATTTGTGTTTTTTTTTCTAGAAGCTTCATTGGTTTCTCATTCAGAAGAAGGTCTATAATATATCTCAAATTAATTTTTTGTGTAAATTAAATTTTGAATTATAATGTGATTTAGAAACCTTGTGTACTTTTTTTAAAATTTTATTGGTGCACTGTATTCATACATCATAGTGGGATACAAATTTTGTAGACATACATGCACACATCCCCCAGTCAGCCCCCACCCGATCCCCACCCCATTCTCTCCCCATCTCTCCCTCCCATGCTTGGCTTAGTGGTTGACATCTAGTATTATAGCAATTTATCCAAAATTAAAAATTATAATCTCACATAACAGTTTCATTTGTCTGATACCAAGCTTTTGATGACTTAAAGATAACATTTCAATATTTCTTTTTACTTTCTTTCTTACCAGAGAATATTTTTTTTCTATTTTTTTAGGTGAAACTATCATATATTTATTTTTCAGAAAAAAAAATCTATCCTAATATGGAAAATGGACTCTAGATACCCAAAACGATCTTGAAAAAGAACAAAGCTAGAAGATGTATATTTTCTGATTTCAAACCATATAAAGCTACAATAATTGAAACAGTGTAGTACTATTCTAAAGGCAGATATATAAACCATTGGAGTTAAATAAAAGCCTAGAGCTAAATTCTTCCCTATATTGTCAAGTTATTTTTGACAAGGTTTCCACGAACATTTGGTGATGGAAATAATAATCTTTTAACTAAATATTGTTGAAAAATAATAATTACATGGAAAAGAATAAAGTTAGACCCTTACCTAATCCCATATACATTGGCCCTTTGTTTTTGATGCCTTTAAGATTCTCTGCTTGGCTTCCACATTGGTCATTTTGACAATTATGTGGCGTGGGGATCCTCTTCTCCGATCCTGTCTAAAGGGAGTTCTATAAGTTTCCTGGACCTGTGTATCGACCTCTTGCTCTATATTTGGAAAATTTTCTGCTATTACTTCCTTGAAGAGATTGTTGATCCCTTTGGTTTCACTTTCTTTTCCCTCCTCTATTCCAATTATTCTTAGGTTAGCTCTCTTAAAATGGGCCCATATTTCTTCAATATCAGATTTCTGCTGTTGGATATTTTTTCCTAGATTAGAAACTATGCGTTCATTTTTGGAATGATCATCTTCTAAGAGCGAGATTCTGTTCTCCATGTGGTCTAATCGGTTGTTTGTGCTTTGAATTGAGGTCTTTACTTCATTAATTGCATCCTTTATCTCTTTTTGGCTCTCTCTGAGTTCTTTTCGAAGCACATCTATTATTTCTACAGTTATTTTCCTGATTTGATCTTCTAGAAATCTCTGATTTTCTGTTTTATCAGGTTCTGATGTTGTGGGGTTGTGGGCATTCATTGCTCCAGTATTATTCCTTTTTCCCATGATTTCGGAAGTTTGTGCCTTCTCTGGGTTCTTCCCTTGGGTCACTATGACTTCACTTAAGGTGTTCTGGATCTCGAGTCTGTAGTATCTCAGACCCCACTACTCCTTTACTGGGTTGTATCACAGAGTCTCTGACCCAGAGAGTCAATAGAGGCTGCTTTAGACTGTAGGGGGTGCCAGGTTGCAAGTTCTCCTAAGGTGTGATATCTCTGCCACCGCCCCTCCCCCACTGGGTCAAGTCGCAGGGAGTACAGTACTGGGATTTCTCCTCTGTGGCCCGCAATTTGACTCACTGTTCTTGAGTACGCAGATGTAGCTGTACTGGATTCGGTGAATTCTCTGCTGCTGCCGCCGGTGGCAATATGGCGCCGCTGCTATGCCCTCGGCCGTGAGGCTGGCGTATTTCTTCTTGGTTTTGATTTCCACTCTGAATCCCTGCAGCGTGTGCTGAGCTTAGCCACTGGGAGCTTTAGATTTTACCTGCAGCGAGAAATCCCGCCTGGCTGTTCCACAACGGCTCACCTCGGCTTGCTGTATCCGTCCGGATTTGCCGCTGCCGCCGGCAGTATGGCGCTGCTGCCCCGGCCTCGGGCGTGAGGCCGGTGTATCTCCTCTGTGGCTCTGAGCTCTGTTCTCAGTCCACTTTCTCTCTGGAGCCTGGTGATTTTTTTGTTTCTCTGGTGATGGTGTTTTCTGGCTATGAAAGGCGCTGATTTTGTGGTAATGGAGATTAGTTGTTAGCGGGGCTCTTAAGCCCCACTTTTCTCGGTCGCCATCTTCCCGGAAGTCTCAACCTTGTGCACTTTTAATGAATGTAAAATGTCCCGCTTCCATGGGAAAAAATAGTAATTAGTTTCTTTTTTTTGGTCTTATTTGCATTGTTTTATTGCAAAAATAGAAATAGATTTACCACATGATCCAGTAATTTCACTTTTGGGTATATACCCCAAATAATTGAAAACAGGAATTTGAAGAAGTTTTGTATACCTATGTTTGCAGCAGCAATATTCACTAAGAGCTAAAAGTTGGAAGCAATCCAGTGCCCAGTGATAGGTAAATGGCAAAATAAAATATGCTATATGTAGGCATCCTTAAAATGAAGGAAATTCTGAAACATAATACAACACAGATAAACCCTGAAGATGTTGTGCTAAGTGAAGCAAGCTAGTTAGGAAAGGACAAATACTATATGGTTCTACTTTTTTGAGGTATCTAGAATACTCAGATTTATACAGACAGAAAGTAGTAGGCTGGTTGGGCGTGGTGGTGCACACTTGTAATCCCAGCACTTGGGAGGCGGAGACAGTAGGATCGCACAGGTTCAAAACCAGCCGTGCTGGCTTAAGAGACCCTGTTTCAAAAATATAAAATAGGTCTGGGAGTGTAGCCCAGAGGTAGAAGGGCTTCCAGGAACCCCAGTACCACCAAAAAAAAAAAAAAAAAAAAAAAAGAAAGAAAGAAAGAAAGAGAAAGAAAGAAAGAAGTAGGCTGTAAATTTGCATCTGTGATAGAGGGTAAGTTCTGCATCAGTATGTCTCTCCATGCATGGGCCATGCGTGCACATCAGGCCACAGAGAACACATCCCCACATAGTGTGCCCTCAGGGGATACGATCCAAGAAAAGCTCATAGGAACTCATCACCGTACAGTTACCAAAGGGCATGGGTAGGGTAGGGAGCTTCCTGAGATTTTGGGTTGCATCCCAAATCTATCTGAAAAAGATCCAGTCCAGAACATGCAAACAAAAGAACAAACAGTACTGCTTTCTCCTAGTGTCTTTTGTGTGTATGTGTGAGTGCACGCGCGTGCGTGTGTATGTGTGTGTGTGTGTGTGTGTGTGTGTGTGTGTGTAGGTGTTACTGGCGATTGAACCCAGGAGCATTATACCTCGGAACTATATCTCTGTCCCTTTTCTTATTTCATTTTGAGACAGGCATTCCCTAAGTTGCTCAGACTGGCCTCAAACCAGCAGTTCTCTGAAGTAGCTGGGATTATAGGTGTGCATCACCATGCTGGGCTCCTCTACTATTTTATATGGACACCTTCAGCAATACTGAGATGAATTCAAGGAGGCTGGTCAGGATCACAGAAAAGAAAAAGATTTCCAAAATAAAAGACGCAAAGTCAGGAACACTTTGGAAGCCAGCAAGTAATTTGAGGTAGCTGGATCACAGGGTACCAGAAAGGGGCTAACGTAAGACATACCGAGAGCCAGGCATGGTGACACACACCTGCAATCCCAGTACTTGGGAGGTAGAGACAGGAGGATTGCAGGTTTGAGATCAGCCTCACCAACTTATTGAGACTCTCAGCAAGTTAGCAAGATGCTGTTTCAAAATGAAAAATAAAAAGGGCTAGGAATATTACTTGGTGGTGAAATGTGCCTGTGTTCAATCCCTGGTTACACACACACACACACACAATAAGTTGAACAAAGATCCTATTATTGAAAAAGTCAGGCTGTTGTGGCAACTGCCTGTAATGCCAGCACTTGGGAGGCTGAGACAGGAGGATTACAGGCCAGCCTCAGAAATTTAGTGGGACTCTCAGCAACTTAGTAAGACCCTGTTTCAAAATAAAAATAAAAGAGGGCTCACAGCATAACCAGTGGTAGAATATGCCTGGGATCTCAGTGCTCTGGGTCCCAGTAAGCAGAGCCACAGTAATCATATGAAAGTGTCCTGCTTGCGGGCTCATACGAGTTCTCAGAATCCTAGGGAATCCCCAGAAATATTTGAAGGACACTGCAAGATGGCTGTGTAAACAACTTGTGGCAAAAGCCTGTAGAATCTGAGTCATTACTATTGATGTCATCTCAATTTATGTGCACAGATAGGGAAGGTCGAATATGGAGGAAAAACCTGGGTTACACTGACATTCATTTACTTTTTTTTTGTACTGAAAGCTGAACCCAGGGGCATCAACCTCTTGAGCTATACTTCCAGTTCTCTATATTTTTTAAATTTCCTAGGGTCTTTCAAAGTTTCTGAAAGTCTCACTAAGTTGCTGAGGTACTTACAACCTGCAATACTCCTGTCTCAGCTTCCCAGGCACTAAGATTACAGGCATGCATCAACAGGCCCTGCTTCATTTACAATTTGATATGTTTTATAATTTACTCCCCATAAGAATCTGACTTGATCACTGTAACAGCCAGATGAGGTTATATCATTAGTACCAGATTTCCCCCACAACAATAGACTCAGCATAGGGTCTATTGTGCGGTGTCTAGGACTGTTAGCAGACCTAAATTTGGGCCCTAACTCTTCTGCACATGGCTGGGTGGCCCTGGATAAATCTCAACCTCTCTGAGCTTAAGTTCCTTGCTTGCAGGCCAAGATCCCTTCTGCAGGGGGAGGCCATGAGCCTCCAAGATGAAGAACAGATCCTACATGCGCAGGAGAAATTGTTAGGGCGTGTGACTTTGTGCGTTGCGTTCACCTTCTGCCAGACATGGGTTGTTCCTATACTCAACAGACTGAAAACAGTGAAAAGAGCAGCCAGGCCCTATTTGTCTTGACACAGTGTGTTCTCCATGCAAAGGTGTGGGATTCTGCAGGGGTGCCGAGCTTTCTAGTTCTACTATGAGCCAAGAAGGCGGGAGTCGAACTACAGAATGGCTTGGACTAGACATCAATCCCGAGAGCCTAGGATTATTTGTTAAGTCAATCAGGTATGTAACAGATTTAAATATAATGGGTCCAATCCGTTTCCCAGGAACACAATCGATGGCTAAGGCAGGCAGAGTATTAACCACTAAAGAAGAGCAGGGGCCGGCAGACCCCGGCAAAGCGCCAGAGAGTAAGCATACTAGGCTTTGTACGTGCCATGGCTGGCAACTCCTCAGCTCTGCCATTTTACCATGAAAGCAGCCTTAACTAGATGTAAGCAAATGGGAGTGACTGTAGTCTAGTAAATCACATTTAAAAAAAAATGTAGGTTGCATTTGGCCCTTTGACTACGATTTTCCAATCCCTGCGATAGAGGCTCGTCCTGTGGCCACAGAGGCTCTATAACAAAAAGCTGAAAGTAAAATCAGGTGTACCACAGAATGGAGAAGTTGGAATCAATGATTAAAAAAAAGCTCTCCATTCTGTTTCAAGCATGAAAATAAACAAGGACATAACCGGAGAAAAGTCTCATGTAAAGTGTCTGTTGAATTGGGTCAATGTAAATTTTAGTCTAGGTGTTCAAACGTTTAAAAAAAAAAAAAGGTGGCTTTGGGTTTTAGTTGTCTGACAGCTCACTGTGGGACCAGTAGTGCAATATAGCTTTAAGAACATGCAGTGTGTTCTTGGGTTCACTTAAGAATAACCAAGGCAATACTGCCAGGGGAGCAGGGCCAGGTCGGCCACCTCTGGGCAGGTGTGCCTTTCACGGTGCCTGCCAGGCAGGAAGTGCTTGCAGGCAAGTCCTCCCCCTGCTTTTCTTTGGCTGGAACTCTTTGAGAGCTGAGTATCTCCTCTGTGCCGCCCTGTGCTGGGTTCAAATGCCAAGGGGTGATGTTTGGGCTAAGAGCTGAAGGGCACATCAGGTAAGGAGGGGAGTGTGGGGAGAGCTCCGGGCAAGAGGGCAGCATCACAGCGTACTCTGTGATTCTCTGGCTGGGGCTCAATTCCATTCTCCTTCCCTTTAAGATCTCAATTAAAACACAAGTTTCTAAAAAGTAGAGGGAAAGAGGTCATCATACTTTCTAGGAAGTTTTAATTTCAGCTTTGTTTTCAGTAAAAATATGCTTCCTTGCCTAGGAGAAAAGAAGTAAATGTGTTGACATGTTTAAGAAAACATTTGGAGTATTTCAAATGAGGCTATAAAGGGAGAAGAATTTAAGAACTGGCAGGTCTATAGTGAGGGTTCTCACAGACACCAGTAATCTGCTTGCAAAGGAGCAAAGGAACTAATTACATTTGAAGAGGACTGTGCCTGATAAAATAATTAAAAATAAATTGCTCTCCTTGGAAATGCAAATTACCGAGTGTTAGCACTACCCTGCTGGTCACATTGACAATAAATAGATGTGTTTTTCCTCAAGTCTGCTGGGTAGCATTGATTAATTTCCAATTCTGGCTACATCAGGGGCTCGAGCAGCTTTTGAAACAAAGGTGAGGAGTCCTCGGACCCAGCGGGTGCAGATATTGAAGACCTTAAACCATGATGTCTCCACCTTTGCAGTTTTCCAGGTTGAGATTAGAGATCCTGAGGAATCAGACTTGACTTGCCACCTGCCTTGAACCCCAGCCCTTGAAGACTGGAGGATAGAGGGAGGGGGCGCTTCTGACCTCGTCCAAGTACTAGGCACAAGCCTTTCTTACTTCCCAGCACTGTCAGGTCAAAGGAAATAAGCACCAGGAGCCTATAGGCCTTTTGCTGTGGGAGAGGAGAGATCGCCCTGGAATATGACTGCAACACTGCTTCATGAATCCCCACCCCCATGGCTTTTTTTTAAGCATTGACTTAATAAGTGTGTGTGTGTGTGTGTGTGTGTGTGTGTGTGTGTGTGTGTGTGTATTACAGTGGATTGAACTCAGGGGCATTCTACCTCTGAGTTAAACCCCAGGCATATTTTATTTTATTTTTTTATTTTTAAAAAGGATCTCACTGAGTTGCTGAGACTGTCCTCGAACCTGCAATCCTCTTGTCTCAGCCTCCCAAGTGCTGGAATTACAGGCGTGCACTGCCATGCACCTGGCTGACTTAATACGTCTTACAGCACAAAAGCAAACAAAACCCTTCAAGAACTCAAGCCACAAAATGTTTTCTCATCTTGTCAAAGAACCAATATTGATTCACCTAGTCTTAAGCTCTTGAGCGGGCATTTGTAGATGGGAATCAGGGAAGAAAATTGAATTTCTGCCTGGAAAGAAGTTACATTCTGGTTAGGAGGCAGATTTTAGGTAAATGAGCACTGGTTTCCAGTTCCTTTCACCTTGTGGACACCAGGCTCTTTCCTGTGCCCTTATCTAAAGAAAAAAGAGTTACCTTGAGCCAGTGTGACTGAGCCACTGAGTGCATCCAGGGAAATCAGTGGTGGAGAGAGGAGCCCAGGGGAGAGGGAGGGAGGGCACAGCCAGGGCCCCCCTTACAGGAAGGACAGAGCCTCTGTGAGGAGGGGTCAGGCTGGGCCGGGGTACTGATGTGGTTCTGAGAGACATGGGGTAAAAGTCACCCATGTAAATACACCAAGAAACACTTAACATGTCCAGGACTTTTGGGGGCCCTAGGTAGCGTGTCCAAGGCCACAGGCACAGGGAAGGGCAGAACCAGGATTGGTCTACATCCGGGCCAGTCCAGGTCAAACAGGTCAAAGGCCCCGCTGTGCTCCTTCCACCACAGCAGGCCTCTGCGGACTCAGCGGCCTTCAGCATCTTCCTCTTGGTGTTCCTTCCCGTCTGTGCTCCAGCCTCCGGCCCCTCGCAAGCCCACCCAGAGAGACTTGTCTTTCTGTGCTCTGAGACTCAGATGAGACAACTTCTTGGCCTTCCAGTATAAAGAGAGGAGGGAAACGAGCAGAAGAATGAACAGGACAGGGGGACAGATGACCAGGAAGTAGAGTAAAGGTGGCGAGGAGCAGATCCTGGCAGGAAACGTGGGGTCTGGAAAAAAAGGGAGAGAAAGAGAAAATAATCAGTCTCCTATTTATCCGGGTCAATCAGCTGTGAGCACTTCTTGATTTACTGTCACAGGCAAATATATGTAAAAATAATAAGGCCAAATGGCACAGGCCGCTGAAACCTCACATGGGAGCACAGGACACAGGCCAGGAGGAGAAGCTTCCAGAGCAGGCTGCCCCGCTCCTAACGCACACAGCTCCCCCTTGCCCAGCGATTTCCTGCCACGGTAGCTTCCAATGACCTACTTAAAACTACCAGCCCAAACTAAAGACAAAACAAGAAAAGAAAACCTCTCCTTTAATCTTCTTTCCTCAGAAAAGATATCTATAATTCAGCCCTCGTTCTCAACGATGTTGCTGGTCATGAATTTTTAACTGACTTATTCCCACTGCTTCTTCCAAAACGCACGCGGAGCTGCACCATTGGCGTGGACAGCTGCGCCTACCGGAGGGCCTGCTGTCTCTGGCCCGCAGCTGGCCCTGCCCCCAGCCCTGCCTGGCCACTCCTGCTCCCGTACTGGGGCACAGTTTTTTTTTTTTTTTTTTTTTTTTGGTACTAGAGATTGAACCCAGGGACATTCTACCTCCAAGCTACATCCCCAGCCCTATTTTTTATCCTTTATTTTTAAAACAGGGTCTCATTAAGTTGTGGGGGGCTTCACTAAGTAGCTGAGACTGATCTCGAACCTGCGATCCTCCTGTCTCAGCCTCCCACGTTCTGGGATTATGGGTACCATGCCTGTTCTTTTGTTCCCTTTTAACCACCTTCTTTGTTTCATTATAGCTGTTCGAGTATGTTTGATAGTGTCATCTGTGGCTACCTCCCCTACAGTGCCTACCACATGTACCCAATAGCTGTTGTTGATCTGAATGAAATCCTCTTGACTTGTAACCGCACGGGCTGAAGGTGCTTTATAAAGGGATGCTGGAGCATCGGATCCTCTGGCAGCTGCAGCCCACAGGGAGGCTCCATCCAGATGGACGCCGGAAGCACGCACCAGCAGCCCTAAAGTGGCTCCCAGCTACTCGGGCAGGGGAGCAAAGCAGGAATGGCGAAGATTGCAGGTTCCAGGAAACCATGCACTGAGCTGCTGGTCAAAAGACCAGGTTACAGACTCACAAGGCAGAAAGCCATATGCTTAAAGAGAAAGCAAGCACTAACTAGTCTTCCAACTACATCTATTCATTACATGATTTTTGAAATCAGGATCATTCTGAAAATTCTGCTGCTACTGGTAGCTTTTCCTGGATAATTGTAATAACATAAGAAATTCCTTCTTCAAAAAGGATAAGAACGGCCGGGCGTGGTAGCGCACGCTTGTAATCCCCGCGCTTGGGAGGCTGAGACAGGAGGATCGCACAGGTTCGAAGCCAGCCTCAGCTACTTAGTGAGGCTCTCAGCAACTTAGTGAGACCCTGTTTCCAAATAAAATATAAAATAGGTCTGGGAGTGTAGCCCGGAGGTAGAAAGCCCTGGGTTCCACCCCCAGTACCATAAAATAAATAAATAAATAAATAAATAAATAAATAAATAAATAAATAGACTAAGCAGCCAGCTGGTGGCACTCACCTGTAATCCCAGTACTTTGGAGACTGAGATGGGAGGATCGCAGGTTCAAAGCCAGCCTCAGTAACTTAGTGAGACTCTCAGAAATTTAGCAAAATACTGTTTGAAAATAAAAAAATAAAGCCAGATGTGGTGGTAAGCACCTGTAATCCCAATACTTTAGAGGCTGAGACAAGAGGAATGCAGGTTTGAAGCCAGCCTGAGCAACTTAGTGAGACCCTGTTTAAAAAATAAAAAGGAATGGGTGTATAGCTGAGAGGCAGAAGGCTCTAGTACAAATAAATAAATACATACATAAGTTTGGGGACAACCCTGGTTCAATTCCCTTTGCATGTGTGCGTGCATACATGTGTGTGTTCAATTTCTAGTATATATATATATATATATATATATATATATACACACACACATATATATGTTAAGCTATAAGGTTTATGGGGTTATAGACTTCTAAAGGGGAAAATAGGTTTCAAGGTCGTGTGTGTGTGTGTGTGTGTGTGTGTGTGTGTGTGTGTGTGCGTGGCACTGGGGATTGTGTCTAGGAGCATTCTACTTCCAAGCTACACCCTCATCCTTTCTGTTGTTGTTGTTGTCTTTTTTTTTTTTTTTTTTTGCAGTATTGGGGATAGAACCCAGGAGTATTCTACCTCTGAGCTATACCCCAGCCCTATTTTTTATTCTTGATTTTGAAACAGTGTCTCACTGGGTTGCAAAGGGCCTCACTAAATAGCGGAGGCCATCCTCGAACTCCGATCCTCCTGCCTCAGCCTCCCAAATGCTGGGATTACAAGCATGCAACACCACATCCGGCTATCCCCAGCCATTGTTATGTTTTGTTTTGAAACAAGGTCTCTGGGTTGCTGATGCTGTCCTCCAACCTGCGATCCTCCTGTCTCAGCCTCACAAGTACTGGGATTAGAGGCATGCACCACCACGCCCAGCCTTCTAAGTCATTCTGACCAACCTCCTGCAGCAGGAATTTTTGGCATCACTGATGTATCTTACATGTTGAAGAAAGCCTTGTATTTTGAAATCAAGGAAGAAGGTAGGCGTTTACTCAAGTCCTGTATCGTGAGTTGTTTGACGACAAGGCCTGTGTCTTAGGTGCTCTTCTGTCTTGTCAGCGCTTTGTCCACAGGGCCTCAGTGGAGCCTGGTGAATGTGCGGATGGCACAAGCACACTCCCTGCCTGGGAGCCCAGGCTTGGCTGCCATCAAATGAAGATCCTCACGGAATATCAGGCTGGCGGCTCTGAATGGGGTTGGCAGTCGCAGGGCTCTGTGGCCTGCAGTGTTTCCTGTCTCATCCGTATTCTCCGTCCCAGATCTGGGTCTGGTGTTTGGAAGGGTGGACAATCACAGAGAGATTTTGCATTCTTGGCCATCCCCTCTCCACAGCCCACAACTCCTCTCCCCAGTGATTCGGCTCCATGGCAGCTATCCTCCCAGGTCTCATCTGAGTGCACTTGAAAGCCGGCAAAGGAAGCAGGGATTGCAGTGCTGAGGGAGGACAGAGCGGGGGCCAGGTGTTATGAGCCTGGTCGCGGGCGTCTGTGCACAGTGGTGAGTCAGCGTCCACTGGGTCTCAGAGAGAGCTGAGTTCAAATCCTTGCTCCTCCACTTACTACTATTGACATTGGATACGTTGCTTATTCTCACCAGTCATGAGCTTCCTCATCAACTGAACAGGGAGACTGACAGTCTCCAGAGTTACAATGAGATGACGTATACGCAGCATTTAACATGGTACCTTGAGGGTTTGTTCACTCCGCAAGCAATACAATATTAGTGAGAAAACTACTGAGAAAGCTGAGAAAATCACAGGTGTCCTTCTCCTGGGAGACGACAGAGAACAGGGTTTGCGGAGTCCTCACATAGAGACCATGCGTGCTATAGTGTGGACCTGGAACGTCTTCCAAAGGCTCACATGTCAGAGGCCTGGCCCTCTGCTTGGTGCTAATGGAGCATGGTGAGACATTGAAGAAGTGAAGACTAATGGGTCTTACATCACTGGCAGTATGTCCTAGAAATAGAGTTGGGATACTAGTCTCTTTCTTTGCTTCTGGACTGCCACAAGGTGCAAGGTGAGGGCTTCCTCTGCTGCATCTCAGGCCCAAAGCAACTGGCCAACTGACCACGGGCTGACACCTCCAAATCCGAACCAAGGAAAACTTTTTTTTCTTATAAATTGATTCACTCGGGTATTTTATCACAGTGATGGAAAGCTGACTAACATGATAGCTTTGGATATATTCTTTCACAGGCTAAATCTTTATTTTGGCTCACTCATCCTCAGTCTCCAAACCTGGGTGAATGAGCCAAGAGGCTCTGGTTTCCTTTTCTAGTCATGGGAGGCAGAGAGTTGTGAGGTGAGAGTCAATGGTACCAATAATCACAGTGGCTAGGTGAGACAATGATGAGATGGGGCTGAAATGTAGCAGGTGGGAAGAAATCTGGTCCGGACTTTTCTGCCCCTGAGACTCTCACCTTCAGCACTAAGGGACTTCCAGAAGGCTTGAGTGTCTTAATAGGGAGGAGGCTGCTCTGCCTGGAGCCGTGTGCCATCCAAGGATGGCAGAGCGTGCTCTTCACAGAGCTGAGCTGGCCAGCAGCTAGCAGCTGTCAGCTCCAGTACTTCTAACTCTCCTCTCCTGGGAGGGCAGTGTTTGTTTTGGACCCCACGGCTGCCATTTCCCACCATCTGCCTCTCACCCATATTTGGATTAGACTTGGTGACACTCAAAAACCATTAAGGTTTGGCATTTTGAATCAATCCAAGTAAGTGCCCAATGCCCAGAGTACAAGGTCTGCAAAGCAGAGCCAAATATGTAATGAGAACACTTTATCATGAGGTTTATAACCTGCTTCCACCCCCAGCTAAGCACAGAACAAGGAGCCCTTCATTTTTATGCCGTCTCAGAAACACTGACTTAGGAGAGGTCCAGGATAATAAAGGTGGCTACTGGCCCCTCCCCAACCACCAGTCTAAAACTTGGGCAATTAGCCATGCCTTGCACGGCCACCTGTGAGAGCTGGCTCCTGCCAAGAAACAAAAGTAAGGCTGGGTCCCCTGAGAACAAGTGTATCCCAGAATGAATGACCCCCACACACAGTGTTCCATTTCAGCTGAATGGGAGACTTGCTGGTTCTTTGACCCAGCAACTGTTGAGTGCTATGCACCAGGCCTGTCGAAGGCACTGAGGATGCTTAAGCCAATGGCATGGCCTCTCTAGAAACTTCAGTGTGGTAGGAATGCATGTCATCTGCAAGAATTCACTTTTAAGCTGGGCATGGTGGTGTACACTTGAAATCCCAGTAATGGGGGGGTGGGCTGAGGCAGGAGGATCACAGGTTCACAGCCAGCTTCTGCAACTTGTGAGGCCCTCCATAACTCAGTGAGACCCTGTTTCAAAATAAAGAATAAAATAGGGCTGGAGATATAGCTCAGAGGTAGAATACCCTGGGTTCTATCCCCAGTACCAGACAGACACACACACACACACACACACACACACACACACACACACACAGAATTTACTTTCGCTTTTTGGTACTGGGGATAGATTCTAGGGGCAACCTATTTCTAACCTACATCCCCCTTTCTTTTTTTTTTTTTTTTTTTTTTTGGTGGTACTGGGGGTGGAACCCAGAGACTTTCTACCTCCAGGCTATACTCCCAGACCTTTTTATATTTTATTTGGAAACAGGGTCTCACTAAGTTGCTGAGAGCCTCACTAAGCAGCTGAGGCTGGCTTCGAACCCGTGTGATCCTCCTGTCTCAGCCTCCCAAGCGCGGGGATTACAAGCGTGCGCCACCACGCCCGGCCATCCCCATTTCTTTTTACTTTTGATTTTGAAACAGAGCTTGGTAGGTGGCTGAGGGTCTCACTAAGTGGCAGAGGCTAGTCTTGAACCTGCAATCCTCCTGTCTCAGTCTCCCAAGTACTGGTATTACAGGCATGCATCACAGCACCTGGCTCAAGAATCCACTTTCTAAATACATCCTTACCGCCGAGCATGGTGGCACACTAAGTAGCCAGCCTCAGCTACTTAGTGAGGATCTCAGCAACCTAGTGAGACCCTGTTTCCATATAAAATATAAAATAGGTCTGGCAGTGTAGCCCAGAGGTAGAAAGCCCCTGGGTTCCATCTCCAGCACCACACACACAAAATAAATAAATAAATACATCCTTACCCAAATAAAAGCTGAGAAATATTAACAAGTACTGCACTACTAAAAATAGTCCAGTCCCCAGAAAGTCTGTGGCTTGAACTACCAATTAATCACAGACAATTTTTCAGAGTAAGACATTCATATCTAGAGTCTGAGGGTGAAGCAAAAAAAGATGCAGGCAACCATAGTTCCTGCCCTAGCTTAGCCACTAGTAAGGAAGTAAGACAGAGAAGAAAGGCAAGATTCATTATTCTGAGAAATGTCCTTAATTTTTCTGCCTTCATTTGAGCCCCATGCTCTGTGACTTGATTATATAGTCCTAAAACTAACCCAATGCGGGATGGCCAGTAGAGGGGGAGGAAAACCACTTGAGAAGTGAGAATGTAGTAGAATATAGAAGTAAGAGTAGTATATTAGATTTTGCTAACACAGTGGCACTCACAGGAGTGCAATCGGGGGACAGCAAGTATCTGAGCCTCTCCTGTGTGCCGGGACTGTGCTGGGGCTGGGAACGAAGTCTGTGCCTTCTCTGCGTGGAGGTCCCACAGCAGGGAGTGTGCGCAACGGGCCACTGGTGTGATGACGAAGAGAACAGGTGAGTCGTGGGCAGTCCCGCTGGCAGGTGGAGGATGGAGAGGGGACGGCTGCACCAGGGCCCAGGGGCACTGGGCTGTCAGAGCTGCCTACTCTCTCCCACACTTCACCTGCCTTTCCACTGGCTCTTTCCTCTCTGTGGTCTAAATTGCTCAAGCGCCTGCCATCTTCAAACCCAAACAGAAAAAAAGGCAGAACTGAGACACCTCCACCGGCACCGCTCGCCGTTCGCTGTGCTCTGCTCTCTTTTCCTCCATTGCTCTTGGGACCAATCTGCGCGCCACGTGCTGCTGGCTCGCCTCTCGGTTCGTGCGGTCGGACTTCCCTTATTGCTTTTCTGCAACTGTCCCACACTGTCAGATCCAAAGAGCACTTTCCCCTCCTTATCCCAACTGACCGCCTGCGCTGTTGGGTCTGCAGCCTCTCCCCTCCCTCTGGATGCGCCCTCTGCCCTGGGTCGCTGTCATTGCACCTAATGGCCTCTTCTGCTTCCCAGACGCTCCTTTCAGGCTGCTTCTCTGCTCCCCTGGGGCTCCCCAGGAGTCTGTCCTGGAGCATCATTACTGGCCACAAACTGACGGCTCTCAGTGCACAACTTTGGTGGAGATCCTGTTTAGCAGTTCGTACGTCTATCAGACAGATTCCTCTCGATAATTTATGGGTATTCCAAGCTTAATTCCACCCCGACTTATTTAAAATCAGGCTAATCTCCCTCAACCTTTCTATTCTATTACCTAGCTTGGCAAATGGCCCCACTACCCACTGAAGCTGGAATCCAAATATTCATCCTGGGCTTTGCCCATCTGCGCATTCACTGCATACACACACACACACACACACACACACACACACACACACACTAAGTTGCTGAGGCTGGCTTCGAACCTGCGATCCTCCTATAGGTGTGCGCCACTGTGTTGGCTTTGGTTCCTGCAGTTTCAAATAATTCTCCCTGTTCTGTCTCCCTCCCCTCCAATTCATCTTTACTACCACTCCCAGTGGGAACTTTCTAAAATGCAAGTCTGATGATGTCACCCCCTGCTTGAACCTGTTCCGGGATACCCCATTACGGTCCTGACAAGGCGCCCTTCCTTGGCTTTGCACACTAGACACTTTGGAGATCTGTGCCTTTCTCTCTCACCGGCTTCAACTTTTGCCATTGTAACACACAGATCAGTTCCTGCCAATCTCAACTACTGAAGTCGCCCAAATGTAACAGGAAGTTTCATATCTCTTTAGCATCTTGCAGATCCTTTCATTTCCTGAAAATACATTTCTTCCCTTCTGCAGGCCCCATGCTCTTGGAAACCTTCCCAGATCGCCTCCCTACCCAGACCGTGGTTCATCCCAGCTTAGTTGTTCCCACGGCATCCTGGGGATACTTCTTTGATGACACCTGTCACACTGGACTTACTCCCTCCCACTGGACACTGAGCTCTGTGGAAACATAGTCGGTCATTTGCAATGTTGTGTTCTCAGATCCTCACATTGTTATTTATTGAGCAAGTTAAAATATTTCTTCAGATTGGGGAAGTAGGGCATTTGCCTAGCATACATGAGACCCTAGGTTCCATCTCTAGCAGCACACACACACACACACACACACACACACACACACACACACTCACATATGTGTCACATAGATGGATATATGCATACGTATGTATGTATGTATGCATGTACATATATGTATGTGACATGTTTAAGGACATAGGGAAAAAGGATTGATATTGATAACACTTACGATGTGCCAGGGCCTCTATTAGACACTTTAAGCCCATTTGTATTATAATCCTCGATTTATGAAAAAGCCAAGGCTTGCAGAAGTCAAGTAACCATGATGTGCTTTTGTGGCTAGGAGGTGGTGGAGCTGTGATGTCGCTGAAGCTTATCTGACTCCAACTCCTGGATCTTGACATCACCCCAGATCATCTTTCTAATGACCAGAAAGGAAGCGTGCGTGGAGGATCCCAGGTGCTGTATCACAGGGAGATCCTTGAGAGTCCTTGGCATTAGTTATGCTGAAATCCTCAGTAGGTCATGGCACAAGATTTTGGGCTTTTTCAGTTGTGAAGAATAGAAAGACTGTTCAATTTTTAATATCTCCTTTCCAGAGTTTGTCTTTTTAAAACCTTACACCTGTTTTACAAGTATTCCACAGAGATTAACTATATATATAGTTAATCGCTATAGTTATATGTATATACTATGGAGGATCTTGACTTCCTCAGAGGAACATACTTTCTAGTCATAGAATATGTGCTTTTTACAGTTATTATCTATTTATTATACTGCTCAAACTGCTGATTGTACAGGCTGTATAAATTCCTGGGAGAAAACACGTATGGAATGTGCTTCTGTAAGTTGGAATGAACGGCTGATGAGAATAAGCGCTCTGCCTGGAGAACTCTGCTGATGAACGGACAAGGGCCGAGGGTGATGCAGCCAGGGAACAAATCACACAACTTTGTTCTCCACTCCTTTGCCTGGCCATCGCTGATGCAGCTGCCCCTACTTCTGAGGAGCTGTCATGCGTTCTTAGCAACGCTCCTTCCCTTTGTGGTCATTCCCCTGCCCTTCCCGGTGAGGGGCACCACGGCCATGCCGCTACTTCTCCAGTGGCCCTTTAGCATGTTATAAGCCAATTTATAGCTTATAGCTTATAGTTCACCTCCATCCTGCTCCTTGAACCTCAGTGGAAAGCAGTGTTAAGAGAATGAGGTGGCAGATGTTAGAGGCAGCCATTGACCACCAGGGAAGATTGACTGGTCTCGCTGAAGAGAGGTTTGCTTTTATTGTGAACATGTGCTTAATAAATGCCTACTCTAGTAATAAATGCCACTCTAGCCAGCATGGTGGCACAGACCTGTAATCCCAGTACTTGGGAGGCTGAGACAGGAGGATTGCAGGTTTAATGCCAGCCTCAGCAACTTAGCAAGACCTTCAGCAACTTAGCAAGGCTCTGTTTCAAAATGAAAAATAAACAGAAAGCCAGTTGTGATGACACACGCTTATAATTCTAGTACTTGAGAGGCTGAGGCAGGAGGATCACAGGTTTAAGAACAGCCTCAGCTACTTATTGGGCCCTCTGCAACTTAGTAAAACACTGTTTCAAATTTAAAAAAAAATTAAAAACAGGGCTGGGGGTGTAGCCCAGAGGTAGAATACCCCTGGGTTCAATTCCCAGTATGGAAAAGATAAATAAATAAGAATAAAAAAGGCTTGGGGTGTCATTTGGAGGTGGAATGTGCCTGGGTTCAATCCTCAGTACCTCTAAATAAATACATAAATACCTATGACATGCCTGGAACTGTGCTAGGCTGAGCACTGAGCACTGAGCTGAGGAGGATGCTCTTGCCACACAGAAAAGGGTCACTCCTTGGCCAAAGGGC
This sequence comes from Muscardinus avellanarius, assembly GCF_963383645.1. Classification (NCBI taxonomy): domain Eukaryota; kingdom Metazoa; phylum Chordata; class Mammalia; order Rodentia; family Gliridae; genus Muscardinus; species Muscardinus avellanarius. Next base: position 106,079,732 of record NC_137788.1, on the reverse strand, counting down.
GTCGAGTAGCCGCCTCCTTGCTGGAACCTGGAAATGAGTTCTACGGGGCACCCTTTCTTCTTGATGCCTTTCAAGTACAATGGAAAGAGGCAGGCAAAAGGACTATTGCTAGAGTTGGGGGTCTTAATTGTCTCCCAAAGGTCCAGGTGGCAAAGGCTTGCTCCCCAGCTTTGTGCTTTTGGGAGGTGTGGACAGGGCCTTCTGGGAGGTCTAGGTCACTGAGGGGTGCCCTCAAAGGAGACAGTGGGATTCTAGTTTTTTCTTTTTCTCCTTCAATTCCCCAGGCATGAGGTGAACAATTTTATTCCACAAAATGCTCCCTCCATAATATGCCACTACAGACCCAAAGCAAGAAGGTCAGCTGATTATGGACTGAAGTCTCTAAACCTGTGAGCCAAAATAAACCTTTCATCTTTATAATTTTACTGTCTCCGGTATTTGTTATAGTAACAACATTACCTCATTATCAAAGTTCTAATAGTTTGTTGAGTTCAAAGGGAGACAAGGAGGTTAGCACTTATTCATTGAGAAAAGTTGTTTTTGTTTTGTTTTGTTTTTCTTTTTTTTTTCCCCTTGAGGAATGTTATGGTTTAGATTTAAAATGTCCCCCAAATCTCATGTAGTAGACAAGACAGCCACATCAGAGGCAGGACTTGGTTGCTGGAGAGTCCCTGAGGCTGTGCCAGGGAAAGTATTTCTTGGCCAGCTGCTGCAGTTTCCTGCTCCTCTCCCTTGTTGCCTTGAGCTGATAACAAGCTCTCACCCTCTCTCTCTGCTGCCTGCCATGATGCGCTGAGGACCTGTAGCCCCGGCTCCTGCTTGGAAGTCAGTCTAATATAGACTGAAATCTTCAGAACTGTGAACAAATAAACTTCTTCCTCTAAGTTTTGCAAATTGCAGAATGCTGATTAAAACAGGGATTATTTAAGATTTGGCTATTTTGGTTCAGTCAGGTCAAAATATAAGGCTGCCATCTCTCTATCATTCTTAGTCTTACTATAGAACAACACCCAAGATTGGATCAGTCAAGAAGGAAGGATATCTGCTTCACACCTTACTGGTTATTTAAAAGGAATAATGCTGATGGCTTTTTTGTTTGGGAAGAGAAGAGCAGAACAGGTCAGATGTGCCTGTCATATAAGTGTCTGTGTCTTCATGTGGACATTGTTTAAACGAGTGACTAGTGAGAGAGTAAAGTCATCTTCTTTAGGGAATCTGAAAATTATCTTCAGCCTAGAGAAGGAGCTGAGAGAAAAAGCAGAAGAGGAGAACCAAATAGTCTCACGACCATGAGCCCACAGCAGATGAACCCCAGTTACCTGAAGGCAGCACCCTGAGCACTATTCTCTGCGACTCATCTGATGCTTGGCTGACCCACTTGCTTGGGCTGCCATGGAGCTGCCATTCCACCACCTGGCACCAGTACACGCCGGCATCCTCCATCTCCACCCGGTGAAGCTTCAGGACAAACTCTGTAGGGGACGCGCGGTCACAGCGCAGGCGCCTCCTGCTCCCCTCTTCCCCGTACTCCAGCAAGCCATCGTACTGCAGTTGCACCAGCATTTGGCTTCCAGCGTCTCCTCCGTCCCGGTACCATGTCACAGAGTAGAGGGAGGCCGAGCTGCCTGAGCTCTCCAGGCTGCAGTTGATGCCCACCTCTTCGTGCTCGGTAGCATTCTCTATCCAGTGTGCTTTGGAGACATGTACCTTACTTCCTAGAAGATAAATGGCAGTACGTTAGACAAGAACACAGACTTTCAGATTGAACCTTTCCTCTGAAAAATCTCATTTTTGTTGGAGAGATCCCATCTGGTATTCTTTAGGCATCAGTTCTTTATCTGTAATACTTTCCCTTGGTCCCTGTTCTTTCACACTCACCAGAACAGTCTGTGTTTTGAATCAAACCAGCTACGTTCCTTCCTTAGACCTCCCTCTTACCCAATGTACTCTGGTACTGAAACCCACCCAGCTTCAGCCAGGCTCCCTGGACTTGCTTTTACCTCTCCCTTCCTCTTCAATGTCCCAGAGGGCCTATTCAATACTTCCAGGACCCTCTCAAGCTGTGTGTTATACCACTACCCCTCATTCTGAGCAAATTACCTTTCTCTAACATGCCCAGATACTATCTTAGGTATACAGAGAGAAAACAGAGAGAGGAGAGGCTATTTGAGACACTGAACATTTTGATACAAGTGGTAGAATACCACCCAAGGGAACTATTGAAGTATTGGATTAGACTACATTTTAAATAGATTTTGACATTTACTCCCCCTCCCCCAGTAACCAGCAGGTGAGGACTTGAAATAATATCCAGTAGTTACGAAAACTAATAATAAAGAAATTAAAGTGTGCATTAAATTTTCAACTCTACTGAAAATGCATTTGTTAATCTATTTCTCAAAAGAACAACTGTGTCCGATCTTACACTCTTTACTACTAATCATCTTTACTCTCTCCTTTTCTCATGGAGAAGCATGTAAAATACCAGTTTATATTAAACTGTCTGTTTCCTTGCCTTGAGTTATTCCATTTTATTGTAATCTGGTTTCCAAGCCCAATACTATACTGGCCCAGAGCCCAATTTCCAAGCTCAAGGGAAATCTTTTTCTTTTTTCTTTTTTGTCCTCTCTGTGTTTTGTCACTAAAAATCTATTTTCTTCTTGAAATATTCTCTTCTTTGACCTCAACTCCCCCCCACACAATGCTGACCAGTCCATCTTAATTAGTTTCCTAAACCAGTGTGTACAACTGGCAAACTATGGTCACATCTAACTCACAGGTATTTTTAAATATTCTCAGTATTTCAAAGCAATCTGATTAGTTGAGAATGATCTCAAACTGGGAGATACCATTAAAAAAAAGACTGTGAGAATTTCCTGATATACTAAAGACCTGCCGACACTGAGCTGATTTTTCTACATGGGAAGTATGGCTTTAACCAAGAAGTGCTGCCTCCCTAGAAGGGACATCCACAAACTGTCCAGATATTGGCTGGGACACCTGGAGACAGGGATGCCAGTCACACAGATGTAGAATGCAGCAATACAAATGAGCCTTGTGAGTTGGCAGAGATGAAAAACACAATTTGGGCAGGGTTGAGGATGAGGGTCTCTGGAGCCCTGGAGTAGAGAAGAACAGCTGGCAATTGGGTCTAAAGGCCTAGAGCTCAGACTTAGAGTCATCACCCTGCAGGTGGTAGATAGAACCAAGATGGTGTGGGAAGCTCTGAGGAAAGCAGAAAGCAAGAGGCCAAAGGTTCCTAGATCCATCTCTCAGGAATGCACATGTTTAGCAAAGAGAGGAAGGGGTCCCCCAAAAAGAAACAAGAAGCCAGAGAGGCAGGAGGAGATTCTCATACTAAGCAATTGCCTTGCCCGGATGCTCCCACAGACTGTGAGCTACTTGAGGGCAAAAGTTCTGCCTTATTTATCTTTTTATTTCCATATAATTCCATCAACTCCTCTAACATAAACCTATGCTCAATTATTATTGTTGGATGTTACCTCAAAAATGGTATCCCAAGTCCCAAATTGGATCAACTTATTTGCACTGTGCTATTGGATCTTGTCCAGCTCCTAAACTTTACCTGTGACATCCATTTAACTGTAATCACCAGTGGAGGTGACTTAACCAATACGGAGGGACCAGGCAAGCGGGTTCCCATTTAGATAGCGGTACTCTGAGACCAGTGCAAATGGATGAAACCTCCATTACATTTTTAAAGATCTCCTGAGGAAGAGGAAGCCATTCCAACAGTTAACTACTCTTATTTGCCTTATGTTTAGGCAGCCAAATGTTGAAAAGCAATTTCTCCCCACATCCCCATAGAGTTATACAGTTTCGGTTCACAGTGGGAGAAATATGCTTTGCATTACTCTTTCTCTGCCAAATTACAGTAGAGTCCCATTGGAGTGACACAGCTCGTTATTATGGAGATCCAGAGGTACGATACTCCGGATAGCTTCAGAGGCCAGGCTGCCAGGCAGATAAGCAAACCAGTCACGGGAATCTCGTTCCCATCATAGCTCCTCAAAACCTCAGACTGATTCACCCCAAGTGACTCCCCCTCTCTGGTCGGCTACCAGGTCCTGTGGTCATTTGTAGGTGGCCACTATTTCTATGACTCTTGGCCATATTTTTACTTTTGCAGAATCGTTTCCTAGAAGAGCTGTTCAAGAGAGGGTGGAAGTCTTACAGAAGGATACGTGACAATCTAGTCTCAAGTTTACCTGTGGGCCTGAGCTTCAGTTCTGTCGGTCCTGATGTCTTTGCTCCGAGCTTCTGCCAAGTGCCACTTGCAGACAAGAGCCATTCCTCCACAGCACAGCGATACCTGCCCCGATCGCTGTCCTCCACGCTCAGAATGTGCAACTGAAATGAATCTTGGGAAACTCTCTCCATATGAAATTTTTGCTTTCTTCGTGGGGTGTGGAATTCATTTCCATATTTTACAACATTGGTTTGGTCCATTTCCAGAACCCTTATCCAGGATGTATTAGAGAAAATGGGAGAAAAGTCCCAAGTAATGGCTAACTGAAGGTTTCCAGTGGACCGGGACAAGACGCTGCATTCTATGTGGGTGTTGGAGCCGATGGAGAGCTCTTGAACTTGACTGCTTGAGTTCACTTTTAGCTTGCTCTCTGAAGAAAAAGAATGCATATAGTTACTTTGCTAGAAAATAGAATTTTAAGGCACCAGGGATATTAGAGGTCAATGAGGATAATACCTCCTACACTCACCACGTGTGTGAATTCCCTCTACAGCTGCCCCACTAACTGCTTACTCAGCCCTTGAAGGACTCATTATCTGATAAATCAGCTCTGGCCATCGTTGGGTAGCTCTGACATAGGAGAATTCTGTCTGATGTCAAGTTGAATGTTTTCTCTTTGTTAATTTCATCCACCGGTCCTATTTCTACCCTTGTAGGGAGGGGACGTATCATATAGAAAAGCATGATCTCTTTTCAGCATAAAAGGCATCAGTGTTTCATCACAGACGTCTCTTCTATAGCATTTTATGCATTGAATTGGGAGACACTAGCCCAGCTAATGCTCTGTCTGTGTATCTGGATTCACAATTTGTCAAAGTCTAGTTATAGCTGCCTTCAAACATGGGCAAAGAAAAGAAAATTGTACAAGGGCTGTTAAAACTGCATGTCTCTCTGTGGCCACTCCGCTGCAGGGCTAGCTAATGGATAAAGAGTTGACTATCCTTTAACCCCAGCAGCTTTTCTGCTTTGTCAGAAAGATGTGCCATAAACCTAATACCCAAATCTTACTCTAACTTCTAGCTGCACCACCTACTCTACTTTTGTAGCAACTTACTGTCTTGCCAATAGGTCCCTTTAGTCCTTCACCCAACTTTGATTAATCACATGCTATATTACATGCCAGACTATTCCAGGCTCTGTGGATACCTCCCCTCCATGGCTTACAGTCTAGAGACAGGAACAAGTATGGAGAAAGAGGGACAGAGCTCTAGAGATTGTGTCACCTACATGGGACAGAGGTATACAGAAGTACAAAAGATATCAGAGTGCCCAGGAAGACCACCTGGCCCAAATACAAAAGTGAGGTGGAGCTTCCTGGAGGAGGCAACTCTGAGCTACGTCTTAAGCGTTTATGGGAATGATTCTGATGGAGAAGGGGTTAAGGAAAGAAGTAACTGAGCAAAGACTTTGAAAAGGAGAGAGCACATGGCTTACTGAGCAACTGCAAGTCATTCCGTGAGGCTGGAGTGCAGATCCAAGATGGAAAATAAAAGATGACGCTGGAAAGATGTAAATGAGTTAGATCTCAAAGGGTGTGTCATGCCCTGAACATGTGGACATGAGGTGGACATCGAGAACTGTTGATGACTCGGGTTTCTACCGCGGGTCACGGGTAGGTGGTGGGTACATTGGGTCACTAGAAGGTGGTGGTGAACAATGTAGAGGGAGTGGCTTGGACAAAAATGGTGAGTTTGTATTATAATTAGTGTAGACATATTTCATAGGTAGCTGGATATGAGTCTGGAGATCAGAGGAGAAATTTTTCAGAATAGCAAACTTGGGAGTTGTCAACATATCGGTTGTATCCATGGGTACAGACAAGTCCACCTCAGGAGAAAGTGTAGAATAAGGAGACAGCAAGCTGAAGATGAATGCAAAGGACAGCTGTCTTTAAAGAAGGAACATGTGAAAGAGAAGAATTCTGTAAAAGTTCTTGGGAAGGAACAGTCGATGTTAGGAAGGAAAGCAAGAAATCTTGCATCCTGGGATTTAGAAATTAAGAAATCTCAAGAAGAAAGGTTTAAGGTAGCAATTTCAAATGTCACAGAAAGGACAAGTAAATTAGGTGTGATTTAGTAAACAAGAAGATCATTACTATTGCCAAAAATATTGCTCGGCAGCAGACAGAATATGACAGCTACCGTGTCTGAACATCTACTTGACGTTTCTGGCACTGTACTAGGCACATTTTATGTTACCACATTTAAGCTGCACATTAGCAATTTGCAAAAGAGGTAATCATGGTTGGGCAGATTAAGTGATTTGTTCAAAGCTATGCTACTTGTTAGAGCTAAATGACTTCAAAGTCTCTCAAACACTGGGTTCTAAGAGAGAAAAGATACACTATACAGCAAAACTTTTCTAGGTTGTGTCTTACTTTTTTTTTTTTTTGGTGTTGGGAATTGAACCCAGGGGGCATTCTACCTCCAAGCTACCCCCACCCCCAGCCCTTTTACTTTTTTTTTAATTTTGGAAGTTGCTGAGGGTCTTGCAAAATTGCTGACTCTGAACCAATAACCTCCTGTTTCAGCCTCCCAATACTAGGATTACAGGCATGCGCCACCCTGCCTGGATAGATTGTATCTTACTTTTAACCTCTTTTCTCTTTTACTATTTGGGGAAGTAGGTTATATTTGACTGTAATAATAAAATCTTTGACTCTCATACCTGAACACATTAAAAAGAAATAGAAGCCAGGTGTGGTGGTACATGTCTATCATCCCAGTACTTGGGAGGTGAAGACAAGAGGATTGTAGGTTCAAGACCAGCCCCAGCAATTTAGTGAGACCCCCATTTCAAAATTAAAAAAGAAAAGAAAAATAGGGCTAGGGCTGTAGGATGCCTTTGAGTTCAATTCTCAGTACCAAGAAAAGAAAAAAAAAGAAGTAGAAAATTTTATTTGAATGGAATGTAAATTATCCCTACCACTAGGAAAGATGTTCAAACATTAATTATCAGCTAGGGAACTGGCAGTTACTACCTAGAAGACGGCCTCTCCCCTGGAGCACATCCCTCAGGGCCCTGCCATGCCAGGCAGGACGCTTCAGTCACTAGGTGGTGGGGACTTGTGGACAGATGGAGGAAGATCACATAGCAGTGGTTATTAGCTGGTGTGGAAATAATTTCAGTGGTTTAGCAACCTGTACAGCTGTCCCATGCATACTAACTTAATGTCAGCTGGGACAGCACTCATCATATTGTACTTAGCTATACACTACAGATACAGGGTGAGGGCACTTTATTTAAAGAACTTACCTGAACTGGGAGGAACTGTATTTTTTTTTTTTTTTTTTTTTTTTGGTGGTACTCAGGGTGGAACCCAGAGGCTTTCTACCTCCATGCTATACTCCCAGACCTATTTTATACTTTATTTGGAAACAGGGTCTCACTAAGTTGCTAAGAGCCTCACTAAGTAGCTGAGGCTGGCTTCGAACCTGTGCGATCCTCCTGTCTCAGCCTCCCAAGAGCTGGGATTACAAGCGTGCACCACCATGCCCAGCGGAGGAACTGTATTTTAATAGTGGGGATTCATTTTGAGTGGCGCTCACCTGGTAACGTGACAGCTATCCTCAGCGGGTGAGAGGTGGCAGAAGCCCTGGCTGGGCCATTCGTGCGTAAGGTACTTCTGTCATAAACCTCCACTTTACACTGATACACTCCTGCCTCTCCCTCAGTGGCTTCGTGGATCAGGAGTTGAGAATAAAAAGAAGACCGTGAAACCTTTGTCTTCTTTTGGAACTGGGACAGGATGTCCCCCCATTCGATAGTGCCATTATGGGTGACTCGAACCAGCTGATGAAAGGCCTGAGACCCGGCTGGCTGGAACTGCCACGTCACGGTGAGTGGCAGCTCGAGGTCAGAGTAGCTGGCCCCCGCCACGCAGGACAGGTCGAAGGTGCCCGTTAACTTCACTTGCGGCTGACGGCTCATCAGACTGACTTGTAAACCTGACTCTGCAGACAGAAAAGCACACAGAATTTCTAATATGTTTACCAAATCCAAGCAGCATTCCCGCATTGGAACATGAGCTAGATATAGGGGGGCAGAAGTTGATTCGTAGTGCACTCTCCTGAATTCTGACCTCTGTTTTCCAAAGCTGGCCCTTGTCTCTGACCGTTCTCAGGAACCACAACAATTAGGCAGTGTTCCCCCAGCCTGCTGCTTAGGCAGCTGCTGTGGGGTGGGTGGAGCCCTCCATCCCTGGGTTCTGGTCTCCTTTCCTCCCCCACAATTGGGTTCAGTATCTTTCTCTTGTGCCCAGGCTAGGAAAGATTATGCTACACTCATTTCCAAGTCAACTGCCATTCACAGGATCTTATTTTTAACTTTTTGGTTTTTTTTTTTCTTTTTTCTTTTTCTTTTTTGCAATACTGGGGATTAAACTCAGGGCACTCTACCACTGATTTATATTCCAACCCTTTTAGTTTTCATTTTGAAACAGTCCTGCTAAGTTACTGAAGGTCTCACAAAGTTGCCAAGGTTGGCCTCAAACCTATGATCCTCCTGTCTCAGTCTTGCAAGTAATCACAGGCATGAGTCACCAGGCCCTTTTTGTTTTTAACCTTGAACAACAACTTGCAAGTTACCCTCTAAAGATGACCATTATCAAATGAATAAACTTTTGGAAGTTGATCAATAGACCTGGTAACCAGAGACTGTGCTCTGGTCCTGGGTACACACACCATTTCTGGGGGTTCAGAATAACACATAAACACATCACACTGCAGGGTGAGATGGTGCATGAGCAAGTTCAGAAAAGGATTGCTTGCACACTTACTCAGAGATTTGACAGTAACTGAAATCCTGTGAGTCCAGTGCTGGTCTCTGGCCCCGTGCAGGGTCCCCTCGGACACCCTGCACTCGTACACGCCGCTGTCCGTGACCGCAGTGGAGGTGATCTCCAGCTGAAAGGTGGCCCAGTCCACTTTCTCCAGCCTCCTGTTGCCATGGTAACTGGGTCCCTCAGAGTTGGCGTCCAGCTGCACGATGCCGTCCTGCCCCATGCCAGCTACAAGCTTGGCCTGGGCCTGGGCTGGGTCCTGCGGGAGGTGCCACCAGCTCACAGACAGAGGACTCTCAGCCCCGCCTGCCTGGCAGAGAAGGGTGAGCGCCTCTCCTTCCCACACAGATGGCTGTTTGGTAGACACGACCACACTTCTTGCTGTGGATTGCAAGGTTCAGAAGAAGAAAGCTTTTCAAGTAAATGAGAAATTTCCTAAAATACAGTGAAATCTAATTACTAAGGACTTGATTTATTTGTGACAAATGAGATGAGGCTGTTTCCTTGTGTGCCACTCCTGGGAAAAAAGGTCTGCTAAACATTGAATAGTGGAAATGAGACCTCAAAAGGAGTATCAGGAGAACTTACTTACACTTTAACAGTTTCTAATTTGCACTTGTTTTTTTTAAGATCAGTTTGTTGATCATCCCTTCCAGAAGCATACCTGGTTGGGCAAACATCCAATAATGTGTTGTTAGATGAATTAGGGTGAGTGTATGAACCCGAAAGTAATGAAGCTGTGCCAATTTAAGCGTTTAGTTTGATTAGGATTCAAGCCTGCAGAGTTCAAAATTTTCTTTCTCATCCCACTCATCTTTCCCTAATAAGTCTTAATTAGTTTCGTGTGTATTTTGTACAAGAAATGAACACTGTGAACTAGATCTCTGTTTATAATACTACCATTAAAAAATAATTACTTTGGGGAGAATTCATCTATCTTTCTATCTATCATCTATCTATCTACTATGTATGTACAAATATATATCTGTGTACATATCTATCATCTATCAACCAATATATTAATATCTATCTACTATCTATCTACTATATTTATGAACACAAATCTATGCACTTACCATCTATCATCTGTTAACCAATCTATTTATCAATCATCTATCTATCTGTAAACAGAGAGCCTTCATATGCCTTATGTATGGTGTAAGACTGTAAACATAAGGCTGGCTCCCAGGTGGGAAATTCAAGATGCATAAGAACACCGACATTCATTCAGTGCATTCTTATTCATCCTGCAAGGTCTTGCCCTGGTTGCTTCAGTCCAGAGATACATTCCGAGCTTCTGCGTCCTGGGCCGCCCAGCACTACTAAGTTTAAGATTAGAATCCTGGAGTCAGAATTGCCTTGGGCAACATGCTTGACCTCTCTGAGCCTTTGTTTTCTGTTTGTAAAAGTGAGGGTAGTAATAGCTAGCGCTCACCTTATCGCATTGCCGGAAGGACTGAACAAAGAGGGCACAGGAAGGCTGGGGCCTGCTGGCCAAGGAAGCACCCGGTGAGGGCGGGCTACTAGCGTTGGTGTTTAATAAGAGGCACTGGCAAAAGCAGAGGTAGTTAAAAGCAAAAGAGAAAACCAAGACAGAGTCAGCATTAGAAATCTAAAGAGGATCTAAATGAATTTGCAAATTACTCTTCCCTGCTGAGGAAGGAGTTCAGATGATTGTTTTATGCATATATATATACATAAGGTACAAAGGCAGAAGGAAGGCTAATGCTCACACATAGGTTAAAAAAAAAAGAATAACAAATCTGCTTCCAAATTTTGGGTGTCAGAGGCATGATTACTTAAGTGTTTTTTTTCCCCTTCCTTATTTATTTATTTATTTATTGGTGGTACTGGGGATAGAACTCAGGGGCTTTCTACCTCCGGGCTACACTCCCAGACCTATTTTATATTTTATTTGGAAACAGAGTCTCTTAAGCCAGCGAGGTTGGCTTCGAACCCATGCAATCCTCCTGTCTCAGCCTCTCAAGTGCGGGGATTACAAGCGTGCACCACCACGCCCGGATGTTTTTTTCCAATTAAAAATTATTCACAACTGAAGTTTAGAAATTAGAGGGGAAATTATTACACATAATCTCACCACTTTAACATAACAAATATGACTAGTTTCAACTAACATCATTTTTTCAAATATGAGCTTCCCTTAATTCCTTGTGGTCATTACTGCATCAAAATAAGAAGTAATAAACTTAACCAAGTATGAGTAAGTTATACATTCACTGGGAGAGTGGATGCTCTCTTCTGCTGAAAATATTTATAGAATGACAAAACTCTGCTCATACTTCAAATAATGGTTTGACTATCAAAACAGAGTGTTAAATAAGATCCGTAATAAATATGCTAATAAGTTTTCCTATTGCTACCTGTTTGGACTCCAGCCTATGCAAAGAATTACTTTTAGCTTTGAAACATAACCCTGTTGATAAGATTATGAGCTACATACCATGAAGCTCACCTTCAGATCTCTCTAGCACAAATTCTCACCTATCAGGTTTAAGAAAGGTTAAAGAAAGGTTGCTGGTATGTTCCAGGGAAGATGAGAAAAACAAAACAGACTTTGTCCTGTGTAAATATAAAAAAAAAAAAAAAACTGCCCACATTGTTCTTCCTGAATCCTAGAAAGTTAGACCAAATGTTTAGTGTGAAAACTAACACCAACACATCTCCGGCCTAAGCTTGTACGTCTTCATTTCCAGCAGGTGGAGAGATGGAGGACATAAAAGGGAAATGTAGCTATCTTTGGAGACGCCTCTGATGAGCAAGTCTAGCAAGAATCTCTTTTATTTTTAGTTCAATTTCATCTTTCTGGGGTGGGGGCACATGGCATAATGCCAGTGCTTGGGAGGCTAAGACAAGAGGTTCAAGACCAGCCTCAGAAACTTAATTCACATTTGTTTTTTAATTTTAAAAAAATTGCTAGCTTTGGGTCAATTATTCTTTCTCAACTTCAAATTCAGTGTTCAGACCAGAGAATCCTAATTTTAGCTGTGGATTTGTCTGTTTTCACTCCACACAGAAAGCACTGATTGTTCAAACATGTTTAAGGTCACCCAGACTTCACAAAGCAAAAGCAAGCCGAGTGGATGTCTTAGTGTGCTTTGTGTTACAATAGTGAAATACCCAAGACGGGGTAACTTATAAAGTAAATAGGTTGATTGGGCACACAATTCTGGTGACTGGGGTTCAGGGGTTCAGAAAGTATGATGCTGGCATCCTAGTGGGGCACCTGACTGCATTACAACAGGGAGGAGAAGCAGAAAGTGAGGCTGAGGGGACAAGCACGTGGGAGAGGCTTGCTCTCTAACACTCAACGCTCCCCAAATAATATTTGTGCAGTCACAAGGGTGGAGCCCCATGATTTCACTAATGCAACATCACCACATGGGGACAACATTTCCAGCTCATGAGCCTTTGGTTTGGAGGACAGACCTTATCCAAGCCATGGCGGTGGCTTTCCCTGTTTTGTGCACGTAGACACTCAGATCCACTTGAGCAGGTGCCTCACCCCATCACAAAGTGCAGGGAATGAGTCAGGCCACTCACATTTGCTCTTCATTCCTCACTGTGAGTCAGAACTAGGATTAAGTATCATTCCCCATAGCTGGTTAACAGGGGATTAACAGAAGGCAATTGAAAGATGCCAGCCCGTCTTACAGTCAGCCAATATGGTTGTTTATTCCTCAGAAAGAGACAAAGTAGAACCCTTTACTATAAAACTAACTCTAACACTCTCTCTCTCTCTCACTCTCTCTCTTCTCTTCTCTTCTCTCTCTCTCTCTCTCTCTCTCTCTCTCTCTCTCTCTCTCTCTCTCACATGCACAGAAGGCATCATTAGTACAGGTATTCTATGCTTTAAGAAAAATATAAAGCTTAAAAATTAGAACTAATAAGCCAGGTATGGCAATACATGCCTGACCCCAGCTACTTGGGAGGCTGAAGAAGAAGGATCACAAGTTCAAAGCCAGCCTGGGCAACTTAGTGAGACCCTGTCTCAAAATAACAAATAAAAAGGGACTGGGGATATAGCTCAGTAGTAGAATGCTTGCTTAGCTTGTGCAGGCCCTAGGTTCAATCCCCAGTACAAGGAGGAGGAGCAGGAGGAGCAGAAGGAGAAGGAGGAGCAGGAGGAGGAGGATGAATAAATAGAGGAAGGACAGTACTTGGGAGGCTTAGACAGGAGGACTGCAAGTTCACAGCCAGCCTCAGCTACTTAGTGAGGGCCTCCACAGCTTAGTGAGACCCTGTTTCAAAATAAAGAATAAAAAATAGGGCTGGGGGTATAGCAGGGAATGGGGTCAACCCTGGACTCAATCCCCAGTTAGGAACAAAAAACCCAGAAGAGGGCAAGAGTCTGGGGCAGCCAGAAGGGCCTTGAAGACCAGGGATGAGGACGCTGAGATTCTGGGAAATGAAGAGGTGTGGCATGGCTGTGGATCACTTAATGGCCCAGGTATTGAACTCCAAAGGTCTCCTGGGTACTTTACTCCAATTCACTGCAGCATCATGTGGTCGGCACCCAACTCTGAAGGAAGACCTCGAGTGCATCTGCGGAGGCCCCTGTACTGCTGGAGACTGAAAACAGCCCCTCTGACGGCCGGCGGCCCCCACTTCACATACCTGCCGGCTCCCTCAGCTGCACGCGGCTGGCCGCCGACCGCTTTCTCTGAAGCACCTGCCAGGAGCCTGTCTGGCTTCTCACCACCTCTGCCACTGCACAACTATAGTCGCCTTCATCCTCTGGGCCCAGAGAGAAGATCTTGAGAGAGAAGGTCTTAGGGCTTAGCTTCGCAACCTGGAGCTGCCCTTGACTCGCTCTGTCTTTGTAGTCCTTCTTCAGATCCAGGACACCGCCGGCATCGATGTGGGCAATTTCAATCCCGTTGAGGAACCAAAGGCCCTGAAGCTGTGGGTCCCGGCCGCTGCCCACCACCAGGCAAGCCAGCTCCACGGGCTTCCCCTTGGTGGGCGTGCCCTCCACTGTGATGCTGACTTCAAAATCTTTCACTGGATAATAAAAGTAAGGATAATACTTAGAAAACCCACCACGTCTATCCTCCCAGAACCAGAGAGTGATGAGACCCTCAGTCTGGCTACCTCAGAGGTGCTACTTCATGGGGCAGTTCAATTCGGTAGCTAAGCCCCCACATTCCCAAAAACCCCTGGAGTAAAAAAAAAACGCCCACGAAGATTCCTTAAGTCACCCAGAAAAGACCAGGTTTTCTAGGTACAATCTAGTAATCAAGAAGTATACATACATGTATGGTTAGGTACGCTTTTTAATTAAAAATAAATATTTTATGCTACGTTGAATTGTTATAAGGTTATAAGTTATCATTTCTTAATTTCTCTCTCTTTTTAAAATTTCATTGCCGGGCAACTCACAACAGCCAAATTATGGAACCAGCCTAGGTGTCCATCAACAGATGAATGGATCACCAAACCGTGACATATAGACACAGCGGGATTTGACTCAGCCCTAAAGAAGAACAAAATTATGCCATTTGCAGGAAAATAGATGGAACTTGAGAATATTATGCTAAGTGAGGTCAGGCAGCCTCAGAAAAGTGGAGGGTTGTATGTTTTCTCTCATAGGTGGAAACTATAGAAAAATGGGGAAACAAAGGGTAACTGAGGAGGGACAGTAACGTGTGGAAGGGATTAAGGGGGATGGGAAAGGAGACTTGATAAAGAAAGAGTTCAAACAATGTTATGTACATACATGAGAGCTTCGATACTCATCTCAAAATTGTGCACTGGGAGGGGCCGGGAGCGGTGCAGGTCCCCAGGGAAACACCCCAAGTGCTGTGGGCAGGGGCATTTCCATGGCTCTGAGCCTCGTTATGATTGACAAGGACAGTGCACCAATAAAGGCATGTTTAAAAAAATGAAATATTTTTTCATATTCTTGAAAAAAACTTGATGTTTTTGGTGCTGAGAATTAAACCCAGGGCTGTGTGCATGCTAAGCATGCACTCTACCACTGAGCTGCGTCGCAGCACTTATTTCTTACTCTCTGGGATGATCTGGTGGGATTTTCCTTAGGTGAAAGCACGTGACACGGCTCCCCGGGACTCCCTGAGTGTAACCTGGATACTTGAGGCTGACTGGATAAGTTCTTTCTTTCTTCCTTTCTTTCTTCTCTCCTCTCCTCTCCACTCCTCTCCTCTCCACTCCACTCCTCTCCTCTCCTCTCCTCTCCTCTCCTCTCCTCTCCTCTCCTCTCCTCTCCTCTCCTCTTCTCTTCTCTTCTCTTCTCTCTCTCTCTCTCTCTCTCTCTCTCTCTCTCTCTCTCTCTCTGCAGTATTGGGGATGGAACCCAGGGGCATTCCACCTCTGAGTTGCACCCCCAGCCCTGTTTCCTTTCTTTCTTTCTTTCTTTCTTTCTTTCTTTCTTTCTTTCTTTCTCTCTCTCTCTCTCTCTCTCTCTCTCTCTCTCTTTCTTTCTTTCTTTCTTTCTTTCTTTCTTTCTTTCTTTCGTGGTACTGGGGTTCCTGGAAGCCCTTCTACCTCCGGGCTACACTCCCAGACCTATTTTATATATTTTTTTTATTTGGAAACAGGGTCTCTTAAGCCAGCGAGGCTGGCTCCGAACCAGCGCGATCCTCCTGTCTCCGCCTCCCAAGTGCAGGGATTACAAGCGTGCGCCACCACGCCCGGCTTTATTCTTTATTTTAAAACAGGGTCTCACTGAGTTGCAAAGGGCCTCACTAAGTAGTAGCTGAGGCTGTCCGAGAACCATGATCCTCTTGTCCCAGCCTCCCAAATGTTGGGATTACAAGCGTGCGCCACCACGCCCAGCTCAATATACTTAAGAAAGAAAATGTCAAGAATCCACTACTGGACCTTTACTTTTAGCCCCGTGGCTAGATATGGTGTTAACAACTCTCTCCCACTGGTGCAAAGCCTAGACAAAGACACAAAAAAATTACAAACAAAGCCTTTCTGCCTACTTTGACAAGCACACCAGTGGATGGTGAAGTATGGTGCTGTTCCCACAGAGCAAAGGGGTTGGGAGCAGGAGGTCTCAGCACTGGCAAAGCCCAGACCTCACTCTGGGAAGTGGAGCTCCTTGAGACCAGCTGTCAGGGTAGGTGGGCTTTGCACTTGCCTATGAATGCCAGCCTCACCTCTCACCAGCTGGGTGAGATCGAGGAAGCTTTTAGCATGCCTAAGGCCCAGCTCCCTCATTTTACTTACTTATTTATTTTTTGTGGTACTGGCATTGAACTCAGGGTCTTCTACCTTTGACCCACACCCTTTGATCTTTTTTATTTTGAAACAGGGTTTTGCTAGGTTGCTGAGAGTCTTGCTACACTCCTGAGACTGTCCTCAAACCTATGGTCCTCCTGCCTCAGCCTGAAAGTACTGGGATTATGGGTGTGATGGCACACAGCTTAGATTCTTCATTTATTATTATTTATTTATTTATTATTTTTACGGTACTGGGGTTGAAACCCAGGGGCATTCTACCTTCGAGCTACACCCCAAGCCCTTTTTTTTTTATTCTTTATTTTGAAACAGGGTCTCACTGGGTTACAAAGGGCCTCACAAGTAGCTGAGGCTGTCCTGGAACTCGGATCCTCCTGTCACAGCTTCCTGAATGCTGAGATTACAAGCGTGTACCACTATGCTTGGTTGTTTTTATTTATTTTTAATTAAAAAGAATTTTTTCTGTTTTTTGGTGTGGTGCCAGGAATGGAACCCAGGGACAATCTACTTCCAGGCTGCACCCCTAGACCTATTTTATTTTCTATTTGGAAAGTAAGTTTTACTAAGTTTCTGAGAGCCTCACTAAATTGCTAAGGCTGGCTTTGAACCTATAATCCTCTTGTCTCAGCTTCCATATACTGGGATTACAGGTGTGCAACACCACGCGTGGCACAGATTCCCTATTTTTAATCTTGTGAGTTTAAGCCAGGTATGGTGGCACATATTTGTAATCCCAGTACTTGGGAGGCTGAGACAGGAGAATCGTAGGTTCATAGCTAGCCTCATTGATTTAATGAGACCCTCCACAATGTAGTGAGACCTTGTTTTAAAATAAAGTATAAAAATAAGACTTAGGTGTAGCATGGAGGTAAAAATTGTCCATGGGTTCAGTTTCCAGTGTCACAAAATAAATAAATAAATACATAAGTGAATAAATAAATAAATAAATATAAGCATAAATAAAATGGTGAGTTGACTACTTGCCTCATAGGTGGTTGTTAGAACTCAATTAAATTAGGTAGATAATGTGCTTACCAAGTGCCTGGCAAAATGGCAACAAACCAGAGCCAGCTTATGGAATCAATCTAATTCTTTGCTGTCTCTTGCCCCAGAGAGAATCCAGAGCCAAAATAAAATGTCCATCTTCTTAGTTAGGTTTTCCAGATGGCAACGCCAAAAATGACTCAAATTTTCTAGCTAAGTTTTTTCAGTCAACTAAAGACCTAAAAAAAATAAAATTAAAAGATATTCCCAAAATACCCATACCAGTGAATTCCTGAGTTTCCTGAGATGATAATTACCTGCTAGCTGGATCCTCAGAGTGGTTTGATCTGTCTGCTTTTTTGTGATCCATGTCCAAGTTTCGTCTGGATCCTGAATCCATTCGGTTGCCTCGCAGAACAGCTTGCCTTGATCCGAGGGCTGGAGGCTGCCTATGGACAGCCTGAAGGTGGCCACCCCAAGCTTGTCGAGCCGCACATCGCCAGCTGCAAACCTCTCCTCATACGAGGGCCCAGGGAGCAATATAAACTCTCTGGAGAGAGAAATAATCTTGGTGTCGTGGCTTCCTCCTCCTTCCTTCATCAGGTACCAGGTGACAGAGAGGTGGGTATGTTGAGCTGTGGCTTTGGATGCCTCACAGGTAAGCTCCAATGGTTCACCTTCCTCCTTACTGAGAGTCTGGGGCCTCATGGTGGCAGACAGGGTATCCGGAATTACTGGTAACAAAGGAATCATGATAATCTGATTGGTCCATACCTGTCCAATTAGCCACCTTAGATGGAGATGGCACCCTGAACCCCGTCTCTAAAGTGTGCCCTGGAGCTGGGTTTGACAAGCCATGCATCTTCCCCATGCTTTTCTTATTGCCCATGGAAACAGTGGTATTTGTGTATAGTCTACGGAACTTGGCTCAGTGATGTGTGGAGCCTGGCTTTGTTTCATCAGCAGAGGCTGTAGCCAATTTAGCTACCCAGACACAGACCACTTACCAGGGAAAGCTCTAGGAGTGACAAGATCTGAATTTTGACCCCAAATCTGCCCCCATCTGACTACATGAACTTGGGCACATCACTTTATTTCCCTGGGTCTTCACCTGCTTCTTATGAAGTGAAGTTCTGAACTATCTAATTTATCAGTCGGGGCCAAAATACTATACTAACCAAAGTGTCTGCAACTATCCTACTACCAGACCACTCTTTTCTTTCTCAAATGAAAGTGCATATCCCAAGCTCATGTGAGTCAATAGATTGAACCAATGGATGCTTTTGAGTCTGTATAAAGCTAACCATGGTACTAGGAGCTGAGCAAACGTTCTCTTCTTAAGCATGAAGTGTATTGGGAAAGGTGCATACACACAACCAGTGACCACAGACTGGGGTATGTGCTGGTGAGAGCGGTGTGAATCAAAAGGCCCAAGACAGTCGGCATGAGTCCCACAGAGAGGTACTACCTAAACAGGATCCTGGAGGCATTTGCTAAACTGAAAAGAGGGTATTAGATATACCAGGCAGAGGGACAAAAATGACAATTTCAAAGACCTCAATCCTCTCCCCATAGGTAAATGTGCTAGAGAATGGTAGCCGGGAATAATCATTTCCAAGTTAATGACTTATCACCTATGATACTAATACCACTTCTCTTAACAAGTTCTGCCTCCAAGATTGAGCTAATGCTGTTGCAATTCCTAACCTGTGGGGATGTATGGAGTAGGCTTTGGGAAGGCTCCACACTGTCTAAATTCTTATAGCACAGATGATTGGGGGAAATGAATGGATGGTTTTAGAGACTAAGAGATGCCTACTTGTAACAAATCTCCAAATTGTCCACCGGGCTGGGGAGCTCTTCTTCCCATAGTGAATGGAGCAATATAAAGGCTGGTTTCTTGGGGGCTGGCCAGCAGAAGTGACTCTGGACCTCGAGCTCACCGGTTAGATTAGTCTTGGCGCTGTAACTCCCGAAGTATTTCCCGTCAGTGTTGGGTGTGTGGCACTCGTACTCGCCAGCGTCCTGCGCCTGGAGTTTTGAGATGTGCAGTAAGACCGAGTTGCCCTGCAGCCTCTCCACGTAGATGTCCCCGCTTCGCACCCGCTGTGCATACATCGCGTACGAGAAGGTGTCATCCTTGGTGCTAATGATCTGGACTTCCCTGGTCGGGGTGGAAGGCAGATAAACAGACCACTGAAAATGCTGCATGGACGGTCCCTGATGGCCAGTCACGTTGCAGCCGATGCTGATGGGGTAACCTTCTGCTCTGTACAGCCGTCCTTTTTGAACCGTTACTTCCCTCTGGCCGATGCTGAGCTTAGCTTGCAAGTAGCAGAAAGAAAGGAGAATAAAAAATAGATTAGTGCTCTGGCTCCCAATGTACCACATGGCTGTCATTCTCTATATTACAATCCTGGTAAATGAGATCGCAGGCTATTAGGGATCATCAGCTCAAATGTTCACCACCTCCTGCGGGCTGAGCGGCAGTGGAATGGCTTTACCAGTTAGTTGCTGTTTTCTTTCTTTCTTTCTTTCTTTTTTGCGCATCTGGGGATGGAACCCAGGAATATTTGATCCCCGAGCTATACCCCCTGCCCTATTTTTTATTCTTTATTTTGAAACAGGGTCTCACTAAGTTGCAGAGGCTGTCCGCGAACCACGCTCCTCCTGTCTCAGCCTCCTGAATGCTGGGATTACAAGCACGTGCCACCACGCCCGGCGTAGTTGTTGTTTTCTAACATAATCTTCCATAGTAATCTCTAGTTTCTTAAAAAAAAAAAAAGACTCGCCAGGCATGGTGGCGCACGCTTGTAATCCCAGCATTTGGGAGGCTGAGAGAGGAGAATTGCAGTTCGCGGACAGCCTCAGCTACTACTTAGTGAGGCCCTTTGAAATTCAGTGAGACCCTGTTTCAAAATAAAGAATAAAAAATAGGGCTGGGGGTATAGCTCAGAGGTAGAATGCCTCTGGGTTTCATCCCCAGTAGTGAAAAATAAAGAAAGAAAGAAAGAAAGAAAGAAAGAAAGAAAGAAAGAAAGAAAGAAAGAAAGAAAGAAAGATTCATCTTCATCCATGGAATCCAGCCTCATCCATAAAAACCCAGCTTATCTAAGTTTACTCATTTTAAAGCCAGTACAATGTGAGAATATTTACTTTTTTGGTACTGGGGATGGAACCTAAGGCCATTCTACCTCTGAGTTTCACCCCCAGGCCTTTCTTATATTATTATTATTTTTATTTTGAAACAGGATCTTGATAAGTTGCTGAAGGTCTCACTAAATTGCCAAGGCTGGCCTCAAACCTGCAATCTTCCTGTCTCCGCCTCCCAAGTACTGGTATTACAAGCATGTGCCACTACACTCAGGTGACAATTTACTTTTTATCTTATTTTATGGGAAATTTTAGCATATACTTTCTCAAACCTCAAATTCTGGTGTACCTGCTAGTCCCACACAAGAGGTTGCTGGAGAAGCAAGGTCTTTGGCTCTGCCTCAACTTTTTTTGCTGGTTGGTTGGAAATATTTGTACCTCTTGACCACATCTGCATGCCCCTTCTGTATTGGGTGG
The DNA here is from genome assembly GCF_963383645.1 of Muscardinus avellanarius. Classification (NCBI taxonomy): domain Eukaryota; kingdom Metazoa; phylum Chordata; class Mammalia; order Rodentia; family Gliridae; genus Muscardinus; species Muscardinus avellanarius. Next base: position 106,058,901 of record NC_137788.1, on the reverse strand, counting down.
GGGGCTTTTGTGTGTGTTGTTGTTTTTCTAAGTTCTTAGAGAGCCACTACAGCTTCCCTGAAAAGCTTCATAATGGATGGCTAGAAAGTCCAACAGGTCCTAGGATCAGAATTTATTTTAGTTATTTTCTTACCCAAAGTTTTCAGCTGAAACCACTATGGAATATGTTCTATTGAAACAAATCTCAAGTATTAGGCCTAAGGGAAGAAATGTGATAAAATGGTACCATTTATGAGAAAAAAATTTAAACCCTGCATTTTTCAGAAATCACAAAGTATATGTTTACTTATTATGATTAATATTAAAGGGTTAGTTCCTTTTGTGTTTCAAAAAGTACAAAGACCAATGATAGAGATGCTCCAGGGCGGGCTGGATCTTTCTCCATGGTCCATGGACCAGAGGATGGAGGAAGATGGGACTGAAAAACAGAAGGGTACACAAGAGGGCAGTGGCTAGCATTGCAGAATCATCAGGATAGAGTTCTTTTATTTTTTATTTTTATTTTGGGCAGTACTGGGACTCAAACCTAAATCCCTGTGCATGTTAGGCAAGTGCTCCACCTCTGAGCTACATCCCCAACCAGGAACAGAGTTCTTAAGAGGAACAGAATTCATAGGAAGCAGAGCATCTGCTGAATTTTCTGATTCCACGAGGACAAAGAATGAAGGAAATTACAGCGGGGAGAAAGTGGAGGAAAGAAAAAATGACCTAAGAGAGATTATGAAAAGGCTAAGTATAGGAATTTTGGATAAAATCAAAGCAACACCGAGGTATTTTTCAAATTAATTTTAATTTTTATTAAAAAAGCAGAAAGGGTAAGAGGTCACCTGATATATAGTCAACAAAAAATGACATGTGCACACTCAAAGACTGATAAATTAACTAGTGAATATTCAACTAATCAATAAACCATACACATTTCTAGTAATAATTTAAAATATACTAATTTAGCCAGGCGTGGTGGCACACGCTTGTAATCCCTGTGCTTGGGAGGCTGAGACAGGAGGATCGTGTAGGTTCGAAGCCAGCCTCAGCTACTTAGTGAGGCTCTCAGCAACTTAGTGAGACCCTGTTTCCAAATAAAATATAAAATGGGTCTAGGAGTATAGCCTGGAAGTAGAAAGCCTCTGGGTTCCACCCTCCATACCACCAAAAAAAAAAAAAAAAAAAAATATATATATATATATATATATATATATACACTAATTTATTCATAAACTCCAATGAATGTGATATACTTATATCATACTCTTTTCATAATAGATATAAAAAATAGAAGTTAGGCAACCTTAGAAAAATTTAAATTTTTACCAAAGAGTTTTACTGCTTAGGCAGTTTAAAACATTCCATCACTTAAAGCAGTGCCACATTACAAAAATGAATTCGTTAGGTTTCAGGTAAAAGAATATTTATAGCCAGATGGTTCATTAAAGCCCCAAACAAGGGACAACCCATATGTCTGTTAACGGTAAAATGGGTATATTGTGGGACACATAAAATGGAATATTACACCCAAATGAAAATCAAAGAATGACAATTATTTTCCATAATATGGATGATTATATTCAGTTAAAGATGCAAGATGGTCATGGTGGCAAACACCTGTAATCCCAGTACTTGAGAGGCTGAGGCAGGAGAATCATAGGTTTGAGGCCAGTCACAGCAACTTAGTGAGACCCTCAGCATATTAGCAAGACTCTGATTTATTATTTATTTATTTATTTATTTATTTATTTATTTATTTATTTATTTTTGGTGGTACTGTGGTTCCTGGAAGCCCTTCTACCTCCGGGCTACACTCCCAGACCTATTTTATATTCTTCTTATTTGGAAACAGGGTCTCTTAAGCCAGCGAGGCTGGCTCCGAACCAACGCGATCCTCCTGTCTCTACCTCCCAAGCATGGGGATTACAAGCGTGCACCACCACGCCCGGCTTAAGACTCTGTTTTAAAATTAAAAAAAAAAAAAAAGAGCCGGGCGTGGTGGCGCACGCTTGTAATCTCCGCACTTGGGAGGCAGAGACAGGAGGATCGCACAGGTTCGAAGCCAGCCACGCTGGTTTAAGAGACCCTGTTTCCAGATAAAAATATAAAATAGGTCTGGGAGTGTAGCCCGGAGGTAGAAGGGCTTCCAGGAACCCCTTCCAGTACCACTCCCCAAAAATAATAATAATAAAATAAATTAATTAATTAATTAAATTAAATTTTAAAAAAAGAAAGGGCTGGGGATATAGCTCAGAGGTAGAAGGGTTCAATCCTCAATACCACACACACACACACACACACACACACACACACACACACACATATCCAACAAAACATAAAAAATGATGCAAGTATCTTGAATCCTTTTGAATCCTTTTGACTCTATAAAGAATTATTCTACTGTTCATAAAGTCGACAAAACCACATTGTGTTGGTTAGTGATGCATAAGAGCTAAAACTGTTATTTAAAAAAAGCTAAAATGGTGGCTATGGTGAGAGCCAGGAAAGAGTGTGGGGGAGGGATTGTGATTTGATGGGGTACACAGCAGGATGGGGCTACTTCTAGTGTCCTGATGATATTCTATTTCTTGACCTGGGTTAAGGATAACATGGTTTTACTTTTTTACTTATGTGTTCAACTACATATTTATGTTTTTTTATTAACCTTCTTTTGAGGTCCCTCTAACTTTGTATTGGGGCATGTTTCCACAAAAGGTCTCCAACATTTTCCACCACCGTTCAATGAGATTAGCGCCACAGTAAAAAAAATTTATTGTTGAAACTAGCACTTCCTTTTCTGATGCTTTATTTGCCAATTCAATAAATAGTTATTCAACCACTTAGAATATTGCTGATGCTTGAGAGGCCATGATATGAATATAAGTTTGGGTTAGTTTCTGACTTCTAGGTTTTATAATCTTATCAAGTAGGGTGGTATAAATGTGCTTTGAGGAATTAGAAGAAAGTCGAGATCACACTTTTAGGAGAGGGAACATAGTTGAGGTTTATGAAGGAAAGGGCAATAGAAATGGACTTTGGAGAAGTAGGAATATTGACAAGTGAGAAGACAGGGCCTAAAGATGAAGGAGACTTCCTGGGGAGACTGAGAGATGGGAATCAAAAGACTTGTCCAGAAAATGTGGCACGATCAATTAGGTTGCATAAAGATTCACAGGAGGGGATAGGAATTCTGGGACCAGACTGGCTGAGGATTCTGGGTCCAGGACAAGAAGGACTTGACTACCATGTTTGCAAGTCTGGACTTAATTCATGAGGCAATGGGAAATCCACTGGAAGTGTTTGAGAGATCTTAGGAAAATCAGCCTGATGGTTGCATGGAGGAAATTAGAAACAGGCATCAGGAAATTTTACTGGGCCCAGACATAGGCAACGAAGGCATGGTGAGGACAAGAAAGGGACCATCGTCTGTCACTTAGGAGCTGCCGGGGAGATGAAATCTATAGAGTTTTCAATGTCAGGGATGCTTGGGAGTTGTCAGGGTAAACAGAGTGATGGATGAGAGGTAGGAAGAAATCAAAGATTCTTGGGTTTTACAAGACTGGGAGAATAATGGTACCCAACAGAAATAATGGTGTCGGAAAGAGTTACTATTGAGGTGGTTGTATGTTTTAGAAATCCATAATTTGAGTATCATGGAGTAAACAGGAAGAAAATCCAGCCAACATTTAGAAATAATATCTAAAGATGCATGAATCTGTGTGTGCTTTACTTTCTATTCAACCCTTTGAAAACGTTTGTAAGCTAAAATCTCTGAGATAGTATAATATTTAGTAATGTCCAAACTCATCAGTAGTTTAGCCAGATATGAATCTCCCCCTACGGGTGCCACATCCAGGCTGCATGCAGGATTCCTCAGTGCCTCCTGGAATGCCTGTCAGCAATTAGGAGAGTGTTCTGGGTGACAGCTGTAGATTAGGTCAGTTCTATGTCAGAACTGAGAAGTGTAATGGACTATCAGAATGAAGGTGGAGGAGAACGCATTAGAGCATCTCTGTTTAGACAATGGGTTGAGGACAACCATAGAAGGAGTTAGGGGTGGGTAGGAGGGCAGCCTGGCCTACAAACCAAGGCTGCAGAACATTCCAGGAGAAAAAGGCTTGTTAGCACAGCCTAAGGCGACTGGAAAGGTGGGGCCTCTAAAGGCAGAGGAGAAGCCAGGCACACACCTGTAATCCCACCTGTAATCCTAGTACTCTGGAGGCTGAAACAGGAAGATCAAAGGTTCAAGGCCAGCCTCAGTAATTTTGTGAGGACCTCAGCAACTTGGCAAGACCTGGTTAAAAAATAAAAGTGTGGAGATAGAATACCCCTGAGTTCAATCTCCAGTATCAAAAATGGGGGGGGGGGAGTGTATTAGAGGAGAGGAGAATGTTTCAGTTGGATGATGAGAATGTGGAGAGACCTTTGTAAAAGAAATTTCAGTAAAGCAGAAGTAGCAGCTTTCATGGGTAAAAAGTGAGTGTAGGAAGGATAAACGACTTCAACAAGTTTTATGAGAGAGGAAAGAGGAGACTGGCATGGCAACTAGAAAGTGTAGCTGGGAGAGTGGAGGCAGGGAGGTTACATGCACATGGGTGCCTTTGCACATTTCTAGGCAGAGGCAGCAGTAGAGAAGTTGAGAAGGGTGCAGCCAGAGGAGACTGGAGGTAGAGTAAGGGCTATCAGAGGCATGGTATCAAGAACATGAAAGTGATCTCCCAAAATTCACATTAAACCCACAATGAGCAGAGTACAATGGCACATGCCTGTAATCCCAGTATTTGGGAAGCTGAGATAGGAGAATCGCAGGTTGAAGGCCAGCCTCAGCAACTAGAAGAGACCTTCAGCAAATTAGTGTGACCCTGTTTCAAAATAAAAAATAAAAACAGCTGGGGTTGTACCTTGGAGGTAGAATATCCCTGGGTTTAATTCCCAGTATTAAACAACAACAACAATAACAGCAACAACAACAACAAATAAACAAAAAAATCAGGGTGATGGTAGTAGGAAGTGGGGGTCTTTGAGTGGTGATTAGATCAGGAGGGCTCAGCCGTGCTGAATGGGATTAGTGCTCTTATATAAGAACTTAGAGAGATAGCTAGTCCCTTCCACCAGGTGAGGACACCTAATTAAAAGTTGGGCCTTGATACAGACACCAGATCTGATAATGCCTTGAACTTGAACTTCCCAGCCTCCAGAACCGTGAGAAATACATTTTGTTATTGCAGCCTGAGCCAACTGAGACTTACTACCTTCTCAGAAAAGTGATAGAAACACTAAAGGTTTTATAGGTTATTCTTGGTTTTTTGTTTTGTTTTGTTTTTTGTTTTTTTGTCTTTTGCAGGGCTGGGGATCAAGCCCTCTAGGCAAGTGCTTTACCACTGAGCCCCAGCCCTTCACTGATATTTTTGGAGCTATTCAAAATGGACTGTCAGATGAATTCAAATGGCTGTGCGTCAGAGTCACACACAGAAGCATCTTAGGATGAGTGTATTGTCTATGAGTTCTTTCAAGGAAATTTCTTCCTTTCCCCTAAAAAATGGAAACTGCAGAAAGCTGATATATTGCTTTCTCTTAGGAAATAGACAGAGGGTGAGGGCACTTTGCACAGTAATTCAAACCGTAATCCTTTAAGTACACACCTTGGCACCAACATGCTAACATGGGAATCCGGCTTTTGAAACAGTAAGAGTTCCTTGATGGTACTGGTTTTCCTTAAAAATATCATTGGTATTGTCAAAATTATGATTTAAGTAATATTGCAAAGGAACCTATTAAGTTGGACCATTTAAAATGGCCTGTATTGAATAATTTTTTATACCAAAAGAACCCTCCAACAATTTCAAATGATTCTACTTTATATAGAACCTATATAAATCTTATATATCAAGCAATTTTTCTTTCTTTACATTTATAACAAAAACCCTATATGCTTGGAGGTTGAGAGAGCTTCTATCCGTAATTAAGTATATTTTATTTTCTATGAATAAAAACTCAGTAAGACTAAAATAGCCCCTCTCCGCAGCTCTCATGCTAATGGACTTCATTTGCAGGGCAGTTGGCCAGGGCGAGGGGTAACTGATTAAGTGGCAAAGCTAAATGTTAAATCCAAAAGCTCTTTTACCACATTAACTGCATCAGCACCAGATCTAACCTGTTAGGCTTTATAGTTATTGGAAAAAATTAATTGGGGGAACTGGGAGTGTAGCTTAGGGCTAGAGTACATGCTTAGCACGTGCTAGGCCTTGAGGATTCTATCTGCAGCACACCCCCTTCCAGATGTACAAATAATAAGAAAAATTGTGGTAAAATATACATTTGCTAAACAACATAATTTAACAACTGACTGTTTAATTCATTTCCTTCATTTCTCCCCTAGATTTTTAATAACAAATAGTAGGCTTCCAAACTTCTTCAAGTAATGTCCTGATTTATATATTCCCCACTAAAAACTGTGGTTCCCTACAAAATTAGTGCTTAAGATGAGTCAGAATCTATGCCGGGGCATGGTGGCACACGCTTGTAATCCCCACGCTTGGGAGGCAGAGACAGGAGGATCGCGCTGGTTCGAAGCCAGCCTCCCTGGCTTAAGAGACCCTGTTTCCAAATAAAATATTAAAAAAAAAATAGGTCTGGGAGTGTAGCCTGGAGGTAGAAGGATTCCATCCCCAGTACCACCGAAAAAAAAAAAAAAAAAGAGTCAGAATCTAAAAGAAAAATAATATGACCCAGAGTAGGTGATTGTTTAAATGGGTTAAGGAAAAGCCTCTATCTTCCTCTTTTTTGAATCTTGGCTACTACTTTTCTTCCCCCAGGTCTTCTAGCCTGCTTACCAACACACACACACACACACACACACACACACACACACACACACACCAAAAACAAACCAAACCAACAAACAACAACAAAACACAAAAACCAATCTCCCCACAAACAGCAACGGCATCAACAACTAGAGTGCGCATGTGTAAGACAGAGAATTTGCAATTCTCTGCATTATTGCACAATGTAAATCTAGTTCCCCTACATACAAGGTAAACATACAGTCCAAATACACAAACACAAACACCTGAGAATCACTAGTCAGACAATCAAACAGGACAAAAAGAAACACACCAGGCTCTGAATGATCCCACCAGGGCGCCTACCCACCAACACCTCCCACACCAGTCTGGCTGGTATTGATCACCCAGCAAGTGGTCCTAGTAAATTCCCCACAGGCCACTTCTCTGCCCATCAGACCCGACATCTGATCCTCAGCAGCACACCCTTGAGACGTGGGCCCAGTTCAATTAAACCACTGCTCACTGAGCAGCTCCTTTGTGCTGACTGCTGTACTCTTTTTGTTTTTAGCTGTGCTTATACTAGTTCCAGCTTGGTTCAGTTCCCACTGTTCCAGCCATTGAGATCTCTACCTGATTCTGTCCAGCCTCACAAAAGCAAATATTCTTAACTTGGATCTACATATAGGATAAAAGGGTCCCCCATAAACCAAGATGAAAATAAAAAGGTACTCTACATCTTTCTTTTCATGAGTCTCTAATGGAAATTTGGTATTTTCTTCAGTTATGAGCACAGACAACAGATCACAGGTATTTTCACAGCCCATTACAATTGTGGCAGCTGTGTTAAAATCATACTTATATTCATCACCTCTTTGAAGTTTGATGGTTAACAGATCTATCTACATGTAGATCTTGTTATATGAAATATAAACAAATCACTACATAGGAATTATTAAGAATATCTGGGTAACTCTTTCAAGGTGCCCAGTTTCCTATACAATGCTATGCATTTTGTTTTATGAATTTAGAAAATTATTTTGAGATGGAGTCTATCAGCATCACCAGGTACTATAGGAGGCATAGCACACAAAACCACCTGCTACCTGATCTCCTGGGTCTGGAACTATTTCATTCCCAGCCTGATTCATCCCTTCTCCCTTATACTTCCACATTTCCCCTTCCTCCACCATGTTCTAACATGCACAAATATCCCTGGGCCAGGTAAGGCCTCCCATATGACCACCTGACTCTTCCCATCCCTTCTCAGTCTCTCAGTAGTTGATACCGAGAGGCAATATCTAGAACTTTAGCTTAGCTTAGCTCCAAACTACTCCATGAGCTCACAACCCTTTCTTCCTCCCAGCCACATCCCCAAGATGCATTTATCTAGGCAAAGCCTAACAGCAGGTCAAACCTAAGTTCTCCTCTCTGTCTGGGGAGCAAATCTCCTTACTGACCTTTGGGATGGTCAGCCCAAGATGAGGTCCAGCCAAACCATATGAAACGGCAGATCTGAACACACAGACGAGTGCAAGACACAACAGGATCAGGTGCACACATCACATCTCCCCAAAACTCAAGGATGTCTACGGAAGCCAAGAACTGTCACCACCAAACAAAAAACGATCACCAGCACCAGAAGCAGGTGGCATAGTTGTCCCGGTAAAGACCAAATGGCTCCATCCCCTAGCAGCCTCCGTTTGACTAGCTCCTGGGGTGATGGAAACATGCAGAATGATGAAACTTACTCAGAAAGAGAAGCAAGAAAGGTGCCGCAGGGAGGACGCGTGCCATTTGGACCAGCACAGATCTTGCCTGGGTGTCACACGAGTTGCTCAGAAATGAAGTGACAAATGTTACGCTCTCACTGCAGAGGTGAAGAGGAAGTGATAGTGTGGGTTTTAGCCCACAAGAGGCAGAGACGGCTTGCAAAACCAGAGCTGGTTACAGGCTATGGTCCTCTACTAATCACTTCGAGTTGATTGTTAAAAAAAATCAGTTATCTTCATGACTAAGTAAATATACACCTAAAAATAAGGTGGGACATATCCTGGCAAGACATATTCATATTCATAAATATGTATGTATCCTTTGGTAAAGATGAGGGAATTTAAGTAAGCCAAATAACTAAAAAGGCAGCCAGAAATGCTCCCTTCTGAGCCCTTGCCTCTTCTTCCATCTCAAGAGAGGAAACAGGAGAAGGGCCCCTGGAAAACATGGGGGCCACGTGGGGGTGTGGAAGTGGCAGCCTCAAGGGCCAGGCTTCCTGGGGTTGCTTACAGGCAGATTCTACTTTTTGCAACTGTGTGATCTTAGAAAAGTTAACCTTTCCTGACCACCATCTCTAAAATGGAGACATTGTTAGCATGTTCCTTATAGATGGCTGTGAGCGTTGAAAGCACTTGGAACACTACCCAGTACACAGTAAGCGCTCAGTGAACCTTAGCTGCACTCGCCACCACCACGAGAAATCTAAGTGGGTCTTTATCAGCCCCATGTGGGCCCGTAGTAGGGATGGCAGAGGGCTGCCAGGTGTAACCATTGCCAATGGACCCAGGACAATTTAATCTCACTCCAGTCCCGGAAGGCAAGATCACACGAGGGATGAACTCACTGAGGACATGAATCTCAGTCTCTAGGCCCTGGTCAAGCAAAGGTCTGGCGAGGTCAGCAGCAGACTAATCTGTCTCAGGCCATAGATATAAGCAGATCCCTTCTTACTTTGTCCATGTATATAAGTATACATGCATTTATGTATGTATGTATTATACTGGAGGTTGAATCCAGGGCCTTTCTACATCCAAGTTATATCCCCAGCCTTTAAAAAAAAATTGTTTTTACTTTGAAGTGGCATCTCGTTAAGCTGCTGAAACTGGCATTGAACCTGCGATCCTCCTGCCTCAGCCTCCCAAGTATTGGAGTTCCAGGCATCACCCAACCATCCATTATCCACCGCTCAGCCAGCAAGGTTTTGGTCCTTCTGTGTTCTGGGTGCTGTAATAAGATTTGTACATACAAAGATAGGCGTTCACCACCTCATCTTTATTCTCAGGAAGCCCCCACTTGGCCCGAGAATGACAGTGTGATGTGGTTCCAGCCACTGGGGCTCTGGAGGGGTGGGAAAGTTAGTGCGCAGAAGGGAAGGCGGGTTGAGAGGGGAGCGTGGGGTGCAGGCAAGGCACAGACACGTGCAGCGTGGGTGGGGAACTCAGGAGTCCTCCTGCTGGACTCCACCAGGGGTGGGGCTGGTGGCAAGAGTGGGCTGGGGCACAGCGGCCTGGGCTTTTAGGCCAGGCCTAACACCTTAGCTTTTCTCTTGAAGAAGAGGGGTCCTATTGAGGGTGTTTTGCTTTGTTTTGTTGTTTTTTGTTTCTTGTTTTTTTTTTTTTTTAAATGGAATTTCAGGCCACGTATGGTGGCACACGCCTGTAACCTCAGTACTCAGGAAGCTGAGACAAGAAGATCGTAAGTTTGAGGGCAGCTTCAGCAACTCAGCAAAACCCTCAGCAACTTAGTGAGTCTCAGTTTCAAAAAATAAAACTAACTAAATAAAATATGGCTGAATGGGGGTGGGATGTAACTCAGAGGTAGAATGCCCCTGGGTTCAAGCTCCAGTTCCACCAAATAGTTAAATGAGATAAAATAAAAAAAAACAAAATGGAATTCCATGCATGTATGTTGCTAACTGGCTAAGAGGTGAGGGAGGGAGACAAGTCCATCAGCAAGAAGGCCAAATACAAGATTTTTTTCAGTTATTTGAAGGAACAATGAGGGCTTCAACTAGGGAAGTCAAAATAAAGACAGAGGGGTGAATGAAACACTCAGATACTTTGAGCATCTGCTATACAATTAACTACCAAGTGCCAGGGATCCATCTAAAACATTTAGCATCCAATACCCAGGAGTTTCTCCTGGTGGTCGTGGAGGCTGGTGGAGGTGCACAGGAAGGAAGAACATGGCTTATTGTCACACCAGGAAATTAGCTTCCTTCCCCTGGGAGACAGGCTAAGAGACATGGCCATTGGAAGGAGGCAGAAACCCTATGTGATTCGGGGAGAATGGAGGTCAGGATAACCACCAGGGCAAACGTGCCATTTGGAGATAGAAATTATTTTCCAGTGGGAATTACAATAGAGTAATGTCCTGCAAACACAGGTCTGGAAGCCTCTAACATTCATTCATGAACATCCATCTTTCATGCCCACCAACCAAATCACCCCTCCCTCCTCATTTTATTCATTAATGACTAGACTTCTAATGCCAGATAAACCTACAAGTATTATATTCTTTAGTGAAAGACCTTGCACTTCCCTTTTCAAGGTTTTATGTAAGACCTGGAGAATTAAAAAAAAAAAAAAAAAAGAGGGCCCTGCTTTTCAGGAACTTGGAGTCTAGGTTAATAAACAACTGAAGACAAGCACTGGCCATAAAAGGCGACATAGGTTCTATATTTAATTCGTGGCTTAAGCAAGAAAGCCTCTATAAGTTAACAGGCAGGAGGTGGCCACGCATGAGCATGCAAAAAAGGCTGATTTTAAATAGGTGCTTGGAGATCTGGTATGCTTCAAATGGGTAGAAAGGAGAGGAAAGGAGACATTTCTGTAAGGAGAAATCAAATGCACAGAGACAAGGATGTGCACGTTGCAGGCAGGGGAATATTAAAGAACAGTTTGCCTAGAATAGAGATGTCAAACTAATCTTCCAAGCTGTTAATTAGAATATCAGTGGGGCTGGAAGTAATTCCTTCTCCATTTCAGCTAGAGAAGTCATGGGTCACTTCTATGCACCAATGTTTTAGGCAAATGCACAGTATTGGTTAGTTACTGCGGTGTAACAAAAACCCCCACAAGACTCTGGCAGCTTCCAACAGCAAATGTTTAATTTTATTGACAGGCCAATTGGTCAGCTGGTGGTTGTGCTAACGTGGGTCTGTTTGGGCAGCTGGTGGGAGGAGCAGAGTCCTGCTGGCTGGCCTTGGCTCCGACAACTGAACTCTCCTCCATACGCCTCACATCCCTCTAGCAGGCTGGCCTTGCACCTTTTCACTGTAATGTTAGGAGTACAAAAGAATTTGTAGGCCGGGCGTGGTGGCGCACGCTTGTAATCCCAGCATTTGGGAGGCTGAGACCAGAGGATCACGGTTTGCGGATGGCCTCAGCTACTTAGTGAAGCCCTCTGCAACTCAGTGAGACCCTGTTTCAAAATAAAGAATAAAAAATAGGGCCGGGGTGTAGCTCAGAGGTCGAATGCCCCTGGGTTACATTCCCAGACCCACAAAATAAAAAAATTTTTGTAGGAACACATCAACGTGTTTGGAAGTTTCTACTTACATCATGACCACCAACACTCGGAGGCCAACGGAAGTCACGTGGCCAACCCTAAATGCAAGAGATGAATTAACAGACTCTTTAGTAAGGGGGCTGCAAAGTGACGGCAAAGGGAGAGATTAAAAAGACAAAACAAAACTGGCCTGTGCCTAGAAAAGACAATTATTGCCGAAATAAGCATTAACCACAAAGACAACCACTGACTCAATGTACCCGGTATCCTTGAAATATATACAACCCAGCAAAGGCTACACAACTTCTCATTCCTGGCTGTTGCCAAAATATTTTTTTTCTCTTTCTATTTTAGTGGCTCCTTTTCTGCCAGCATTTAACACTGACAGGGTTATGTCACCTCTTTTGTGGAGAGAGAAAAAAAAAAAGCTTTCTGTTGTTAAGGGTGGGGGGAGAAGAAGAAGAGAAAGAAGAAAGGAAGAAAAAATAGAGCTGGCAAGAGCCCATTATTCTATTGCCTTGGGAATCGCTGCACTGCAAATTGTACCAGCTGAAAGGAATGTGAAATGTGGCTCCTGCTGCAGAGGGAGGGAGGGACAGGGCTCCGCTGGACAAGGCAGCAAGGAATGTGCCAGAGGAAAATTCCATTCCAGTTCCTGGAAGATTCACAAAAAGAGATTGTTTTTCCAGGTATTGAGGTCTCCCATCAGGAGCATTTGGGCCCCAGGTAAAAACAGGGACCCTTTACATGGCAGGTCCTGCGCAAGGCTCTTCATACGCAGTTTTATAGAGTAACTTACATCACGGTGCAATAGGCTTAACGAACACATTTCTCTGATGATCAAACTGAGACTGGGATCCAGGCAGGAGTCCATCCAAAATCACATGGCTGGAAAATGGCTGGATTTTAAGGCTGCCTCCTCACCTCAGTACTTTTTCTATCTTGCTGCTGTTATTGTTGTTGTTTGTGGTACTGGGGATTGAACCCAGGGGGCATTTAACTTCTGAGCTACACTCCTAGCCCATTTTATTTTGAAACAGAGTCTCATGAAGTTACTGAGGCTGGCCTCGAACCTGTGATTCTCCTGTTTCACCCTCTCAAGTACTGGAATTACAGGCGTGTGTCACCACACCTGGCTGGCTACTCATGATTTTTGGAAGAAAAGATGTAAGGATAATGAGTGGCTGGAGAAGGGGGGAACACTAAGGGGTCAGCAGGAAGCTGATCATTATTTGATCCTTGCTACTCCATGGGGCTGGAACTCACCAACGCAGAGGAAGCTCTGTGGCTGGGCCTCATGTCCACATGTGTAGAACTCCAAGCAGTCACATGCCAGGAAGGGACCACAGCGATCTCAGCCACACACTCACATACCGAGGGAGATACAGACCTTCCAGGCACCCTGTGTTGAGGGTGACGTCGCACCTCATTTCCCAGCCTCGTGGCCCCCACTTCCCTGTGGCCTGGCCTCACCAAGAGCTGACGACAGTTAACCAGGGATGGAGAGGTCTCCGAGGGGGTGACGATTTCTATCTGCAGGGAAGAGCACCAACCAGATCTCCGTGGGCCAGTATGTGGCATGGGCTTGGGGTTGGGCTCAGGGATGCTTCTAGGCTGTCTCTTGCTAAGGGGATGTTCCCTTGGGAAGGGCTGCTCCTTACATTTTCCACGGGGGGTTTAATTGACAAGCTTGGACAAAAAAGAAGTTTGGGGAGGGAGGCTCAGAAGGTGGGATGGGAAGCTCCATGTGCCCGGGCTCTAGATGCCTCCCACCCCCTTAGGGACAAATACCCACCCCCGTGCACTCAGCCAGGATAGCGGCTCAAGTTCTAAATTACCAATTTTTTACACTATTTCCAATCCCTTCTTCCCTGCCTGTCTCCTCCCTCCTTTCTTAAACTTCTCACAGCGTCTCCTGCCTGCGTGTGTTTGATTTTTCTCACAGCCCATTCAAATCTGGACTTGGAGCCATTCAGGGTTCCAGGGCCTGACGGCAGACTCTGCTCGCTGATTTAAGTCTTCCCGCAGAACAGGTATGGCTGGCCATTGGCAAGCCCGCTTGGAATTCTCCTCTGACACCACTCTCTTGCCAGGATTCCCCTCACCCACTTGGCAGTTCCATCTCACCGGATCCTCCTCTCCAGATTCTCCAGGGTTCCATCAGCACATCTCTCCTCCCACACCCACAATCCAAGCAGGTTTCCAGCCCCAGCCCTGCCCTTAAGCTCCACACCAGTTACCTAGTGGATGCCAAACATCTGCCTTCTGGAACTCACACCTGGAAACCGGCTTTTTCATTGGTATTGTGCACAGTGGTCGAACGCAGCACTGTTGCTAGCTATGGTCCTAATTTGGCCACATGTTTCACATTCGGTTACACAGTCCTATCGGTTCTCCCTAAAATTAATCTCTCGTGTTTCTCTCTTTCTCTGTTGCCCAGCCTGGCCTGGAACTCCTGGGCTGGCTCCAATGGGCCTTGTACTGTAGCCTCCCGAGTAGCAGGGACTGTAGGCCTGTACCCCTGTGCCTGGCTCTAAACCTTTTATGAATGGATTCTACCTGTTGCTGTCACAGTCGGGCACCTGGATTTCTCATCTGGTCTAATGCAATCCAGTCAGTATTCTAGCTTTCTCCCTCCTCCTCACCCCACTGCCAGAGAGATCGAAAACTACACATACTTTCCACGGTAGTTTTCCATACGAGCAGCCTCCCTCAATATATTTTCTTTTCTGTTGGTATTGAGGATGGAATCCTGGGGCATTCTATCTCTGTGCCTCTATGCTACACTCCTAGCCCTATTTTATTTTTCATTTTAGCAGGGTCTAAGTTGTGAGGGGATCTCGAAGTTGCTGAGTCTAGCTGTACACCTGTGATCCTCCTGTTTCAGCCTCCCAAGTACTGGGCATATGGTGTATACCACCATACTCGGTTGTTCCCCAAATATTTCTAGAAGGTGAAGTCAAGCTCTTTGATATGACCTTTAGGTGCTGGTCTTGGGAGCTCTCCGTCACAAAAAAAATCCAAAGAAGGTGAAGTCAAGCTCTTTGATATGACCTTTAGGCGCTGGTCTTGGGAGCTCTCCGTCACCCTGCCCCCTGACTTTTATCTTGCAGGAATTCAGAACCTCTTGCATTTCTGTGGACTCATTTTGCAATTGTTTTTCTCTTGCGCTTTGCAAACACTATCCCTTCTGCTTAAAATCCTGCCCATCCCTACCTGGCCAATTCCTATTCACTTAAAAATGTAAATATCTGGGTTTGTATTTCCCTTGGGAAACCTTTGACTCCTTGGTTAGTGCTCATCACTTTCTCCTCTGAGCTGTCAATGCACTTCTATCATCTTGTTACACAGTAATAGATGATTTAAAACTTTCCTCTCCTACAGGAATTTCCCACATGTAGGGTCGAGATCTCATTCATCTTTCTAGCTTCTCAACAAATCCATACTGAATGTCTGGAATATTGAGGCTCCAGGCTGATATTGCTATTTATTTACCCCAAGCCCTTTTTTTTTTTTTTGGTGTACTAGGGTTCCTGGAAGCCCTTCTACCTCCGGGATACACTCCCAGACCTATTTTATACTTTTTATTTGGAAACAGGGTCTCTTAAGCCAGCAAGGCTGGCTTCAAACCAGCTCAATCCTCCTGTCTCCACCTCCCAAGCGCGGGGATTACAAGCGTGCGCCACGCCTGGCTATTCTTTATTTTGAAACAAGGTCTCACTAAGTTGTGGAGGGACTTACTAAGTAGCTGAGGCTGGCCTTGAACCCATGACCCTCCTGTCTCAACCTTTCAAGAACTGGGATTACAAGCGTGCGCCACCACGCCCAGCTCTGGTATGATTTATAACATGTAAATACTTTGGAGTCAGAAAGATTTTAATTCAGATTACCTGATTTTTTATTTTTGGTCTGTGTGCGGTACTGGGGATCAAATTCAAGGGCATTCTACTTCTGAGCTACCCCCCTGGCCCAATTTTATTTTATTTTATTTTATTTTATTTTATTTTTTTCAAGAAAAGAAACATTTATTATTTGCATTGATTGTTCCATTCAATTCAACAAATTTATACATGAGTGAGTAAAACATAGTTTTCATTAAGATTACATTCTGTTAGGATGTGGTAGGCACTAATGATTTTTTTTTGTTTTGTTTTTTTTGTTTTGTTTTTTTTTTAAATTTTATTTTATTGGTGCACTGTATTCATACATCATAGTGGGATACAAACTTTTGTAGACATACATGCACACATCGCCCAGTCAGCCCCCACCCGATCCCCACCCCATTCTCTCCCCATCCCTCCTTCCCATGCTTGGCTTAGTGGTTGACATCTAGTATTATAGCAATTTATCCAAAATTAAAAATGATAATCTCACATAACAGTTTCATTTGTCTGATACCAAGCGTTTGATGATTTAAAGATAGCATTTCAATATTTCTTTTTGCTTTCTTTCTTACTAGAGCATATTTTTTTCTGTTTTTTTAGGTGAAACTATCATATATTTATATATTTATTTTTCAGAAAAAAATCTATCTTAATATGGAGTATGAATTCTAGATACCCAAAACGATCTTGAAAAAGAACAAAGCTAGCAGATATATATTTTCTGATTTCAAACCATATAAAGCTACAATAATTGAAACAGTGTAGTACTGTTCTAAAGGCAGATATATAGACCATTGGAGTTAAATACAAGCCTAGAGCTAAATTCTTCCCTATATTGTCAAGTTATTTTTGACAAGGTTTCCACGAACATTTGGTGGTGGAAATAATAATCTTTTAACTAAATATTGTTGAAAAATAATAATTACATGGAAAAGAATAAAATTGGACCTTTACCTAATCCCACATACAAGTATTAACTCAAAATAGATAAAAGACCTAAATATAAATCTTAAGACTATAAACTTTTAGGAGAAAATCTGGGTCATAAAACCTCACAACATTGAAATTGGCAGTGATTTCTTGGATATGATTTCAATGGCACAGGCAACAGAAGAATATACAAACTCCCTAAAAAATAAAAAAAATATTGTATATCCAAAGACAATGTAAACAGAGTTAAAAGTTACTAATAGAATTGGATAAAATATTTCCAAATGCTATATCTGAAGGTATATTAATATTCCAACTAGAAATCCTAAAAATTAACAACAATAAAGGCAAACAATACAACTTAGAGATAGGTAAAAGACTAACATAAATAATGAATCACCACAGATAACCAATCTTAGTTGTCTGTTGGATGGAAACTCTTGTTTCTCTGGTTCTGGTGAGTGTTACCTATTTCTTCTTTGTAGTTAATCTCTTTGAGTATTTTCTCTAGCGCTGGTTTTGAAGACATAAATTCCTTCAGTTTCTCTTTGTCATGGAAGCTTCTTATTTCTCCATCTAATTTGATAGAAAGTTTTGCTGGATAGGAAATTTTTGGCTGGAAGTTGTTTTCTTTCAGAGTTTGGAATATGTTACTCCAAGCCCTTCTGGCTCTCATGACTTGGTTTGGGAAGTCTGGAGTGATTCTAATTGGTTTGCCTCTGAATGTCACTTGGCCCTTTGTTTTTGTTGCCTTTAAGATTCTCTGCTTGGCTTCCACATTGGTCATTTTGACAATTATGTGGCGTGGGGATCCTCTTCTCTGATCCTGTCTAAAGGGAGTTCTATAAGTTTCCTGGATCTGTGTATCAACCTCTTGCTCTATATTTGGAAAATTTTCTGCTATTACTTCCTTGAAGAGATTGTTGATCCCTTTGGTATCACTTTCTTTTCCCTCCTCTATTCCAATTATTCTTATGTTAGCTCTCTTAAGATGGGCCCATATTTCTTCAATGTCAGATTCCTGATGTTGGAAATTTTTTTCTAGATTAGAAACTATGCATTCATTTTTGGATTGCTCATCTTCTAAGAGCGAGATTCTGTTCTCCATGTGGTCTAATCGGTTGTTTGTGCTTTGAATTGAGGCCTTTACTTCATTAATTGCATCCTTTATCTCTTTTTGGCTCTCTCTGAGTTCTTTTCGAAGCACCTCTATTATTTCTACAGTTATTTTCCTGATTTGATCTTCTAGAAATCTCTGATTTTCTGTTTTATCAGGTTCTGATGTTGTGGGGTTGTGCACATTCATTACTCCAGTGTTATTCCTCTTTCCCATGATTTCGGAGGTTTGTGCCTTCTCTGGGTTCTTCCCTTGGGTCACTATGGCTTCACTTAAGGTGCTCTGGATCTCGAGTCTGTATTATCTCAGACCCCACTACTTCTTTACTGTGTTGTATCACAGAGTCTCCGACCCAGGGAGTCGATAGAGGCTGCTTTAAACTATGGGGGGTGCCAGGTTGCACGTTCTCCTATGGTGTGATATCTCTGCCACCACCACTCCCTCACTGGGTCAAGTCCCAGGAGGCACAATACTGCGATTTCTCCTCTGTGGCCCGCAATTTGACTCACTGTTCTTGAGTACGTAGATGTAGTTGTACTGGACTCGGTGAATTCACTGCTGCTGCCGCCGCCAGTGGCAATATGGCGCCTCTGCCACGCCCTCAGCCATGAGGCTGGCGTATTTTTTCTTCTCTGGTTTTGTTTTCCACTCTGAATCCCTGCAGCGTGTGCTGAGCTCAGCCACTGGGAGCTTTAAATGCTGTCTGCGCCGAAAGATCCCGCCTGGCTGTTCCGCAGCGGCTCACCTGGCTTGCTGTAGCCGTCCGATGAGTTCGCCGCTGCCGCCGGCAGTATGGCGCTGCTGCCGCGTCCTCGGGCGCGTGTGTCTCCTCTGTGGCCCTGAGCTCTGTTATCAGTCCGCTTTCTCTCTGGAGCCTGGTGGGTTTTTTTTGTTTTTCTGGTGATGTTGTTTTCTGGCTATGAAAGGCGCTCTTTTTGTGGTAATGGAGATTGGTTGTTAGCGGGACTCTTAAGCCCCGCTTTTCTCGGTCGCCATCTTGAATCTCATCTTATTTTATTATTTTGAAACAAGATCCCACTAAGTAGGTGAGGCTGGCCATGAACCTGCCATCCTCCTGTCTCAGCCTCCCAAGTACTGGGATTACAAGCACTCACTACCATGCTTGGCTACTACTTGATTTCTTTAAGTGTCAGTTTTCCTTGTCTATAAAAATCTGGCAAGAATAGTAGAATCAATCCCTGTGTGTGTGTGCGTGTGTGTGTGTGTGTGTGTGTGTGTGTGTGTGTGTCTGTCTGTCTGTCTGTCTGTCTCTCTCTCTCTCATCTTCTTGTGGTGCTGGGGATTGAACCCAGGACTTATGCATGCTAAGCAAATGGTCTGCTCCTGAATGCTACCCCAGCCCACAGGGCTTTTATGTCAGTTCCAGCATGGTGGCTCAGGCCTGTCATCCCAGTGCTTGGGAGGCTAAGACCTGAGGATGGCAGATTCAAGGCCAGCTTTAGCAACTTAGGCAGACTGTTTCAAAATAAAAAAATGAAAAGGGCTGAGGGTGTACCTTAGAAGTAGAATGCCCCTGGTTTCAATCCCCTGTAACATCCCCCCCCCCCCAAAAAAAAAGAAGACACGTTGGATGGGCATGGTGGCATACGCTTGTAGTCCCCATGCTTGGGAGTGGACAGGAGGATCGCACAGGTTCGAAACCAGTGTCAGCTGCTTAGTGAGGCTCTCGGTAACTTGGTGAGACCCTGTTTCAAAATAAAATATAAAATTGGTCTGGGTTTATAGCCCAGAGGTAGAAAGCCTCTGGGTTCCACCCCCAGTACCACAAAAAAACCAAAAGAAGAGATGTTAGGTAAAGTCAAGAGTCACCAAAGATTGTGTTTTACACATTTATTTCAACCTACATCATATACATGTTCATTTACTCACCAATTTCTTGACACAGACCCACACCTTTCACTTTGAACTTGGGTCTGCCGCCTGACCAAATCTACACCATCTCCTCTACAACTTTCAGGCTTGATTTTTTTTTTCTTTAATGGAGGAAGAACTTAAAAACAACATTTGCGAAGTTAACAGGGTACAGAAGCCTGCCACATTCCTACGATCCCCACCCTTACCCTCAGCCTCTCAGAGTTGTTTTGCACAGACCTAACTGGTACCACATTTCTAAAGGAGCAATTTGTTTCTATTGAGAATAGAATTCATCTTTCTTATTGATACATTTTATTAGGCAAAGAAACAGATAATACTAAATCTACCATTGTAACCATTTTTAAATGTAAAGCTTAGTATTAACTATATTACTGTTGTGTTTTTTGTTTTGCTGCTAGCTTTTGGTTATTATATGAAAGGAATCATTGCCAAATCCAATGTTCTGAAGCTTTCCCCATGTTTTCTTCTAGGAATTTTATGGCTTTGTTCTTACATTTAAGATTTTAATATACTTTGTGTTCCTTTTTGTATATATGATGTGAAGTAGGGGTACAACTTCAATCTTTTGCTAAGAATATCTAGGTTTTTTTTTGTTTGTTTGTTATTTTTTTTATTTTATTGGTGCACTGTATTCATACATCATAGTGGGATACAAACTTTTGTAGACATACATGCACACATCGCCCAGTCAGCCCCCACCCGATCCCCACCCCATTCTCTCCCCATCCCTCCCTCCCATGCTTGGCTTAGTGGTTGACATCTAGTATTATAGCAATTTATCCAAAATTAAAAATGATAATCTCACATAACAGTTTCATTTGTCTGATACCAAGCTTTTGATGACTTAAAGATAACATTTCAATATTTCTTTTTGCTTTCTTTCTTACCAGAGAATATTTTTTTCTTTTTTTTTAGGTGAAACTATCATATATTTATTTTTCAGAAAAAAATCTATCCTGATATGGAATATGGACTCTAGATACCCAAAACAATCTCGAAGCAAAAACAAAGCTAGAAGATGTATATTTTCTGATTTCAAACCATATAAAGCTACAATAATTGAAACAGTGTAGTACTGTTCTAAAGGCAGATATATAGACCTAGTTTTATCAACACTTCTTTCTCCCTCCGTGTGTGTGTGTGTGTGTGTGTGTGTGTGTGTGTGTGTGTGTGTGTGTGTGTTTGGGGTATTGGGGATTGAATCCAGAGGTTCTCTATCACCGAGCTATATCCTCAGTCCTTTTAAGTTTTTATTTTGAGACAGGGTCTTGCTAAGTTGCTCAGGTTGACTTTGAACTTGAGATCCTCCAGTTTCAGCCTCCTGAGTTGCTGGAGCATGGGTGTATAGCACTGTGCCCAGCACCAACAGAAATTCTTGATGCTCTTCTTTGATGCTGATATTCCATTGGTTTACATATTTTTAAATGAATTTATGTAATTGTTGCAGCCAGTACTGTTGGCATGAATAGATTTGGGAACATGGAACAGAGGAGCAGGCTACCAGGTGCCCCTCAGCAGCTATGAGCCCCAAACAGCGAGTAGGTATTAACCACATCATTTTTTCTGTTTTTTGATGCTTTAACAGTTGAGGTTTTGCTGATTCTGGAGACTGCTCTTCCCAGAGGTGGTCAATTCTTAGGCAGTGGAGGCTTCAATGGAGAGCGTGCAGACCAACCAATCCTGAACCCACAGCCAGCACGGGAATCCCGTCACACCCCGCACCTGTCCTGCCTCCAGGGACCAGGCGGCCAGGGACAGTCTCTATGCCCCAGAACATGCTGAAAATGATCCGACTTAGCGGATACTAAGCCTGCTTACTCTGCCTTGCCTTTCCTTCCTGGGAAGCACACCACGCTAGCTCTCACCTGTGCTATTGTGGACTGAACCCAGGAGCATTCTACCTCTCAGTGATACCCCTAGCTCTTTTTCTTTTTTTTCTAAATTTTTTGTTTTGGTGGTACTGGGAGTGGAACCCAGAGGCTTTCTACCGCCAGGCTATGCTCCCAAACCTATTTTTATATTTTATTTGGAAACAGGGTCTCACTAAGTTGCTGAGAGCCTCACTAAGTAGCTGAGGCTGGCTTCGAACCTGTGCGATCCTCCTGTCTCAGCCTCCCAAGCGTGGGGATTACAAGCGTGTGCCACCACGCTCGGCTCTCTTTTTATTTTCTATTGTGAAACAAGGTCTTGCTAATTTGTGAGGCCTTCACTAAATGGCTGAGGCTGGCCTTGAACCTGCCATCCTCTTGTCTCTTTCTCCTAATTGACCCTGGTGCATCCCCAGGTGCCTGGCCCCGGAGTGGTGGCGTGCCTCCTTTTGGGATCTATGACTATAACTTGTCTTTTTTATGGTGGCTGTCTCCTGATCTGTTGGCCCTGCCACACCCAAAGAACAATAAAACATATTTCAACTGTGGGCCATGCACACTAGCCTGCAGATTAAAGGCAGTGGAGTGGTTGTCACTTAAAGCTTCTGCTACAGCCCCCTCAGGTGGCTCAGAGAGTGTGACCACATCTACCAGATACCTGTCCCAACGCAAGGCACATCCCAAGAAGCCCAGTGTTAGCTACTATCACAGTTTTGCACAGGGACCACAGTGGTGGATGGTCCCTACCCTCAAGGTACGTTCAGACTACCAGGCCGTCTGTCAAGGTCCTCATTGAGCCTAGAGGGCAGAAGAGGCTTCCGGGGCCTGAAGGAGACATTCAAGCTGGATAGGTCAAGAGGCTACAGGAAAGCAAGCAGCATGTGCCAAGGCCCATGGGCAGGTGTGCGGCAGGCTGCCTGTGCCTAAGTGCCATGCCCGGGTATGTGGTAGGCATTCAAGAAAGTTTTTAATTTAAATTGCAAAAGGAGCTAGGCGCAATGGTGCAGCCTGTAACCCCAGTACCTGGGAGGCTGAGACAGGAGGCTCGCAGGTTAAATGCCAGCCTCAACAACTTAATAAGATGCTATTTCAAAATTAAAAACAAAAACCGACAATAATAATAAAAAGGACTATGAGTATAGCTTGGAGGTAGAATGCCCCTGGGTTTAATCCCCAGTACCAAAATAAATGAATAAATAGAAAATAAATTGAAGAAGGAATCGGCTTGGTAACAGGCGGGGGCCTGCCAAAGACCAGCTGTGACAGCCGTGGTACAGTGGAGAGCAGCTCTTCCTGGTCCACTGAGAAGCAGGCCTCTTTCAGCAGTGGAGTACTCACTCAACTGTGTGTCTCTGAGGTGCAAGTGCCTCCCTGTGCCTGGATCGATGCCAGTCAGCAGGCAATGTGAGCAACAGGACACAGTCCCTGAGTAACTCACAATACGAGGTGGTCCAACAGGACACGAAGATACAGGAGACACTGGTGGGCCGACAGGAGGACTGGGGCAGAGCGCACACACTCCCTCCTGCCAGGCCCGCTGGCCTGGTGGTCCAAGAGCACCGGCGGACACCGCGGAGGCGGGTACCTTCTGGCCTGGCTTGGCCGCAGACTGCACCATGAGTCACGGTTCAGACACAGAACTTGAGTGTTTGTTTCCTCATCTGCAGAGAGGAACAGCATCTAACTTCTCTTTCCTGAATGGAGGCCTCCAAGGTCATGAGAAGTCACCAAGGGACCAAGAGGCTTCCGTAGGTTACAAGATCCTGGCCCTCAACTTTTCTTTGCTGCTGTTACTGTTGGAGGGGGGGAGAGGTACGAGGAATGGAGCCCAGGGATATTCTGTCTCTAAGCTACACCCCCCAGCCCTTTTAATTTATATTTTTAGTTTTGAAACAGGGTCTAAGTTGCTGAGGGTCTAAGTGGCTGAGGCTGTCCTCAAAACTGTCCTCCTGTCTCAGCCTCCAAAGTGCTGTGATTCTAGGCTCAGCTTTTTGCTTGGTGGACATCTCAATGTTTTCCCCATGAAAGCCATTTCTTCTTTTATTGTTTGTGAAAGTCTATAATGCATTACAGGGTTCCAAGAGATCAGAGGGGCTGGAGTTGCAACTGGAATTCACAGTCCCTCCCACTGGAGAGACGAGGATGATGGAGGCCGACACCAAGTTCCTCACACAACTTCAATTTAAATTAAACTTCCTTTAATGAAATAAAAAACAAATGGTGCATTGCATAATATTTGTGGTCACAGTATAAAACAATACAATTAGTTCATATAACATTGGATATGGACAAAAATACACAAGCCCGTTTCTTTGTCTATGGAAAATTCTGCAGATCCTTCTGTACCACAACGAAAAAGAAAGCCAACCTTGTTCTTCTAGCGATCTGCATACGCATTTATCACTGAGAACATAGTCAAACAGCAGAGGGGAGAACTTACCCCGATCCCAGTTCCCTTCTTCCTCTGTTGTCACCGGTGAAGCTAAAAATAAAAGTTTTCTGAAAGTAGCAAGTTGTGAAGTATTGCTTAAAAAGGCTCAGTCTTTGGCTCACAGATGTCAGATGTGACTGCAGGCTGTCTGCAAAGCAAGAGGCAAGAGCCACCAGGAAGACAGACAAAGGTCTGGGCAGGAAGGAGCCACGTGGCTGGGAAGGGGACACACGCACATAAATACAGTTCTAAGTTGAGACAGTCCAGCTGGTGAGTCAGAGTTCTACCATCCCAAGAAAAATCGGAAAAGTTGTTAGAAAGCCAGAGTTGGCATTTTCTTCTTCTTCTTCTTCTTTAAAAAGTATGAAACGTGTATGTAAACATCACAAAGTAAACAATTTATAAGTAATTTTGAGGCTTATAGCTCAACATAGCTTAGGCTCTTTCTGGGGACTTTTTTTGTGATTGGGGGTGTGGGGGGAAACCAACTTTCTAGACAGTTGCTTTTTGTTAAGAAGTGCAATTTCATGGGCGTGCGGCCTGGCTAGGCCCTCTGTGTCTCACACCTGTGCTGCAGGCAGGAGCCTCCCGCAAAGGGCACTTTGTGGCCCAGGAGCCCTATTTGGTATAGAAGTGTATCTGACACTTTAAAGAGGATGTACATCCCAGGTAAGTTCATGTCCCTGGAAGAAACTAGGTCCTTGATACAATGTCCTGGGTCTTCTGTCCCCTCCCAGCCTCCGGGGAACCTGCAGTTTGGCTGGCCCAGTGGACATGGGGGTGCGTGAAGGTCAGAGCCTGAACTACTTAGCCCTGAATTGCAACATCAGTTTGAAAGTGACCACATGTCCCTTTTACTGCCACCAAGTGTCCATAGGCCCCAGGCCATGGTTTCACATATACCTGGGGTCACCTGGTCCTGTCTAAAGCTAGGTCCCCCCCTTCCTCCTTCTGAGAAGGATCTGTACGGCAATGATCCTGCATCTTCTAGTAGCTGCGAGAGCTCCCAGGGCTCCTGCTAATACTAACCCAGCACCCATTTGTAGTTCTCTCGTTAGGGCCTGTTTGGCTAATCACCTGTGTCCTACTTCCTCTGAAGTAGCATGGTCTGAAAATGATAGTTAGAAAATACTCAAATACAGTGCGGGCAAGGCCTGCTCCTCTCCCTCTAACCTCTCCTGCCCGTCTTCCCACTGCAGACTCCAGGCTGGGGACCCATCTTGCCGGCAGCCATCAGTACAGAATCTAGGGTCACTGCTGCAAGAGTGGTCCCTCTGGTGGGCAAAGCAAAAAGGGAAGACTCTGGGGACAAGTGGGTGCTAAGGGCAGAACAAACGGAGACGGGAGGAGGGGAGCTGCTGAGCGGGGAGGAGCTCAGCTCCGCTTGTCCGGCCCATGGTGACAAAAAGCCGCACATAAATGGCCATCATTTTGTATCACTTTATTGCTCAAAACAAACGAATCCTTTTTCCCCTTTTGGAAGACAGAGCAGTGTTAGAGCCAGGATAAAAGCCAGGATTGCAATTAGGGCATGAGTCACTGGAGAGGCTCAGAAGCCCCCATAGGATGCTTCTGGAAGGACAGCGCCATGCAGGGGTGAGACCTGCAGGGAGCCCGGGCCCGAGGGCTGGGAGGTGCTGTTACAGCAGAAGCGGGGGCCGGAAGATCGCTTTCTGTCCACTGTCCTATTCCCCGCTGGGAGCAGCCGAGCAAAACAGACTGCTCTCAAGCCTACTTTATAGGCTGTTCACATGACAGTAAATTGCTGGCTTTCCTCCGTGCTCCTAATAGGACGACAAACACGCCACAAAGTACACCCTTCCTCACGGACCCCTGCAGGGGATCTTAAAAGAGCCGAAGGACCGAAACTGGCGTGGAAAATACACGGTTGCTCTGGGCAATTTCTCGTTCCTTGAAGCCAATCAGTCTGCAGGCAGCAATCTGCCTTCCATGAAGATGCCCAAGTGGTCTGTGAAGGACATGGCGAAGGGAGGATCCCCTGCCAGCACCCTGGTGCCAGCGCCCTGGCCTCTCAGGAAGGGCAGGGAGCAGGACAGAGCTTCTTCAGCCCAATGCGGCCCCTCACACCGAGCTTCCCAGCTCAGGCTGCAAAAACCTAACTTCCTGGGATTCCTCTGTTTTATCCTGGAGTCCCCTGGGGAACAGTGGTTCAGCATTATGGGAGAAAGGGCTGCTCCTTTCCTGGTCCCAACCTCCTCTTCCTCGTGGACATTCTGACTGCCTTGGACAGAGGTGGTTGTGTGTTTTTCTTCATTCTCATTCTTAAGGCTAAGGTGGCAAGATAAGGTGCTAGGTGGAAAGCCAGATTCCAGGTTCCAGGGCTGCCTTTCAGCACTCGCACAGAAAACAAGGACCGGAGAAGGGAAGAGGGGCAGAGAGGCGGAAGCAATGTGTTTGGGCTCAGGGCGAAGTTACATACTCCAAGTTTAGATTTCAATGTCAGCTAAGCCCCTGAAAATAGGGGTGGGGAGGGTAGGAAAAGCCCCAGGCTAGCCTCGGGCACAGGTCTGTGTCGTCTTGGGGCCAGGGCAGACGGTCCCTGCAGCTGCCGTCTTCCCATCCCTGCCCTGGTCACTTGCTCTGGGCAGTGGGCATGTGCTTGCCCAGGTAAGAACTCTGAACGCCATTTCCTCTGTCCTCACCGCTGCCCCTCGAGACAAAAGCGATCAACACACACACACGCACGCTTGCATGCACGCACACGCACACGCATACACACGAGTCTGGGGACCGAAAAACCAGAAGAAAAAAAATTAGACGAAGGTTATCCATTAAGAAAACCGCAGCTGGGAGAACACACACTCGATTGTTATCTATCAGAAAGTGCCGTGGGAAGAAGAGCTGCGTGCTGGTGCACATGTCTGCGCTCAGACTTGACATGCACGAGAGACAGTGAGCGCCAAGTCCCACCTGAGATTAGAGAGGACTGGTTTTAGTGTAACACGTGTCATCATTTTAAAACATCACTGTCCTCTTCTTACCCCCACCGTCCCTCCGTCCCTCCCTGTCCAGGCCGCCTAGTCCATCTCCATAGACATGAGCCGGCGGCGCTCCCGCCTCGTCTCCTGCACCTCCTTCTTGCAGCACCAGTGTGAGCTACAGTACCCGATGAGGCAAGACAGGAGCCCGATGACTGTGGACAAACCCACGCCGATCAGCAGCGGGTACTTGAAGGCGTTCAGCACTGCCAAGAAGAGATCAAAGGGGAAGCCATTAGTGCCCCAGGCAGGGAACCGCCACCTCCCTCCCCCCTGGGTGTGGGACCTCCCCGGGGATGAGATCTCTTAAATCCTCAGACAGGAGCGGCTGGCTCAGCTCCGTTGAAAAAAATGAGCAAAACTCTCCCCACCCAGTTCAGGGAGGGGAGGGCAACAGAGGAAAAGACTCCATTTGATGCCTTTGAATGCCAGCTTGCTTTTTCAGGGTTTGGCAGCAAGATTGATTTTTAAAAGTCAGTATAAGGGCACCGTGTATTCAGGAGCAGATGCATCCTTAAAAAAAAAAAAAAAACCTGCACATAAATCAATCCTATGCATCAAATAACTGAAGTGTACTAAGGGAGCTATTTTAAGTAACACTATAGTAAATTATCTAGCAAAGTGAATAATCACTTCTCTAGTTGTTTGGTAAATCTGAGTTTTCATGTGGAGTTACTTCAAGCAGGCATTTCTAAGATGCAAATATGGTATAGATGACAGATGTCTCAGAGATGCACAAGCATCATTTAGGTTGCGCCCTGAAGCCCCGACTTCCCTTCTTGCTAAGTCCCAGTGCTCTGTGGGTAGACACTAGTACCGGGCTAGGTGCCTCGTGTTGACTCTAGCTTAATTTCCCAAGCAGCTCCATGAAGGAGTACTGTTTGACTTAGACAACTAGAGAGAGATCAGAAAGGCTAATCGATTTACGGAAGAGCTGGAGATCCCAGGCCCATGGTCCCCAAATGACAAATCACTCTCAAGTCACACCAAGCTTCTACTGATCCTTCAAGCACCCAGACTTTCTCTCCAATGAGTCATTATAATGAACATTTATATTCTGAAAGTTTTTGTGGGGGACATGTATTTACTGGGAACCAAGGAACAATCGTCATTGTCCCACTCTGGGA
The DNA here is from genome assembly GCF_963383645.1 of Muscardinus avellanarius. NCBI lineage: Eukaryota > Metazoa > Chordata > Mammalia > Rodentia > Gliridae > Muscardinus > Muscardinus avellanarius. The sequence goes on along the minus strand of NC_137788.1, from coordinate 106,030,596 downwards.
TGCTCAGGGAATAGGACTGGCCATGTAGTTAGGTTGACCCTGGTGGTGAGTGTGGGAATCACACTCCCTCCTCTGGGCTCTGTGAAGTCCCCTTTCTATGCTGATCTCTAGGAGGAGCCTTCTCCAAGAAGCAAAACAGGCAGGGCCAGAGCAGCTGCACCTGACCCACAGCTTCACCCTCTCTGCTGCCACCTAGCACGGTCCGCACCAACTTTAAGACACAGTCAGGTGTGTCTCCACAGAATTTATAGAAGAGGCAAATCCTGAAAAGTCTTGCTGGTAAGCCTTGACAATCATTTCCCACTGGTGCCAACACCACGGACAGCAAAGCCAGAGCTGGCAAGAGCTGCTTGTGCTTTCTGGGTGCAGGCTCAGGCCAGGCCTGGCACCTTCCTCAAACCTGGGGCAGCCTGGATCCCGTCAGCTGAAGCGGGGCACAGAGAGAAGACGTTCCCCAGACACTAAGAGAAAGATCTGCCTGTTTTCCTTACCATCCATCTTCACAGTTATAAAGATGGGCCTGGAGTGGATCTCCGCCTCCTTCTGCCAGGAACCTGTGGGTGACTTCACCCACGGAGTCACAGAACAATAGTAGTTGCCAAAGTCCTGGTCCTCGGATCCATGTACTTGCAGCAAGAATTCCAGCACGCTCACACGCTCCAGGCTGAGGTCGCTCTTCCAGTCCCTTCGAGCCGTGGTCACAATCCCCTTCCGGTCCAGGGAAGACAGGAGAACAGGAGCCTTGTCCAAGCCAAAGGAATGCACCGCAAACCAGGACACGTCAAAGGCCATGTCATCTAGGAATGACCAAGCCAAGACCGTAGGGTCAGTGCGATACGTAGGACTAACACAAGTTGCTACAATGCAGGTAACCCTTATGGCAAGCCCACTCCACTGTGCTGGAATCCTCACACAGCCCTGTAAGAAGGATGCTATCATATCTGCCTCTGGAGAAACTATCTTGTTTGAGGTGATCCAGCCAGAGGCAGCGATGTGTGCAGACAAACCCAAAGAGTCCAGCTCTGGGGTCCAGCCTCATAACCACCCTCCCGCCACAACACCCAGCCTAAGGAGTCACAGCAAGAATTAGGGCCAAAGTGCCTCCTGCGGCCAACACTGGAGGTACAGCTGGGGAGTAGTGACACTGCACCGTGTCTGCCAAAGAGAATAGCATCCTGGAAAGATGCTCAAGCCATAAAGAACAGGACAGGTAGAATGAGTTGCATGAAACCCGAAGTTGCAAACAGTTTAGAGTTGATTTCTCACTGTGCGTGTCTTTTTTCCTGCCCCTTTCAGAAGTGCTGAAGTTCCAAACATGAAGAAAAAGACATCAAGCTGAGAAAACTGAAAACAGTTTTAACTGTCCCAGGGAGTAACACTGCAGGATCGTAAAGCACTCTGTGAAATTAAAGTTCTAACAGTCTCAAATAAATTACTATGAGCATACGAGCAAGAAGGCGTAGGCCCAGCGGCAATTCTCAAAGAATGTGAGACCAAGCACACAACCTAAGCACCTCACCTCTCCTTTCGACGCCTGTGAACTTGTACCAGCCATGTGAGTTCTGAGATACATCCGGCAAGCAAGTAAGGAACACAGGCCACAGATTCATCTCACATCCATTTGATAAGACTTTTTATACAAACGTTAAATATAATAGATTTTGCAGAATAAAAGTAACATACATTTAGTAAAAGCATACTAATAATTTCATATAGCACCTTTTGAGGCAAATAAGTGATGTTTGCATGCTTACATATTTAAAAAGAATGTAAGCCACACCTGCAATCCCAGCACTTAGGAGGCTGACACAGGAGGATTGCAGTTTTGAGACCACTCTCATTAACAACACACTTCTCAGCAACTTAGCAAAATCCTGGTTCAAAAAAAAAAAAAAATTAAAAGGCTGAAAGTGTAGGGTGGAGGTAGAATGCTCCTGGGTTCAATTCCTAGTAACACATACATATACACACAAAACAAACAAGCAAACAAAAACAGAAAAACAAAACAACAACCACAAAAAAGAATGTAAATCAAACTAAGAAGCAGGAATTTTTACAAAATTATCTAAATGATAATTCCACCCTGAAAACAAATCTCCTTTTTCTTCTCATCGGTCCACTGTGGTATTTGAGCATAAAACTGTCTTGCTTCCAGGGTGGTGGTCTCTATGGAAAAAGGCCAGTTCTATGGGGACAGAGCGAGTGTCATGAACATCCTCCTGCTGCCAGGGGCAGAGTGAGCACCCGGGTCAGCCAGGTTCTCAGGGAAATTTGATCTCAATGATGCTGTCACTGGCAGGTGCTGAGTGGTTAACAAAGACAAAAAGCCACCACTGTGTTCCTATCACACGTACCCAGACTCTAGCTCCTGCATGCCTACTGTGCCTTACAGGTAGGCTGCTGGGGCTAGAATCCCAGCACCAGCACTCACTAGTCATGTCACCTAGCGAGACACTTACGCTCACAGTAACTTTGTTTCTTCCCCTGCAAAACAAAACCAACAGCATTCGCAGCTAAATTGATTATATTTATAAAATTGCTGAGAACAGCCCCTGGCACATAGTAAGTGTTTAATACACAGGGTTCTACAAATACTGCAAATGTGAAGGGCATGATCACCCATAGTTGATGCTCTTGGCACCCCACCTGGACCAGTTGGTGTGCTGAGCTCTGTCACTACAGATGTTAGATGCTAAAGCTCTAATGGTTGCACCTTCTTCGGAGGACCACCCTCAGCTGACAGAGCCACCTCCTGGAGATGCTTCGTGGAGGTATAGAACACTCTCATGCCCCAGCTACTCAGCCTCTGGACAATGCCATGGAGATGTAAAAGCCCAGTCCTCCTATCTCCAGTTGGGAGAGACTACGGTACCAATTACAAGAGCCTCCAGAGGAGGAACTCATCTATTCTATTCTATTCTTTATTGGCACTGGAGATTGAACCCACTGTACCTTGAGCCTTTTTTCATTTTGAAATAGGTTCTTGCTAAGCTGCTGAAGGTCTCACTAAGTTGCTGAGGTTTGTCTCGAATGTGTGATCTTCCTGTCAGACTCCCAAGAACTGGGATTTCAGGCGTGCACCACGAAGCCTGGCTAGAATGCTTTTTCTGAGTTCACATGTGTCTGCCAATCTCCCCGGGCTCTGTCTCCATTTCCTCTTTCCCACAGTGCCCTCCTGATAGCACTCCCCAGAAAGGCACGCTTGTCTTGGGGAGAACTTGCCCTCGCCCATCCCTTCAGAAAGCCACCCTCTGTGCCCCCACCCACCTTGACCCAAGAGTGCCTTGGCTCTCAGCCCACTCACATAACCTGTCCTTTCTAAAAGAGAATTCCCCCACAACTCAGAGGATGCGTGAGAGAAAAAAAACCCACAAAAATAAATTACAGCTTGTGTTTAATTATTCAGGATCTTCCATCCACACAGTCTAAGAGTGCAAAGTTCTGGAAAATTGTGATCTGAGAGAGAGCAGCTACTTACAGTTTTTGCGATGACGCTGGGGGAAAGATTTTTTTGGCCAAGGGTATAAATGGTGACCCATTAATTTACTGAGAAAGAATTTATTTTTGCATATATTATAAATGAGCCGGTATCTCAGTACAGTAATGACTACCCATTTAAAACCCAGGTGCCTCATTCCTCCTGTAAATAGAGCTAACCAACTCTGTTGGTTTGGATAATTTTCTTTTTTTTTTTCCCGTTTCCTTTTCCTGCATCACTTCTTTTTCCTACCTTTAAAGCTCATCCACATCCATAGGCTTCTCTAGGAAAGCCAACAATGGTATCCATTAGTAAACTATACCCTGCAGGTCAAATCTAGCCTACACCGGTTTTGGTAAATAAAGTTTCCTGGGAACACAGCCATGCCCATTTGTTTACATTTTTATCTGCAGCTGCTTTCCTGTGACAGCGGAATGGAAGAGCTGCTGCAGAGACCATCTGGCCCACAGAGTCAAAAAGACTTCCTACCGGGCCCTTTACAGAAAACACTGAGGCCAATGTGGTGGTGCAGTCCTGTAATCCCAGGACTTGGGAGGCTGAGACAGGAAGACTGTGAGTTGGAGGCCAGCTTCACCGACTCAGCAACATTCTGAGTGAAACCTGCTTCAAAATAAAAAAAATAAAAAGGGTCGGGGTTGTAGCTTGGAAGTAGAATGCTCCTGGGTTCAATTTTCAGTAACAAAAAAAGGAGGAAGGAAGGAAGGAAGGAAGGAAGGAAGGAAGGAGTTATAACCTGAACCTTCTACTGGAAGGTTCTACAGAAATGCCTGGAGGGGACACACTGATTGCCTGCCAACTCAGATTCAAATATCAGAACATGCAACAGATACAAGCATCCATTCAGCCAAACCAGAGCCCATCAGGAAGTGGAGATAAACAGATAACTGACCCACCCAACAGATCTACGTAGCACTTAGGGATGATATGAAAACCATTTTCTAAAAATCCCAATGGGGAGTGGGCAAGTGGAGGTGGTACCTGGGTCCAGCATTGCTCCTTCCACTGTGATGATACAGAACAACTTGATCAGGTCTCCCCGGATGACCGATGGTGTGTCTGAATGCACAGAGGCGTTAAAGATGGGACCTGGAAGAGAAGTAGCACCCGTTTGTTATTCTCTTGCACACACATTCAAATTCCATTCTCGGCACTTCAATGGCATCTAAATGTGGTTCCTTTTCTTGGGAACTGGTCTGGACACTCACAAAATAGGTGTTCTAAGGACGCGATTCTTCTATTCAGAGCCACGTGCACGAGGTGTGTTCAAACGAACTCTGTCTGAAGATGAAACCCAACAAAACTCTTCCACCAGAGCTTTGTCTGGCTCTCCCTCTCCCTTCTCTCTGATGACAACATGGTCTCATCTGAAGGCCGCCCTCTCCTCTCACCCTGGCATAGCCGGGCTTGCTTCTGGTTCAATGCAACCACTCTGGGCCAGGTGGAGTGTAGGTCAGAGGGATGGGGACTGACCCACAGGTGCCTTTGGCCATGAGGGACTCAAAGGCTTCATTGTGCTGTGCTGGGGTCAGAGGCCCTGCTGTGAAGGGCTGAAATCCGGGGAGGAGTCAGACACACAATGATGACCTTTCCAAAAAGTGCGGTGAGAGTACTGAAGTCCGCCAGAGGAAGTCGAGGCAGCCTGGACATTCCTTCAAATAACTCCCTAAGCTGGGGAGGCAGGTGGATACGGGAACACTCTGTACTTGGCTCAATTTTGCCATTCACCAAAAGCAGCTTTAAAGAATAGTCTAGTAAAAAACAGACAAACATAAAACCTCGACTCAGACAGGATTTGTCTTGCATTCCTTCCTGAGAATATCGTAGGCATACTTTTCACTTTTAAACTATCTACGGATCCCTCCAAGGAAAGAGCATTTCACAACTTTGAGCCAAGGTGATCCTAAAAGCTCAATGTTTACCTCATCATCCCAACCTCTAAAATCCAGAAACGGGAAAACCTGAAAGGAGCTTCCAGAACACAAGTGCTATGGGATTCCCCCTGGATTTCCTGGGAAGCAGGAACAGACAGCCCTGGGTGCTGGTTCTAAAACTTGTTAGGAGAATATAGCTGTTACTATTTCCTTATGCAGGTTACCAGAATATTAAAAGTAAGTACTCCAAAGCATTTTCTTAAACACATTCAGAATAAATGAGAGAGAGTGAGCAGGCGCACACACAAAAGGTCATGTCATCCAATAAGGCAATTAATTGAAACGGCTGTATTTTCATTTTGACTTGATGACTTTGAAGACAAATTCATTAGATTGCTTTCCTGACACTAAGTATGTGAATAATTCGTGTCTTCCTGGAGAAAGGTAAAGGATGGCAGTAAAATCCAGAGTGCTAGGAGGCACAGGCAGCCCGAGACAGAGCCACTTAAGTCCTGATTACCCAGGGAGCCACAGGGGCACTTAACTGCAGAGGCATGGCCACATGGCGGAATGGCCGTCCCAGGAAGTGGGGAAAGGGATGGAAGCAAAGAGAACAAGGGAAATGTGACCTACTCTGGATGTCACCTCCTCTGGCTCCCTGGGTCCTCCCGGCCCTGAGCCTGCCCTGCCTGTGCATGGAGGAGGAGTGGCCGCCTGCTCCCAGGACTGTGGTGATGGCTGGCTCCCTATGCCACAGACGGCCATCTGTGAGTTCAAGGGAGCAGCAGCCGAGGAGAACAATGGGGATAACTTTTGGTCTCACATTTGAATTTCAAGGTAATAAATGGAACCATGTGCAGGGCTTTCTTAACAGCGTTAATCCCCTTTTCAGAGAACACCAAACGACAAGACATGAAGAAATCCTCATTAACGGGTCAATGCTTCTACTGACCAAATTTGAAACAGTGGAGAACAACTTACCTAATTTGGACAAAAGTCACTTTTCCTTTCTATTTCCAACACATACCCCTAATGCCCTCTGGGTCACACGGTACAGTTCTCATTCCCCTGCTGGTGACAGCTGTGGGAATGGAGAGGGGTCTGTGCCGTGGTCCCAAGAACAAGGACCAGGAAGAAGGCCTCCCTTGTGGTGAGCGGGTCAGGGTACTGGAGTTCTCTCTAGCGAAATCAAGGGCTCTCTGTTAATACAGATCATTATCCCGGGCTTAGAAATATTTTCATTGTGGTCAATTTCTGTGGCAATGCTGCTTTTGTGAGGGGATTTGTCTGGTTAACTTCACAGATGACAGGCTATGGCAGGGAGAATTTAAGGGAGGAACTCGAGACATTAGAGGTCCCTTGATTCCTGGTCTGCAGAGAGTACGGGAACCACTTAGCTTTTAAATATAAACATTGACAAAAACCGTATTTCTAACCCCAGCCCTAGAAAAAGGCTATTAATGGCAGTATTTTTTTGTGAAAGCAGAAATTGCAGACCATCTGCATGTCCATCAAAAGGGTAATGGTTAAGTAAATTCTACTATATATAGTCATTAAAGTTAGTGTTCACCTAGAATTTGTTGTAGGAGGAAAAATGCTTATCTTATAACATTCAAGGGGGAGAAAGCAGGTCATAAAATTATATATACAGGCTGATCTCAAAGCCATGAAGAAAGCACACAAGGGTAAAATTCTTGGAAGATGAACAACACAAATTTAGTTTCTGTCTGCTAGTATTATAGTGATTCAATTTTCCTTCTTTGTACTCTTTTATTCTATTTTCAAATTAAGGAGAAAAAATGTCACTATTATTCCGTGTGTGTGGTGTGTGTGTGTGTGTGTGTGTGTGTGTGTGTGTGTGTGTGTGTGGTGTGTGTGTGTATTGCCGGGGAATTAAACCTAGAAGCATTCTACCTCGGATTACACCCCCAGCCCTATTTTATTTATTTTTAAATTTTGAAACAGGGTCTTACTAGGTTGATGAGTCTCACTACTTGCTGAAGCTGTCCTTGAACCTGTGATCCTCCTGTCTTGGCCTCCCAAGTACTGGGATTATAGGCATGTGCCATCACATCTGGCCACTCTTATTTTTTGAAAAGGTCAAAGCTTGCACCACTACACTTAAATTCTATTTTTGCCGGACGTGGTGGCGCACGCTTGTAATCCCTGTGCTTGGGAGGCTGAGACAGGAGGATCGCATGGGTTCGAAGCCAGCCTCAGCCACTTAGTGAGGCTTTCAGCAACTTAGTGAGACCTGTTTCCAAATAAAATATAAAAAAAGGTCTGGGAGTATAGCCTGGAGGTAGAAAGCCTCTGGGTTCCACCCCCAGTACCACAAAAAAAAAGAAAAAAAAATTCTATTTTCCCTCAGTAAAAGATATGACATAGCAGGTCTTCCTGAGAAACAGTCTTCAATAATAGGAGGCAAGAGCCTGATCTCAGAGGACAGAGAGATGGACACTGGAGGGAACTCTCTGTTGTGTATCTTAAGGAGTAGTGCTGATTTTAGGAAGTGAAGGCTCTTGAGTTTCAAATCAATGTTTGCTGGGGGCTATTTAGGGCTATATCATTGTGCTGGGTGCTGAATTTGATGGCAGCTTCTCCTAATTAAAATGTGAACTGGCCATGACAGCTCCATAGATTAAATAAAATAAAAACCTTAGGCAGTCTATTCAACCTGGAAGCTATAGTGAATTTATCTGCTATGTTTAGATTTAAAAGAACTGAGAAATAGATTCAGTCTTCAGTCCTCACCCAGAAACACATACAAAAGATTTTAGGTCTCCCTTCTTCCATCTAACAGCTTAAAGGAAAGATCAAATAACAAATGTAAAACAGGATGGAACTGACTCGTATAGATAGCAAAACATACACAAATCAAAGACAAAAACCACATAATCATCTCATCTCAACACAGAAAAAGCATTTGACAACACCCAACACCTCTCCAAGATAAAAACACTCCAACAAACTAGTTATGGAAGAAAACTCCCTCACCCTGATAAAGGAGATCTGTGAAAATCCCCAGCTAACCTGACACTTAACACTGGAAGACAGAATGCTTTCTTCCTAAAACCAGGAACAAGACAGGAATATTCTCCCCTGTTCTACTTCTATTCAACATTGTCCTGGAGGTTGTAGCCAAGGAAATTAGTCAAGAGAAAGAGATACAAGGTATTCAGCTTAGAAAGAAAGAAGTAGGACCATCTCTATTCACAGTTAACATGACCGTGTATTTTATCTTCTAGCTTTGTTCTTTTTCAATATAGTTTTGGGTATTTAGAGTCCATATTCCATATAAGGATAGATTTTTTTCTGAAAAATAAATAAGTAAATGTATGATAGTTTCACCTAAAAAAAAAGAAAAGAAAAAATATTCTCTGATAAGAAAGAAAGCAAAAAGAAATATTGAAATGTTATCTTTAAGTCATCAAAAGCTTGGTATCAGACAAATGCAACTGTTATGTGAGACTATCATTGTTAATTTTGAATAAATTGCTACAATACTAGATGTCAACCACTAAGCCAAGCATGGGAAGGAGGGATGGGGAGGGAACGGGGTGGGGATCGGGTAGGGGCTAACTGGGCGATGTGTGCTTGTATGTCTACAAAAGTTTTTTTTTTTTTTTTTTTTAATCCCATTACGAGGTATGAATATAGTGCACCAATAAAAAAAAAAAAAAGAAAAAAATTATAAAGAAGCCAGGCGGGGCGTGGTGGCGCACGCTTGTAATCCCCACGCTTGCGAGGCAGAGACAGGAGGATCGCGCAGGTTCAAAGCCAGCCGCACTGGCTTAAGAGACCCTGTTTCCAAATAAAAATATAAAAATAGGTGTCTGAGAGTGTAGCCCGGAGGTAGAAGGGCTTCCCAGGAACCCCAGTACCACCACCACCAAAAAAAAAAAAAAAAAAAAAAAAATATATATATATATATATATATACACACACACACACACACACACACACACACACACACACACACACACACACATACATACATAAAAGAAAAAATACGTAATTGCAAGAAGTATACCAGAAACTATTAGAACTAATAAGCGGGTTCAGCAAGGTCTATAGGATAAGCATCAACATGAAAATCAGTTGTGTTTCTATACAACTGGAAGACCGAACTGAAAAGTAAATTAAGAAAGCAGTTCCATGTCAAGAAACACACAAAAAAACACAAAATTAAACAAAAGGAGTTTAAGATGAAACTTAACACTGTAAACAAAACACCACTGAAGGAAAGTAAAGAAGACCTAAATAAACAGAAAGACAGTTCATGTTCATGACTTGGAAGACAACACTGTTAAATGGAAACATTCACCAAATTGTTCTATATAGTCCCTATCAAAGTGCCACCTTTTAATCTTATTTGCTTTTTTTTTTTTTTTTTTTGGTGGTGTTGGGGGTGGAACCCAGAGGCTTTCTGTCTCCCGGCTATACTCCCAGACCTATCTTACAATTTATTTGGAAACAGGGTCTCACTGAGAGCCTCACTAAGTAGTTGAGGCTGGCTTCGAACCCATGCGATCCCCCTGTCTCAGCCTCCCAAGCACGGGGATTACAAGCGTGCGCCACCACGCACGGCTCTACTTCTTTTTTTTTTTTTTAAAGAAAAGAAATCAGCAAACTGATCCTGAAAGTCACATGAAAACACAAGGGATCCACTAGCCAAAACAAAACAATCTTTTTTTTTTTTTTTTTTGGTACAGGAGATTGATCCCAGGGGTATTCTACTTCTGAGCTATACCCCCCAGCTCAATTTTATTTTTTATTTTTGAAACAGGGTCTCACTAAGTTATAGAGGGCCTAAGTTGCTGAGGTTAGCTCTGAACCTATGATCCTCCTATCTCAGCTTCCCAAGTACGGGGATTACAAGTGTGCACCACCACACCCAGATCAAAATAATCTTGAAAAATAACAAAACTGAAAGACTCATATTTCTTAATTTCAAAATTAACTATAAAGTTATAATAATCAAACAATGTGATACTGGTTTGCGGGCAGAAATGCAAGATAACTGGAATAGAATTGAGAGTGTAGAAATAAACCTTTACATCTATGACTAAGTGATTCCTGACAAGGATGCAAAGACTTTTCAACAAATGATGCTAGAACAAGTGAGTATTTCTAAGCAGAAGAATAAAGTTAGACCCATTCCTCATACCAAATACAAAAATTAATGCAAAAGACTATAGCTGCAGATATAAAAGCAATACCTACAAAGGTCCTAGAAGAAAAATAGGCATAAATCTTCATGACCTTGAATTAGGAAATAATTTCTTAGATATGACATCAACAACAGAAGTAACAAAAGAAAAAAAATAATACATTGGACTTCATCAGAATTTAAAATTTTGGTGTTTCAAGGGATACCATTAAGAAAGTGAAAGGAACCCACAGAATGAGAGAAGTTATTTTTAAATAACAACATATATGGCGGCATTATTTATAATAGCCCCCAAACTGGAAACGATCTAAGTGTCCACCAACAGATGAATAAATAAGCAAAATACAGTATCCATACATGGGTATTATTCAGCCAGAAAGGAAAGAAATATCCACACATGCTAAAACATGGATGAACCCTGAAAGCAGTATGTCTGAGTGAAGGAAGCCAGCCACAGAAGTCCACATACTATGTGATTCAACTCATAGAAAATGTCCAGAAGAAACAAACTGTTAGTGGTTGTTGTGGGTAGAGGTTTGGAGGGTAGGACAGACTACTAATGGGAATGAGGTTTTCTTTTGGAGTAAGTAACACATTCTGGAATTAGACGGTGGTGATAGTTGTACAACTCTAGATATACTAAAGACTGAACTGTATGCCTTAAAGGGGTAAACTGTATGTCTATGTGAATTGTATCTCAATATGGCTGCTTTTATAGATACAAAATAAAAGAGCTTTGCCCTATCTACTATCTTCAGATTTAAAGGTTTAAGTCAGTATTTGTCTAATTAATTTATAGGTTAAGAGATGATAGAAGATTATTTCCCTTTATACTTAAAAGATTAAAATAACACAGATTGATATAATAGAAAACAAACTTCAAGAAAGTATAGTTTATTTACTTACAAAATAAAGGCAGATAACTGTTTTGTGTGGTACTGGGGGTGAAACCCAGGGGCTTTTCTACCCCCAGGCTATACTCCCAGACCTATTTTATACTTTATTTGGAAACAGAGTCTCACTAAGTTGCTGAGAGCCTCACTAAGTAGCTGAGGCTGACTTCGAACCTGTGCAATCCTCCTGTCTCAACCTCCGAAGTGTTGGGATTACAAGCGTGTACAACCACGTCTGGCAATAGGCAAATAATTTAACTCAACAAACATCTGTATTTGTTATGCTGATTCAATGAATGTCTAGATTTTTATAGATGAGTATAAATTTACACATTCAGGAATTTATAACTGGAACCCAGGGCAGAGTAGGTGAAAACTTTTAAGCTCACAAATAATAATTCTTCTCATTGCTCATTTAAGGAAGATGAGGAATTTATAACTTTTAAATCATCTTCCTGCTGAAACACATACATCAAATTAAATTCATAAATTACACAGATGAGGAAGAACTATTTCTATTTGAGAATGTGTATCTTTAACCTATGCCATCATCAGAAATGGCACCTTAAACACCATTCCGCCTTAAAATACAAGGACATTCTAGTTGCCAAAAATAAAATCCTTTCAGAATGGAAGAGTTTTTGTTTTTATTAACTTTTCCCACAAATCAATATCATCAATAACTATTCTTAGCAAATAAAGTGGATAGATACGTCATCCACAACACAGCAGCTCTGTGACCTAACTGTAGGAAATCTTTTTTCCAATCCCAAAGCAGTTAAGGAACAAGTTGGGAATGATTCCCTACATGGAAACACAGCTCTGATTAGTTGGTCCAAGAAGCCACCACCTTAAGTCCCAGAGGGCTCTAAGCTTGGAGAGCATGTCACTGGAAAAGCCTGAGGGCTCAGCTCTGAATCTTCCCCTCCCAGGTCACTTCACTCCCCTGGAGGCTTAGTTCCCTCCTTTTTTTAATACTCTACCACATTCCCTAAGGAATCTTAAGTAGCTGAATTTCAGTTAATTTTTTAAAAATGAGGACAGAAATAAAAACATAACATTCATGTAAACTTATACATGAATGTTCACAGTAGCATATTTATAATAATCTAAAACTTAGTGAGACCCTGTTTCAAAACAAAGAATAAAAAATAGGGCAGGGGGTGTAGCTCAGAGGTCGAATGCCCCTGGGTTCCATCCCCAGACCTGCAAAAAAAAAAAAAAACAAAAAAAACAAAAAAAACAAAAAACCTCTAAAACTTCCACACCCAAACAGTCATCAACTGATGGAATGATAAAATGTGGCATATCCATATGATGGAATATCACTCAGTCATAAAAGTGAACGAAGTATTGATACATGTGCCCTGAAAACATTGTGTTCAGTGAAAGAAGGCAAACACAAAGGCCACCTATTCTACTCTACTTGTGCAAGGTGCCCAGAGTAGGCAAATCTATAGAGACAAGAGGTAAATTAGTGGCTTCTGGAGGATGGGAGTTGGGAAGAGGGAGGTGGGACTGGAGAGTATTGAATAAGGACTCCAGGATTTCTTTTGGGTGTCATGGTTGTAGTGATGGTTGTATGATCCTGTGAATATACAAAAAGCCATTGAATTATGTGCTTTAAATGGGTAAATTATATGGCATATGAGTAGTATTTCAATAAAGCTGTTAAATGAAATGAGGGCATTTGATCAAACCCCAGGATGGTCTTCCCAGCTCAATCTATGAGTTGGCAGAATACTCCACTCACCTGAGGTTTGGAAGTCTATCTCAATAGGATTGGAGAGACTGGTTGCTGCCTCTCGCCACAGGCTGCCCCGGACGGGAGACCAGGCTGTTACCATACAGCGGTATAGCCCTGCATCGGAGACCTGAGTTTGGTACATTCGGTAGCGAAATTCATCCTCCTGCACTTTCTCTAACACGACGCCATCCACCCTTGACGCGTCCGTCCAATTCTCCAGCTTCACCACCGAATCCTGGTCCAGGGAAATGATGTATTTGGTTTCATTGGGACTGGAGAGGTCCCCGACAGGCTTCTCAGCAGTGATGAGAACGGAGTAGCGTGGCGACTTAATGTTCTTAGAAGACACTTTGCAAGTCATCTCGAATGTGTTCCCTGCAGCAAAGAATGGCTTGGGCTGCCGTGCCTTCACCACAAGCACGGAATCTGGAATGAAGAACCAGAAAGAGGTTATTTCCAACAGTATTGATTAAAATGAATATGTATCAGAAAGCAAAATGTCAAGGAAATCGGAATTTATTTGCAAACTAACACACAATAGCACTTAAGCAAATCTAGACACTCACAAAGAAAATCATGTGTAGCTGTAAGCGGGCTGCAATACGCAGTCTGAAATGACTTAATGGGTATGAGAGGAAATGATGGGAGAATTTAGTTTGGAGGAATTTCAAGTCCTTGAGATGTGTACCAAGAGTGAGAATTTGAGGATATAAAGATACCCTCAAAGATGCATGACAGAGCTCATTCTTAGCTGGGGAGGACGTGGCTGAAGCCGAAACTGAGGCCAGGCTACTGCTCAATCATTCGCCTCTACCTGGAGCTGAGTGCAGGCAAAGTACTCCTACCTCAGCTGGCCTTGCACAGGGGCAGAGCAAGGGAGAAGCACCTCTTCTGTTTACTCCTATGATGGTGACACTGTAGAACAGATGCCTTGATAAAGTGATGGGAGCGTGTGCTCTGCAGATCTAATCACTTACACTTGGTTTACACTTTAATTTAGAGCCGGCATCTAAGGCCATACTAACATTAAGTTTGTGTGTGCTCTCTCTGCTTCCCTGTCAAAACAATAATCCCCAAGCATTTACACATTAGAAAGCATCAATTCAATGGCACAGTGTCAGGCTCTTGGCAGCTACTTATATATTTGTCAACTAGGGGAATAAATAAATAATCCTACCATTTCTCCAGTTTTAGATTGGGCTTTGTTCCACCAAACCAATTAGCAGAACAGGCATGCTACATTATCTCTCCAGAATTCTGAGGTCCTACCGAGCCACTTGCATTCTCGTTTGATTGTTCTTTAAGTTTGGTCATCCATTCACTACCTAAACAAGTACTTAGCAAGAGCCTTCCATATTTCAGGTACTGGGAATACAATATTGAGCCGAATGTACAGAAATCCTTCCCTCTGTATGTAAGTGGGGAGAGACAGGCAAAAAAATTAAGTAAAATATGTGGTACGATCAGGTGGTGAAAACCAAGGACAAAAACCACACAAGGAAGAGAAAAGTGTCGGTTTGTATGGAAGTGTGTGTGTAACACAGTCACAGAGTGGCTGGGACATTCCTGCTGAGGGAGTGAGCCTGGTGTCCATCTGGGAAAAGCTTTCTTAGCAGAGGGAACAGCAAGTGTGAAGCCCTAGGGCAGGAGTGTGCCTGGCAGTGTGAGGGACCGTGGAAGGCGGAGCATTTGAAGCAGAGTGGATGTTGGAAGGGTGGTAGGTGAGGCCCGAGGTAATGGGGTTCCCAACACACAGCAGGGCCTTTGGGTTTTGCTCTGAGATCAAGGGCCTTTGATGGTTCAAAGCTTAGGAGTTCCATGATCTGATTTGCATTTTAAGGGTGTGGTAAAAGGAGGAGACCAGTTAAGAGGTTGATGATGCAATACCAGCAAGAGATGAAAGTACCTTAGTACAGCTGGGTGTGAGAAGTGGCAAAGTTCTAAAACAACCTTGAGAATGAGGAGTTGGGGGCTGGGGAGGTGTAGCTCAATGGTAAAGTGCTCATCTAGCATGTGCAAGGCCTTGAGTTCAATCCCCAGCATCACAAAAATGAAGGGAGGGCGGAAGTCAGTCAGTCCAGGATGAAGGTATTGGTTGGAACAATCAGAACAGTGGTGCTGGCTCCATCCGTGCTAGAGAAGGCTGAGAGAAGAGTTGGCAGAGACCAGAAGCACCATTCTGAACAGAAGTTTGCGATGCCCACTTGATAAGCAGATGTGTCAAGAGGCAACACAATATTGAGTCAGCAGTTCTGGACAGAACTCTGGAGTAGAAATGTAAAGTCAGAAGCCACTGGTGTATAGAAAGGATTTGAATTCATGAGATGAACAGGTATTATCAAGGGAGCCCATTAACAGAATAACAAGACTATGTCCTGAAGTTGTAAAATGTTTGGCATTTGAAAAAATGAACAGAAACTAGCACAGGAGGCTGAGAAGAAGTAGCCAGTGAGGTTGGAAGACAGCCTGGAGAGGGTGGTGTCCCATAGGCCAAGGGAAAACCCAAAAGGAAGGAGTGATTACCTGTGTTAAATCCTGCCCATTCAGCTAAGGTAAATGACAAGTGGATTTTGTAGTATATAAATTCCTGCTAATCTTAATGTGTGTAGTAGGAGGAAAGCTTGATTAGAACAGGTGCCACAGAGAAGGGGAGGAGAAAGATTGGAGACATCAACTACAGATAAACACTATAATAATAGTGTTAATGACTATAATAATATAGTAATAATAGAGTAATAGAATAATAATAGCCTAATAGATTGGCAAAGGTTATGGGGAACAGAAAGATGGAGGGAGAAGAGAGATCAGGATTAGTTTACCTTTTTTTAATGTGATCTAATAGCAGTTAACAGCTGTTAACAGGGAAAGGTGCAGGAGAGAAATAAATATTGAAGACATAAGAAAAGAGTCATGAGCTGGAGTTGTGGAAGGAGCTGGCCTTTGCAACATCATAAGGGCAAGTTATATGGGCTCAGCCTCTGGGGAAGAGAGCGGGGCATTTTCCCTCTCTGGTTTTTCTGGGGGGAGGGGTGGGGAGTAGAGGAAACAGGATCAGTGGCTGGTAGAGAGGCTAGAGGAGGAAGTTTGCAGAGGGAGGGAATATGGCATGCAATAATCATTTAGGAGTGTGTAGGAGAGTAAACAGATTAAGGAAATGAAGAATGACTTCCAGGCAGTTGAGAACCCACTTGACATAAGAGATCACAGATTTAAAGTAAGACCAATCAACATTGTTTAAATATTTTTCTCTACCCACATTTAGCTCTGCAGCTGCAGGTAGGCAGGTAAGCAGAGAGGTAGCTTTGAAGTGGGTGGTGGTTTAGCCAGAGTATAAGGCAAACCAAGAGAGGGGCCAGGGAGTTGAGGCTATAATTCCAGGGTTTAGAGTAGGTGACAGAGGGCGAACACATACTTGTTTATCCTTACCTCCCACCCCCAGATACATCTAAGAATGAAAGAGTGCTATAAAATCATATCAGGACAACAGGTATGGACTGACTACTCTGAGCAAATGGCCACACTAGGTAAGAGGGTAGTGAAGACACGGTGGAAGCAAAGGACATGAAAGGTGATTGGATCAGTAGATTGTTGGTCCCCATAGGGCTAAAGGGTTGTTTTGGAATACTAGAAGTGATCTAGAAAAGACCAAAGGCATGTTTAGAGAAGGCATGTTTGGAGAATGAGACTATGAAGGAGTTTCAGCTATCAGAAGTGAACCAGACTAATGTAGAGTACTTAAGAGTAAAGGATCAAAATAAGACAGAAAGAAGATGTGATGGTTTGGTTACAGAATATCTCCTGAAGAGTTCATGTACTGGCAATGCAAAAATGTTCAGATGTGAAATGAATGAATTATAAAGTTGCCAATCTCATGAGTGGATAAGTCCATCAATGGATTAGTGGATATATGAGTGGTAAGGTAGGCAGGTGGGGCATAGCTGCAGGAGGTGGGTCTTGGGGACTGTATCTCCACTGGCCCACTGTTTTTTTCCTTTGGGGGGCGGGTCTAAGGATGGAACCCAGGGGCATTCTACCTCCGAGCTATATCCCCTGCCCTATTTTTCATTCTTTATCTTGAAACAGGGTCTCACTAAGTTGTGAAGCGCCTCACTAGGTAGCTGAGGCTGTCCGGGAAACACGATCCTCCGGTCTAAGCCTACTGAATGCTGAGATTACAAGCGTGCAACACCATGCCTGGCTTGCTCTCTTCTTCTTATTACTGCTGCTATGCTATGAGCTATAGATAAGTGACCTGTCTAACATGGACTGAAACCTCTGAAAACTCCAGAACTGTCAGCCCCCCAAATAAATCTTTCTTCCTCTAAATTGTGGCCATCAGGTATTTTTGGTCATAGCAGTGAGAATGCTGGATGAAACAGAGAGGAAGACAGGGAAGAACAAAAGGATTATCTACATTAGGGTTCACAGGAGATTCAAATCCCAGTGTTCAGATTGCATTTACCTCAGACCAATTAATACAAGATTTCTGGAGGGAGCCAAGCACTGGCATTTTCTTCAAAGCTCCTAGGATGATTCCAGTGAAACTAGCGAAAAGAAACAGTAAGAGAGAAAAAGAAGCAGAGCAGCTGTGAAACTGAAGCTAACATTTCTGGTTTTTTTTTTTTTTTTTTTTTTTTTTTAACTGGAGATGGAACCTAAGGGCTTTCTACCTCTTGGCTATACTCCCAGACCCATTTTATATTTTATTTGAAAACAGGGTCTCACTAAGTTGCTGGGAGCCTAAGTAGCTGAGGCTGGCTTTGAACCTGTGCAATCCTTCTGTCTCAGCCTCCCAAGCGCTGGGATTACAAGCGTGCACCACCACGCCTGGCTTGAAGCTAACATTTCTAACCACTGAATGTTAAGACCTAGCAGTCAATAGGTGGCAGTGATGAGAGGTGGTGCGAGAGCCCAGGATGTGAAAGGATGCTAGATATTCTTAGGGCGGAAAGAAAGGGTCTGGAAGCTAGAGGAGGAATACACTGCTACGCCTAAGTATCTGAGGAATGTGGGAAGAAAACGCCACACTTAGGACGCCTCCAGGGAAAAGAGGGTCCCCAGAGGCTGAGGTTAGCAATGTTAAGTGGAAGAAAGGGAAAGGAAAGGAAACGGAAGATTCTGCTAATGACAGTGAGTTATAGAAGGCTCCCTTTGGGCTTTGGGGATTGGGAGGTAAGGAGTCCACAGAGGATGTGAAGGGTCATATGGCGATAGGGAATCCCAGTGGACAGGCACAAAATTCTACTGAGCCCTTCAGGCTGACTGTGCATCTGAAAACACGCAGTAAGGTGACTGAAGCAAAAACAAAACAAAACCAAAAATCCACCATGGATAATAAACAAAATACTGCTCCCACCTTCTGATGCCCAAAATATGTTGACGGGTTTGGAGAAGACGTCCTTGCTCTTTACCCAGCTGTTATTCCTCTGTTTGGTCCAGGCAGACACAACACAGTAATAGTTGCCTCGGTCTTCCTCTGTAGTCCTTTGGATCCGGAAATTGAACGTGTCTGTGTGCTCCTTAGAAAAAATAAACTCTCCGTCCTGGGCCCGCTGCTTACTTCTCTCTCCATACTTCAGTGTCCAATCCCCGTCCATGACTGCGAGAAGCTCGCTGGTCACCACATCATCGCTGCGCCTGTTCATCCTATAGTACCACGACACCGTGAACCGGACACTTGCCTCAGCATTCTTCATGTCCACCACCCGGCACTCCAGTTCTGTGGGATCGTCGGAAAACCCAGGGGTCTTGGAAGCATTCAGGTACACCTGATAGTCTGGCTCTGAGGAGAAGAGGGCGGGGTTGTGATAAAACCAATCAGACAGAAATGCACCAAGAGCCAGTCAAAGAATGAGACCAATACTGCTCTCCTTCTGACAACTATTTTTTTTTTTTTTCAGTACTGGATGGAACCCAGGGGCATTCTACCTCCATGCTACACCTCCACCCCTAATTTTTATTCTTTACTTTGAAACCAGGTCTCACTGAGTTGCAAAGGGCCTCACTAAGTAGCTGAGGCTGTCCTTGAACCTTGATCCTCTGGTCTCTGCCTCCCGAATGCTGGGATTACAAGCGCCACCACGCCCACTGACAATTACTTTTCTGTCCCACTGACAACTACCCACATGGAAATCAATCTTTGCAATGGATGGGAAGGATACTACAAGGATGTTTTTGCAAAATCTGTAAAACACTTCTTATATCCTCCAAGAAAACTCCCAAGGCCAAAAGCCAAATAAATGTTCTTGATCAGAACCTTGATCCTCCCATAGAACTGGGATTGGCGGCTGTTTCCCCAGGACGTTAGAATCTTGAGATGGATGTAATAAGGAGCTCAGTATCTGCACTCTACTGAGATTGTCTCTGGAAGGCTGAGCAAGTCCAGAGTCCTCCAAAGCCCCATTGAAGCAGCACTGTAAACCCCGTCTCAGAAAATACTCCAGACCTTGAGGCCCACCACTCCTACCAGGGCCCAGGGTCCTGCCATACATGGTCGTGCCCCAAACATGAGGCCCCCAGTCACTGTTCCCTGTGAATTCCTGCCCTCATTGCCGTTGCTCCGATGTTTCTGAAGCTGCATTCAGGCAAGACTGACCCATCCTCCAGTGTTCTTTTCACGGACATACGTAGCTCACCAACTCACCGCATCTCTGCCAAGCTTGAGACCCTCTCCCGGCTCACCTGTGATCCCTGCTTTCCTGCCCGGCCCAAATTCCCACAGTGGGTGGAAGGCAAGTGAGAGTGCCTGGCATGTCCCCTGCCTCTGTGGTTTTTTACTTGTATAAAAGGAACCCTTCAACCAGACATAGTGATGCATGTCTATAATCCTAGTACTGGAAAGGCTGAGAAATGAGGATCACATGTTCAACAGCAGCCTCAGCAACTTAGTGAGACTATGCCTCAAAGTAAAAAATAAAGCCAGGCTGGGGGGAGGGGTTGCTTAGAGGTAGAATGTACCTGTGTTCAATCCCCAGCACTATAAAATAAACAAATAGACATACCTTCTTCCTTCCTTTGCTGCTCCCTGCCTTGATTTAACCCCTTTCTCTGCCTCCATGTTTCAGTCCTCATCAACCCCAAAGCCTTCCCCACACATGCCAAGGAGCCCCTTGGTACCAGAGCCCTTGGTAGCTGTCCCTCCCGCTCTGTGAGTCACTCCTGTCACCGGAGCCTCTCAGTCACCAGTCTCGGGCCACTGAGGAGCCCTGATTGTAATGCCTTCTCAAGCTTCCATGTCAGCTGGGTCCCCAGCGGTGACGCTCTGTGCTCCTCACATGTCATCCATTCTATGATTCCTCTGCCTGAGAGTCTCACCCCAAGCTCTGAACACAGCCTTGTACACAGTAGGCACTCGATATATTTGCTGCCTTAATGTTAAGGTGTTTTTTTTCCTCTCTCTCTCTTTTTAAAGGCTACATTTTTCTTCTGTAGTACTTTGCCTTTTAGGAGAAAAATAATTCCACCTCACCAGAACTTTCCATCTGCCAATATCACCTTTATCTGCATCACCTTCCTTCGTTTTGTTTTATTCTACACCGCTTTTATTTATGATTCATTTGGATTATAAACTGCTGAGGTCAAGGAACTGTTCTGTTGTGATTTACACTTCTAATGAAATTTATAACATCATGACTTCTCTGAGAATGAGTCACTGGGCCAGGAAATGGAAAGAACTCAAAATCCTGATTCCCTCAAATGTCATCTTCACAAGCATTTAATTGCCAGGGAGGTTGGACCCACACGGCCGCTGCCCGTCCGTGGGAGCCCTGCCTGCTGCAATGCGGCCACGGCAGAGAGAGTGCCAGCCGCAGGGGCACTGGAGCTGGAAAGGCCCGGTTAGGGTTCAGCTTTGAAAGTCCCACAAAGGCTCGTGTGTCGAGAGCATGCTCCCCAGGCATCAGGCTCAGAGGCAGGGCTTTGGGCGATGCTGGATCATGAGGCTCTGACCTCATCGGAGTAACCCACTGATGGCTGGATGGATGACTGGGAGCAGGACCTAGTTGGAGGAAGCAGCCCCTGGGGTGTGCCCTGTGGGGGTTTCTCTTCTCTCCAGTGTTCACTCTCTGTGTGCACTCTCTCTTCTCTCTTTTCCCCCCTTCCAGGCTGCCATGAGTGAGCAGCCTCCTCTGCCATGCCCTCCTGCCATGATGTTCTGCCTCGTCTCAGGCTGAGTGATGGAGCTGCCAATCATGGACTGAGACCTCTGAAACCTGAGCCAAAATAAGCCTTCCTCCTCTCAGTCATTCTTGTCAGACATTTGGTCATAGCGAAGAAAAGCTGACGAATAGAGGCTCTGAGCAGCCACTTTGCTGGGGGTGTCCTCTCCCCACCACCAGGGGGCTAACACACCACAGTCCTCCCCAGCTACCACTGACATGCATACTGCCAAAGTGGGTCCACACCATCAAGTGCATAGGACCAGGGATGCTCAGGCCACCCACATTCAAGGTTTTAGCCCTGTCCTCATGTTGGATTTTGGATGCAGACCAAAAGCAGATCAAGACAACTAAGTTCATCTACTGTGCAAAGGACAGGTTTGACCCGGCCGTGCATGCAGCAGGGTCATGCCTGTCAGTGGTGTCAAGGCCAGCCTGAAACACTGCGATATCGCTGTCTGCATGTGGCAGCAGTAGCACTGCCACCATGAAGCCTCGAGTCCATTCCAAGCAGCACGTGAAGACCCTTCACCCCACCACTGCATTAACCTGAACACACTGTGAGGCTGTACAGAGCAGTGATAGGGGCCGGTGATCTGGAGGCATCTGTGTTAAAATCCAGCTCTGCTGCTGACTTGCTGTGGAATCTGGGGTAGATCACCTAACTTCTCTGGTCCTTCACCAGTCAAAATGGGGTTAGTAATAATAGTAACTAGGCCTCATAATGTCATTGTGAAGAGTAAGAGCTAAAATATACATGTAAGTACCAGGTACAGTGGCACATGCCTATAATCCCAGAGGCTCAGGAGGCTGAGGCAGGAAGATCACAAGTTTGAGGTCAGCCTGGGAGACCTAGCAAGATCATGTCAAAAGAAAAAATAAAAAGGACTAGGGATGTAGCTGAGTGATAGAGCTCTTTCCTACCATGAATGAGCCACTAGATTCAATACCTAGTATCATATATACATATATACAAATATATAACTTTAGATATATATTTCATATTACATATTACATTACATATATTATACATATAAAAGTGTTTAGCCTGGTATATTTCTATGCATGTGCATATATATCTATACATACTTTGTGTATTACTATTTGTAAATTCATAATTCTCATTTCATATCTGAAAAAAGAGCTATAAAAAGATTAACAACCTGTCTACAAAGATCAAAAGCGGCAGATTTCAACCCAGGGCTGTATCCTTTCTACCACCTTTCCAGAATCCTCATTTATCAGATGACCCAAACTCGCTCTCTTTCACACTTTGTATTTTCTAAGTTTTGCTGGCTGGCATGGTAATTTTGAGGAACGCTAGATGCTGGGTCAGCAATGACACTTTTAAGTTCCTTCCACAGGGAATGTGACCCAGGAGACATACAGCCCTCACCTCGGCCTGAATGACCAGCGCAGTTGAAAACACCATGTTGCTACCTATGGGGATTTCCCTTCTGTCCCCACCAGATGACGTACTCTTTAATAAGTCTGTTCATCTTCCATGGTGCTTTCCACCCACTGGGCATATTTTTCCAAAGTGATACCTTTTCAAAGGCCATTAAAAATTATGATGACAGATGGCAGATGCTCATTGAAGCATCATTCAAAATAGCCAAGATATGGACTCAACCTCTAAGTGCCTGTCAATGGATGAATGGGTCAATGTGATAACACACACACACACACACACACACACACACACACCCGCAGAATACTATTCAACTGTAAAAAAAAAAAAAAAAAAGAAAAGAAAATCCTGTTATTTGCAGTATGGATGAACCTGGAAAACATTACACAAAATGAAATAAGCCAGGCATATAAAATACTGTGTGATCTCACACTTATGTGGAGCCTTACAGAATCAAACTCAAGCCGGGTGTGGTGGTGCATGCTTGTAATCTCCGCACTTGGGAGGCGGAGACAGGAGGATCGCACAGGTTCGAAGCCAGCTGTGCTGGCTAAGGAGACCCTGTTTCCAAATTTTAAAAATGTATAAAATAGATCTGGGAGTGTAGCCCGGAGGTAGAAGAGGGCTTCCAGGAACCCCAGTACCACCCCCTCAAAAGAGTCAAACTCATAGAAACAAGGAGTAAAATGGTGTTTACCAGAGGTTGGGGCCAGGGGCAGGGTGGTATCAAAGGACACAAAATTTCTATTAAACAGGAAAAAGAAATGCAGGAGCTCTATTGACCAACATGTGGACCATCTGTTAACAGTGCATTGTATGCAGGTACTTGAAAATTGCTAACAGCATAGATCTTAAATGTTCTTACCATCAAAAAGGTAAGTATATCAGGTAATTAGCTTAATTTAGCTATTCTACAACACAAACATATTTCAAAACATCATGTTCCACGCCATACATGCATACAATTTTGATTTGTCAATTTTAAAAAAGGGTGGTAGTGAAGCAGAGACATGATAGACCTAAAACACTCGACCAAGCTCTCCACCCGGCTCACTCACCCACACATGAGAACCCAGCTGGTCCCTGCCCTGGCCCACTTTTCTGTAGGCTCCAGGCCCAGACCCGGCAGAGCTCAGCCCTGGGCATCCTGCTGGGTGTCTCCAGGGCGTCCCAAGTGTAGCACAGTCACAGTTAATCCGCCTCACTCCTTGCCCTCCTCTGCTGATTTGTACTTATCTGCAACTCCAGGCTAAAATCCACACCAATACAGCTAGCTCCTCCTCCCTGCCTGGTCCTGGTGCCGGCTCCATTCCCCTCGTCCATTCTCCCAGTCACCCAAGCCTGCAGCAGGTGCTTCTGCAACTCCCCCTCTTCCTTCGCCCTTCCGCTCTGAGTGCTCTCGAGTCTCCTTAGTGACCCTTTCATCTCTGCCATTTCCTGGGCCCAACGCATAGCAGACATTCTACGACCGTGAATAAAAGTGCCAGCCTCGCCAATGACAGTCTTATCCTGGCCTTGTCTGCAGCCAAGACAATTAGCAGCCTCCCAACACCACCTCCAGGCTCACACGCCTGCCAGGTCAGCTGCTATTAACCCTCCTCCAGGGCTGTTCTTCTCAACTACCAAGTTAAGAACACCTACCCTGGTTTGGCCTTCAAGCCCCTCCACCATCTGAACCCAACCGGAGCATAACACCTTCTCCACTCTTTTTGGACAGCGACTCTCAGTGTTCCCTAATCATGCCGACATGTCCAAGGTCTGCCTTCTTCCCTACAGCGGCTCCCTCCATCTCAGCACCTGGGCCGTCCGCTCAGTAAGTCGCTAGGACGACTGAACACATCCTCCCATTCTGTTTCATCCCACATCCTGAAATGGGTCTCTTTAAATCCTACAGACCCAAGTACAGGAAAATTAGAGGACAGGAGAGCTGCAGACTGCGAGCAGCTGCTGATGGGAATTTCAGCCTCTTCGCTGACTTTAACGGTTGGCCTCCTCACTCTGCTCAACCCCACCTTAGAGCCCCTGAAGGCCTCAGCTCGAAGGCAAAGGTGACCGAGCCAGGGGACTCTCAATTTACAAGGCGCAGGTCTGTTGGAACTAATGGTCCTAGATAACGTAGGGTAGGTGTATGGGCAAGTTCTGATTTCTTCTTTTGTTTGGGTGCTTGTGTAGAAATTGTCCTTTTGTGTTACTTTGCAATTTTAAAACTGGTTTTCGGAGTCTGTGCCTTTCTTGAGGCCCCCTCAAGCACCTTCCTCTCAGAGCAGTCTCTCCTCCGTAACAGTGGAGGCCTCCTTTGAACTCCCTCAACACATCACACCTCTGCTTCTCATTCAGAGAGTGTTCACAGAGATCCTACCACCTGCCAGGCTCCCTGCTCTCGAAGGATTTTACTTGAATAGTGCCTTGAACTTTAGTTATCTGTATGGATGTCTCGTGCACCTTGTGTAGGACTCTTCCCAGGGCCAGGGACGACACACCTTATTCTACAAGAGCTAAGCCTGCTGTGTCTTGTACATCAAAGATATTAACATACTTGCTGAATTGGACTAATTTTAATATTTTGCATGAGAATGCTCATTTTTGGCACAAGCATTTCACCACTGATTACCACCACATTCTGCTTGATCTCATCAAGAAATCAGCTAAGAATGCAATGGTGGTTATGTTTAAAAAATGCTTATCAGTTAAGATGCATACTGAAGCACTTAACGGTAAAAGAATATGATGCCTGTGATATGTTTTATGCTCTTGTAGATTAGAAAAAAGAGTGTGTGTGTGTGTGTGTGTGTGTGTGTGTGTGTGTGTGTGTGTGAGGGGAGGGAAGAGAAATGAAATAGGATCAGCAAAATCAGTTGTTGAAGCTGGGAGTTATGTCTTCTACTGTGAATATTTGTAAATTTCTTTTTTGTGTATGTGGTACTGGGGATGGAACCCAAGGGCAATGTACCTCTGAGCTACATTCCAGTCCTATTTTTAGTATTTTTATTTTTGAAACAGGGTCTCACTGAGTTGTGAAGGGCCTCGCTAAGTAGCCAAGGTTGTCTGCGAACCGCGATCCTCTGGTCTCAGCCTCCTGAATGCTGGGATTACAAGCGTGCGCCACCACGCCCACCTTAAATTTCTCCTTTTAAAAGTTAAAAAGGAACACGACCCATACTATAAGCCCTTTTACTGAATACTGACTTAAGTCCAAGTGTGATGTCACTGACATGAGAAGTGGTGACGATGCGCTCGTTGATACAGATGCTGGGATGGTGTCTATTTCTGTTCACACCATCTCCAAAGCGACAGATTCCAAGAAGGTGGCCCTTTCCAAAATAAAGATTTTTATTTAAAAAAAAAAAAAAAAAAAACATGGGCAGGGGAAGCTAGACTCAGAAAGTCAAGGGCTGCACAATTTCTCTCATATACGAAAGCCAGAGAGAAAAAAAGAAAGGAAAAGGGACCTCATAGCAATTAGGAGAGACAGCCAGGTGTGGTGGCGCACGCTTGTAATCCCCACGCTTGGGAGGCGGAGACAGGAGGATTGCGCAGGTTGGGAGCCTGCCGCGCTGGCTTAAGAGACCCTGTTTCAAAAAAAAAAGTATAAAATAGGTCTGGGAGTGTAGCCCGGAGGTAGAAGGGCTTCCAGGAACCCCAGTAACACCAAAAAAAAAAAAAAAAAAAAATTAAGAAAAGAAAAGAAATTAGGAGAGACCACTAGAGTAGTGGAAGGGTTGGAACAGGGAGGGCAAGGGAAAGAAACAGACCACACAATCTCATGTGCATATATAAAAGTATCACCATGAATCTCACTATCATGTACGATTACAATGCACCAATTTTAAAGAACAACATGTGTCGGCACCAGGAATTTATCTCGGTGTTTAAGTCTTTGCTTAGCACGTGGGAAGCCCTGTGTTTGATCCCCAGCAATGCAAAAAAAATAAAAGTCCTTAAATGCCTTTGTTACAACTTTCAAGACAATGAAACGCTTTTTGAATGACTGGCTTTTTTGTAAAATTAAGTATTTTCTGACCTGCAGGTTTTCACATGGATTCCCTCCTTTTGTGCTCACAAGCCTATGAGGAAGGCCTGCATCATTATCCCCATTTTACACTAATAACAGGAACAACTGGCTTCATCTAGGGTTCCTTTGCAGGCTACGCACCACGCCAGCCATTTTCACTTAATCTTTATAAAAACCTTATTTCCTTTAACAATTATTTTTGTATATATGTTTTCAAATGAGAGGGGAGAAAAAAGCAAAAATGAAGCCCGGGGGAGCTAAGTGAAAAGCCCAAGGATGCGCCCAGTGTGTGAGCGGAGTGATAGGAGAGGCGTTGGTGCCATGGCCTGGCCTCGCTGTGATCTAGCTGTGCAGGCTCGTTCTGCACCCAGGCGACCAGTGCTCTCTCAAAGCCTGCGGCCTTCCACAAGGCGGGTGTGACGCCAGAGACCTCTGTACCATGGGGCCATGTTCTAACACGCTCTCTGAAACTCAGTTACCTTGGCACCACTAATTAGACTAACAGGCTGGGTATGAGCGTTAAAACAAACAGGAGGGCTTTGTCTTTGCTGATATTTATTGATTTAATTAATTCTTTTTAGTACTAGGGGTTGGACTCCAGGGCATTATATCTCTGAGCTACATCCCCACCCTTTTTTATTTTTTTTAATTTTGAGACAGAATCTTGCTAAGTTGCTCAGGGTCTCACTAGGATGGTGAGGCTGGCCTCAAACTCGTGATGGTTCTGTCCCAGGCTCCCAAGTACTGGGATTACAGGCATGTGCTGCCACGTCTGGCTCTGTTGATTATCTTGAATCAGGCAGGTACTTTAGAAGCAGCAGTGTGTGAACTGCTTGTCAAATAGTTCCCAAATCATCATTTTTCTAACAAGTATTCTCACCACTTAAACAGAGACGGCTAAAAATAAGGAACTATTGTTAGAGGGAGAGCACTTTACTGCAGAACCATTACCATGAGGATACAGTCAGCATTAGACCTCTCAGAACAATAAAAAATACGATCACATGCCAGACGCAGTGGTGCACACTTGTAACCCCAGTACTTAGGAGGCTGAGCCAAGAGAATCATAGGTTTGAAGATAGCCTCTAAAACTTAGCAAGAACCTTTGCAACTTAGTGAGACCTGTTTCAAATTAAAAAATAAAAAGGGCTGGGAGTATAGCTTGGAGGTAGAACACTTCTGGGTTCAATCCTAGTACCTCACACACAAAATAGTACCATTCTAAGGGGATGCTTATGTCTCCCACACAAAGTAATAATACTCATGCAGTTATTCTCTCTTCATCATCACTTACTCCTCCTGAAGAAGGAAAAATAAATTACCAGATTTGAGGGCTGGACAGGAGAACACTGGGGGGTGGGTCAGCTTTCCCAGCTCCTCTTGAAAGCAGTTGCTTCCAAGACACACACACTCCTCATTCTCCCAGGCAGGGCTACTCCATGCCCTAAGGTACTCCTGCATCCTAATTGGTTAGGAACTTAGTGGGGAAGACCCTCAAACACTATTAAGTCATCATCACTACCACCAAAAAAAGTGCTGAGCACTCCACGCATTACCCTACTAAACCAAGAAAAACGAGGCTTTGAAATGTCAAGGGACACACTGCAAACAAGACACCAGGAAGACGGTGGAACAGAACACAATCTGGGTTGGCCACAACTTTCTTTGGCTACATGCTCTTCTGTGTTCAGGGACAATCCTGGACAGATGGCTAATCACAGTCATCCTAATAAATAGTACAGACTTAAATATTACCTCTAGATGGCACAGAATTCTGAAGTTTGCACCAAGTGCTTAGCAGATTAACAGCTCCTTTTAAAGAAAAAATAATTACCTTCCTCGCTGGCACACTGCTGGAAGAGGGGACGGTCTTCCAGTGGGGAAGAATGCAAATCAGGTTCTTAAGACTGAACAGCAGAACTCAGCTCTGCCTCCCTCCGCTCTTGCACTGAAGCCCGCAAACCCACTCCAATTAACACTGCAGAAGTCTGGTCTTTGGGCAGAGAGCTCAACCATGAACTGATTAGCATCCAACTCCTGCCAAAGGCTCATTTGAGACATCTGATAGCTGAGAGAGATGGCCTAATGTGCAGATTAACTAGCCATTCCGTGAGGCCCTCTAAATTTTAGCCATATACGAAACTGGATCAACACAAAGCAACAATTGTCCTCCATAGTTATTCAGCTTCTTACAGAAACTCCTTCACACACTTAAGATTTATGCTCTCAGCTTTTATAGAGGGTGCGTGTAAGAAACATCCATTTAAACATTAAGGGCCTTTTGAGAAAGAACGGTTGAAAGTGCAGTGCGTGAGGTTACCCCTTGCCCCTGAAATGAAAAAGCATGTGAGAAATTTAGTGCCAAGAAAAAGTTTGTCTCCCTGAAAGAGTCTATGTTTTCCTTCCTCAGAAGAGAACTGTATAATCACATCTCTTTTTGTCTCAATTCTTCAAAACTTCAGAGGCAAATTCGGTAACTAATTCATCCCAACTACCTTGAGATATCTATTCTTGGACTTTTTTTTTTTTTTACCCCTTTTGATCTTGATTTTATTTTTATGACTCCTGCTTTGTGCTTCATTTTGCTAGGCAACTTAAATCTTTTTCCCCTTCAAAGAAGGACATAAATCCTAAGTAATGGAGGTCTTTTCTCACTCTTACACACACACACACACACACACACACACACGATGCTCCTGCCTAGTACAAGTGCTCCTGGACTCGCCAGCCCCACTCATATTATTGCTTTCACATCTTCCCCACTAACACAGCAGAGCTGGAAAGACCCCCACGTGTTGTACCCATTCGTTTACCTCAGCACAAAGCCCCCCAGCAAGTGGGTACAAGGACTGCCTGGCTCTTAGGACTCTACGCTTCAGCATGTAAGAGTGAAGCTGATTCCCAAGGTAAAAGATGTTCCCATGCAAGATGGCCATACTCAGGACAGACTTGAAGCCAGCACAAACCATAGCAGTAGTGGTTTGACAGTTCTGAAGACAGCTATAGTGCTCCTCCTCCTGTGTGCCCTCCTGCCACGAGTCTTTGTTCTCACTAAGGGGGGCCTTTTGCTACTCTTCTATTAAAGGGATTTCTTCCACTTCCTCTGAACATGGGTGGTCTCTGGATAGCTTTGACCAGCAACCTACTGATCCCAAGTATTGCTTTTAAGTGGTCTAGCAACTTCCATTTCCTGTTCTTGGAAGGAGCTGCCATGTAAGCTTCCCAGAAGGACGATCCCTGTGGAGAGATACATGTGAGTGGGACAAAGGCCCAGGAGCACCTTGACAAGTCTACAGGAAAGCCACTTAGCAGGGGGTCCCTAGGTCCCAAAGGTCCTACTGTCACATGTATTAGAGATTAACCCTACAGACTACTTCCCTGATCCTAAAAAAAAAAAAAAAAAGAATAGTGGCTTTCAGATGGTTAAGGAGCAGTACCTGATTCTTGGGGTTGTTGTGGGGATTAAATGTTTCATACATGAAAAGTCCTTAGTCCAGGGCTTTTAAGTGCTCAATGAATGGTAATTATTGTTTTTGCTCCGTCAAGTGGCAAAATAAAGTTTTGTGTTATACCTGCGTGGGGAAACAGCTTTCTTAAGAATGTTTCAGTGACATTATTCCACAGTTATATGACCTAAGATGACCTATATACTTGGCAGGCCACCTGTTTTTCTTTTTTTGTTTTTGTTTTTTGGTCATTTCTGAACCAGTATTGGGAAGAGGTGTCAAAATGTACTAATATACCAGTATTGGGAAATATTTTCAATTTTCAAAATATATCTTCGGAAGTAAAAAAAAAAAAAAAAGCCAGGAGCTTCAGGGAAATGGCTGCAGAATTCCAGGCACCAAGTGATTAGCAAGACAACAGAGATAGTTCCAGGGCCTTTTTCAGTATAAAGATAAGATTTCCCAAGGATGTGAGAGAATGCCATAAGCTTTCAAGAGATCCCAGACTCCGATAATCATGGGAGGATGCCATAAGCCTTCAAGAGATACCAGCTCCAATGATCAAGAGGGCGCGGATCTAGTTGGGTCAGAAGATTATTGGTATAAAATACTCCGGGTCCAGAAGCCTCCGGCGACTTCTTTTCTGGTCACCCCCTTATACTGTCTCGGGTTAGAGATAGTATAGGGCTGTATTAAACATATTAAACTCTATCTTTCCATCTTTGTAATAATAAACTCATTTAAGGTGTCAGCAAGAGTTCAGGCTAGTGTTTTATCTGTACCTAGTTCAGAACAAGAACCCGCAGCTACTGGAACAGTTTCAGGAGCATAACAGGGTCCCTGTAACAGTTCCCTCATCTGTAACAATTTCTGTTACCTCATATAGGCTACAAGGTGTGTGTGGCACGGAAGGCAGCTGTGTACAGTTATAGTTCTAGAGACAACCACTGAATCTGGCATGGAGATCCTGACTAAATGTCTGCTGCTGTGCTCTGTGCTCAGGCCCAACTCATCTCCTGAGAAGTGTCCAAGCAGCTGCGATGATGTGAGTCACAGGCCCGGGGAAGAAGGGGGAGGCCTGAGAGGAAGAATGCAGAAGGGGGAGGCCTGAGAGGAAGAATGCAGTTGTTCTTTTTTTTTTTTTTTTTTTGTAATACCACTTATACTCTTGGTAGGTTCATTTGTGTGCAAATACCTCTCCAGTATTCTACAACTTGAGCAATACTGCTTGTGATTCTAGTTTTTCACTGCATATATTTTAACATCAACCATGCGTCAGAACTGGTTTATTTACCCATTCAGCCAATATTTATGATGTAAAAAGCATTGGGGGAGGCTCAGGGGTCTCTATACATTAGCATCAGTCAGGGAAATGCAGTGATGATTTTCAGGACAATGGTGCTGGCACTCTGCTGGAAAATAAATGACAGAATCCTTAGGATAATAACTGAGCCTTTCCCACAATTTAGTCTCTTTATTTCTTCTCACTCTCTAGAGAACACAGCCACCAACAAATCCCTTCCAGTTAAAAGAGCCCAGGCTCTCCCAGAGCTCCCCCCACTGATGTCTGACAGTCCCTGTGCCTCCCCCAGGGCATGCCGGGATCAATACACCAGTACTTCAAAGCAGCCTTCAAATTGGAGTGCAGGCAGCACTTTCAAAAAAAAATCCTCCAGCGAGCTGGGGATTCAGAAGTTGGAGTGGGAGGGGGCAGGGAGAGGCTGCGCTGGAATTTGACAGTGCCACACAATGCACTGAGGATCAGAGCTGCGAGACAAATTCAGCTCCAGAGATGAAAAAATCTTCTTCGGTGCTGACAACATCTGTTTTATTTTGAAGGTTGCTAAGGAGAGTTCTAGCTGGGCCAACATTGTTCCAGCTCAGTACTTCATTGTGAATCTCCAGCACGAGGCTCAGATGGTTAGGAATGAAAGCTCTCCAGATAAACCTGGCTGCTTTTGCTTTCAGATATCAAAGGATCACTTTGCTAACCTCGAGGACTCACACCTGCCCCTCCCCACCAGTCACAATCGCAATTGCGCTGTGGCCTCTGCTTACTCTCCCCCTTCCCCTGCTGCCCCACTCACCAACTCCCCAGCTCAGCCAAATAAGTCTCATTAGGGACAAATGGCAAACACACCAGTAACCGAGTGATTTCCATCCGGACATAAGTCAGAGCCGAGCACGGGCTGCGAGTCATGGCAGGAGGAGGTTTAGCATCGACCCGGGAGGAAATCATCTGGCTTTGAAAGATCTGTTTGGCCTCCTCACAATCAAAGCAACACCAAATGCCTGCTTCGGGCTCCTAAGCACTCACAGGACCCGGAGGGAGAGGGAGGGAGATAAAGTTCAACACAGCAAAGAGCCTGGCTGGCCAGCCTGTCTCATCTTGGCAACAATGTGGAGGGAAAGTGAGGCTCTCCACCACCCACCTGACCCTCGACTCCCAAGCTTACTTGCAGCTAGTTATTAGCCATTAACAAAACTCAGGAAAAGTTGGCAAACATTCTGCCCAGTAGGAAAACAGAAGAAAAAAAGGCCTAAGAAAGATGAGCAGGTAGAAGAACATCTCCCACTGGCCGTGCCAATGACCTTTGCATATATAATAAAATGCAAAACTGGGCAACAAGCTGACTGATGCTGCACCTCCACCAAGGGGGGAGCCCAGCCTGAAAGCCCTGGGAAGACCCCGGAGAAGCAGCAGGGCTCCACGCATCACCGACACCTGCAAATATAGTCATCCTGGGATTCCAGGGCACAAAGGAAAGGGAAAATGCCTTCTTTTGGCTGCAGGAATTTTCTTTCTGCATTTGGGCTTTGGAAGTCCCCGGCTCCTGCCAGGGTGCACCTACGAGTCTAAGAATAGGAAGGGGAATGGCAGCTCTCCCTCCCACAAAGATCTGCTTCAAAGAGCCATTCAGCAGCACCCGACCCCGCAGACCCTGACAACAAAAGGAAACTATATTCTCTGAAATGAGGGTCTTGGAACAACTGAGGCCACATCATTTAAGTATTTCCCTCGCTTGCTGGGTTCTATTTCAGCAAGCTTTGCTTCGGGCCTCCAGCTTGGGCTCTACCTGAATTTAAAGGATGCTTGTCCAAGCATAAAGAGGGTCAGCATCATGCAGAACACACGGCACCCAGACCCCGCCAGAGCACTCATCCAGCCACAGAGGCACACAGCCATCCGCCCCGCCACTCACCGAGCCAGGTCACGCTCACGCCCACTGGGGCAGACATGGCCTCCGCCAGCTTGTGCCAGCTCCTGTTGTGTCCAGGTGCCCAGAGCGCCACGTGGCAGAAATAGTAGCCAGAGTTTTCTTTGCTAACGTCTCGGACCAGTAAGTGGTAGGAGCGTGCATCCACGTGACTCAAAGCCACGTGCGGAGAGCTGTGCACCAGCGAATCCCGGTCCAGCCGCGCCAGCACGTGCGGGGCAGGCAAGGTGCTGTCGCGTGTCCTGCTGAAGTACCATGTCACCTCAGCCCGCACCTCATCCACTCGGTCTGTTGTGATGTTGCAGGACAGGTCCAGCTCCTTTCCTTCAGCCGCAGAGACGTTCTTGGCCACGGTTGCTCGAAGAACTTGAAAATTAAAAACAAATGCATCTAAGTAGTCTGTATTATGTTGGCTCACTCTACCTTTCACCTCCCCTACCTGCCTCAGGCAGATCATCTCCTTCTAAGCTCTTGATTATGGCACTAAAATTAGAAGCCTTTGTATGGTTATAGGTGCTTGAGAAATAGTAAATGAACAAACTCACAAAACAGACTACATTTCTTTTTATTTCAAAAAGCAACTGACAGTAGCAAACAGTTATGCACATTTACTATACACAAGACAGTGTTCTGATTACTTTATAAATATTAATCCTTATGATAACCCTATGAGGTAGGTGCTATTCTTAACTATTCTTATCCGCATGTTACTGACAACCAAACCAAAGCACAGCAAACTTAAGGAACCTGCCCCAGGCCACTTAGCTAGTAAGTGACAGAGCTGGGATCCGATCTACATGCCTGCTTCTAGAACCCCTATTCTTGACTGCTAGGGTACTGTCTGTTGAGCCTCACAAAACTAGAGTTACATTTTGTCCACGGGTACAATAAAACTTGAATGATTTTACTGAAAAATAGTTCTGATAGGTGCTTAGGAGTCAGTCTGGGCTTGAGACTGGAAGGGAGGAGGTGAAGTGAAACCAATTTCCAAATAAAAGTGGAAAATCCTAGGCTGGGGATATAGCTCAGTGGTAGAGCACTTGCTTAGCGTGTGCGAGGCCCTGGGTTCCATTCCCAGTGCTGAAAAAAAAAATCTGAAACAGAAGAGCTGGGAAAATGAAACCGAGTAATTTCCCTTTTGAATCAATTCTTTGAAACGTAATGTATTTAGAGTGGCATTCATTTCATCAGGATGCCCATCTAAAAGCCGAGCGTACAACATGTATTTCCCCCCTCTGTGGTGCCGGGGATGAAATCCACAGGAGCATTCTACCTCTGAGCTACAAACCAGCCCTATTTTATTATTGTATTTTGTTTAGACTATGCATGTTACTGCCCTCTCATAGTATGGGTAACTGAAAGTAGACTATATTTAGATAAAATTCTGAAGTATTTGGTGCCATGACTCAAGGCAAATCTACTTTTAGCATTCCCCTGTCAAAGCTTTTTACCTGAAAACATTTTACTCAATTCAGGGGAGTGTGTGTGTGTGTGTGTGTGTGTGTGTGTGTGTGTGTTAGAACCCAGGGGCTTTTCTACCTCTAGGCTATACTCTCAGACCTATTTTATACTTTATTTGGAAACAGGGTCTCACTAAGTTGCTGAGAGCCTCACTAAGTAGCTGAGGCTGGCTTTGAACCTATGCAAAGCCTCCCAAGCCCGGGAATTACAAGCATGTACCACCATGCCTGGTTATTCGGGGGATTTTTAAAAAGAAGTTGGACATGTGTAATCAAAATAGGACAACATCCAGCTTGGGATAGTGCTCTGGGAACAAATTACTTTGATGGTAAAATAGCAAATATCTCGCAGAGGATTTGAGTGGAGGCACAGCCCTGGCCTTCCTGCAAAAGCCACTCAGCACTTGTTCCGAGAACTCCTGACTGGGAAGCCCAGCTCAGAGGAGAGCCAACCCCAAAGCCAACGCCCTCTGGCATACATTACTTCCATAGAAATATTTCCAAAGCCTGACAATACTTTAAACATCCACTTTGACAGACTACAGAAAAGGGAGGTGGCCATAGGATTAGAAAATGTAATTTACGAATTCAATTTCACTCTCCATCTACCCTCCAAATTCTTCCTCTTCCCTCACCCTGTTGAAAGGACCAAAAGTCATCTGAGGGCATCTTTAGAAGGGATCCATGGAAGCGGTCACCCTGAGCCGGCTCTGCAGTTTGAACCACCCACATACAATGCTTGTGGCCAGAGACCCTTAAAATTACCTTCTGGAGAGGTAAAATGTGACTTGGGAGGGTGTCGGCTCAGAAAGAAAGTACTCATCATGCAGCTATAGACTTTATAAGTTGAGAAAATGATTTATTGGGCTCTAAAAATATTGGTAGACATATTCAAGGAGTTCGCTTTATAATCTGATCTGCACAATTGGCTTAATATCCTGCCATATCACTAACCATAGTCCCCATACATTCTGGACTTGGAGGTTTACTGCTGGGATACAGGATGGAGAAGGCTAAAGGGAACAAAGAAGGATTCCTAATGCAAGAGGGGATTCAGGAAAAGCCTGGGGTGAAACAGGCATTCTCTCATGGACTCTAACTCATGCTGTCAATTAGACACTAAGACTTGCATCAGCCAGACCTCCCTGTGGCAGGGGTACCACCACACAGGGAACATAGCTTCGATGTCTACGTGGCTCTGCGCTGTTTATAATGACAGAGCAGCCAAAGCATCTCAGTAGCTAGCGAGGGACAGTGCAAGTGATGAGGAGACGAGAATGGCATAGGCAAGTATGGTTCTCAGCCTAGGGTCTGCACAGCAAATTCAGGGAGTCTGGAAATTTGTACGGGAAAAATTTACTTTTTATTAATTAAATAAACCTTCAAGAAAGCATCTCTGCTGGGCGTGGTGGTGCACATTTGTAATCCCAGCATTCGGGAGGCTGAAACTGGAGGATCGCTGTTTGCGGACAGCCTCAGCTACTTAGTGAGGACCTGATTCAAAATAAAAGAATGAAAAATAGGGCAGGGGGTGTAGCTTGGAGGTCAAACGAATGTCTGTGGGTTCCACTCCAGACCCACCAAAAAAAAAAAAAAAAAAAAAAGAGAAAGCATCTCTACCCATTGTGAAAGTAAGCAGCAAACAAACCCTTTGCCCTGGCAGAAATCACAGATATTTTCATATTACATTACTGGTTGCAGATATCCTGAAAAGTGATTATATTTGCTGCTACCTTGAAATTATAATAGCAGCTAGGCTTGCCATTATATCATATTATTAATGTGTTAATAAAGCACAAAATTATTACAAATTTGTCTTAAAAATGTTTTGATAACTCTTTGAATATAATTGTTGTCCTCTGTGATCTTGTGTTTTATACTTAAGAATTAAGACAAATGTTAATTCTGAGAAAGGTCTGTGGGTTTTAAAAGACTGTCAATGAGGCCCAAAGTAAAAAAATATTATGAACCTTCCGTCTCAGATGAGAGCGAGATGTAGTACGTGCCTAATGGGCTCAGTGTTCCATGTCTTAACCTTATACCTAGAGATACTATGGGTTTTGTGGTGTATCTAAAATAAAAAAAACACCTTTATAACTGAAATTTCTGCATAAAATGATTAACTTGCTGCAAAGCTGAGAGTCTTAACCTTCCTGCCTCATTAGAACAGTTGTTCCATGAAAGCTGAAAAGCTGGAGGTTTTGTACGGCAGCTTCCAGATAGGTTGCTTTTGCTAAGGAAGGTGTCCGAGGGGTAAAGTGGTAGCTCAGTGGAAAAGCACTTGCTTAGCGTGTGCTGGACCCTGGGTTCCATAACCAGCACTGTATTAAGAGAGACCAGAGCTCATCTACAAAGTGGTTTCTGCAGCCAGAGGCGCCAAGATTGACCTCAATGGGCAGCTCCTCTCCTTGAAGGGCACCACCAGGAAGCTCAGCCTTGCTCTTCAAACCCACTTCTACTGAATCCTCCTGTGTGGTGGCACAAATGCAGAGGAAGCGCTCGGGACAGAGCTGCTTGCAGAACAGATGCTCACTGTGCGCACTGCTTCCTGCTTTCCTTCCCATCGGAGCAACAGAGCAGCCACTCTCACACTCATGCTCAGGAAATGAGTCCCGCCAAGGTCTTCCCAGTTTAAAAAACAGGAGGCAGCAGCAATGTACTCTGAGATCTGCAGCTGTCAGACTCCCAGCAAACCCAGGCCAAGTATCCAGCGCCAGCAATGGCACTACCTTGCGATGGGCCCCTTACACGCTGTCTCTGTCAAAGCTGCATCCTCCACGGGGCCTGGGACTGGGCCTTGTGCACCTCTTTCCCCAGGACCCTGCCCAGAACTGAGCACACTGTTTGTTAAACTGTGAGTTAGTAAAGGCTTTTATTTTCCTCTGTCCTTGTGTATTTTCTAGCATATTTTTTCTACTTCCTTAATTATTCTGTAGTTGGAGTAAGGGGTCAGAAAGAAAGCGAGCTGGGCATCGTGACGCATGCTCGTAATCTCAGTACTTGGGAGGCTGAAACAGGAGGATCGTGGGTTCGCAGCCAGGCTCAGCTACTTAGTGAGATCCTTTGCAACTTAGTGAGCCCCTGTTTCAAAATAAAGGATAAAAAATAGGGCTGGGAGTGGGAATGTAATTTGGAGGTAGAATGCCCCTGGGCTCAATTTCCAGTAGTGCAAAAAAAGAAAAGAAAAGAAAAGAAAAGGTGGATTTCCAGTTGACAGGACAAAAACTTCTTATACACACCCAGTGCTGCTGGTCACTCAGGGCTATATATGACACAGGAAGCAAGAAGAGGCTCAGAACTCCTCTGAGGGGCCCCAAGGGCAGGCCTAGAGCATGAAGGATAGACACCAGGTTTGGGGTTGAGCCAGACATACTTGCCAACAGCTGTGAGGAAAGGCAGGCAACACCAAATGGGACAAAGCCCGGGAGCAGGTGTGGCCAGATCCGCCCCAGAGCCCCCTGAACGCCAGGTGGGCCTTCACTCTGGGAAGGATTTGTGTGAGAAGTACCTTAGTATAATGTATGTTTGTGCTGCAGTTTCCATGTGTACAAGTTCAGAGCAATGCAGCTGCCGGACAAAACTACAGCACACAGCTCAAAACAGATGCATCCGTCCCCAAACTATCAAGACCCTCCAGCTCCCTCACCCTCAAGGGAAGGCTTCACACGAGTGGCAGAAAGAGTCAGAGGTAAAGATGCAACTCCCTGACCCAGTTCTTTACACCATTACTGACTGCAAAATAAGAGGCAGTCTACAACACATGGTTTCCAGCTCACCTGTTGGCTGCATCACCACGGAAGCGACTTCCACGGCCTTTTCTTGGATTTCCTGCCAGTTCCCCTGCTCCGCGATCCACTCGCTGACCACACACCTGTAGGAGCCCTGGTCGGCGGACAGCGCCCGGGACACGGAGAGGCGGTAGGCGTCGCTGCCGGCCGTGTCGAGGCGCACGTCCCCGCTGTGGTAGCGCTGCTCGTAGCCGGGGCCCGGGTGGAACCTGCCCTCGTGCGTGAGGGCCAGCACGGCCCGGCGTGTGGGGCCCCGGTGCAGCTCCCACAGCAGCGCCAGGTGCGTGTGCAGCGGGGAGGTGCTGGAGGCCACGCAGCGCAGCTCGAAGGGCTCGCCCTCCCGCAGGCTCAGGCTGGGCGGTGGCCGTGCGCTGGGGCCCACGTGCAGGGCATCGGCCAGCACTGCAGACAGAGAACACCCGTCAGCCCACTGGTCATGGCCCTGGGACCCCCGCGGCCAGGGCCGGCACCTACCAGGGCTCTAGCCTTGAGCCATGCCCATGGCTGCCAGGGAGAAAGGGGGGTGACAACTGGACCTTCCAGGTGGAGCTGACATGGGAGGTCGACAACTTAGAGAAGGTGAATTCCTAGGACAGTGCCCAACATCCTAAGTAAATGGGTTTAAGTGTCTAAATATGGCTTTGTTAGGACACGAGGCCACAGTAGGAAGCTCACAGAGTCTGGGATGAGGCCACCTTTGAAGAGTCAAAGCAGCATGATTTGCAGGGGGAAGGATGACAGGAGCTGCTCATGACCTGGGAACAGCGCCCGAATGACCAGGACAGGCAGGAAAGGGAAGCAGAGGCTCATCTCAATTGACGAGGGCCTACTGGAAGACGAGGCACTTCCAGAGTCCAGTAAAGGGGGGCAGAGGTCAAGGAAGTGCTGGTGAGTGCTGCTTAGGAAGAAGTGCTAAGCAATTACTGGTACTCTGGTGACTAGAGCAGAGCCTGCTACCCAGGCACAGGGAAAATCTATCATGCTTCTCTAGGAGCTGGATAAGAGGGCCCTCAAATGGTCTTGCTCATTTACTGGTTGGTGCTGTGTGATTTTAAGCAAGTTCATCACCTCTTTGGTTTTCCCCTTAATTCCACATTCAGAAACTAATTCGGTGTCCTTGAGAAGGGACTATTCTAGATAACAGGAAAAACAGCTACATCTATAAAAGGATGCATCCCAAAGATCCATTCCTTCTAGAAAATGAAGGCAATGACCTCTGGTACATCTATCAGTCTCTGAGCTTGGGCAACCTGACTCAGTTTTCAAGGCCAGTTCACAGAGCATGGAAGAACAGTTTCAAGATCCATGGCAGGAGACCCTGGACCATGAGGATTCCTGCCAGTCCCTCTATGGCCAGGCATCTGTGTTCCTGAGCCAAGAAAAGCCTCCCCTTGCTTCTCCTGCCTTCTAAAATCTAGAGAAGCACTGAAACCTGGGAAGGGGGGATTCTCCTGCCGCCGTCTATCCTCCAAGAGAAAGGAGGACGAGTCTCACCCAATGGAGGGCCAAGAGGCTGCCTTATGTAACAGTAACAGAAGAACATTTTATATCACTTACTTCTAATAACACATTCAGGATTTTCTATAGATATAAAAGAAAGGCAGATTTGAAAGGATTAAACAGCCATGTATATTAAGTAGATTAATTAAGTAGGCATTAATGGACATGGCTATTTCATCCCTTTATGAATTTCTAGTGAAGGGACAGGATCTTGGATGGAAGGTTCTACCAAACATCACAGTGGGAATAGATGCCTGACCAACCCTCTTTACATTCTCATATCCATTTTCTCCTTTCCTGATAATTACAAACATTCCTAATCTTTGGGGAATAGATCAGCCCACAAATAAATGCATAATTAATAGCAATAATAAACAATAATGTTTCTATTTTGTCAACCTCTAATTAAAATGGTTAGGTCTTGCTCATTTACTAACTAACAGTATACGATTTTAAGCAAGTGATTAACCTACACCCCCATTCTTCATCCATCCACCCTGAGCTATCTTCTTCACTGTGTTCAGAGAATTGAATGTGTGAGTAAATCTAAAAGAACTTGAAAGATAGAAAAATAAACCAAAAAATTAGAATAAAATAAAAACCCAAGACATTTCAGACATATAAGGTATTATTCTTGGCATGGCCAGGCCGATGAGCTAGCAGTGACCAGATCATTCTTTCTTTAGATATACTCCATGCAACTTTTAGTACAAACAGGTATTTAAGCCATGAAGGTCATCAGGCTGAGGGTATAGCTCAGTGGAAGAACATTTGCCTAGCATGTATGAGGTCCTGGGGGCAGGTGGGGGGGGGAGAGAGAGAGAGAGGAGGGGAGAGAGAGAGAGAGAGAGAGAGAGAGAGAGAGAGAGAGAGAGAGGAGGGAAGAGACAGAAAGGTAGGTAGGTCACAAAGATATGAATTTGGATGTACCAAAGAGCTGACCATCACTCTCGTGACCACCGGTTTCTCCTAACTAACCACTGAGTGCTTGCTATTGGCACAGCTCTAAGGGCTGGCACATGCTAACTTGCTTTCCTTGTGTGCTTTGACGTGGGTACCATGGAACCGAAAGGATACTGAGGCATGTTAACCGGCCCACAGTCTTCTAGCTGACAAATGAGAGAGTCCACAACTGGACAGAGTACAGCAACCCAGCTGTGGAGCTGAACTCTTTCCCACCACTCGGTGCTGCCTCTAGCTCGCTGGCCATGGGATAGCCCAGAGCCATACTGGACAGAAGGGAGGGGCATTCATGGCCACCTCGCCCATCCTCTGCCTTTAACCAGGTAAGACACTAGGCTTCCACTGGGCAGGGGAGCTGCCTCTAGACAAGGTCACCATAGCTGAGTGGCAGAGGAAGGTCTGGCTCTGGCATGCTGATCCCATCAAGACCGTACCTTTAACCTGCACCGTGTCTTCGTAGTTGCCCTGCACGGTGGCGTCTGTGCTGGGGGTGGAGCACTTGTAGTGACCTTGGTCTGAGGACTGCACATTCCTTATGTGG
The DNA here is from genome assembly GCF_963383645.1 of Muscardinus avellanarius. Lineage (NCBI taxonomy): Eukaryota > Metazoa > Chordata > Mammalia > Rodentia > Gliridae > Muscardinus > Muscardinus avellanarius. The sequence goes on along the minus strand of NC_137788.1, from coordinate 105,988,918 downwards.
AGCTCCACCGCGTCATTGGCAGTCCGCCTCAGCAAGATCTCGCCCCTCTGCAGCCGTTCCCGGTACAGTTGGGCAGGGAAGCCCACCTCCCAAGTACTCGCCAGCTCCACAAAGCTGGTCCCTGAAGAGGAGAAGCTCCAGTCGAAGTTCTGCTCACTGGGGCCATCGTAGTCACTGACGTTGCAGGGGATGACCAGCTCGGTGCCCACCACCCGGACCAGGGTTCCTGCAGGGACTCTCACCACACGCCCACGACACACAGCTGCAATGACAAGGGACAAAAGGCAGGGTTTTAGTCGTGGAACATCTTCCCGGTGTGAACGGGGTGACCCCCAGGTTGCTCCTGCTCGGTCTGGAACAGAACCACTGGGGAAATGGGTGTCTGCAGAAGGAGGTTAAACTGTCCCTAGAACGTGAGCAAGAATGGGACCCTGAACCGAGCACCTCTCATGCTGCCAATTTCCAGCTTGACAGGGAGGAAGAACAAGTATTAGAAGCAAGGTAACCATAAACCTGAGTAGCACTGGCCCTCCCGTTACTATTGAACATACCAGCTCCGCTCAATGGGATGTAGAAATATTTTAGATTCTTAGTGAAAGAAAAAGGACATTGCTAACCAAGTATTTACACTTCTGCCTGCCCAGTTTCAACCCTCATCCCAAGAGACCATTCCCTGGGGCTTCTGAGACCTGATTTACACTGATGGATGCCAATTTTTAAATCTTAGAATGGCCTGCTGATAAAATGATTTAACTCCTGTTATCTGACATTGCCTATAAATTAATTTTAAAATATGATGATCCTACCAACTATTAATTTTCTATTTTCTGGCTCATTTCCTTCTCTCTACTCTTCATCCTGCTCTACGTGCAGCATGAGGATGGAGAAGCATAAAGGGAGGGAGGCTGGCTGGTGGCTGGCACTGTGGGATTGCAGCAGCTTGCCTGGGGACAAGCCCAGGGTTCACTGGGATCCCTCCCCCAGAGCGTACGAGCCACAGGCCGCCCTGGCAGGGCCCTAAGGGACCTGCGCCTGCGAGTCCTTCTCAGAAAGCTCCTTGCGGTGAACGTCAGCGTGATTCTGTAGTGTGTCTACTACCTGTGTCCAGCATTTCAATTCAGACCAAATGACTGTGTATGGCTCTTTTTTTTTTTTTTTTTTCGTGGTGGTACTTGAGCTACACCATCAGCTTTCTTTTTTCTTTTTAATTTTTGAAACAGGGTCTCACTAGGTTGCTGAGAATCTTGCTATGTTGTAGGGGCTGTCCTTGAATCTGCAATCCTCCTGTATCAGCCTCCCAAGTACTAGAATTATAGGTATGTGGCACCACTCCAGCTGTACGGCTCCTTCTTAATGTTCAATAAGATGTAGCAGGCAATGGTTGAACTATGTCCTCCCCACCCCAGATTCGCAGGTTGAAATCCTAGCACCTTTTCCCCCCTGACTTCAGAATGTGATCTCATTTAGGAAAAGGGTCATTTCAGATATAAGTAGTTGAATGCGGTGAGGTCATTCAGGAGTGAGGGGGCCCCTCACCCAATGAAGGTGTCCTGACAGATGGAGGAGTTTGGACATAGACACACACACAGGGAGAACACCATGTGTCAACGAAGACAGAGATCAGGGCGACGTGTATGCAAGCAGGGGAGAGAAGGACTGGATGCTGCCAACACCTGCATCCTAGGCTCCCAGCCTCCAGGACCGAGGCAAAGGGCTCCTATCGTCTAAGCCACCTGGGCTGTGGGCCCGTTGTGGTGGCTCTCATCAACTAATGCACCAGTGTTGCTTGTTTGCCACTGTTTCAATTCATGTTTTGTAAATCGTGGGTTGCCATCCATTTAGTGAGTTGTGAAATGAATTTATACTGGTTGTGAACAGAGATGTGTGCTTTTTAAAATAGAATTTTAAATGAACTGAAACTATTAGAGTGCATTGCATGTAGTAAGGGGTAAATATTGCTTTATTGTATTTTGTTAAATAAACAAAGGTACATGTGTATTAGATTATGAGGAAAACCTAGTATCTAAATTTGGATCAGGGTTTAAAAAAAGTCAAGAGAGATTTTAAAAGCTAGCTCTAAGCCAAGTGTGGGTGGCACAGAGTACTTGGGAGGCTGAGATAAGAGGATTGAAAGTTCAAGGCCAGCCTCAACAATTCAGTGAGACTTTCAGACCCTATTTCAAAATAAAAGTAAGCTGAGTGTGGTGGCACACACCTGTAATCCCAGTATGCGGGAGGCTGAGACAGGAGGATCACAGGTTCAAGACCAGCCTCAGAACTTAGTGAGACCCTGTTTCAAATAAAAATAAAACAGGGATGGAGGTGTAGCTTAGGGGTAGTATGCCTTGGGTTCCATTCCCAGCAGCACAAAAATAAATAAACAATAAAATAGGGCTGTGTGTGTAGCTCGGAGGCAGAATGCCCCTGGATTTAGTCCCTACTACAAAAAAAAAAAAAAAAAAAAAAAGCTCTTATTTTTCTTCACCCATTACTATTTTCTTTAATGCAAAAGGAAGTATCCATACAAGAGAAATAGTGACTGAGGACAGTGGGGGTTCTTAGCAGGGGACTGACTATCCCCTGCTCCTAGCCCAGCTGGGACAGATCCAACCATTCTCCTTAAAAATAAAGTTACAAGCCAGGAATGGTGCACACACTTGTTATCCTAGCATTTGGGAGGCTGCAACAGGAGGATCATGGTTCATGGACAGCCTCAGCTACTTAGAGAGGTTCTTTGCAACTCAGTGAAACCCTGTCTCCAACTAAAGAATAAATAATTGGGCTGGGGATGTAGCTCAAAGGTAGAATGCCCCTGGGTTCTATCTCCAGTACTATATAATAAATAAATAGGTAGCTAAATAAATAAAGTTATGGGTGCTGGCGACTTGGCAGAACTATGGGTCACACATCTTCTCATGGAGAATAGTTGAACTAGCCCCAGCCCCTACTGGGTGGTAGAGCTGGAATATGCAGCTTTCCTTATAAGGCAGCTCAGTGCCCACAAGATAACACCCACGACCTCACACCTATTTCTTCAGGCAAAGATGCTCGGTGCTCCAAGCAGCCCTAATTGCCCCTCAGATGGGGCTGGCCCTGCACCTCAGGCCCCAGGGATGGGCGGTGGGGCTAGGGTAAGTCAGAATTCTCCAGAAAGACACATTTGCACCCAGTGGGACCAAGGTGCTACAGATATGGTTTTCTCTAAGCTACACTGCTCTTTGAGGAAGCCATCTACAGAAGACAGCGAGGCCAGTAACACCTGGACCACAGAGGTGGAGGAAATGTACCTGGGTAGCCTGGTGGCAGCATCAGAGCTACTGGGCTCAGCACACCTCTAGAACGCTTTTCACACGCTTAGGCACATGCGCCAGCTCACACACCTTTCTCTCTCTCTGGATGTGTCAGTTTCTTGCAATTCCGCTCACTTTCCTCCAATGTTTCTTAAGCTAATTTCTGTCACTGGTAACTCAAAGAGCACTACAATAATATACAATTCTACCCAGTAGTGACAAGTCTTGGAAGCCATCCTCACCACTGCTCACAAAGGAAAGAGGCGATCATGTTTTGACATTTAGTTTTAGAGGCAGCCAGACACTTCTGAATCTTCCGAGACCTTCCAGGGGGAAACATCATGGAGGTGACCCTCCAGGGTAACTGTCTGGTCTCCTGGAGACTGCAGCCACCATGCTCCCAGGTGCTGTGATGAGGATTAAATGAGCTGATGCGCCTCGGGACCTGCGGTGATATGCAAGGTGGGCGGCCTTTTAGAATAAACTTGACCATAATCATTCACCTGGCTTCCCTGGCAAGGTTTACAGAGGAACTGCCAAGTGTATAAATCTTTTCTATTCCCATCCCTCATCAAGAAGCTGGCTCGCAGGACCTTCAGGCATGAGACTGTCTTTATTCCTCGTGATTAGAGCTTTGGAAACAAATCCAGCTCCTTGTCTCAACTCTTCAATCTATCTTTCACATGGCTGCCAAATCATCTTTTTAAGCACGCAAATCCTATGTCACTGCGTGATCAAAAGTCTTCAGTGGCTACTTACCACCTTTAAGACAAAAACTATCCCCAGCTACCTCACTGCAGCCACTGTGGTCCAAGCCACCATCCTCCTCACTAGCCCTGCTGCAACAGCCCCTGACTGCTCTCCTGCCTTTCCACTCAATGTAAAGTGATCTTTAAAAAGTCAAGTTCAAGTTAGGTTATCTACTACTCAAATCATTCCCTTTCTTCCCCAGATAAAAGCCAAAATGTTACAGAGGCCATCAAGGACTTGTGGGACCTGGCCCTCGTGTTTCCTGAACCTCGCATCCTGCTCCTCTCTCCCCGCTGTACCCACCAGCCATGCTGTCCTCAAAGGTTTTCTGAACAAGGCAGATTCACTCCAGCCTTGAGGACCTGGCACATTTCTTTAGCCCACAACCTTCTCTGCAGACACTCAACCCACTGGCTCCTTTGGGGGTGGGGTAATGGGGACTGAATCCAGGGATGCTCTACCTCTGAGCTATAGTCTTGGCACTGTTTTAGTTTGTGTTTTGAAACAATGTCTCCCTAAGTGGCTGAGGACCACTCAAAGTTGCTGAAGCTGGCCTCAAACCTGTGATCCTTCTGTTTCAACCTCCCAAGTACTGAAATTACAGGCGCGCATCATCACACTCGGCCCAGCATCACCTGCTTAATGAGGCCTTTCCGGAACCCCTATAATGGCAACCCCCCTCCATTTTTGTTCCTAGCAAAATTTCTTCTCAATCATTACTAATATGCTTGTATGTACTCTTACATACTTTTTCCATTATGTGTTGCCTGTGTCTTCCCACTAGAATGTAATTCTCTGAGTAGTGATCATTTTGTCTCTCATTTACTGCTGAATGCTAGTGTCTAGGACATGACCTGGTACACAGGAGTAGTTCAATAAATATTTGCTAAACTAATGAAAGAACAATAGATGTATAAAGGGTCACTCAAGATCTGGCCCACGACTGCCACTCCGGGTGGATCTCCTGCCATTCCCCCACCCCGTAATGCTTATACGTCAACAAAACCACCACCTTGGCTTTCTGGGAACGCCATGCTGTCTGGCACTCCAAGGCCTCTGCTACCGTGCCTCCTGCACCAGGAGTATCTTCCCGGAAACCCTCTTGCAAGAGGGTTCACCTGGTGCCACTCCTGGGTGAAGCCCCACCCGCCACTCGGGTCCTCCTAACTCCACATGCAACTCAATGTGCAGAAGTACCTCTGACAACAGCAACGTTACAGTGCCGCTGGGGGAAATAAAGCAGATATGAACAGATGCTTGAAAGAGCACATTCTAATCTAAAAAGACATAAACCTGAGACACGTCTTGCATGAAAAACTGGAATGCCCCCTCATCCGTGGAAATTAAGATTTAAAATTTTGGTAACAGAATTTCAACTTGCTACCAGCAATCTGGTATTTTGTACAGATTTCCTTTAATATTGTTAAATAACAGCTAATGATACTTAAAAATAAATGTAGCTTGCAAAAAAGAAAGCATATGGTGCTTCTCAAATAAAAAAGAATATCTACATAGCCACACATTGCCTTTTTTTTTTTTTTTTTGTCAAAACCTTTTGTAACAGCTGATAACTTGAGGGGAAAAGAAAAATTTCCCCTGGTTTCCCAAGTTCTACCAGTGTGTTTTAAGGATCTCAACCACTTCTCTACATACACTGTGTTAGTGTAATGCCTCATAAAAATGTCTTTAATGACTAACAATTTAAAATGATCGCTTCATTTGTTTGTAGGAGGGGTCAAAATAAAAAATAACTTTCATATGGAAACTATTTTGCAAGAGGGGTTGCACCCACAGGCATTCTACCTCAAAGCTACACCCCCAGTCCAATTTTATTTTTATTTTGAAACTGGGTCTCTCTAGGTTGATGAGAATCTCACTCCTTGCTGAAGCTACCTTCAAACCTGCAATTTCCCTATCTAAGCCTCCCAAGTACTGGGATTATAGGCATGTGTCACCACGCCTGGCTGGAAACCCATTTCTTTTTCAGCTTTAAAAGTACTTTCAGAAAGCTGAGCATGATGGTACACACTTGTGATTCCAGTACTTGGGAGGATGAGACAGGAGGATCACAGGTTTGAGGACAGCCTCAGCAACCTTGTGAGGCCCTCCACAATTTAGTGACACCCTTTTTCAAAATGAAACATAAAAATAGGGCTGGGATGTTACTTGAGGCAGAATGCCCCTGAATTCAATCCTCAGCACTACAAAAGAATAAAATAAAAGTACTAGGAAAGCTGGGTATGGTGGCCCATTCCTGTAATCCCAGCACCTAGGAGGTTGAGACAAGAGGATCACAGGTTTGAGGCCTACACCTCAGCAACAGAGCAAGATCCTGTTTCAAAGTGAAAAAAATAAAAAAATAAAAAGGGCTGGGGCTATAGTTCAGAGGTAGAATGCCCCTGAGTTCAATCCCTAGTACCAATAAGTTAAAAAAAAAAAAAAGCATTATTGAAGCTGGGTGTGGTGGCGCACACTTGTAATCTCCAGTATTTGGGAAGCTGTGACAGGAGGACTACAGGTTCTTAGCCAGCCTCAATTTAGCGAGGCCATCCACAACTTAGTTAGACCCTGTTTCAAATTGAAGAATAAAAAATAGGGCTGAGGGTGTGGCTCAGAGGTTAATGTCCCTGGATTCAATCCCCAGTACTGCAGGGAAAAAAAAAAAAAGCTTTATTGAGGATACTGCTATGTTATGTTGTATTGTAACAATCTAACAATCCATCTGATAAAATTCCATTAAAATTTAGTATCAGAGGCAGGCATGGTGGTGCATGTGTGTAATCCCAGTGCTTGGCAGGCTGAGACAGGAGGATCGCACTGGTTCGAAGCCAGCCTCAGCTACTTAGTGAGGTTCTCAGCAATTTAATGAGACCCTGTTTCCAAATAAAATATAAAATAGGTCTGGGAGTGTAGCCTGGAGGTAGAAGGACCCTGGATTTCATCCCCAGCACCACACACACACACACACACACACACACACACACATTTAGTATCAGAAAAAAAAAATACCTGCTCATAGACCATATACATTATTACAGAAAGCAAGAACTACATAGGTATCTCTTACCTCTCAGGTCAGTTACCACAGCCTCAGAGGATTTCTAATTCTCCAAATAAAACAAGGGTGCCTAAATATCATTTTTATCCAATATTATTAAGGCTTCTATGCCAAATCAGTAATAACTCCATTTACTATGCAGCCAGGGGTCACGCTGTAGTGCTCTGATTAGATTAGACCATCTTAGGTAAGTCTCAATACCCTCCACCTTCTACTTTCATTGCCCTCTAATTCCTATATTTAAAAAAATCTGCCTAAGCCTACAAAAAAAAAAAAAAAAAAAAAGAATACAACTGTCACTACTAACCTCATCTCTCTTTATTCCAACTTCCCACTCCTCTTTTCTCCCAGCAGATATAAAATTCATGGTTCTTTTTGTAGCTCGGCTTTAAGGAAGATCAGTATTAAATATGACACTCAACTATGAAAACCACTCCCAGTTTAAACTTCTAATAATTATCTCCTTTTCTACCTTCTTCTGTCTTCCCTACTGCCTTTGTACTTTTGACCTTTTACCTTATTTTCAGGTTGTCACCACACATGCCTGTGTATTTCATCATAAATTGCCTAAAGACTATGGGGAGGGGAACGGATTAATATACATTTGAAAAGACTAATCATTGAAATTTTCCCTGCCAGATTTTTGCTCTCTGCTATGATAAAGTAGCTTGTATAGGATCAATTCCCCCTCTCAAAGACACTACAAAAGACAGACAAAAGTCAGGGTACTTGACTGCACTGGTGAGTAATCAAGATGGTCAGGCTCAAGGGACCAAGACCACTGCAGCACAGGGAGGCAGACTCCGCCATGTCCACTGCTTGTTCCCTTAAGAAATTAGCCAATTTCCTAATGTGGTACAGGCCAGACACCAACTAGAATTCAGTAACTCCAAGCTTCCAGTACCTCATAAGGCTAATAACACAACTCTGAAGTGCAGAGACACTAAGAAAGTGGGCGTTTGAGAAGCCAAGATCCTATGAAAATAAGCACCAGCAGAGAAGTGAGCTTGACACAGGACACTGCTTTTCCCCTCAGGACAGCTGATATCATGAAGGATGGGCTGTGGGGTTGGCCAAGTGGCTGAGCCTAAAATCTCACAGAATGGGAAAACAAAAAACTGAAATTCTTAGTCCACAAAAAAAGGCGGACATCAGTAAACACCAACCAAGGTTTGGAATAAGAGCAAAGCTCTTCACACAATTAGCTCTCGTAAGTCTAAAAGCATCTCAGCTCCTTATTAGAGTAAGGTGAGCTTCTCTTACCTCCATTGGCCTACCATGAAAAATTTTATCTTTTGGGGAAGAACATAGCATCATATACAGCCTCTACATTTTTTCAGTGTTCAAGGACAACTTACCAGATATTCCAGAGGACTAAACACAAAAAAAGAAAAAAGGAAGAACAATAGAAACAGATCTGCAAGAATCCAGATATTAATCAGACATAAGCATTAAAATGACTATGGCTAACTGACTAAAAAAAATAGAAAATATGATTTCATACCATAAACAGAATCTCTTAAAAATAATCAAATAGAAATTCTAGAACTAAAAAAAGCAGTTAGTACAAGCAATCAAAGCTGAAGTGTAAAGAAAGGATAAAAAAATATTGAGCCAGGTGTGGTGGCACACACTTGTAATTCTAGTACATGGGAGGCTGAGACGGGTTTGCAGGTTTGTGGCCAGCCTCAGCAACTTAGTGAGGACCTCTGCAACTCAGTGAAACCCTATTTCAAAAAAAAAAAAAAAAATAGGGCGGAGGATGTAGCTTGGAGGTACGATGCCCACAGGTTCATCCAGGTATGGTGAAGTGTGCTTGTGTACCCCCAGTATTTGGGAGGCTGAGACAGAAGGATTGCAGGTGCCCAGCCAGCCTCAGCTACTTAGTGAGGCCCTCTGCAACTTAGTATGACCCCGTTTCAAAATAAAGAATAAAGCCGGGTGCTTGAATCCCAGCATTCAGGAGGCTGAGACCAGAGGATCATGGTTCGCAGACAGCCTCAGCTACTTAATGAGGCCTCTGCAACTTAGTGAGATCCTATTTCAAAATAAAAAATACAAAATAGGGCAGGAGGTATAGCTCAGAGGTCAAATGCCCCTGGGTTCCATCCCCAGACCCACACACACACAAAAAAAAAAGAATTAAAAAATAGGGTTCAGGGTAGAGCTTAGAAGTAGAATGCCCCTGGCTTCAATTCCAGTACTGGGGGAAAAAATGCCCACAGGTTCAACCCCCAGAACCAAATGAGATGCTTTTAGACTGGGATTCAGACTCCTGAGAGCTAATTGTGTTAACAGCTTCGCTCTTACTCCAAGTCTTGGTGTTTACTGCAGTCCACCTTTCTTTGTGGACTAAGAATTCCAGGTTTTTTGTTTTCTCATTCTGTGAGACTCTGTTTATCATTTTAGGCTCAGCCTCTCTGCCACAGTAAAAAGTTGGAACATATATGTAATAGGGTCCCAGGAGAAGAGAAAGAAAGAAAATAAAGTAGAATTAGGCAGAATTAATTATTGATATAATGGCTCATATTTTTCTTAAAATACCAAAATACATCATGGCATAGAACAAGATGTGTTACATACCATAAGCAGGATAAAAAAAAAAAAAACCCTCAGCTAGGTATATCAGAGTAAAACTAGTGGAAGGGAGGGAAGGCAACAATACCACTGACAGCTAACTTTCAACAGAAACAATGCTTCCAAAACCAAGCAATGGCATCTTTAAAGTGGGAGAAGAAGCCGGGCATGGTGGCACACACTTGTAATGCAGTCACAGTACTTGGGAGGCTGAGACAGTAGAATCGCAGGTTCAAAACCATCCTCAGCTACTTAGTGAAGGCCTCCACAAAATAAAGAAAAAAAATAGGGCTGGGGGTGTGGCTCGGATGTAGAATGCCCCTGGGTTCTATACCCAGCACGAAAGAAAGAAATAAAGAAAGAAAGAAAGAAAGAAAGAGAAAGAAAATAACTGCCAACTTAAAAAAACACACAGCAAAGCTATGGCTTAAAAAGAAGACAAAATAAATATGCCTTCAACTAATTCTCAACAAGGGAAAGAATTAATAACACCAAAAAGAAATAATACTAAGTAGAGTTCTTTGAACAGAAGGAAAATGATCTCATTTTGGAATCATGAAAATGTAAGAAGGCCAAAAAAGCAATAGAAAGGGTAACTACTATATGGAAAAACCTACTATTGACTATATAATATTATTAATGTCTTTTGGAATTCAAAATACATATATAATTAAAACATATGACATCAAGAACATAAAATGTGAGTAGACTGAATCTTAAATGCCGAAGCCCCTTCCTTCTCCTGGAAGTGGTAAAAGATCACTAGGACACACCAATCAGTCAACACTGTGTGTGCAAATCTCTAGAGTGCGCACAAAAATGAATGAATGGGCAACAAACTGACTAGGGGAATAATAAATGCTTGATTAATCAAAGAACCTGTCGTTTAGCTGGGCGTGGTGGCACATGCTTATAACCCCAGTACTTGGGAGGCTGAGACAGGAGGATCACAGGTTTGCAGCCAGCCCCAGCTACTTAGTGAGACCCTGTTTCAAATTAAAGAATAAAAAATAAAGACTAAAATAAACTCTTCAGAGGTATTGCTCCAAGGTCAAATGCCTCTGGGTTCAATCCCCAGTACCACACACACACACACAAAAGAACCTGTAATTTCAGCTAAAATCATCATAGTTACATTTATTTTATATTGTATTCTAAGTTATTATCATATCTCCAAGTCCTTTTTTTTGCGGGTCTGGGGATGGAACCCAGGGACATTCGACCTCTGAGCTATACCCCTGCCCTGTTTTTTTATTGTTTATTTTGAAACCGGGTCTCACTGAGTTGCAGAGGGTCTCACTAAGTAGCTGAGGCTGTCTGCAAACCGTGATCCTCTGGTCTCAGCCTCCTGAATGCTGGGATTATAAACGTGCGCCACCACGTCGGGCTCCAAGTCTTTCATGACAAGAATATGGACAGTGTCAGAGGAAGAATAGTAAGGTCTAGTGTACCTCTTCTACATCAAGCACTGAGCCAGGTATGTGTGTATGCATTACCGAGATTGAGCTCAGAGGCATTATACCTCTGAGCTATGCCTCTAGCCTATTTAATTTTTTTTTTTTTTGAAACAGGGTTGTTTCATTAAGTTGTGGGGAAGTCTCAAGAGGTTTCTGAGGCTGACTACAAACCTGTGATCCTCCTATCTCAGCATCCCAAGTACTAGGATTACAGGTGTGTGCCACCATGTCCAGCTCATAAAATATCTTAATTCAAAGATAATTCAAACACAACCATAAGGCAGACATCACCACCCCATCACAGATACGGGTTTATCTGGTCTACATACTGCATTATCAAGCAATGGATGGGATGGGTTGGCCTGCCTTCAACTAGCAGCTTCGGTTGATTTTGTCTTTGCTGATCAGAAAGACAGCATGATGTTCCCTATGAAATATTTCATATTCTCCAGTGGCAATGTGAACCAGGTAGGTGGCAAAATAACAAAGAAAGGAGTCACCAATAGAAGAATTATTATGTATTTACAATATGAAGTAGATAGATGGGGGAAAATGAAACATGAGATTAAAATAACCTCCAGTTTCTTCCAAACTTCTTCTGATGTACTACCTTCAATATTTAAAGTGATACCAACATCAGACACACTCGTACTCAAAAAAAGGCAAAGTTTATTCCAAAGTCCTACAGGAAGGCCTTTTAGAAGTGCTGAGCCCTGACTGCTCACCATAATGATCAACAACCAGGAGAGTGCCATTTCCAGGTTGCCGTTTCCTTGTCTGGAAGGCTCAGGAAAGTCATTCTATGCTTTTGACTTTCTCCTGTCGTGTGGAATAGATGGGGAAGGGCAAGAAAAGCCAGGCAAGTTTTTCAAAGTAAACAACTGCTCAATGTTTATTTCAGTAAGTGCTATTGGCAACCGTGAGGAGTCATTAAGAAAGACAGGCCAATAAAGCTAAACTTCATTTATCTACCTCTTTCCGCCTCCTCCTGATATCCATGGGAAATAATTTTATTTCTCAGGTTATCATCGACATTATTCTAAATCAAGACCCGCAGCGTATGGCATATCTGCGAAGGATCCTTGCAATTGTTTCTATTATTGCTCAAATTTTATCATCTCACTGAGCTGCCTGGAAGCAAACAATCTGACTTTCCAATCTGAACCATTTGGAAGATAAGTATCAGCTGTTACTGAAGAGAGCGGCCAGGTAGCGCGGAACCGCTGAAACTAAAGAGCTTACGATGGTGCAGTTTGCCTTATAAAAGGACGCTTAAATCCCTCTTCCCAAATCCATACAAGGCCTTTAAAAGAGAGACTGGGGGGCCTATGGATTTCCACATGGAGTTCCCAGGCTCCGTGTGAGCTAGAAATGAACAGAGATTGTCCAGGTCAAACTTGGATACTCTTTGAGTCCCAACTCAACAAATGCAAAGCCTTTGTCTCAAGTCTGCCACTGAGAGGTCTGGCAGGAAGAGATCACGCCAGCTTTCACCCAGACGGTCCCTAGGTAATGAAAACACAGCCATGTACACATCGCTCAAGTGACAGCCAGCAGAGAATGCATGGTAGAGACACAACTGGTGGGCTCCAAATTCCACCTCGAAGCAAATAAGGTTCTACTAGAGCCCTTGTAATCATTATAAAAAAGTTCAGCTAAGACCTTGTTGAGAGACACTGGACAAATATAAGACACTATCACTCATTCAATAAATCTACTGAACGCCCCGTGCTGGGTGACAGGTGAGAGGAAAGGTAAATCAGCTCCTGAACTATCTTCTTGGAAGGCACGGATGGTGCGCCAAGAGTCGTAGGTGTACATGGATGTTGCAATATCAGAAAGGATTGAAGTAGCCAAAGGGAGGTGCTGACAGGTGCTCCGCACGGGGCTCAAAGCCAGCAAAGGCCTCAGGAAGGGACTAGTTACTGCAGGGCTTCGTGTGCTGTCATCATTTAAATTGGGTGAGGAGGAAGAGGTTGAAAGGGGATGAAGGGGGAAGGTGACTAGGGGTAAAGGGAGAAGCACAAGCAGAGACAGAGGTGGGTGTGCATGGGGACGCCCACAGAGGGAGGTGGAGAGCAGTGACTACATGTCGGATCCAACATAGACACAGGCCTGGGGATCATCCGGAGTGATGAGGAGGAGGGGGATGGGTCAGGTCCAGGGCAGTGTGGGAACAGGAGGGCAGCAGCCCTGAGAGCCATGCCTGAGATCAGCTGATGGACCTGTGAGAGGCCAGAGGGGTGCTGGCAGAAGCTTTTTTTTTTTTTTTCTCTTAAAGGAAACAGTGGAGAAAATAGTGAGATTTAGACACACTGAAACGTCCACAAGGCAGCTGGAGGGGAAGCCCCTAGAAGACACCTGAGCCTGACATGCATATGGAGTCACGTGTCCCGAAGGAGGTGGGTGAAGAGATCTGCCCAAAGGTGACGGAGTGGGAGTCAAGGGCAGTCAAGTCACCAAGAGAGAGTAGAGAGAAGAGGGAAGGGGCCAAAACCACAGTGGATTTCTCTACTGCAGATACAAGCAGAAGAAAAAGAGTTAGCAAAGAAAAAGAAAAGGGAGAGTAGCCAGTCAGGAAGAAAACCAACAAAGGCTTCTGTCCTAGCAACTAAGGGATGCAAGAATTTCAAGAGGAAGGCTGGGAGTAACACCTGCTGCTTTACTTGTGCAAGCCCCATCTACTCGCTCCTGGTAGGCTGCAAAAGGCCAGTGTCATCCCCTATGATTTTTTTTTTGGGGGGGGAGGGAAAGGGGAAAGACTGAACCCAAGGGTATTCTACCTCCAAGATATTTTCTCAACCCTTTTTATTTTTATTTTGAAAACAGGATCTCACTAAGTTGCTGAGGCTGAGGCTGGCCTCAACCCTGCAATCTTCCTGCCTCAGCCTCATGAATATGCACCTACACCCTGTCTCCTACTCTTATTTGCATCCGGTACAATATGCCTCTGCCTCGCGAAAAAAAAAAAGAAAGAATATTAAGAACAGTAATGTTGCCAGGCATGGTGGCGCACGCTTGTAATCCCCGCGTTTGGGAGGCAGACAAGAGGATCGCGCAGGTTCGAAGCCAGTCGCGCTGGCTTAAGAAACCCTGTTTCCAAATTTAAAAAAGTATAAAAAGTAGGTCTGGGAGTGTAGCCCAGAGGTAGAAGAGCTTCCAGGAACCCCAGTATCACAAAAAAAAAAAAAAAAAAAAAAAGAACAGTAATGTCAAACCAGAAGAAAGAGCAAGGAAGCTGGGTGGCAAGAAGACAAGGCCAGGAACCTCCATAGAAGTACGGCTCAGTGACGGACTGTGGGCTCCAGCGGGTCCAAGAGTGACCCAGAAGAGCCAAGAGGAAGGGGTCAATCAGAGATACAGGCGAGAGAGGCCCCTGTCATAAAAAAGACACTGAAGCCGGCCAGAGTTAGATGGTACATGAGTTGGGATTCACCCTGGAAAGTCAGCTGGTTCCTCCCTCTGAGAACCTTCGAGGCTCAAGGGACACAGAGCCAAGGGCCCCTGCCTGCCAGAAGCCTGTGTTGTAGTGGGAGCGAGTGAGAAGCAAGGCCCCTAGCATCTTCTATCAAGTTAAAATACAACTGAGTGGCAGTGACTGCGAAAGTGCAGTCAGGAAAGGCCCCTCTGAGTCAAGGCTGAGTTTAGCCAGAAAGAGGAAGAGGCAGTGGTGACAGTCTTGGGCACAGCTGCTCTAGGCAGAGAACAGCAAACACAAACACTACCACAGAGCAAGCTTGGTGGGTTCAAGGGACAGGAAAAGGATCAAGGTGAACAGATGATGTAATAAACAAGGGGGCTGGGGCCTTGGATTCTGTTTGAAATGGAAGCGCAGGAAATGAGAGCCTGCTTTATTTGTTAAAAAAAAAAAAGGGGGGGTGGGCAGACTGGTTGCTGTGAGGAAGATGGATCACAGGGGGGCTGATTTAGAAGCAAGGATTTCAGCCCAGCAAGAGGTACAATAGACCAAGGTGGTAGCACCAGAGATGCTCAGGAGCCATCAGATTCTTACTGTATCTTGCATATCAGTGAAGATATATTCATCTTCTGGTCAAGAGAGTGAGGAAGAAAGGAATCAAGGATGATAAGCATCTGGTTTGAGCATCCAAGTTCGGGGGTGGTGCCATTTACCCGAGAGGGCAAAGTAACTGAAGAGACTCACAGTTGTACCAGGCAAAGGCACTTTCCTCTTCTGGGCATTTTATATGTGAGATCCCTGCTGGACACCAAGTAGCATTAGAGCTGGAGATACTCACTGGATAATCATCAGCTCACAGATGGTTTTTAAGCCACAGGTTGCAAAGGGTCAGAGGAAACAGGTAAACACAGAAAAGAAAAAAGAGCCAAAGACAGAAGAAGGAACAGGTAAAAATAGAGAAGGGTCTTTGAGTTTGGAAAACACTGGAAGATTCACTGTTTAGTATTATTTCAGTAAAATAGTGGAAAGGGGTTCAGATGCCAAAAATCAGGAAAAAAAAGTTTAGAATAAGGATCAGAGGGAAATAAATAACACAAAATAAACACAAAGGAGGGCTGATCTGCAGTAGAGATGTGTGGCTTTGTTGAAAATTCAGATGGGCAGGTTTCATATTTTCTCCAACAAGATTCTAAAGGTCAGGCTTACAGACTGTGGTTAGTGTGGAGTACTCAAATGCAATATGCGGACTGGAAAAGATATATGGCAGAAGGTCCTAGGATGTTCACAAACTCAGAGCTGAGATGCTGGCCACCAGGGCCTACCTGGGAGTAGGAGTCAAGTGTAGTGAGAATGGCCCGGTGGACTGGAGACAGGAGCACTAAAGATCAGAGGGTGGGAATAGGAATGAAGAGCAGGCTCCACAGATGCAAAGAATCTGAAAAGTAAAGGCAAGAGGCTGTGGCTCCCGAGGGAAACCTCAGAGCTGGCAATCAAACAGGTGCATGACGGCAAGGTCCAAGAGTGCCCTTTAAGTCTTACACAGTGAGGCCAAGATTGCAGAGAAGGCACCCTCCAGCCCTTGCCAGCCTGCCCCCGGCTACGGGAACCTGAGCAGAGAGAACAGTGGCTGACAGGCAGCAGGGGTGAAGAAGGGTGGCCCTCAGCATTAAACCTTGCTCTCTCCCTTACACATTTACAGAACAGCTGGATCTACAATTATCTATGGTCATTTAGATCCAGAAATCTTCATACATACACTCCTTGGGTCAAAGAGAGCAGAGGTGACAGGAAGGAGACTGTATTCCAGGTAAGGGCTGGGCTCTTTGAAGTTAATGCAACTTTATCTAACTTCTGCTGCTGAGATAATGTCACCTTCCATGCTACTGACCAGGATGGCAGGGAACAGACATGCAATGCCACCAGCACCTTAGTAGCAAAACTGCAAGGCACTTTTTTTTTTTTTTTTTTTTTTGGAACTGGGGATTGAATCCAGAGAGAGGCACTCCATTTTTGAGCTAAATCTCCAACCCTCTTTATTTTTTATTTTTGAAAGAGTGTCTCACCAAGCTGCTGAGCAGCTCACTAAGTTGATGAGGGAGGCTTCAAATCTGTGATACTCCTATCACAACCTCCCAAGCACTGGAATTACAAGCATGCACCACCACACCTGGCTTGGAAGTAGCTCCTTAAGGCGCACGCTTGTAATCCCCGCACTTGGGAGGCAGAGACAGGAGGATCGCACAGGTTCGAAGCCAGCCGTGCTGGCTTAAGAGACCCTGTTTCCAAATAAAAAAGTATAAAAATAGGTTTGGGAGTGTAGCCTGGAGGTAGAAGGGTTTCCAGGAACCCCAGTACCACCAAAAAAAAAAAAAAAAAAAAAAAAAAGACTGGACCGGACCATCATTAACTAACTGATTTCATTACTAGTGAAGTGCTAGATCTTATCACCATGACCTTGCTTCCAGGTCTGTGGCCTCCAAGAGATCCCGGGGAATGAGAGCCATGCCAAATCTTTAATTCTATGTCATGAAATCGTGGGGTTTTTGTACTGCACCGACTTGACTAAGATAAACTACATTTCCCAGAATCATCTTCTCTGCTATTCCAAGTTAGAGTTGGACAAAACAGAACACGTGAGATTCAGGAGGAGGAAGTAAAGAGGCAGCCCTCATGTCCTGTTGGTCCTCACATTGAAGGCAGGAAGAAACAGGTGCAGAGCTCCCAGTGGGCACCTGTTGTCCCCACTCTCAGCACTCCTCTTTCTTTCTAGATGCTATTCTTAGCTGACCCCAAGCCCACCATATGCTTAGCTGCAAATTCAAATGTAAGTGACCTTTCTTTAGACCCTTATGCCGGCCCCCCTTTGAGGTCCCACTCTGCTTGGCTTCCAGATTCTTCTGCAAGCTACAATATGCCCACCCACCTATGCTCCAGGAGGCTGACTAGAGACTGTTCCGACCTTACAGCTCCCCCCATTAGGCTTTCACTTCCTCAGCTCCTCCCAAAATTGTGTAGTCTAATTCCTCTAATAAATGCTTACTCCATAATATTTATAGTGGCTCTGCATCCTGATGGAACCCAAATTAATACAGTAAACCAAGTACTGAGCACACAACTCTGCCCTTAAGGACCCAGCAACTGGCAAAAGCCAGCTTATGTCCATAGCACTACTTTACCACTTGCAAACTCTGCTCACATAATTTAAAGCTCCACCTTGAGAGGATTAAATAAGGCAACTGATGTTCCGAGAAGTTAATGTGACCAAAGGATCATAATAACAATAAATAAACAAGATGCAAAAACCACCTTGAGGCATCCGAGTAACTAAAATAACGCAATAAACACGAAATGACGTAAACAACTTTCTGTCCAAGGACCACAAACAGAAGAGGCCAGGCTCAAGCTGGCCACGAGGATTATTTTAGAGCGTTCTATAAAATCAACAGCTGCTAGAGGCCCAAGGACTGCCCAGCATCCCTCACTACTCAGCCATTTCTAGTCCTCCCCATATATGCACCAGCCAACGTTGCCTGCCAAGTTCTGTGCAAACACCTGGTCCTTCTCTGAGCCTCCAGTGCAAAGAGAGCAGGGATCCGCACTGGGCTTAGATTCGCATGTATCGGTGCAAGCAACTCGAGATAACGGTGAGTAGAATTCTCCTCACTCTCCCTCGAGCAGCTTTGATCTGTCTTGTTGTTTCCTATGCCCGTTTCCTGCTCTTCCTTTGCCTTCTCTGTCCCTCCTCCCCAACTCCTGAAGCCTGCCCCTGACACTTACGGGCCTGGCCAGGTGCTGCGGGGTCTGTGCCAGCTTCCCCATGAGGCTCAGTAAGGAGAAGAGGGTGATGGTTTGGCCTGCAAGGAATGAAGAGAAAGACTCTGGGCTTTAAGGGAAAGACCAACCTCATCCACCTGATAGAACAAAACTTCCTTCACTTGACAATGCTTTGCTAGACCACATCGTCACAGGAAGTTGGTGGCAACGCCATGCCATGCAGTGGCAATAACCACACAACAGTGGCTTCCTCATGGAAGCTGGAGGAGGTGAGTCCCCCAAGATGAGAATCTTTTAAAACATGGAGTACATGAAGGAAACAAGGGACCCAGAACATTTTAGGGATGGCATGTCCAGAAAAAAAAAAAAAAGGTAATTTCACGTGTAGTATCAGGTTTAACTCCTTCAGGTGACACACTCTGCTCTTCAAAATCACATGGCGTTCGTCACAGGCTCAATGCCTTCCCTGTATAGACCCTACAACTCAACCTGCCACTCCAGCTACAGAAAAAGTTTCCTTCATTTGTTAAAAACCAACATGCTCTTATAAATTGGCTTGTTTCTTTCCTTGCACTCTTCCCTCTGCTTAAAATAAGTTACCCGCCAGGTGGGGTGGTACACAGATACAATCCTAGCTACTCAGAGGCTGGGGGGCAAAGATCTTGAAAGTTCAAGGCCAGTCTAGGCTCCTTAGCAAGATCCTATCTCAAGATAAAATTTTAAAAAGGGCTGAGGATATAGCTCAGTGGCAGAGCACTTGCCTAGCATGTGTGAGGCCCTGAGTTTGATTTCCAGTGCTATGAAACAAACAAATATATTAGCTACTTCATCTCTGCCAGACAAAATCCTACTGATAGTCAAGACTCGATGAGCGTAAGAGACCATGTTCCCAAATCCATTTCTGCTCCCTCTCTGGCCTCAAGCCCATGGCCTGGGCTTGCTGCTCCTCAGCTTCCTCTCCAGAAGGTGAGGCCCTGGGAAGGCAGATGGCTCCCTACTCACCACCGCAGCAGGGAGGATGAGCTGCCCAGCCTGGTGACAGAATGACTGTGATCACTCCTGTCTCAATGAGCTTTGGGGATTTGGGAGTCAGACTTGACCTGTGGATCATCATCCAGGTAGGTTACTTGGAGTCACTTAATCTCATTAACCAGGTAGGTTAACAAGAGTTACTTAATCTCATTAATTTCAAAAACAGTCCCTCATTAATACATTTTCAAAAAAAGTTTTTTGCCAAGCTTATCATAGAAAGTGAAGGGCACAGGAAACTAGGACACGTGTTACAGTCGAGAGACCAGCTCTCAGCAACACAGGAAGTGACACACTCCCAATATCCCAACCCCAAACTTCCAACCACCTGCGTGAAAGCCAGCCACCTGGGTGCTCTGGATCCTTTGACAGCTTCTCAATCTGGATGGGGCAATAACACCTTTTAAAAATGCACATGTACCTGGCAGGCTGAGACAGGAGGATCACAGGATCAAGGCCAGCCCCAGTAACTTAGCAAGACCCTCAGCAACTTAGTGAGACTCTTGTTTCAAAATAAATAATAGGGCTTGAGGTGTAGATCATTGGTAGCACACCCCTGGATTCAAGCCCCAGCACCAAGAAAGAAAGAGGGAAAAAGGAAAGAAAAACACATGCCCAGGTAGTGACACAAACAGGTGGAGGGAGCATGTCGGCTGGGTCACCTTTTCTGCAAAAGCATCAACTAAAATAGCCCATGATTTTTTTTTTCTCTAATAGTCCTTGGAAAGTGCAATGCCGCCTCTCCTTCTGTGTATATGCCATGCCTCCACATCTAAACCGGCAGCTGCTGGAGTTGAGGAACTGCAATCACATCTTTATGTGCCCAAAGCTACAGAACTAGGCCTGGCCAGCTCGGTGGTAAGGACGGTTTGCAGTCGGCAGACAGTGAGAGGAGGCCCTGCCTGGGCTCAGCGCTCAGCCGGCACAACTGCGCCTGGGCCAGCCCGGCTTGAGGTGCGTGAGACACCGGTACGCCAGACGCCTGTGTCTCTTACTGTGACAGCAGGCTGAAGCCCGGGAAGGGAGTCCAGGTCATTCTGGAATGGGAGAGGTAGTATCCACGCCACAAAGGAAGGAAGGGGTGGAGGGAGTGAACAGACAATGATGAGAACCCATGAGCTGCTGGTCTTCCACACAAGCTGCCAAGGGAGGAGCAGAAAATCCACAGGGAAAGATGGGGGCTTGCTCATCTTCCCTCTCTCCCGCCACCTTTCTTTTCTTCAAGGGGGTGCTGGGAATCTCATGCCTTCTTCCCTTCTTTTGCAAGTGTGAATTCTACTCTCTTCTCCTCAACCATACAGACCTTAGAAATAAAGCCATAAGCAATTCTTTCTGAAATATCGTGGTTGTAACAAACACATAAAAAGCACACCTGCAAGAGATAGTAACGACACATAATTCTTTTTTTGTGTGTGTGGTACTGGGGTTCCTAGAAACCCTTCTACCTTCAGGCTACACTCCCAGATCTATTTTTTTTAAAATACTTTTTATTTTGGAAACAGGGTGTCTTAAGCCAGCACGACTGGCTTTGAACCTGCACGATCCTCCTGTCTCCACCTCCCAAGGGCAGGGATTGCAAGCATGCGCTACCACCCCCGGCTAGGACACATAATTTCTAAACCCTCTATGTGTTAAGGCCCACAATTTCATGCATGTATTATATATACAAATATATTATGTATATTATATAACACATGTATCTCACAGGTGGTTTTCTCTCCCCTTTTTTCCCCCTCGTGGTACTGGGCATTGAACCCAGGGCCTTGCCTATGCTAGGCAAGCACTCTACCACTGAGCTGCATCTCTAGCCCCCTTTTAAATTTCATTTACACAGGGAAGTTGCCCAGGCTAGACTTAAACCCACAATTTTCCTGCCTCAGCCTACCAACTAGCTGGGATGACAAGCATATAGTGTCATGACTGATTTCACGGGTGATTTTTTTTTATTTTACTATTTTTTTATTTTTTTATTTTTGGTAGTGGGGATTGACCCCCAACCCCATTTTATTTATTTATTTTTTTGAAGCAGAGTCTCAGTAAGTTGTTGAGGGCCTTGCTAAAGTTGCCGAGGCTGACCTCAAACCTGTTATCCTTTTGTTTTAGCCTCCCAAGTACTGGATTACAGGCATGCACTGCCATACTTGGCCCACAGGTGTTTTTAAACACATAAATCAATTCAATCTTTCAAAGACTCCAGCTCCCACACGCTGGGCTCAGCAAAGTTAGACACTGTTCTTACAGTCACCCAGGGTATGACAGACACTTGTCCTGATAAATAGGTCATCACAAACCGATGGGCGTGCTCTGAAGGAATGCAGCTGGATGAGAACACACAGTGGCCCCTGCTGCAGGCAGCAGCACACTTGGGTCCAGAAGCTCCCCCACCTCTCTGGGGAAGCAAAGCTTCACTCACAATATATAGAATCAAACAATCAAATAATTTCAAGATAAATACACAGACCAAGAACAGCAAGGTGCACATGTCTTATAGTCATTTCTTTCCTTTTGGGGGGGAAAGGGGGGCTGAACCCAGGGGCATTCTACCTCTGAGCTACAACTCCATCCCTTTTTATTTTGAAACAGAGCCTCGCTTAGTTGCTGAAGGTCTCATTAAATCTCTGAGACTGCCCTTGAACCTGCAATCCTCCTGTTTCAGCCCCCCAATTACCAGGATTACACGTGCACCATCCCACCTGGCTCATTTTTAGTAATTCTAAGGGCACAGTGTAGGGATACTTGGGGAAGACTTCAAGAAGTCACCAAAGCTTGATGAGGTGCTCAGTTTTCGTGCTTGTTTTAAGGGAACACACTGAGCAGAACACAAAGCCTACCTATTAAGCACCATTTTCTTAGGACTTAACTCATATCCTGCCATGTGCTAATTACATTTTTGCCTGAGGTGTAAATTGGCTCAGGCACTGGCAGGTGGGATCCCTGAGGGTCCATCAGGCAGTATATGCCACCCCACTGCCTCTGTGACCCTCAAGAGACGCGCCAACAGAGGCACCTTTCCCGTCACTTACGAGCCAGCTTCCACACTAAGCTTTCTGGGACTCATATTGATGTTTCAGATGAAACTTGTTTGTGGGATAAATGGTTATTAAAGTGGGACTCTGATGTATAAACCACATGATCGCATAAACCTTGTTTCCGGAGAAAACTAACTAAAATTCCCTATCCTTCCTCTAAAACTTATCTGTGTCTATTATCAGGTGATAGTCCTTTGAAGAAATGCTCTGATAAACGACCTAAGGGGAACATCAGTAATTGTTTTGTGAGCTGTTTTCCTTGGAAGAAACAACCCAAAATAGGATTATGGCCTGACTTATCACCTTAATTTAGCAGGCTTGCTTCCTGTAAGCCCCGGACCTCAGCTCAGCAGCCGCAAGCACGCAGTGGCTCTGAGATGCTCTGTGGATGCTGTTGATGCTGCCAACACCTTTCAGGGTGACTTTGCGCACATTCGTCCTCTCCCCCAGCTCCCCTCCCCAGAAGGTAACATCCGGATCCCCTGAGGTCTCTCTTACTTTCCAGCTTAAGTGAGCTAATCCCTGAACGGGCACCAACCCAGACACTTTCATCCGCTCCCACCTCTGAGGAATTACACTAGTCATTTGCATATCTAAATCACCTTTCCTGCTCTGGGCTCTCTACTGTCCAGCCTACCTGCTCCACGGAGCTCTTCCTAACAACAGCCCCTGGCTTCAGTTTCATCCTTGTAATTCGACAACCTCATATGAGCAGAATCTAATAACTCATTCACTCAGACCCCTCAAAAGCACCAGGGATCCATTCTGCTGATTAGTTATAACTGGTTCCATTCCTATCTAGGGCTCCATCCCTAATTCCTTTGTAAACTCCTGCAGTATCAGAAACATTCCTCAAATGCTGTTTAAGCATCAAATTACAAGACCACCACAAAAATCAAGAATGCCTCCTATTGCAGAGCAGAGTAACAGCTGGGCACGAATTATCCTTGAAGGGTCATTCCATGCTCATTCCGACTAATGTGATTAAATGTCTTCCATGGACCAGGCTCTGGGTTAGGCACTATGGTCTTAACTTGGAATTTACTCTATGGGTTCTTCAACCAAAGATGATGGGCTGTAATGCCTTCTAATAAGTTGGAAAGAAACAGCATTTGTATGTACCAAGTTTCAGAAAATGGAAAAATGAGTAGCTGTGCCAAAAGGTTTTTTTTTTTTTTTTAACTCCTTACTGTGACATAAGCAAAGTGACAGCACCCTGGATAGACAGCAAGTCAGGTGATACGGTGTTCCTGGTACATCAGCAGTGGCACAGCCCCACCCTTCACCTCCGGAACAGCATAAGAGCCAACTACTTAAAACAGAGCAGAATGCACTCCTGACGGGCTCTTGGTCAGCCTCAAGAATTTCTGTGTGTGAGACCCACAAGACAGTATTGCTAGACTCAGCAGTGGCGCCAACAGGGACACCTCAAGGTAGCCAAGATGTAGCCAGGACTGAGATAAAAAACGCAGGTCCCTGCCGACAGCGTGGAGGTTTCTAGAAGGGAGGCGTCCAGCCGGGGTGGCATTCAGCATCATCTTGAACTTTCTCTACTCGGACCACAGAAAAGGAAGTCGCCAAATGCCAGGACACATTTCTTAGCCAATTAGGGCTACTGATCTGAGATGTCAGAGCTTCAGCTCTTCTGATGGGCACTTCAGGAAGGATGTTATTATCTAAAGTGGCATCCATATTCAGACATCTCCAACGCTGTCCATGTCTCTTCTTGCTGGTGTGGGGTGTGAAGGGGAAAGGAAAGGCTGTGGAGCACAGCCATCAGCCCCTGCCTGCACTTACAGGTTGGAGGTGGGAGAAACACAGCAACATTTCTTGATGTGAAGTCAAGTGGCTTGAGACTTGATTACTCAACCCCAACTTACTGGTGGTTCAAATCCTCAATCAAAACTTGCAAAAAAAAAAAAATCAGTAACAATAAGAAGCTATCTGCCACCTATATGTGCTTCTTTAGTCATCTTGTGTTTGGCTTTCCCCAGAATTTTGTTTGAAAGTCCAACTAGCCTGATGACAGGGGAACATCAGCCCCCAGAGAACACCGGGGAAAGATCCTTGGTTTCTTGGCACAGGAAAAAGGCTGGAAGAGGAAGTGGCTGTGGATATGACAGAACAGCAAAGAATTCCCTGGGCCCTGGAGGCAGCACAGCTTAGTGGTGGACAAGTACCAGGCAGGTGAGAGGCAATGGACATGTGCTGTAGACCTGAACAGTGCTGGGGAAGAAGGGCAAGGGGCCAGGGAAGCCAGGGCCAGCCAAGAGCCCGTATGGCCTACAGCAGGGGTCAGTGAGACACACAGAATTCCAGAGATGGCGGGGAGGCCTCCGGGAGCAGCTAGACTCATCTGTATCTTGCAGGGGCTAAGAGCTACTCAGCAATTTGTTCAAGGTCACATAAACAGCACTTGTAGGAACTGGGGCCAGAATCATAGCCTCTTGCCTTAAAAGACAAGGGAACAAGTCTTATCACATTATAGTTAGTTATAGCAATTCCTTTCTCAGTTCCCAAAGATACATTTGGGCTCTGAGGGATCTAGTCTACCAAAGAAGGACAGAAGAGTCCACCCTGGGCATGCGGACCAATCCGACTCAGCCTGTCTGGGTCTGAGTCCTAGCAGCTCTGCCCCTACCTGTGACCCTGCACAAGCTGCCTGACTGTGCCTTCCTTTCCTGTCTATCAAGCAGAGGTAACAACAGCACCGACCTTGTGGGGCTATGAAGCCTACTAAACAAGTTAATAAATGGAAAGTGTGGTGCAGGCACAAAATAAACACTGTGTAAAAGGAGGAAGAAACTTCTTAGGGAAGCAATAATTCTCATTTTGGTTCCTCCCCAGCACACCTGCTCCCCGGCCCCAATACATCACAGCCACAGGTTACTATCCGTTGCTTACAACACCTGAAACTATTGCTTCTAAAAAGTCACCCTGCTATAACCTAATCCACTCACGCCTAACCCAGCCTGATATTAGAGCTAAACTGGCCCAAATAGCAGGAAAGCCCTGAATAAGTGCTTACTTGATTATTGGCCACCCGACCTATCACCACTTAAGCTACTTCTACTTCCAATATCTTGAGTTTAAAAAGGTCATCTCCTACCTTCCTAGACCACCCACTCCCTTCACCTCTGAATCTACTTTTTGGCCCTTGTCATGCCCTCCTGTTTTTCAAGTTTACAGATTCACTAAGTCTTAAAGCCTCACCCACCTGCCAGTCCCACCTGCACTGTATTTTTTGGGGGGAAAGGGGGAGTACTGGGGATTGAACCCAGGGACATTCTACTTCTGAGCTATACTCTCAGCCTTTTTTAAAAAAATGAAACAGGGTCTTGCTAAGTTGTGAGGGTCTCACTAAGTTGCTATGGCTACCATCAACCTGCGATCCTCCTGTCCCACCTCCCAAGTGCTGGGGCTACAGGCATATGCTGCCATACCTGGCTTCCTCTTGCACTTCTTGACCAACCGTCTCCAGCATGTTCTCACCATCTCCCTCCATCCTTTCATTTCTCATCTTTCTACCCTCATTCCATGGAAAGTCATGATGTCATCCCTTCTAGATGCCAAACCTGGGAGATAAAGCCATTAAGCCAGGCTGATGGCCTCAACCACACACCTGCCCTCTCCCCATCCTTCTCTGCTAATTGAACACCTGTCACTCCTGTAGAGCCCCGCTCTACTCTGTTCCCCTCTAGCTTTGCTTGAGGCCACCACCTTGCCCCAGTGCTGAGAAACCCAAGGACACCAAATAATTTGTGTGCCAAGCATCCTTGCAGACTAGGGCCGCTCAAGCTCCAGCATGCATCTGACCCCACCTTGGGGAACGTGTTCCACTGCAGACTGATTGAGCAGTTTGGACTAGGCCCTGAGAGTACCCCTAGGGGCTGTTGGTCTCCAGGCCACACTGGGAATTTATACACATTGTTTAATGTTTGCATTTCTCTAAACATATTAATCTTCATGACAATTTCCAAGACAGGTATCTCTTCCTAATACACAGAAGTAGAAAGTGAGGTTCAAAGAGGTGAAGAAACCTGTCCATGGTTCCCTTCTGAGCTACACTCTCAGCCCTTTAAAAAAAACAGGGTCTTGCAAGTTGCTGGGGGTCTCACTAAGTTTCTATGGCTTGCCGTAGCAACTCAGAATCACACTGGGAGACAAGACTCAAATGAAGGACTGTCCCCAATGTCTGAACCCTAGTTTTCTTCTGTATTAGTGATTTTCTTTGAAAGCTGAGGTGGAATGAGAAGGATATGAAGGATGGATGTGTGTGGGGGGGTACTGGGGATGGAACCACCCAGGGACATTCTACCTCTGAGCTATACCCCCAGCCCTATTTTTTATTCTTCATTTTTGAAACAAGGTCTCACTAAGTAGCTGGGGCTGTCCAGAAACCGTGATCCCGTGATCCTCCTGTCTCAGCTTCCCGAATGCTGGTATTACAAGCGTACATCACCACGCCTGGCTGGAAATAGTTTTGTTTTGTTTTAAATACATTTAAGCTGGGCATGGTAGCACATCCTTGTAATCTTTGGGAGGTTGAGACAGGATGATCTCAGGATTGAGGCCACCCAAAAATAAAAATGGCCACCCAAAAATAAAAATGAACTAGCTTGGAGGTAGAATGTCCCTGAGTTTAACCTCTAGTATCTAAACAAATAACAAAACACATACAGATAACGGTTTATCTGTAATACAAATTACTGAAATGCCTCCTAGATGATGCGGGTGACATGGAGTCCTGGGGCTGGAGATGCTATCCCACAGCTGGAGGCCTAAACACAGCTATGGAGAAAAGATTCCACAATCCACAGGGAAGACCACATGCAGAAGGACATGGGACCGGGGCTTTCAGTGTGTTCAGAGAGGAAAGGGGACACATAAAGACCCTCTACTGGCATGTCTGGGACCATGGGCCCCCTCCAGGGCTGCATAGGCCCAGAGCACATGTAGGGACTGTGTTCCAACCAAGCTGCTTCCTGTGTCCCCACGCCTTCCCTCCCTCCTGTCTGATCCTCCAAGCCAGAGCCTCTACTTGAGCTCCACTGCCAGCTTCTCTGGAGTCCGCCCATGCCCAGCATCACACTCGCTGCCCTCGTCCCAGCCTGTCCCTCTGCTAGGATCTCCGGCTGCCCCCCCCACACTGGAGTCTGCCCTGCCCCACACTGCCTGTCTCACGGGCCTTCTTCCCACACCTCCTGACAAAGTGGGTGACAGCCCTTCCTCACCATTCAGTCCTTAGCTTCTGTAATCTCCCATCCTCCTCTACTGTTTGGTCCAACTTCAGTGTCCAAATCTAAGGTTTCCTTTGTCATTATCCTTCTGGTTTTCAGCAGGAGGGTCTGGCCAATTGCTCTTTAACAAGTCCACCCCATCTATCTCTGCTCCTATCACTCCCCGACTACTCTGATAGAAACTTCCCATCCAGTTCCTTCTCCTAGGGGCGGGCATTCCTGTGTCAATCATCTACTTTCTCGTGTTGGGCCCAACCACACATGCAGTGCACCTTGTCCCGCCCTCCCGGGGGCAGTTCGAGTCTGCTCTGCTCCATCCACAGCCGACCCCAGCACTCAGGACAGTGCCTGGGCCATAGGAACAGGCATTGGCCATGTGTGTGCCAAGTAGACAAGTCAGCTGCTCCCAGCTGAGCTCAGCCTCCACCTTCAAGCAGCTACACCAAGGAACCGCAAAAGGCTGTGTTTCACCAAGTGACAGAGATACTGCCAACCGCTGTCAATCACAGGACGCAGTCATATCTGCACAGCTGTCTGGGTATCTGGCCTTGGTTTCCAGAAGTGGCCTCTGACCCCTGGGCCCCAGGTCCACTATCATGACACACTGGCAACCTACCTGACACCGATGGGTGCCTCTTACCATGGCCAACAAGCTGTGGAGTGCTGGCCTTGTCCAGCTCTAAATAAGAACAAAAGAGCCACTTGCAGGATGTTCCTTTAGACGGCACTTTAAGGTCTGAGAAGTGACCTATCTATCTGCAACTGCCTCTATTGCATTAGGCTGCAAAGGTAATGTGCATTCTGAAATGTGCCCTGAACCCTCAAACGCAATTCTGCTCTTCACTATACATCCTAGCCAAATTCATCACAGACGAAGCAGCTCTGGCCAGGGTCCTCCTCCACTCCCCAAAACACCCCAAGCGACGCAAGTGCCTCCGTGTTCCAGCTGCTTCTAACGGCAAGAAAAGGGATGTAACTGAGGCCCCAGAACGTCACACTCGAATCATGCTACTTAGCGACTCCACCACCCAACACCAACACGTGAAGAAACCAGCATTCGAGGAACACAAATAGCCACGGTGGAAATCACACTGCCGGTAGGCGACGGCATCAACCACTGGGTCCAATTCTGCTGCTTCCAAAGACTACAGTTGGTGAGGGAGAAATATTCCAAGAGCTAAAAAAACCACGAACTGTGCCAACTGCAGCACTTCGCCTTTTCCAGAAGATAAAAGTATGAAGAATTTTTGCCAGTGAGAGTTATTTTCCCAAAGCAGTCGGACAGCCTCACAATTCTGCCTTTAAGAAACCAGTGCAATTAAACTAAACAGCTATGAACTGCCCCTGACAGCTCCCCCCCCCAACTTCAGTTGATAAAGTGAGACACAGACACACGCTGACAGAAGAGCCTACACCTTATTTAACTGCCAGACACAGTGCCAATATAAAAAATGTACATTCAATCTATGGGGGAAATCGGCCCCGTACCTCGTCACTAAAACAAAATAGCCATAGAAATATCAACCAGCCTGACTGCCTTGTAAGGACTGATTGCTGACAACTACGGCTCCTATTCAGCAGGCTAATAAGAATAATTATAGCCAGGGCAGGCATTAATCAGCTTGGCAGATACAGGAATTCTGTTAACAAGGCTAAAATGAGTGCCAAGGCATCTCTGAAGGCCCCAGCACTTCAAAGGCTGTGAAAGCCAGGAGATTCACTAGTGGCCTCCTGCTAGCCTTCTTCCCCCTCCGATGCTTTCCAAAGGAGGCTGCCTTCCCACCGCCTTCCGCTGCTTGAGCTGCTAGAGGTTGCAAGTTGTGGCAACTGAGAGGTCCATGCTGGCACCACCCTGCAAGAGCAGTGTCCAGGTCACACACATCCTACATCTTATTTTTAACTGTATTGTTGCTTTCAAGCCACTGTCATCCTTTTGTTTTTTAACCTGTTCATCACAAGCAGTACACAGCACAAGGTTAAGCAAACCTTGGCCAGCTTTTCCTTAGCAGAGACAGTATGGAGTCCTGAGATCAAATCCCAGCTCTGCCGTAGCGTATCTGGATGCGTGGATGAGTTACTAGATTTTTCTGGGCATTAGTTTCTTCATTAATAAGAAGGAAGAAATAATGGTGTCTTTCTCAAAATGTTGCTATGAGGAATAAATGACAGAATTGCCTGAAGTGTGACAGTACTGTACAGATATTCAGGGCCTGTTAGGTGCAGAGCTCCATACAGAATCTGTGAGCAGAGAACAGGGATGGAGACGTGGCTTGGTGGTACAGCACTTGACTACCACGCACAAGGCCCTGAGTTCAGACTCCAGCACCACTAAAAAAAATTCAGTGTACAGACACAAGACACACATAGTATGTGTCAATGCCGCTGAGCATGGTGGTGCATGCATGTAATGCTAGTACTTGGAAGGCGGAGATGGGAAGATCGCAGGTTCACAGCCAACCTCGGCAACATAGTGAGGCCCTCAGCATCTTAGCTAGAACCTGTTTCCGAATTAAAAAATAAACAATAGGGCTGGAGGTGTAGCTCAGAGTTTGTGCAAAATACCCTGAGCTCAATCCCCTGTGCCACAGATGCACATGTGTGTGTGCGCACGCATACACACACACACACACACACACACACACACACACACACACACACAGTGGGAATGCTTGGGTAGGAAGGTGGACACATTTTTATTTTTATTTTACCTCCTTTACAACTGACACCGACTGCTAGCTATCCCTCCAAATCCACAGTAGCTGGCACATGGCTCCTAGGTTTCTCTGCATTTGCCAGCTTCCCTTGCAGCTAGTTCATGCAGAAATGAAGGGTACTACTTCCAAGCTAGGCCCATGAAGCACACATATATTCTACTATACACCAGTGACTCCTTTGTGGGGCTGGAGTAGGGACGACAACAACTAAGTGAGCTTAGAAATCAAATCGTGGCTGAAGCTAGCAGAACTGCCACCAGCCTGGGAGAAGGGTCGCACACAAGCTCTCTCTTTGAAGCATATCCTGGGCTGTTATAAAAGAAACGTCTACTGCTTAAGCCACTATGTTTTGGGTGTATTTGTTAGAGCAGCTTAGCTTGCCTAATTAATATAATACCCCTCTATAGTATTTGAATTTTAAAATATAGATATAATGCTTTTGTCATTTAAAAACTATTTCCATGGATTTGCACACACACAAAAAAAAATTTAAAGACATAGAGAGAATGTGTTAATCCCTCTCCACAATCTCCAGGCCTCCCACTCTTAATTCATACCACATACTAGCTGAAGATTTATCCTCCTCAAACACACTCCCCCTGTTGTGTTAATCTCACCCAGCAAAGTTTTAATGACTACTCATTTCCCACAGATAAAAGGACATATCCATCATATGTACTCAGTTGGCCAATATTTATCAGATACCCACAATGTGTTATATATCCCATTAGTAACAGAACAGAATAGAGAGCAGGACCAACATGCTCCCTGCCCCTATGGCACACAATCAGGATGGGGATTCAGACAAGGGAACAGACAAGTCCACTCAATGAAACAGAGAGGCCCAACAACCCTGCTGCTCACATCCCAGACAGCTGGGCATGCAAAGCCCCAGGAGCTACCCCAACCCCATGTTTCAGTTTGCTCCCCAACAGTTCCGCCCCCTCCCCCTTCATTACATGCAACTCGTGTGCCATTTCTGAATGAACCCTGCACTTTTACTCCTCCACACTTCCCGCTTGTCCCCAGAGCCCAGAATGCTCTTCTGGCTTTCCTTTCAAAATTCTAATTATCCTCAAGGCTCAGCTCAAATGTCACCTCTTCAGCAAAAGCAACCCCACCCCCAAGTCAAAATTAATCATCCTCTTCCTTGCGCCTGGTTTCTACTCTGGTCTTTCTCTCCATCTGGTAGTTAACTGCTTTATCACCTGTGCACTTGGTGAGACGCTGCATCTTAGCCTCTTGTCTGGGACTCCCCGGCCTCGACACACTGTTAGGGACAGCACTCAAGAGGTGCCAAACTGAATGGATGGACAAGACAGGTGCAGGCAAGAGAAGTGAAAAGCTGGGGTTCTGGTGTGATCCTGGTAAGGCAGCTTAGTTAGGAAAGCTGAATGGAGGAAGTGGACTTTAGGGGAAAGGGGAGATACATGGGCCAAAGGAGAGGTAGGAGGGGCCAGAAAGTTCGATATGTTTTTCTAAAAGGCCAGGAAACAGGTTACTGAGAATAAAGTGTCTGAACCGGAGAAAAGGCAGGAGGCGAGAGAACACCAGGCAGCATCTCTTTAGAGGATAATCAGAAGGAAAAGAGGATAATCAATCAGAAGGAAAAGAAAAACAAGGGTAGATAAAAGGTGGGCTGAAAGTAGACGGCCTCAGCTACTAAGTGATGCTCTCTGCAACTCAGTGAGACCCTGTTTCAAAATAAAGAATAAAAACTAGGGCTGTGGGTATTGCTTGGAGGTAGAATGCCCCTGGGTTCCATCCCCAATACTGACACAAAAAAAAAGGGAAGGATGGAGGGAGGGAAAGGTCAACAGGAAAGATGTCAGAAGTTTCTACATGGGGACCTTCAGGACAGAAAGAAAGTAGCCACAGAAACCAGAGGACTGCAGGGCACAGTGGTGCACGCCTATAATCCCAGCACTTGGGAAGCTGAGACAGGAGGATGCCAGGTTAGTAACTTGGTGAAACACTGTTTCAAAATAAAAAGTAAAAAGGGCTGTGGGTGTAACTTGGGGGTAGTATGTCCTGGGTTCAATCTCTAGAGGGAGAAAAAGGGAAGGGAGGGAAGAAGGGAAGAAGGAAGGAAGAAAAGAAGGAAGAAACAGCTCAAGCCTGTGCTCCAGGAAAAAACACAGACTAGAAGGGCAGCTGAAGGCGGAGGTCACAGAGAACAGTGATACCGAGATACTGCGCAGCCTGTAATACTGGAGGAGAGATGACCTGGCTTATCAACATATTAAGTTTCAGGAATCGGTTCAGTGCTACAGAGGCATAAAACAGGAGGCCTTCCCGGAGGTCAGGCTGAAACCCCAGCAAGCGATTCCGAGGGGCAGAGTTGGCAGGTGGAAAAGCAGCGGTTATCTTGGGTGAAAAGACATGGGCTGGTGACGTCGAAAGTCCCTGGGCAGTGAACTCAAGCTGTCTAGCCGGGGCAGGCTAACGCTGGTGTCCAAGCTCTCCCCAGGCCGTCCTCCCTCTTACCCGTCACTCTCCCCGTGGCTCTTTGCCCCCTCTCCTCTTTTCTCCTGTGCCACTGTAACTGAAGGGCATTCCAACTTCTACCTCACCCCACCTTCTTAGCCGGCGCACAGGTTGTGAACTACACGATTCTTGGAAGAGTCATTCACACCCCAGAGCTGTGCCTGCTCAGTCTGCTTGATGAAAGACATTTAAGCCCATTACACTGTGTAGACTGCGGCCAGAATGTGCAACAAACAGAACTTACCAGGGTCCCAGAAAGAAAGGGGAAGATGAAAAGCACTAGAGTCACAGACCACAGAGGAGATGCTGCGGGACCCAGAGGAAGCTCCAGATGCCCCTGCGCTCCCAGAGAGGCCCCGGGAGCAGGCGGCAGGCTGGGACCACCGCGGCCTGGTCGCAGGGGGGGGGGGGGGTACTGGCTGTGGAGGGCCTCCACTGGGACCCTCAGGCTGAAAGTACAGAGTAGTCATTTAGCCAGTGCCTGCAGCTGGGGCCTGGCTGGGACAGAAACCACGCGCCCGCCGGCTCCGCCAAAGATTCCAGGCTGTCTTCTCCAGGGGCTTGGAAGAGAACCTGTGGCCGAGTCTCAGAACTGGCCTCCCCTGATTGATACTGACCACAGGGACGAGGGGTCAGCCCTCCCTACCACGGTGGCCACTTAACAAAGCTGTTTCCTCCACTGGTTAGGGCCACCCTGTGCATCTACGTGAAGATGGTGTCTGTGTAGGGAGTGAAGGGAAAATGGAGAGGAAAGAAGCCCACGGAAGATTCCTTGGGTGGGGGGAGGGCGTTGGGCCAAACCATCAAGAGGCACCGCGGGTTTCCAGCGGGTGGGAGGCCAGGGACGGCTGGGGCAGAAAAGTAACAGGCAAAAGAAAGAAGGAAAGAAAGAAAAAGACAGAAAAAGAAGAAAGAAAGAAAAGAAAAAAAAAAGTTGGAGACGCCCGGCTCCTGGGTCTTTGTGTGGAAATAGGAGGCTGGGCAGCTCCGGGAAGAGCGAGGAGAGCAGAAGACCGAGGCAGAAGACCCAGCTCCACCGACATGACCGCGGGCCCGCACGCCCGGTGCTCGGGGCCCGGCCCGCCGTGACCTTCGCGGAGGAAGTTGCGGGCGGGGCCGCCCGGGCGGGCGCCAGGTGCGCGCTCCGGCCGCCAACAGGTAGGGCGGGCGGGCTCCGGCCGCGCCCCCGCCCGCGCCCCCGCCCGCGCCCGGCCCCGCGCACTCACCCAGCGCCAGCAGCGCCAGCAGCAGCGGCCTCGGCGCCGGGCGCCCCATGCCGGCCGGCGGGAGCGACGGTGCCTCGCCGTCCCCGCGCCGCCGCCGCCAGCTCCGGCTCCCGCGCCCGCTCCTCCCGGGCCGCGCGCCCGCTCCTCGCCGCACGACCCGCGCGGCCGACGTGCGCCGGCCGGGCCCCGCCGCCTCCGCCCCCGCCGCCCCCGCCGCCGCGCCGCGGGCCCCGCGCAGCCCGGCCGCTCCCAGCGCCGCGCGGCTCCGCAGCGCCGCCCGCCCGCGCCTCCATCCGGCGCCGCGCCAGCTGCAAACACAAACTTTCCCAAGCCCCGCCCCGCGCCAGGTAACGGGGCGGCGCCGCCCGCGCTTAAAGGGGAGGAGGCGCGGCCCCCGCCCCGCCGCCGCTTCCCTCCGACCTTTAAAAGTTGGCCCGGGAGCCCCTCGCTCCCGCCCACCCCGGGACGCCCGGCGGGCCTGCGCTTCGGGGGCGCCTCGCGTCCGCCGGTCCCTCGGCCGGCACCTCGCAGACCGCCTCTCCTCCCCACTGAGCACCCCGCCGGCCTGCTGCTTAGCCCTCAGCTCGTAGGAAACCGCTGAAGGCCATGGGTTCCAGCCTCCTTATGGAGAGCAGCAGGGAGCATGGCAGGGCATATCTGTAATCCCAATCCCAAATTTGGGAGGCCTACTAGACAGGAGGATGGTTGGTTGGAGACCAGCCTCAGCAGTTTAGACACACACACACACACACACACACACACACACACACACACCAGCAACTTAGCAAGACCCTATTTCGAAATAAAAAATAAAATAGGGCTGGGGTGTAGGCCAGAGTTAGAAGACCCCTGGGCTCAATCCCCAGTGTCACACACACACAAAAGCAAAGGCCTGAGGCGTTTTGGTGACTTGTCCAAGGACTCAAGCCAGGGGACGAGATCAGGAGGGATTTCTCACTCAATGCCCACAACCCCGAGGCTGGGTGGGCTGCCTTCCTCCCCACCCACCTCCCTCCTTTCCAGAGTACTCATGGCACTGATTTAACAACTTTCCACAAAGACGCCCACTTAAAAACAAAAAACAAAACCA
Source organism: Muscardinus avellanarius (assembly GCF_963383645.1). Lineage (NCBI taxonomy): Eukaryota > Metazoa > Chordata > Mammalia > Rodentia > Gliridae > Muscardinus > Muscardinus avellanarius. Next base: position 105,953,779 of record NC_137788.1, on the reverse strand, counting down.
AGCCTATTAATAGCTATAGTACTTCATATGGAATGTACTCTTAAGACTTTATATTCAATGCCTTAAGTGGACACAACTGGCTGCCAATAAAGACCCTGTTTCCTCACAATAGAGTCGTGTGGTTTTTATTTGAATACAAAAGGCTCCATGGTACTGGGGGAAAAAGTTTAGTGTTGCTTGTTTGAAACTTCCCAGGGATGATTCAGATGTAAGAAGAATAGCACTGGTGCCCATTGCCCCCCCCCCACTGCCTTTCATCAATATATGCAAAACAAGCACAGATGTTCATGGGAGCCCTCCCCCTGGGAGAACTCTGCCTTTATTCTGATGTATAACTGTTTCCACCAACAAGTGCTTCTTACTTCCAATGTGTGATTAGCCAGATAGGAACCTTTCAGAAAGAGACTTAAAAATTCAAAATTCATTCCTAGTGATGAACAATGCAAATGTATTTAATGCCCACTAAACAGTACTCTTTTTTTCATACTAGGGATTGAACTCAGGGGCATTCTGCCTCCAAGGTCTCACTAGGTTGTCTTCAAACCTGTGATCCTCCTATTTCAGTCTCCCAAGTGCTAGGGTTACAGGCATGTGCCACCGCTCCTGGCTTGAATGGTACATGTAAACATTGTTAAAATGATAACTTTGGATCGGGCGTGGTGACGCATGCTTATAATCCCAGCATTTGGGAGGTTGAGACCGGAGGATCACAGTTTGCAGACAGCCTCAGCTACTTAGTGAGGCCCTTTGCAACTCAGTGAGACCCTGTTTCAAAATAAAGAATTTTTTAAAAGGGGATTGAGGTTGTAGCTCGGAGGTAGAATGCCCCTGGGTTCCATCCTCCAGCCCCCATACCGCAAAAAAAAAAAAAAGATAACTTTGGTTCTATTTTACCTCAGTTTTAAAAAAAATTACTTTATTCCTGCCACCAAGCCTTTCCCAGGACTAATTACCTACCCTGCTATTCCTTTTCCATCCCCATCCTAATCCTTCCCTAGAATGTCTGGGGAAGTTTTGTTTGTTTCATCCAGTCAGCCTTGAATACAAGCCTAATGCTACGCCCTGGGAGATAGAGAAGCCACAGGGAAGTTTAAGGCCTGGCTTCTCCAGAAGCTCGGATTTCGGCTCATCAATCTTTTCTTTTCTTAACCACCCAGAATGCTTAATGTCTGGACTGCACGTTTTAGCGCTTGATCACGTCCAATTTAGCACAACATGTGCACCACTCCCCTCTCTGGCTAATAATGCAGAGACCTAAAGGGCTGGCGCATCCTTATTTTGTATCATGAACATGATTGGAGAGCAGATCTTTCCTTAAAAACAGGATCGGAGCCTGCCGAGGGGTTAGGCCGATGCTGGAGCCAGCGAGGCCAGGATTGGCAAGGCAGGTGCTGGAGCCTCCGAGGCCGGGATCAGAGCCTGCCGAGGGGTTAAGCCGGTGCCGGGGCCAATGGCCGGCATCGGAGCCTGCCGTGAGGCAAGGCCACTACTGCGGCCTCCGAGGCCAGGATCGAAGCCAGCTGAGGGGTTAGGCCAGTGTGGGGGCCAGCGAGACCAGAATCAGGGCCTCCCATGAGGCAAGACCACTGCTTGAGCCAGCGAGGTCTGGATCAGTCCACCGGGGAGCCAGGCCACTACTGGGGCCGTCAAGAGTGGGATCGGTACTTGCAACGCGGCATGCACAGAGAAATATCACAGAAAATATAAATCAGATGCTTCCCCTAATCAGCAATAACTAGGAGGAAAGGGGCAACAGGAAGAGGTTGAGCTATAGAAAGGGCCCTATAGTGAAGCAACTAATGTGACCAATCAGAGGGTATGGAATAGTGGAGGACGGAGCCTCTTTAAAACGCAGGAGGTACATAAACAAATGTATCAAAGTTAATCACCAAAGAAGCATGGGATTGAGGTAGGGGGAGGGAATGGGATGGGGGCTGGATGAGGGCTAATTGGATGATGTGTGCTTGTATATCCTCTCAAGTCTTGTACTCCAATGTGATTGATATATGACTACAATGCACCAATTAAAATAAATAAATAAATAAATTTTAAAAAAAATGCTAAAACAGTAGGATCACAGGTTTGAGGACAGCCTCAAAAGTGAGACTTTTAATAACCTAGCAAGACCCTGTTTCAAAACAAAAATAAAATAAAATAAAATAGGGCTGGGGTGGAACCAGGGGGTAGAATGTCCCTGAGTTCAGTCCCCAGTACCACAAAAAAATAAAAATTTTAAAAATTGCAAAAAAAAAAACAAGCCAAAAAAAAAATTTTGTTTTTGCTTAATAAATAATGCAAGTGCGGGAGTGTGCCAGGCACATAGTAGGTCCTCATTCTGTGTTTGTAGAGTGAGTTCATGCCGGACACTAGGCTGGATCCTGGAATTACAGTGATGAGTCAGACAGCCCCTGCCCTGGAGGTGCGTGCAGTTCATACAAGGTGACGTCTCAGGTGTGGCATGTGCAAAGGTCAGCCATGACACAACCAGGGAGTGGTCGGTGCAGGGGAAGGTTTGCAGAGAAAAAACTCCACAGAAGGGATGACTGAGCGGTGAGTCTCAAAAGTTCAGTAGGTATTCAGCTGGGAGGTACAGGTAGGGATAAGCTCACAATAGATTTCATATGTTAATGTGAAAGAGAGTCTTCTCCTCTCCCATTCTGCCCCAGGTGTTATTAAATTAATAGTGCATCTTAAAATCATGGAAACAACAGTGAACAGTGAAAATAATGAGAATAAATTAGACTGGCCAGGTAAGGTAAGTAGAATGGCGACCATGAAGAAGGCCTGTCGGTGGCAACAGTCAACTCTGTCCTCAGAATCAACCAAAAGCCACGTCTGTAGCAGAAAATGAACACAAAGTAACAACTGCAGACAGTTGGTCATAACCAGGGGCTGTTTGCAACTCTCAAAAGATAAAAAGTGTGTCTAATTAAGGAAACACAGTACCTGTGGCAGACAGGCACAATTCGTTGTTAATTCACGACTCTAGAATCTGGCGATGTGTTTATCATGGCAGACATTTATTTGTCAGAGTGAGTAACCTCCTGTGCAGGTAGACCTTTTGTCCCAGTTTGGCTGGTGCAAAGACTTTGCAGGGGCAGGACGACTTGCTGTCTAGTAATTCCAGCCAACCCACCCCTGATCCCAGGGAAGGTGACTCCAACTCCTTTGTCTCATCACAGTGATGCTCAGGACACTGGCCACTGCCAGCCTTTATGGCTTCTGGATTCATCATGTTTGTCTGCAGGTATTGCCCCCGAACTCCTCATGAGGGTCCTCACACTTCATCTCCTAAGACAAGTTTTCCTGTTAAGGTCAGGCAAAAACACCACAGAATTTAACTTTGAGAATGAAAATGTCGAAGGGCTCCCAGTGTCTGAATTTGCCAATTGTTCTAAGATTTGCCTGGTCTTGGTACGTTAACCCTACCATTGCACGTCTCCAGGTGGCCTGAATTCTCCTTCAGCAGGGTCTCAGGGAAGGAGACGGTTCCATGGCAACATTCCACCCCATTAGTGATTTTCATTAAAATACTCCAGCCAGGTGCAATAGCACATGCCTGTAATCCCTGCACTTAGGAGGCTGAAACAGGAGAATTACAGGTTCAAGGTCAGCCTCAGCTACTTAGCAAGACCCTCAGCAACTGAGCAAGGCCATGCTTCAAAATAAAAAATAAAATGGAGCCAGGCGTGGTGGCACACGCTTGTAATCCCAGCATTCGGGAGGCTGAGACTGGAGGATCGCAGTTTGCGGACAGCCTCAGCTACTAAGTGAGGCCATCTGCAACTTAGTGAGACCCTGTTTCAAAGTTAAAAAAAGATAAGCCAGGCATGGTGGCGCACCCTTGTAATCCAAGTATTTGGGAGGCTGAGACTAGAGGATTGTGGCTTGGGGACAGCCTCGGCTATTTAGTGAGGCCCTCCGCAACTTAGTGATACCCTGTTTCAAAATAAAGAATAAAAAATAAGGCAGGGGGTGTAGCTCAGAGGTCGAATGCCCCTAGGTTCCATCACCAGACCTGCAAAAAATAAAAAATAAAAAAATAAAAAAGACTATAAATATAAAATAAAATGAGTATAGGGTGTAGCTTAGAGGTAGAATGCCCCTGGGTTCAACCCTGAGCACCAAAATAATAAAATATGTCTTGTTCTATATTCAGGTATGTATTTCCCTGGTTGAAGTTAAACAAGGGATACTAATTCAAAAGAAATTTAAGACATGATCATGGAATTAGAGAATGGAGTCAGAGTTATAAAGGGAGGGGTTATAAAGGAGAGAGGAAGAGTTATATACAGAGTTATTATAAAGGAGAGAGGAAGCCTGCATATCCTGGTGAGTGAATGAATGCATGTCATTCTGTGTGTGTGTGTGTGTGTGTGTGTGTGTGTGTGTGTGTGTGTGTTGCTGGGGCTTGAATCCAGGAGCATTCTACCTCTGTCCTACATTCCCAGTCCTATTTTACTTTTTATTTGGAAACAGGGTCTTGCTAAATTGCTCAGAGCCTTGGTTAATTGCTGAAGCTAGCCTCGAACCTGCGATCCTGTGTCTCGGCCTCTCAAGTTCTGGGTTTAAAGTGTCATTCAAATTTGGTGAAGCCATTGTGGGGTGCCCATCTGACAAGCTTCAGAATAGCAAGAGAGCAGGCTGAACACACTTCTCCCTGAGGGCTGGTCCTCTCTTCAGCCCTAAGAGACCAAAATGGGGAGAGATGAAGAAACTGTTCTTAGCGGACTTGCAACTGCCCCTCATCCTACCTCCACCAAGCCAGAAAATGTCTCCCAAGTGCCACCCCCATGGCAAACACCTGCCCACGTAGCATTGCTCCCGCAGGGACACCAGGGCGGGAGAGTGTGAGGGGGACAGAAGACGAGGCTTCTGCAGTAAGAGCGCTCTCCAAGAGCGAGGTGTACCATTAAGAGAATCCCTGGCCCTGCTCCCAGAGCATTCTATCTTGGTTAATGCGTCAAAAGATTTGGGATGCTACAAAGGATGGGGGAAAAATTGACACCAGCAGAGCGAAGGAAATTGAAAGAGAGGGAAACAGGTAAAGGAGGCACCGTGCTCCAGTGTGTGGAGTGCTCTGCAAATACGTGATCATCGGGGCTGACGAGTCTCCTATAATAAATGCAGGCAGCAGAGTCCATGGCAAAAGAGAAGGGCTGCCATGTCACAGAGGGTAGAAATAGGAATCCATCCTGGGAGGTTGGAAGGGATTCTCCACCTAAGGCCACGGCTGCCCCGTATGGGGGTGCCTGAATGTGCCCTACCTGGCCCACCTGTGTCCTGACACCCAGATTGATGTCAGGGAGGGGCTTCGTCTCCTCTCACAAAAGCCTTCACCCTGGTCTTCACATAGAAGCTTGGGGTGGGGAGTAAGGGGGAGATGGGCGGGAAGAGCTTGGGGCTCTTCTCTTTAACCACTTCCCACTAGCCCTTCTCACCCCACTTGAGCTATACCTCCGGGTTCAACCGGAACTCTAAGTTTGAGGCACTACATTAGTAAAACATGTATGGGGCTGGATATATAACTCAGTCAGAGTGCTTGCCTAACACGAGGCCCTGCTTCAATCCCCAGCAGCGCCCTCCCCCCAAATAAAGACATTTGCAGATTAAAATGCATCCTGAGTAGGGTTCCTAGCTAAAATACAGGATGCCAGGTAAAGCTTAAATTTCAAATAAACAAGGAGTGCTTCTTTAGTGTGTGTCCCAAACATTCCATGAAGCACGCTTATACTAAAAAGTAATCCTCATTCATCTGAAACTGAAATTCAGCTGGGTACCCTAGATTTTTATATGCTAATTTCTGGCAACCCTCATCCAGAATGGAGTTACCTTACTTGGAAAAAGTTCTTCCGGAAGACTCCAGAGGAGATGATATGGAACTCTTGAGAAAGCGATCTCCAGTTTCTTTGGAAGTTTTCCTCCGTAAAGAAGTAATAAATGTTTCTTCCGAGTATTCCATTGAGTCACTGGGTAAAAATTGCTGAGAGAACTGGCCTAGTTTGTAATAGCCGGCGTCAGCTCACTGTGGAAGGGAGCTATGTTATGTGGCGGTATCATCTCTTCTCTAAAGAACGCTCAGCCGGAGGTTAATTGCCTACCTGTAAAGGGAGCCATCAGGGGCTGCTGCGTTAGGCGGGCGGCAGCTCTGCCAGTCCACTGTGAGGCAAGGTGTGGTTCATTCAAGTCCAGCCAACTCCCGTTTCTAGTCTTTGTCCTTTTCTTCCCCCAACTTGGAGCTGGCTTTTGCCCTATGGCATTAGAGGACAAAAAAGCTCATATGTAGATGCCGGCTTTATCCTGAAAAAGTGGAATTATTTCCCTTGGTAACTATCTTCTCTCTACTGATCAGGACTCTCCCATCAATTACTCTTTGGGGGTGGAGGTGACCAAGGATTGAACTCAGGAATGTTCTACCACCGAGCTATATCCCCAGCCCCTTTTAAAATTAACTTTTATTTTATTTTAATTTTTGGTACTAGAGATTGAACTCTGGTTATAGTAGTCTACTTCTGAGGTATGCCTACAACACTTTTTTATTTTTATTTTTAACACAGCATCTCACTAAATTGCTAAGGGACTTGCTAAGTTGTGGAGGCTGGCCTTGACCCTGCAATCCTCCTGTCTCAGTCTGCCAAGTAACTGGGACTATAGGCATATACCATTGAGTCTGGTTTATTTTTATTTATTTATTTTTTGACAGTCTTAATTTGCTGAGGCTGGCCTGGAACTCATTATCCTCCTGCCTCACCCTCCTGAGTTGCTGAGATTACAGGTGAGCACCACGGGACCGAGCTGCAGGCCAATTGCTATTGTAAAACCAAGCCATCATTTTCAGTAGACATCTCCCAATTTTTATCCATTTTGTAGCTCATACCCCTTTAGTAAGTCACTTAGTGGTAGGGTACATTTTTATTATTTTTCTAGTACTGGGATTGAACCCTGGGGGAATCACACATGCTTGGCAAGTGTTCTGAGCTACATTCTCATCCTTATTTATTTATTTATTTATTTATTTATTTATTGCAGGTCTGGGGATGGAACTCAGGGGCATTCAACCTCCGAGTTACACCCTCTGCCCCATTTTTTATTCTTTATTTTGAAACCGGGTCTCACTGAGTTGCAGAGGGCCTCGCTAAGTAGCTGAGGCTGTTCATGAACCATGATCCTCCAGTCTCAGCCTCCTGAATGCTGGGATTATAAGCATGCACCACCACCCCGACTCCCCTTTATTTTATTTTGATACAGGGTCATGCTAAGTTGTCCAGGCTGGCCTCGAACTTGTGATCCTACTGCCTCCACTTTCCAAGCCTCTGGGATCAAGGAGTGGCATTTTGCATAGTCAGTTGCTTTGTCGGTACTTAACTGAATGTGTTTTCATCCTCCCAGCAGAAGTATGTCTGTTGCATGGGCCTTAATACTTTTGCCAGCCTAAAATTCTTGCACTGTATTTTATGACATGAATCTTTGAGGTCTTGATCACCCACTGACATTTGAGTTGAGTGCCGTTACTTCCTAAGGAGAATCTTGGATGTCCTGTCCCTGAAAACAGGCGTCCCGAGTACTTCCGAGCCTCAGCTGGCTGTCCCGGTGTGGCCCCGGCATCTTCACATGAGGACAGATGTCAGCTCTGTCCCAGTTGGGCTGATGGATGGATAGAGTGGGTGGTTTTGCGCTTAACCAACCACGAGAACAGCCACCATCTATATGATGATTTCAAACTCACTGTCTCTCAATATTTTTAAAAAGCTCAGCTGAGAAAAGCAGTATTTATGGAAGATTCCTGAAGAAAATGCAGCCTGCACATTCTTCTAGGAACCCAAAGATCCACCCCTGAGTTGTGAATTAAGTAGACCATCAGGGAGCTTACTACCTGGATATATCACATTGGCACCCCATAAAGTGGCTTTTACTGAATTGCACTTTGTCATGAAGCCATCAGCCCGTATTGAGGGACGTCCTGAAAAATGGCCCTGTGTACTCTGTCACTGCGTTTCCCCGAAGGACAGGTTTACAAGGGCTCTTCATTACGTCAGCAGCAGCCTCTGCTTAAGGCCCATGGAGAAATTTTATTCTGATCTCAGTACCGCAGATAGCCGTGCTTTGCCTTGGCGACTGGTTGCTGTTCACCTCCTAGACCCTGTAAATATTGCAACTGTCGCTATTTTCGTTTCCACTGTATACAGTAGTTACAAAACTTATGCTCAAAGCTGTGGCTTCCTGTAATATGCCCATAGGACTTTGGACATAAATTATTTGGAGGAAGGGGGACACTGGGAACTGACCCCAGGAACATTCTGCCTCCAAGCTACACCCCTAGCTCTATTTTATTTTTTTATTTTTGAAACAAGGTCTCACTAAATTGCTGAGGCTGGCCTTCAACCTGCGATCCTCCTGTCTCCACCTCCCAAGTACTGGTATGACAGGCATGCACCACTATGCCTGGCTTCAGGCATGAGTTTTGCATAACTTCTCTCACAGATCCTCCTTACCCTGCCTCTATTATTCTCCCTTTCTCTCACTTTACTTCCATTTGTTTTATCGTATTCATGCAGTTTCACAATGTAGGAACTGCTTTCCTATCCTCCTCTTTGTAAAACTCCAGCCCACACCTCCTGCCCTTCAGGAGACATTTTAAATTCTAACTGCTCATTTGCAGATTAACTACAATGAGGTAATAATCGCTGTGTGCTCTGAGGAGGGAGGGAGCGACAGAAGCCCAGGAGCTCCTGACCAAGGGCATTGTTTCCAGGAGCAGCAGACAGTAGACTCTCTCCTAAGCCTGGGGAAGTGGACAGTTCATCTGTCTCCACTGGGTGAGCAAATATTAGCCCGTTGCTTTCTGTAAGCACACAGTGGTTGTGGGGTTGAGGAGGGCAGAGAGGGTCCAGGACAGATGGATGGAGTCAAACCCTGGTTTTACTGTTGACTGCAGAGAACAGACCAGTCAGCCAGCGCCAGGCTGCCCACCGCAGCCCCCCGCCATGCCCTATACCAGAAGTGCCCTTCACCCTTCCTCCCCGGCCACTCCCTATGGTGAGCTTCCATGGGAAGCAATATTTAAGACACCAATTTGGTGGCGAGTTCTTTATGTGGGAAATGACCTCAGAATGCAGCAACGAGGGAACAGGAAGAGAAAGTGGGGAACAAGAGAAAGTCAATAAAGCAGTGTGCTGTTGACGCGATAGTGCTGAGGGCAAGCTGTGTAGACGGAGCCTTAGAGGTCCCCCTAAGAGGACAGGACTCCAGGCTTCCACCCCCTGATTCTCCTCCGCAACAACTGGGGTTGTTTGCTCTGAGGGGGGAGCACCAGGGAGCAGCAGCTCCTCCACCCTCTAGTCTACACTGAGCCCGAGCCCCGAGGCCAACTTCCAGCAAGTCCGCCTCCGCCACTAGAGTGAGAGAAGAGGCTGGGCCCTTCAGCTTTGTATCCCAGCACCTGACACACAGTAGGGCTGCTCAGCCAATGCTTCAGCCCAATTAAGAGTAGTCCTTTTATTGTTTTATATATATTGGAATGTCACAAGAAACCTATTTGGAAGGGAAAAAAAAATCTAAAACCACTGTTCCAGCTCAAACTCCTCATTTTCTAGATGAGGCAGCCAAGGCTCTGAGAACCTCAGAAACTTGTCTAAGATTACACAGTGTATTAAAGTGAGCGATTATGGAATATTAAAATGATTCCACAAAGTGTACCAAATACAGACCAGGGAGCTGACTGGAGTTACAATGTGAATTATTAGCACTTCAAATGGAGGGGATGGCCACGCTGTGCTAGATTTCCAACAGGAAATTGCTTAAAAGAAATTAACTTGGAAAGTTCCCGGGCTCTGATTAAAGAGGTGAATGGTGTGAGCGAGGCTTCTCTCCCAAGGGAAGAGATTCATCCTTGGTAAACACATTTTAGGTAATGTACCAAGGATCAGAGTGAACTCACTTGGGGCTCTCTTCCTCCAGCCTGAGCAGCTGATGGTGACAGCTACAGGGAAACTGATACTTTGAGATATACCCCCAGCTCTTACAATTTTTTAATTTTGAGACCAGGTCTCACTAAGTTACTGAAGGTTTCGCTCAGTTGCTGAGGCTGTCTTCAAACCTGTGACCCTCCTGTCTCCGCCTCCCAAGTACTAGGATTAGAGGCGTATGTCACCATTGTTTTTATTTTTAATAAAAATATGAAATCTGGAGCTGGTTTTATCATTCAATGGTAACGTATTTGCCTAGCACAAATGAGGCCCTGGCTTCAATCCTTAGCACCTAAAAATACCACCATCTCAATAAATTGCAAACGTCTCTACCAGCCTGTGCTTCCTTTCTACCTCCATCGTCCTTAATGCTGCAGCCTTTGACACATGTGTGAGATACAGAATGTCAGGGACAGAAGTTATGATGAAAAACGAACATTGCCACCTCTCACAGCATCCAAGTACGAAAAGTCAAACACTCGATACTGAGGGGAAGGGGCCTGTGCGTCATGGGAACAGTCACTCCTGCCAAATGAGAGCTAGGAGGAGTTATTTGAACAGACGTACTTAGACTAAACTTTTCTTATTTGCCCAGACGTGGGTCAACATTACCCTAGAGAAGAAGGGCTGATGTAGCATTTCCAGGACCTGTGATACCGTGACAAAAAAAGAACTTGGTGAGTTTGAGGCAGACATTTGTCCCTATCTGTGTGCCTTGTTCTCAAGTTTTCTTTCTGGCTGAGCACGGTGGGGCATGCTACTTGGGAAGCTGAGGCAGGAGGATTGCAAGTTTGATGCCAGCTTGGGCAACTTAGCAAGACTCTGTCTATAAATAAATAAATAAATAAATAAATAAATAAATAAATAGGCTGAGAGTGCAGCTCAGAGGTAGAACGTTCCTGGTCTCAGGCCCTAGTACTGGGGTAGTACTGGGGGTGGGGGTGGGGTCCTTTTGCTTACTCGCCTGACCAAATGAAAAGTGAAGTGGTAAAGTTTCCCATCGAGCCATATAGCATATAGAATAGAGGTTAAGACGCCGGGTGTGGTAGCGCACGCCTGTAATCCCCGCGCTTGGGAGGCTGAGACAGGAGGATTGCACGGGTTCGAAGCCAGCCTCAGCTACTTAGTGAGGCTTTCAGCAACTTAGTGAGACCCTGTTTCAAAATAAAATATAAAAAATAGGGCTGGGAGTATAGCCCGGAGGTAGAAATCACAGGACCTGGGAGAGCATATTAGCTCAACTAGTTACAAAAGCTACCTGACTTGGGATAAATCACACACCGTTTTGGCATTTCAGGTCCTGCATCTACAATATGAATATGGGACAATAACAATATGAATGGTAAGGACAGACTGAGGCATAAATGAAGAAGGATAAAGTTGGAGACAAGCAGCTGTCCATCCAAGTGCACGTCCCATTCCTCAGCGTGCGGCTACCCCTGCATTCCCAGACCCCCTTCCATCTAGATGCAATTGCATGAGTAGTTCTTGACAGTGAGAGGGAGTAGAAATTTCGTGCATCCCTCCAAGGGGCCGTTAAGAAGCAGCTGTGTGAAGCCAAGTGTGGTGGTGCATGCCTGCAATCCTAGTACCTGGGAGGCCAAGACAGGAGGATCTAAGGCTGGAGGCCAACCTCAGCAACTTCAGGAGACTCTTAGCTATTTAGTGAGACTTTGCTTCAAAATAAAAAATAAAAAGGGCTGGTGGGGGGTATAGCCTGGAGGTAGAATGGCCCTGGGTTCAATCCTCAGTAAGGAGAGAAATAGAAAGAAAGAAAGAAAGAAAGAAAAGAGAGAGAGAGAGAGAGAGAGAGAGAGAGAGAGAGAGAGAGAGAGAGAGAGAGTTGCTTCTCCAGACTCTCTTCCCCCTGTCTATTAGGAAGAAGCAGAGGCCTGAGAGGATGGAACCACAAAATGGGGGAGAAATAAGAGTCCCCAAGTCTCCATATGAGGGAAGCTGTTCTCCATCAGGAACACCTGCATTGTCCTGTCACTTTAGGAATAAGTGAGTTTTGATGGTGTTATCAACTGAAATGGGGGTTTACTTGCTGTGACTGTTACACTTACCCTAAATAATACCGCTTTGTCTTTTCCAGCAGAACTCAGTGTCAAGGAGTCCACTCATTTCTCTCCAGCCGTAGCCTTCAGAGGAGGCTGGCTCTGTCCCCAGTTCCTCTAGGTCCTCCTCCTCCTCCTCTTTTTCCTCCTCCTCCTTTTTCTTCGTGTGTGTGTGTGTGTGTGTGTGTGTGTGTGTGTGTGTGTGTGTTACTGAGGATTGAACTCAGGGGCATTCTAACCTCCGAGCTATATGCCCAGCCCTATTTTTTATTCTTTATTTTTGATACAGGGTCTCACTAAGTTGCAAAGAACTTCACTAAGTTGCACAGAAACTCACTAACTTGTTGAGACTGGTTCAAACCCATGGTCCTCCTGGCTCAGCCTCTCAAGTACTGGGAGTACAGGTATGTGCCACCATGCCTGGCTTCAAGCACTCTCATTCTGACCTCTGACCTTTATAAGTTTCATCCCTTTCACTGGTTGGCTTAAGCATGAGCACGTGAGGAAAATTCGGCCAATGGGGTTTGAGCGCAAGTCTTCTAGGAAGGGTTCTTAGGAAGATCTTCTATAGCTGTTTTAGCTTTCTTAATACTTGATTTTTTGGAAAGTAAGGGTTATTTTTCTTACTTTCTTTTTTTTATTCTTAAGCTTTATTGAGGTATACTTGGGGGAGGATAACTTGAGATTGAGCCCAGGGGCATTCTACCTCTGAGCTGCACACCCAGCCCTTTTAAAGTTGATTAATTTATTTTCAAGCAGGGCTTCACCAAGTAGCTGAGGCTCTTGCTAAATTGGCAAGGCTGAGCCGGGCGTGGTGGAGCGCGCTTGTAATCCCAGCATTCGGGAGGCTGAGACCTGGAGGATCGTGGTTCGCAGACAGCCTCAGCTACTTAGTGAGGCCCTCTGCAACTCAGTGAGATCCGGTTTCAAAATAAAGTATAAAAAATAGGGCAAGGGGTATAGCTCAGAGGTCGAATGCCCCTGGGTTCCATCCCCAGACCCTCAAAAAAAAAAAAAAATTGGCAAGGCTGGCCTTGAACCTGCAATCTTCCTGTCTCAACCTTCCCAATACTGGGATTATAGGTATGTGCCACCATGCCTGGTAAGGTATAATTTACATATAATAAAATCTACCAATTAAGGTGTATAGCTTGATGAATTCTGACAAATGTAGATAGTTAAATAATTCCCACCACTGCGGCAGACTGGCTCAATCGGAATGGCCGTGAGTCCACTCGGGATCGATTTATCTCAGAAAAGATGGGCAAGGATATGGGTGCCGTTCTGCAGCCACTTATCACCACTTGCTTCTTCTCGGCACACCACAATTATGGTAAAGAATATTTTTATTTCTCCCCTAGTTCCTTGTGCCTGTCTGTAGTCAATCTCCTCCCTCCACAATGAGTTCCCAGAAATCACTGGTTGATTTTCCATCACTATAGTTTTGCCTTTTCTAACATCCCTATAAACTGACTTATACAATATATGCTTCTTTCATGTGCCATAATGCCCTTGAGAGTCACACATATTATATATAGCAGCAGATTGTTCTTGTTCAGGGCTGAGCAGTATTCTACCATGTAGCTACAACACAATTTGCTTATTCACCAGTTGGTACAAATTTGGATTCTTCCTAGTTTTAGCTCATTGTAAATAAAAATGTTATGATCACTTGTAAGGAAGTTTATGGGCAGACATACATTTCTTTCTTTCTCTTAGGAAAACACCTTGAAGTAGAATTGTTGGACCATACAGTAGGTTTATGTTTGCATTTAGAAGAAATTGCCCAACTATTTTCTAAAGTAACAGCTTGGAGTGCCTTACTTGGCAATTCCACCAAAACTATATGAAAGTTTCTGTTTCTCCACGCCCTTGACAATATGGGTGTGACCAGGCACTTTGGTCTAAGCTGTTCTAGTGGTGTGTGGTGGGGTCTTTTTGTGATTTTGATTTGTATTTCACTAGAGACTCCAGGTGTACAGCAACTTCTCACATGCTTATTTGCCATTTCTATATTTTCTATGAAAAATAGAAAAGCCTGTCAAAATATTTATCATTTTTAATATTTATCAATTTTAATCAGGTTGCTCTTATTAGTGGATTGTGAGAATTCATTATATATTTTGAATACAAACCATTTATCAGGAGTCTTGGAATATAGCTCAGTGATAGAACACATACCTAGCATGTGTAAGGCCTGAGTTTGATCCCAAAACAAGCAAACAAACTCTTTATCAGATACATGTTTTGCAGATTTTTTCATTCATTTATGTATGTATGTATTTACATTTTATTCATTCATTCATTGTGGTACTGGGTGTTGAACTCTGGGGTATTCTACGTCTGAGCTATACCCCCAGCCCTATTTTATTATTTTATTTTTTGAAACAGGGTCTCACTAAGTTGCAGAGGGCTGAGGGTTGTCCTCTAATTTGCAATTCTCCTGTCTCAGCCTCCTAAGTACTGGGATTACAGGCATACACCACCATGCCTGGCTTGCACATATTTTTTCTTAGATTGATGTTTGTATGGCTATCATTTTTCATCCATTTACTAATGCAATCTTAGTAGACGATATCTACTTAGTAGATTATAGCTACAGTTGTATTTTTCTTTTTATTCTGACAATATCTGCCTTATAATTCTGGTGTTTGAAACGTTTACATTTAATGTGATCTTATCTGACAGAATGAGTAAGTCTATGACTCTACTATTTGTTTTCTATTTATCTCATCTTTCTTTCTCTGCCTTTGTTTGGATTGATTTTTTGTTTTAGGTTTGTATTTTATTTTATCCCCCCCTTGGCTTTTAGTTATATCTCTTTGCTACTTTTAAGTGGATTCCGTGTTTGCAGTGTCCATCTCGTACTTCTCTGCCCAGGGCCTACTGGTGTATTCATATCTGATCATGTCCCATCACGGCATCACCCGTGCCTGATGTGGCCTCACAGCATCTGCTCCCATTTCTCCCTCTCCTCCTCTCTGCAGTTGTTTTCGTTTAGTTTTCTTCTACCCGTGCTATAAATCTAGACTGTATTATTTTTCTTTTTTGTTTTAAACAATTACCTTTTACAGAAATTTTAAAATAAGAAAACATCTTTTATATTAATTTGCAGTTTACACTTCCATCAGGGCTTCTTCTTTCTTGGTTTAGTCTTTAAATTCCATCTGGTATTATTTTCCTCCCACTTGAAGAATTTCCTTAACGTTTCTCGTAGTATGTTTGCTGGCAATGAATTCTCACAGCTTTTGTTTGCCTGAAAATGTCTTTGTTTTGTCTTCAATTTTGAAGGATACTCTTTCCCCTGAATACAGAATTCTAGTTTGTAAGGGTTCTTTGTCCCTTTTTTTCTCTTCTTTTTTAAATTTTCTTTTCCTTTCTCTTCGATAAGATTTTTTTTCTTCTAGCACTTCACTTGTATTTATCTTTCTAATTGTGATACTTTACAGGCATCATTCCACTGCCATCTGGCTTGTAGCCATTTTTCTCAGCTTTGGTTCTTGTATTTGTTTTCCTGTGTACAATGTTGCTCTTTCTCTGGCCACTTTTATGGTTTCTACTTTATCACTGGTTTCCAGCAATTTTGTTATGTTTTACTGTGTTTTTTTTTAATCCTGTTTGAGGTTTACTAATATTTTAATAGTTCTCAACAATTTTTGAAAAAGATGTAATTATTTCTTAATTTTTTTGTCACTACTAAGGATTGAACCCAGGGGTCTTCTACCTTTGAGATATGCCCTCAGCCCTATTTTTATTCATATATATATATATATGCATTATAGTCAAACATCACAATGGAATACAAGACTTGTGAGGATATACAAGCACACATCATCTAATTAGCCTTTATCCAGTCCCCATCCCATTCCCTCCCCCTCCCTCGATCCCATGCTTGATTGGTGATTAACTTTGATACATTTTTAATGTACATCATGAGTTTTAAAGAGATTCCATCTTCCCCCATCCCATCCCCTCTGATTGGTCACCTTAATTGCTCCTCTACAGGGCCCTTTTTTCAACTAGATCTCCCCCCTATTACCTATTTCTTCCTAGTTTTTGCATATTAGGGAAAGCATCTGCTTTTTCATTTTCTGTGATATTTCTCTGTGTATGCCACATTGCGAGTTCCGATCCCACTCTTGAAGGCCCCAGCACTGGCCTGGCCACCTGGCAGACTCTGATCCCGGCCTCACTGGCACCAGCACTGGCCTTGCCTCACAGCAGGCTCTGATTCTGGCCTTATTCTTTATTTTGAAACATGGTCTCACTGAGGAGCTGAGGCTGGCCTTTAACCTGTGATCCTCCTGTCTCAGCCTCCCAAGTACTGGGATTACAAGTGTATGTCACCATGCCTGGCTCTTATTTCTTCAATGTTTTTCTTCCACCATCTTCTTTTCTTCCTGGGTCTTCAATTATACGTATGCCAGTGGCTTGCCATTATTCTGAGGTCACGAGGGCTCTGCTCCATGTTTTCCAGTCTGTTTTCCAGTTCTGCTTCCATTCTTCAAGTTCATTGATTCTGTCTTTTGCAATGTGAATTATGTGGTTCAGCCTATCTGGTGAATTTTTTTAAATTTCAGATATTGCATCTACTTTCAGAACTAGAGATTCTGTTTCATTATCCTTCTAGTTTCCAGTTCTCTTTCCTTTTCATGTTTTACTTTGAATTCTTGAACATATTTACATTAACTGTTTAAATTCCCCTTTGGAAAATTCTGCTATTACTATCACTTTTGTGTGTGTGTGTGTGTGGGGGGTACTGGGGTTCCTGGAAACCCTTCTACACTCCCAGACCTATTTTTATATTTTTATTTGGAAACAAGGTCTCTTAATCCAGTGCGGCTGGCTTCAAACCTACGCGATCCTCCTGTCTCCGCCTCCCAAGCGCGGGGATTACAAGCGTGCGCCGCCACGCCCAGCTATGACTATCACTTTTAAGTCTGCTCCTATTGACTGATTTTATCCTTGTAGAGGCCACATTTTTCTACTTCTTTGTGTATTTGGTAACTACAGATGCTATGCATTGCAACTGTTATATTGAATTTTGTTGTCTTCCTTTAAAGAGCAATAGTCTGCAGAAGTAGGCAGTTAAGTAACTGCAGGTCAGCTTGATTCTTTTGGGGATTATGTTTTAACTTTGTTGAGGCAGGTAGTCTTCACTCAGGACTTAACTTAATCTTACTACTAAGGCATGACTCTTCTGGGGTTCCCACCGAATGTCCCGCTGCTCAGTGGAAATTCTCCTCTCTGGCTAGCTCGAATACAAACCTTTCCCTTTCCTGCGTGAACATTGACATCTTCAAGCATTGTTCTATTGTCCAATCTTGTACAGTTTTAATCTGAGTCTTTGCAGCTTAGTAGTCACTCAAACACTCAAAGCTTCCCTTAATGCCTGTTTCTGGGGCTTCTTTCTCCTCTGTAGTATCCTACTCCACAGGTGCCAACCTCCACCTCTCCAAACTCTGCCCTCTTTCTTCCAAACTCTGAGAGCCTTCTGCATCCTGCTTGGGTCTCCCTGCTGCTCTAGGTCTAGGATATGCTCCCAGGAAAAAAGTTTAACAATTGTAGGGCTCATCTAATTTGTTATCCTTTTCTCAGGACGTACGCTGTACTGCCTGTGTACTATTGGAAAACAGTTCATATATTTTGTCTAGTTTTTTAGCTGTTTTAGAGAGGAGGGTAAGTTTGATACCAGCTGCTTTTTCATGGTCAGAAATAGAAGAGTCTTTCCTTCCTTCCTTCCTTCCTTCTTTTTCTTTTCTTTTTGTGGTACTGAGGATAGAACTAACCAAGGGCACTCTACCACTGAACTGCACTCCCAGCCTGATTTTATTTAATTTTTTATTTGAAACAGGATGTTGCTAAGTTGCTTAGACTCTTGATTGGTTGCTGAGGCTGGCCTCAAACCTGCCATTTTGCCATCTTAGCCACCCACAGTCCTCAAGTCTCAGCCTCCCAAGTAGTGGGATTACAAATCTGCAACACTGTGCCCATCAGGAGTCTCTTTTTTCTTAAAAAGGTGTTTGCACACATGTCTCTTCTTTCTGGATTCTGTTTTGCCTGTTGTGGTGCTGGTTGTGTGTAATCCCAGATATAGACAGGAAGGGAGTTGGCCTGCAGACAAAGCCAGTATGATAAACACGGTAAGAAACAGAGATGGAAATTGCATAGGTCCTTAAAGACATCGGGGATCTGCTGAACTGAGCAATCCTGGAACCATTCTAGCACAAAAAACTATTGCACAGAAATGAAAACCCAGTTGAGCCAGATATGATGGTAATTCCAGTACTTGGGAGAAGGAGACAGGAGGATCGCAGTTTCAAGGACAGCTTTAGGAAGTAGTGAGACTCTCATCAGCCTAATAAGTCTTGGTTTCAAGATAAAAATTTAAAAATGGGGCTTGGGGTATATCTCCGAGGTAGAATACCCCTGGGTTCAATCCTCAGTAACACATACACACACCATACACACACCACACACACACATACAAACACACACACACACACACACATACACACACACACCACTTTACTTGGGTTTTTGTTATTTGCGGTCAAAATCACCCTAAGTAATACAAACTCATATACTAATACAATAACAACACCAAGTACTCACTAGGTGTTAGCAAGTAATTTTAAAATACGCTTCGAGAACACTTCATGTTACATAGGCAGCACACTAGGAGTTTCATAGATGTTATCTTTCCTATTGTCATAGCAAGTCTGGGGCGAAGGTCATAGCATTAACCCCATTTTACAGATACTGAGGAAAGTACAGATTTTTCAAGCTCACAGCCAGGCTTCAAGCCCAGGCCTCTTGACCTTCAAAGTCATGTGACCACTTGCTTTTCCTACTATTGGCTTCCAAACTTGGAAATGAATCAAGGTCACAGTCCAGTTCCCTTTACCTAAAAGGCAAAACTGGCCAATGGGAAGAGTATCTTACAGATGGAGACTAAGGACCCTAAAATGTTAGCCCAGAGTTCGCAGGAAAGAGCAAATTCTAAACTGCGTCCTGGGCTGTGATGTAGCTCAGTGGTCTAGCACTTGCCTAGTGTGCATGAGGCCCTGAGTTCAGTCCTCGGTACCAAAACAAGCAAGCAAACACCCTAAATTAAGTTGAGTCCTGCACCCTAACTTCTTCTGCCTGCCTATTTCTGGGGACAAAGGTCTGCATACTTTCTGCTGGGTCAGGGCAGTTAGCCTAATCATAGAGAAAGTACAAACAAAACCTAAGCCAGCAGACAACTGGGAATTGGAGTTAGGTCCCCAGAAACAAGAGGTAAAATGCCAAAGTCTTAGGGCTTTGAGAGATGCAAAAAATGGAATATGTTCTGGTGGTATAGGAACACTATAAATCTAGTGTAGTCTTATCTTAGTAAGTAAGGTGTTAGCAAAGCTTCTGAGAGCTGTCGTTGGTGCAGAAAAAAGGAGAGAACTCAGGAGCAGAAGGGTTGAGGAGAACGAAGCGGCCAGTGCCAGAGATCTTCTAGGCCAACATCACCTTGGCCTTGGTTTGGTTTGGGTTTGGGTTTGGGGTTTAGTACTGAGGATTGAACCCAGGTGTACCTCCAAGCTACACCTGCTCTCTGGTATAAAGCCAACAGCTCCTTTCTATCCCTACCTGGGGGCTTTCCCATAGAAGATGAGCAGTACACTGGAATGGAAGAATGAAAACACATTGCCAACAAGAAGAGGCAGAGAGAGAGAGAAAGAGAGAGAGAGAGAGAGAGAGAGAGAGAGAGAGAAGGGATGGTGTGCTAAGAGACATAGATTAGGAAGGGGACTCACCCTTCTCTCCAATCCCAGAAACCTTAAGATGACAACAATTTGTGTAGAACCACTTTTAGAAGCGAGAAGAGAAATCTAGGCATAGCTGGAGTAGTAAGAAGGGCAATAGAGGTGTGGTGGGGCTCAGTGTAGAGTGCTTGCCTCTACCACTGTAGCCTGTGGGAGGGCCTGGGTTCCACTCCCAGCACAGAAGAGAAAAAAAAAAAAAAAAGCAATAAAAATGACATTAAATAGGGACCAGACCACAGAAAAATGAAAATAGTAAATCTTCTGGGGGTAGGGAGAGTGGGTGGGGATTGTAAATGATCTTTCTAAAGTCTGTTATTTCAATAAATAGCTTAGAAAATGGCATCCTGTGTTGGAAGTCCAGATCCTGCCTGGATATTCCTGAATGTCCCATTCCTGGAATCTCACTCCCTACCCTACAGGCTGGTAGCACTTTAAATGGATCCTGAGAACAAAGCAGAGAGGCTTCACCATAGTTTAATGGCCTCCAGCTGTGGACCAGCCCTTCCCTCCCAGAGCCCCAGCTGCCACCCGCCCTCAGAGCTTTCTGCTTGGGGCAGCCTCTTCCCCGGGGTTTGGCTGCCTCTGAGTGAGATCAGCCCTGTGGAACATGTTAACTGCCAGTATTAGCATTTGCAGAAGCCCTCCTGCCTTTGGCAAGGCTTCCCTGGCTTTGCCTTGCTGGGAGGACCTATGCAGAGCTGGCTGGGCTGGGGTGTGGGCTTTTCCATAGCTGCAGCTTAGCAGAGAGACTGCTGAGAGGCCTGGCCTGGCCCTCCCAGATCTTTGAAGGCCTGCCGGTCCTGTCCAGCGGTCCATTCAGCTTGTGTGAAATGATGCAACACGCAGCCTTCCTCCAGCTTCAGCATCACAGCATCTCCTAGGGAAGGCACAGCTGGGATAAATCACCAGAAGGCCATTCCCATTCGCAAAGCAAGGAAAACATAGATGTGGAGATTTTTCTTTTTCTTTTTTTTTATACATTTTTATTTTTATTTCTGGTGGTACTGGGGTTCCTGGAAGCCCTTCTACCTCCAGGCTACACTCCCAGACCTATATTTTTTTATATTTTTGAAACAGGGTCTCTTAAACCAGCGCGGCTGGCTTCGAACCTGCACGATCCTCCTGTCTCTGCCTCCCGAGCGCGGGGATTACAAGAGTGCCCACCACGCCCGACATGAATTCATTTTTATTTTATTTTATTTATTTATTTATTTATTTATTTATTTTGGTACTGGGTGTGGAACCCAGGGGCTTTTCAACCTCCAGGCATACTCCCAGACCTATTTTATTTTATTTTTTTATTTTATTTTTTATTGGTGCAATGTATTCATACATCATAATGGTATAAAGAAAATACTTTTGTAGACATACATGCACACATCGCCCAATTAGCCCCTACCCGATCCCCACCCCGTTCCCTCCCCAACCCTCCTTCCCATGCTTGGCTTAGTGGTTGACATCTAGTTTTATAGCAATTTATCCAATATTAACGATGATAATCTCACAAAACAGTTTCATTTGTCTGATACCAAGCTTTTGATGACTAAAAGATAGCAGTTCAATATTTCTTTTTGCTTTCTTTCTTACCAGAGAATATTTTTTTCTTTTCTTTTTTTTTAGGTGAAGCTATCATACATTTATTTATTTATTTTTCAGAAAAAATTTATCCTGATATGGAATATGGACTCTAGATACCCAAAACAATCTCAAAGAAGAACAAAGCTAGAAGATGTATATTTTCTGATTTAAAACCATATAAAGTTACAATAATTGAAACAGTGTAGTACTGTTCCAGA
Source organism: Muscardinus avellanarius (assembly GCF_963383645.1). NCBI lineage: Eukaryota > Metazoa > Chordata > Mammalia > Rodentia > Gliridae > Muscardinus > Muscardinus avellanarius. The sequence continues at coordinate 105,932,162 of NC_137788.1, read as the reverse complement.
GGCAGATATATAAACCATTGGAGTTAAATAAAAGCCTAGAGATAAGTTCTTCCATATATTGTCAAGTTATTTTTGACAAGGTTTCCACGAACATTTGGTGGAGGAAATACTAATCTTTTAACTAAATATTGTTGAAAAATAATAATTACATGAAAAAGAATAAAATTGGACCCTTACCTAACATATTTACAAATATTAACTCAAAATAGATAAAAGACCTAAGTATAAATCTTAATACTATAAACTTTTAGAAGAAAATCTGGGTCATAAAACCTCACAACATTGAAATTGACAGTGATTTCTTGGATATGATTTCAATGGCGCAGGCAACAAAAGAGTAAATAAACTCCCTAAAAAATAAAAAAAAATTGTATATCCAAAGACAATGTAAACAGAGTTAAAAGTTACTGATAGAATGGGATAAGATATTTCCAAATGCTATATCTGAAGGTATATTAATATTCCAAGTAGAAATCCTAAAAATTAGCAACAATAAAAACAAACAATACAATTTAGAGATAGGTAAAAGACTAACATAAATAATGAATCTCCACAGATAACCAATCTTAGTTATCTGTTGGATAGAAAATCTTGTTTCTCTGGTTCTGGTGTGTGTTACCTATTTCTTCTTTGTAGTTAATCTCTTTGAGTATTTTCTCTAGCACTGGTTTTAAAGACATAAATTCCTTCAGTTTCTGTTTGTCGTGGAAGCTTCTTATTTCCCCATCTAATTTGATAGAAAGTTTTGCTGGGTAGGAAATTTTTGGCTGGAAGTTGGTTTTCTTTCAGAGTTTGGAATATATTACTCCAAGCCCTCTGGCTCTCATGACTTGGTTTGGGAAGTCTGGAGTGATTCTAATTGGTTTGCCTCTGAATGTCACTTGGCCCTTTGTTTTTGTTGCCTTTAAGATTCTCTGCTTGGCTTCCACAGTGGTCATTTTGACAATTATGTGGCGTGGGGATCCTCTTCTCTGATCCTCTCTAACGGGAGTTCTATAAATTTCCTGGACCTGTGTATCGACCTCTTGCTCTATGTTTGGAAAATTTTCTGCTCTTATTTCCTTGAAAAGATTGTTAATCCCTTTGGTTTCACCTTCTTTTCTCTCCTCTATTCCAATTATTCTTAGGTTAGCTCTCTTAAAATGGGCCCATATTTCTTCAGTGTCAGATTCCTGCTGTCGGATTTTTTTTTTTCTAATTTAGAAACAATGCGTTCATTTTTTGAATGATCATCTTCTAGGAGCGAGATTCTATTCTCCATGTGGTCTAATCAGTTGTTTGTACTTTGAATTGAGGCCTTTACTTCATTAATTGCATCCTTTATCTCTCTTTGGCTCTCTCTGATTTCTTTTCGAAACACCCCTATTATTTCTACAGTTATTTTCCTGATTTGATCTTCTATAAATCTCTGCATTTCTATTTTATCAGGTTCTGATGTTGTTGGGTTGTGGGCATTCATTGCTCCATTGTTATTCCTCTTTCCCATGATTTCAGAAGTTTGTGCCTTCTCTGGGTTCTTCCTTGGGTCACTACAATTTCACTTAAGGTGCTGTGGATCTCGAGATGGTATCTCAGTTCCCACTACTCTTCTACTGGGTTGTATCCCAGAGTCTCAGACCCAGGGAGTCAATAGAGGCTGCTTTAGACTATGGGGGGTGCCAGGTTGTGCGTTCTCCTATGGTGTGATATCTCTGCCACCACCACTCCCTCACTGGGTCAAGTCCCTGGGAGTACAGTACTGGGATTTCTCCTCTAGGGGCCCCAATTTGACTCACTGTTGAGTGTGCAGATGTAGCTGTCATGGACTCGGTGAATTCGCTGCTGCTGCCACCGGTAGCAATATGGCACCGCTGCTGTGCCCTCGGCCGTGAGGCTGGCGTATTTCTTTTCTGTTTTTGAACTCCACTCTGGGTCCCTGCAGGGTGCACTGAGCCCAGCCCCTGGGAGCTTTAGGTGCTCTCTGCGCCGAGAAATCTGCCGAATCCCGCCCGGCTGTTCCGCAGCGGCTCACCTCGGCTCGCTGTCTGCCGCTCCTCTCTGGAGCTTGGTAGGCTGTTGAGTGTGTTGGTCTGGTGCCGTCCGGTGAACTCGCCGCTGCCGCCAGCAGTAAGGCACTGCTGCCGTGTTCTCGGGCGTGAGGCCGGTGTATCTCCTCTCTGGTTTCTGAACTCCGTTATGAGTTCCCTTCCTCTCTGGAGCCTGGTGCTGCAAGGCAAAATGGCGCCCGCCGCTTCATGCCGTGGCTCCGGCTGCAGCACTGCGGTCTGGTTTCTGGTGTCTTGTTTTTCCAGCCCTCTTTTTCTCTGTCCCTTAAAATTACATTTTTTGTTTCTCTGCTGATGGTGTTTTCTGGCTATGAAAGGCGCTGATTTTGTGGTAATAGAGATTGGTTGTTAGCGGGGCTCGTAAGCCCCGTTTTGCTCCGTCGCCATCTTCCCGGAAGTGATCGAGATTTTTCTTCTCTGTACTACTTGTTTGTTTTTAAAATTAAGTGAGATGGTATATGGGTCCTCAAAAAATTAAAGATGAGCCAGATATGGTGACACATGCTTATTATAGTCCTAGTACTTTGGAGGCTGAGACAGGAGGATCACAGGTTCGAAGCCAGCTTTGCTGGCTTAAGAGACCCTGTTTCCAAATAAAAATAAAATAAAAGGTCTGAGAGTATAATCCAGAGGTAGAAGGGTTCCATCCCCAGTACCACCAAAAAAAAAAAAAAAAGAAAAGTAAAGAAGGAAAAATCGGGCCAGGGGTGTAGCTTGGAGGTAGAATGCCCAATACAGAAACAAAAATAAAATTTTGAATGGAATTACCATATGATTCCATAGTTCCGGTTTTAGGACTACAATCAAAAGATTTACAAAAGCACACGCTCATCTAGTATTTGTACAACTGTGTTTATAGCAGCTTTATTTGCAATAGTCAAAAGGTGGAAGGAACCCAGATATCTGTCAGTGGATGAATGGATAAACAAGCGGAGGAGTATCCATGCGATGAAATATTATTCACCCCAAATGGTAATAAATTCTGATACATGCTGTAGTGTTGATGAGCTTTGGAGATATGCTAAGTGAAATGTACCAAACATAAAAGGAAAAATAATTTGTGTGTGTGTGTGTGTGTGTGGGTCTGGGGATGGAACCCAGGGGCATTCTACTCCGAGCTACACCCCCAGCCCTATTTTTTATTATTTATTTTGAAACAGGGTCTCACTAAGTTGCAGAGGGCCTCACTAAGTAACTGAGGCTGTCTACGAACCGTGATCCTCCTGTCTCAGCCTCCCAAATGCTGGGATTACAAGCGTGCGCCACCACGCCCGGCTCAAATCATTTAACTTATGTGATGCACCTAGAATACTCAGATTCACAGGGATAGAAAATAAAATAATGATTCCCATGAGTCGAGAGTAGCGAGGACTAGGGGTCATTGCTTCATGGGTACAAGGTGTGAGTTCGGGATGATGAAAATATTCTGGAAGCTGGTGGGATGTTGACTGCACAGTTGTGTGGATGTACTTAATGTCATTGACTTTCCACTTAAAAATGTTTAAAATGATAAACTTATGCTCTCTATATTTTACCACAATAAAAAATTTAATGAAATGTAATAAGTAACCAGTTAGTTCATTCAGTCAATAAGCACTTATGGAGATCTTATATGCTAGAACTACTCTGCGCAGAAAATACAACAGTGAGTTAAGAATATCACGGCCCTTGATGAGGTTGCCGTGTGCTAGAGCTAGGATCCCGAATGTCTCCCAAAGGCTCATGTGTGGGCCCCAAGGTCTTGGTCCCTAGGGTGGTGATACTGGGAGGTCGTGGAACTCTTAAGAGGCGGGGACTAGTGGGAGGTCTTTGGGTCACTGGGGACACGCCCTTGAAGACCATCATGGACCCCAGCCCTTCCTCACTTTCTCTCTTGCTCCTGGCACAGGTGAGCAGTTTTGGTTGACCGTGCACTCTCACTGTGGTATGCTGCCTTTTTGCAGGCCCCTAATCAATGGGGAGAATTGGTTATGGACTGTAATCTCCAAATCTGTGGGCCAGAATAACCTTTTCTTTTCATAAGTTGATTCTCTCAGGCATTTTGATATAGGGACAGCAAGCTGACACACCATCCAAAGCTGAGTAGGTTCTTGCCCAATAACCCTGGTTCCTTTCCTAGAGCCTGTCAAGAAACTCCAAGGATAGAAATCCTTTGGCCTGTAACAGACTTCTCATTCTTTTCTAGCCCCAGACCCTCTACTCGGCCCCCTTCTCTTCAGGCATACACACATCTGTGAACCTTTATGAACACTCAGAACAGTTGTATAATCCCTGGCCTATGTGTTTGTCTCCTCTTTTAGCCTCTGGTCTTCCTGATTCATCACATCTCTAGGTCCTGATGCCATGACAGCTTGTTCCTGGGTCAGAGGGAGGGACTGAGACAGAGCTTCTCTACTCTAAGTGTGGTCTGAGACCATCAGCCTCCCAGAAGCTTATTATAATGCAGACTCTCAGGCCCTGCATCAGCCCTGTTTAATCAGAATCTGCATTTTAACTGGATCCCCAGCTGCTCTGGGTACATGTCCCAATTTACAAAGCTGTGGGTTTGAGTCTTGTTGACATGGGTAGCAAGTGTATGTGTTTGGGCTCTCTCTCTCTCTCTCTCTCTCTCTCTCTCTCTCTCTCTCTCTCTCTTCTCTCTCTCTCTCTCTCTCTCTCTCTCTCTCTCTCTCTCTCTCACACACACACACACAATTTTCTCAATGTATCATTTTATTATTTATTTATCTGTGGCACCAGGAATTGAGCCCAGCAGCATTCTACCTCTGAGCTATACCCCCAGCCCTACTCTCTTGTTAATTTTGAAACAGGGTCTCATTAAGTTACAGAGGGCCTTGCTAAGTTGCTGAGTCTGCCCTTGAGTCCTCCTGACTCAGCCTCCCGAGTCCTAGGATTGCAGGTGTGCACCACCACCTTTGGCTCGGGTGCACATATCTGTGCATGCTTTTATGACTGTGACCACCCTCAGGAGGAGTCTTTTATATGATAGCCTCTGAGAACATCCTCTCTGATTCCTTCCTGGGCTCTGTCCCACCCACAGCTTTCCTCCAAAATGGTGGCTGAACTGGAAATAAGGAGAAGGTGCTGGAATGTGAAGAGGAAGAGGATCCCAGCTGGGTAGGGCACGAAACAGTTGCCACTTCCTCTGATCAGATCTTACCACAGTTACACGGTCACTGCCAAGTCCCTTGCATAATAGACTTCCAAACTCCAGCCACGGGTCCGCTTCTCTCAGGAACTCCAGCGATTCCGACGATGTTAAGGGAACTCCATTAGTAAACATTTGTTATGCTGCTGCTTGAATGCCTTCATTTCATAGGACAAACAGAAGGCAGGGAGAGTTTGGAGGTGCTCTGATCTGTCCCGAGAGTCAGGACTGGACCCAAATTGTGAGCACCCTGCTGGGCTAACGAGCTGGTGCTCCTCCACACTGATATTCTTTGAAATGTTTGTTCAATATTTATTTAGTGATTCCAGAAAGGAACCAATTTTCTGTTAATAAAAGCTCCATATAGAAAGACAGGCTCTTCCTAATTTGCTTCCACTGGTCCAAACAGAGTCTGAGTACGAACAAAACTTGGCAAAGCACTTTCCTCTTTCCCCTTGTTGTTTTCAATTCAGCTTTCTCTCACAATTTGCTAAATGAGACAACTTCATGAATATGAAAGGGTTTCAAATAAAAAAAAGTCAGATCACTTGGTCTCCGTGAGTAGCATCCTGTTGCCCTGTCAGGTTCAAAATGCATGTAATCGTGATACTGAGCTTCAGGTACAGTCATATGAAGTCACTGACGTGTACCCGGCACACCCGCATGTGGTCCACAAAGACGGATCAGTCCTGGCAGGAGTGTTTTTAAATAGCCACTCCAGGGTGCCGTGTACTATTGGGAAAGAAACCAGTATTCCCATGACTGAGGGAAAACTTGAATGAAGTAGTAGCTGTTTGGTTTACATCAGTGCTGTGCTGATACCCTGCGCTGTTATATGTGGGTCTCAGTCCAGCTCTGATTGAAATTCAGACACTTCCAGGCACATCTGTAGGGGCAGGCCACTTGGAGACGATTTACACAAAGGGCCAAAGAGAATTGTGGAAGAAGAGACTGTTGAAAAAGTGGTCAGATATCTTAAATTGCCGAGGCTGGGCTCTAACCTGCGATCCCCCTGTTTTAGCCTCCCACGTCTGCAATGTGCTATGATGTATGTGGGAGGCCACCACGCACCATAGGAGTCATCCTATAGAAAGAGTCAGATGCATAAACTTGTCTCACAGTACTTGGGAGGCTAAGAGGAGAGGATAGCAGATCTGAGGTCGGTATGTAGTAAACAAACAAACAAACAAACAAACAAACAAACAAACAAACAACAATAAAGAGCTTAGGATATAGCTCAGCATGCCCGGGTTCAATCTCTAGTACCATCACAAAAAGAAACCCCCCAAAATACAATCCTCCCAAAAAAACCACCTGTCTCTGTGCCTCCCATTTTCTAGCAACACCCTTGCCTGCTGTGGTACAACAGGAGGGATGTTGGGGACATTTCCTGGCTTCCTCCCTGTCCCCTTCGGCCCCAGCACTGCTGGCTCTGAGGGTAGCTCTGTCTTCTGGAGGCACCAACAGCGGTGCATCAGGGCACTGATGGGGGCCAGAGAAGGAGAGATGGAGACTGGGGATGCCACTTGGCAGCTGAAGGCCTTGTTCCTGAGCACGTGTGTGCCTTCCTGGGGTCTTAATAATCAGTTGGAGACACTGAGGCCGACTCTCCTGGACAGCGAGCAAAGCACCATTATTTTTGTATATTTTGTGTTTGTATTCCAAAGCTCCTTTGCTCTGGTGGACTAAACAGTACACTGGGAGTCAGGGCTTCTGCTCTTTCCTAGTTGGGAAGCTGGTGATCACCCCGAGTCCTGGTCCCTGGTTCCCTCCTTTGTCAAGCAGGGCAATAATCCCTGCCTACTGCTTCATGAGATTATTGAGTTTACTGTGAAACAAATGACTAACTCTATTGTTGACTATCAGTGAAGGCAAGGTGTTATTATTTTAAACAGAAAAAATGTCAACTGTCAAGGTCAGATTTTAGACAAAGAGGAGATAGACTAATATAAGATAGGAATCCAATGTTTGGAATTTTACATTTGTGCCAAGAAGCCTAGGAAACCTCAAGCTGCTTGAAGAATGGCCACATATGGATGGAGCCCCTGCAGTTGAGAAACGGTGGTCTTTTGGGACCTCACAGCTTTTCATAATGAGCTAAAACTTGAGCTGGGCATGGTGGCGCACACTTGTAATCCCAGTACTTGGGAGGCTGAGACAGGAGGATTGCGTGGGTTCAAAGCCAGCCTCAGCTACTTACTGAGTCTCTCAGCAACTCAGTGAGACCCTGTTTCCAAATAAATAATAAAAAATAGGGCTGGGGTTGTAGCTCGAAGGTAGCATGCTCCTGGGTTCCATCTCCAGTACACACACACACACACACACACACACACACACACACACACACACTGAACTAAAACTTGATCCGGTGTTTGAATCACCTGTAAGAGATGCTTTGGCTGAGACCATCCTCAGAGCAAGCAAGGTTTAGAAATAATGGGAAAGGAGGTAGGTAAGGTTTAGAAATGCTGGACACAGTCTTTGAGCAGACATAAGTGTCTTCATTTTACCCTGGGTTTCAGCAGAGAGAGTTTGCCCCAAGGTCTCCCAGACCAGCATGTCGTATCCTGTCTAGGAGAGGGCTCGTCCAGGTAGGGAGGAAAGCCACTCTTCCTCTTGAAGGCTCTGCCATGATGTCATGGTCTTGGGATTTTTGATAGTAGGACAAGAAACTCTAAAAAGCACAAGTCCTGGCATGCAGTGCTCCAACAGGTCTTGGCCACACAAACCAAGGTGGAGCTTGGGTGCTAGAAACCCTGCTGTGGGAAACTAAAATAGCTTTGGTAACGTTAGAAATGACTGTTCGCCTCAGCCTGATGGATCCGATCAGAATGGAAATTTTGGGTGTATTCCCAGCCCAAGTGTGATGTGCTTACCTTGGAAGGGAAGATTACAGAATGTGGTGCTAAACACACTTGGACCAAAAGCATTGAAAATACTTTGTTGTTCCACACAGAAAGCCTTAGAAGAAAAACGAGAAAATGCAGTCCTGGCAAGGAATGCTGGGTTCCTGGAAAGCCACTCAGCGCAGATACCTGGGGCCAGCGCAGATACTAGTGCAGACCCTTGGAGCAGCAGGAGGTATTCCCTTCTGTGGGCCAGCGGCAGCTGCTCTGTGGTCCATCCCCCAGGGTACTAATGGCTCAGTTTTCAATCTCCAGCCGCTCATCAAGGTTCCTTTCAGTTCTAAATTCATGCGTCATCATCAAATATTCATTGAGCAACTAAGTATTCGAAGCACAAAGTTTGGCACGTGAAGGAAACGTGGTTGCTTCTCCCCATCCCTGTCCTCCCAAGGGCGTATGGGAGGGAGGACAGTGAAAATCCGAGAGAACAACATTCTCATTCATTCAACCTCTTCTGCTAAAGCACTGCAAGCAAATTATTTTTCCACATAGCCAATGCTTACCCCATTAAGTGCCAACATCATACTTGAATCTGTTTTGACGGTGATCTTTTTAAAATGCACCACGCCACTCTCTGTTTTCTTAATGTGATGGAATTGAACGCTCTTGCCTTTCTTTAATGTTTCAAGATAATTGTTGATTTGCAACTATTCGTTCAACAAGTGTTTATTGAACCCTTGTCCAGACGTTCCTCACTATTAGAAATACAGTGGCGATGATTACAGAAGTCCTGCTGTGTAGGAGCTTCCAGACGGTGGGGGACATGGTGAAATTAGCAAGCAATTGCCCTGAGATGGGCTACCACCATGACAGGGTAAACAGAGAGAGAATTCTTACATAATCTTGGGGTCTGGCGAGGCTTCCAAAGGGGGTGCCCTCCAGGCTGAGGAAACAAAGTCCCATAACAGTCATCAGAAGGAAAAGTTGAAGGGAACCCCAGAGAAGAGGGAACTGCAAAAGTGCCAAAGATGATGTGGGACACGCACAGAAGACCTGGTGGGTGTTGGGTGAGAGAGGCCCTTTGGTGTGGTCTGTGCCCGGCAGCTGTACGCACTTGAAGACTTGAAGCTGGACACCTGAACCAGCCTGGACACAAAGTGACTTCTGAGCCACTGGGTACAGATTGGATCTTTGCTTTCTTTTTAAGTAAAGCTCGGTTTGATTAGTCAGTAGGTAAATACTTTTTAAATTTTATTGGTGCATTGTAATTGTACATGATAGCGAGAGTCCCGGTGGTACATGCCATTGCATTATTTGCCCCTCCCCTCCTACTACTCTACTGGCCCCTCTCCTCCTTTTCACGAGGTTCCTTTTTCTTTCTTTTTTTCTCACTAGCTGTCACATCTGAGAGAAAACATGTGGCCCTCGGTTTTCTGAGTCTGGCTGATCTTACTTAACATGATCTCCAGTTTCATCCATTGTCCTGAAAGCAACATAATGTTGTTCTTCTTTACGGCTGAGTAAAACTCCATTGTGTGTAGATACCATATTTTCTTTGTCTCAATGGACAAATATTCATAAGCCACCTTCCAAATGCCAGGTGATGACAATATTGCTATTACCAAGCACTTACTGCATGCAGGCATTGTACTGCATGGTCACACGGATTATTTTATTTAATACTTGTGAAGCAGGGATTAACATTATCCCTGATTTATGGATGAGGAAATTGAGGGTCCAAGAAGCTATGCCTCTTGGCCACAGATATATGGCTCACCTGGTGCACGCTCTGCTAGATAACGCCAAGGATGAAGTATCTGCGACCGATCTTTCTAGAAGTCATGGGATTTTATGACCTAGCCTCAGAAGTCACAATCCATCATTTCTGCTGAACTCCATTGATGGGGGCAGTCACAAAGACCCACTCAGGTAGAAAGAGAGGGGATGTCTGACCTCATCACTCTGTGGGAGGAGGGTCAATGTCACATTGTCAGGAGAGCGTGAAGGATGGGAAACATCATGACTGTCATCTTTGACAAAGGCAATCTATCTCAAGGCACCTTGGGGAAAATTCAATAGACTGAGGGCTGGATCGGGTGCCCACCTGGACAGCACTGCGCAGTGTAAAAACTGCAGAGGCACGCAGCAGCCCCACCCCAGCAAGTCTGCTTCGGGAGATTCCTGACTGAGTAAATTATAGAGGCGGTTGCTCTCTGGATTCCCATGCTGTACATGCAGCAATCATTGTGCCTCCTGATGCTGAGGTCTTAGCACCAGTGCTGGTGCAGCTAGGTGGGTAGTTAGTGTTGATATAATGGTGTCGGTGGCCCCAGTAGGGGAAGCAGAAGTTGTCATGCTTGTCATTTGTTCATGCAGTTGGTTACCTGCGAGTCCCACCTCCTCCTCGTGAGTAGCAGTAGGCTTTGTTTCACTAAGAATTATGAACCTGATAGTTACTCGTGGAGAGCTTCTCTAGGAAGGGTTGTCCTGGACGGGTTTGGAATTTCTGCAAGCAAAGTGGTTGGAGTCTCAATGTATCCCAGTAAATAGGACCCCATTTCCTCTCTTTGCTGGCTGGAGTTCTGCTAGCCAAGACACACACACACACACACACACACACACACACACACACACACACACAGAGGAATTGAATGAATGATAGATCCCTGCAGCCCAAGAAGTAAACTAGCCAAAGGAGGTTGAAGAGGTAAATTGTAGTAGACTCTGAACATCAGGCTAAGGAGTTTTATCTTCTTACTTATATCCATGGCTTCCAAACTGTTTTAGTACTAGGGACTGAGCCCAAGGGCATTCTACCTCTGGGCTATACCTCCAGCCCTTTTTATTTTTTATTTTGAAACATGGTCTCACTAGGTTGCTGAAAATCTCACTAAGTTGCTGAGGCTGGCCTTGAATCTGTGATCCTTCTGTCTCAATTTCCCAAGTACTGGGATTACAGGCAAGCACCATCACACCCAGGTCACTTTTGATCATGCAATTCATTAGTACTAAGTTTTTTGAGCCTTCCTTGTCAAAATGAATACTCTTCATTTCTGTATTAATGTATAATGTACATTATACAATTTACTTGACAGTAGAAATTGAGGCAGAGGAGAACAAATGCTTGTTAAAGGCAATCCTATTTTTTCTATAATCCTGAAGATCTGCATGCACACATCCCACACTGAAGGCCCCTGGCTCCGATGGCAGGAAAGCTCTGAAGGGCCTAGCTCTTGGAAAAGCCCTGCTCATGGTGGCCTATAAGGAGACGAAGCTGGTGAAGACTAACTGGGGGAGGCCACAGCCTTCTCTGTGGTTCTGTTACCAGGAAAATCTATTATTCAAGCATGAACTCACCTGGCTCCCTCCTCATTTTTCACATTGCTGTCCTTTCCAGCAGTGGAGGGTTGGAATTCTCTACATTGTTCCATCCACCAAACAAATTGCAGATCTATAGGCCTGCAAACACTTCAAACAAAAGGAAACCATGTCCCATTCTGTCAAAGCTTTTTCTTGATCCAGCCTGAAAAGATATCCGGTCTGTCTTCCTCTGTTCCCCCATGCTACACTCTCTCTCTCATCACCCAAATCTTGATAGCTCCCTTTCTCTGGCGGCTTGTGTAGGAACTTCGTGAATCACCCGATGGGCCAATACTGCTGCTCTGCGTGGGAGAATGTCTGATAATATTGTGTAATACTCATTCAGCAGTGTGAATACGCACAGCTGTTGAATGTTAATTCTCCAGGCAGGCTTAAGGACACAAGTGCCAGTCTGTACTGAAGTCACGGTTTGGGTCGCCCGATCTTTTTCTCAATATGCCTGGGCCAGCTCAGCTAAGAGCACGTGGACTTCCATTTTCCAACTGCTCTTGGGGAGGCGGGCCTGTCCCCTTGCATTGCTGCCACCTGCTAGTGGGTGTGGCTCAGTGTTTTTCACCTGCCCATGTCAGGCACCCAGGTTTTTCGTTTGTGGGGGAGGATGGTGGTACTGGGGCTGAAACCTAGGGGCCTGCAGATGCTGGACAAGTGCTCTACTACTAAACTACATCCTCAGTCATTTTTAGTTTATTTGTTTATTTATTTATTATATTTTTTTTGCGATCCTGGGGATGAAACCCAGGGGCATTCTACCTCAGAGCTCTACCCCCAGCCCTGTGTTTTATTCTTTATTTATTTCTTTTGTGTGTGTGTGTGTGTGTGTGTGTGTGTGTGGTACTGGGGTTGGAACCCAGGGGCTTTTCTACCTCCAGGATATACTCCCAGACCTATTTTATACTTTATTTGGAAACAGGGTTCCACTAAGTTGCTGAGAGCCTCACTAAGTAGCTGAGGCTGGCTTCGAACCTGTGCGATCCTCCTGTCTCAGCCTCCCAAGTGCTGGGATTACAAGCGTGTGCCACCACACCTGGCTTTGGTTTGGCACTGAGGCTTAACTAGTTATTCTGAGCCTAACTCGGCAGGGACTTGATAAGGGCAGCAATGGTCAAGCCTGAGTCTTGCTGTGACTTGGGTGGGGCTGGGGCTAGGGTGAGACTTGAGAGATGTCAACATCAAGGCTAAGGAGGCCCCACAGGGTCACCTGGGCCAGGCCTTCTTTGAGTTTGCCCAGTAGGAAGCTCATTTATCTCTCCCTAGACCTGGCTTTGCCTGGATCTCATTGCCACTCTAGACTAACTTGGTGCCCAGGATTGAGCTGTCAGGATATGAAGGGATGGATTACTCTTACCAAGGTAAGCTAAAGACCATCTGATCTAAGCAAAGGCCAGAGTCTGAGATTTCCTGCAAGGCGGAGGGGCTGAGCCCAGAGGACATGGAGCCAGTCAGTGGTGATTCAGGGTTTTAAAGCTTCTCTCTGAAGCTAGGAAAACAAGAGAGCAGAGGTTAGGGGAGAAGAAATAATCTATGTCCCTTGCATATTAGAATGGCAGTCCCTCTGGCTAGTGAGAAGATCTGAGTCGTATGCTGGGGTCCTCTTGGTTTAAGGAGCCCCGGCCTTTTGAGCTCTGGCCAATGGGCCATCCATTACCAAGTTAAATGTTCTCTCTGTGGGTGTGTGGCTCAGCCTCCCAGGCCAAGTCTGGTCTGCACACCACCTAGCACTTTGGCACCGTACTGAGTAATCCCACTCACCCCTCTGCTCCCTCCAAGTCCTTCAGCAGTGAATGCTACCTAATGAAGTCCTCCGGCTCACATACTTCTAACCCTTGTAAACCTTGACTTGGGGCCAAAGGTTATCAAAGCAGTTCCAATGGCACAGGGGAAACGGCTCTCCTCTGTCTGCAAAGAGGCCATTAAAGAAAAGAAAAAATGGGCGCCAAGGTTTGTTTTTCATCCCTTTTAAATGCTGACAAGCTGGAAACAATCTAAGTGTCTGAAATAGGGGACTGGTTAAGTCAATTATGGCGCATCAACTTGAAGGAATGTGCTGCAGCAATTAGAGCAGGTAAGAAAATAACCTTATGAGAGCATGCTTACAACGTTGGAAAAGGAGAAGCCAGAACGCAGAGTCACATTTCACCACGTGGAACCCGTGAGTGTATGGACCGAAAAAACAAGCGTGTATTGAATTCATGACTCCGGGCAGAGAGCTTAGTGGTGACTTCTTTCTCTCATTTAAACACGCTTTTAATGATGCTTTTTACATAAAGATTGTGTAATGAGTGTGTGTGTGTGTGTGTGTGTGTGCACGCATGTTTAAAAAATCCCTAGGCACTTTGTCAAAAATGAAGACAATCTGATGAAGACCAGAGATTTCTCGCTGTTTCAGTGAATGGGCAGATTCCTCTAAGATCATCCCATGCACTCTGGGTTCAACCGTCTCAGGTCCAAACGCTGGCTTTGCCACTTTCTAGCTATGTGACCTTGAGAATGGGCTTGCCTCGCCTGTCAAAAATAAGAATATCTATTTCCTAGGCTTTTGTGTGCGTACAGTGCTTAGAAAAACCGCTGGCCCAGAGTGAGCACTCAGTAAATATTAGATTTTGTGATTATATTGTGGATCAGCCAGGCGCTTTAAGCCACATCAGCCTGGGCAGAAACACAGAAGCCATAGGAATGTCTCTGGCTTGACAGTGACCCCCGTTCTTGTCTGTCTCCCCTGATTTTTTGAGGAGGTATTGGGGGGACCTGGCAAGCCAGGGGCCCTCACTGCCCTGCCCACCTGCTCAAGACCCAAGAAGCCTGTGGGGTCTCCTGGGTAAGAGGGAGAGTTGGTTTGGCGAGGAGGGAGGCTGGCCCCCCTCCCACAGCAGCAAGTGGGCTCTCCCTTCCACGGACAGGACGAGCCTGTGGCTGCAGCTGCAGAGCTGGCAGCAGAGGTGGCTGCGCCTGCAGATGCCACAGCTGGCTCTGCCGCCCTGGATGCCAGTCACACTCCAGCTGCCTCATGCCAATTGACGCTGGGCCCTGCCACCCTGTCCTGGGCCAGTGCACAGCTCTGACAGCCCAGCAGGACAGAGACCCCTGAGTGGCAAACACTGAGTGGCTCTTCCTCTGTCCCTCCCTCAGAATGGAGATGGCATGTAACAAGCTCTGCCCTCTTTCCCAGGAGACCCTGCAGGCCTCCTGCCGGCACCTCCTGCTCGTCAGAAGGACAAGCTTGGACCTGACGGAGTTCTGGTGTGAGAGCAATTCTGCTCCGCTGGGACCCCTGCACACAAAGCGGGACTGACAGCCAACCTGGAGAGAACATTTGGATGTAGGAATGAAGACCAGATGCCCAGACAGCAGGGGCAGCGGTGGCCAGAGTGGAGGGTGAGGGAGGGGCCTGAGGCTGTGCTGAGTGGACACTGAAGGTGGGAGGAAGGAGCAGAGGCAGTTGCCAGAAGGCGAAAGCAAAGTCCCCAGCAGACGCTCACAAAACCCTGAACCTCATTTGCCCAAAGCAGCTGCCACTCCCCAGAATACCTTCTTCACCATCACATCCCATGCCCTTCTCTTTTTTCTAGCTTCTAATTTATCTATCATCTATCTATCTATCCTTCATCTATCTATCATCTATGTGTGTGTGTGTGTGTGTGTTGAAGTTGGGGGCTGGGGTAGTTTGCAGGTACTATGGACTCACCCTCCTCACCCTAGAGGTAGACCTACTATCTCCTATAATACATCCCCCTGACCCTAGTAGGATGAGAAATGAGGACAATATTCATTAATAAAGGGGAGGCAAAATACATCAAGTGCTGTGTGCATGCTTGTTTATACCAATTTGACTCTCACTATATAATTGCAATGCACCAATCAAAGTATTAAAAAATAAAAATAAAGAGGAGGTGGGTCTGAGGCAAACTGCATGCTGTATAAAGGAAAGGGGATGCAAAGTTAAAAGCCCGGGTGGAAATAAAGTGCTCAACCAGTCCTGTATCCATTAAAGTAATAACATCATTGCATGGCGGGTTTATCACTCCCTTGCAGCTCCTCAGCATGGGAGCAGTGGCTCTTTTTAAAAATGAGAACGGAGTCGCAGGCTACCGCTCCAACATAGAAAGGCAGGTCTCCCTGTCCCTTCCCCCAGCGCTCCTCTCTTTACCCCCGCCCCAACCTTGGACTTCTCCCAGCCCCGAGAACCATCCCTAAAATTCATTTCACTCTTTAATTAGATTTCATGGAGTAAGGGATTGGGAGGAGTGCTGGGAAAGCCGTTCATGTGCCCTCTTTCCACAGAGAGGGGTAATGCTGTTGATGGAGGAGGTGGGACAATGGTTGCTATGGAGACATATTCCCAGACATACAGACACACACTCATTTTAATGCCTTTTTTTTTCCAAGCAGGAGAAGGATCCAGTGCCCTATTTTTAGTGTCAGATTTCAGCAAAACAATTCACTTTCGTTTCTTCACACACACACACACTTCTGGGTTTTAAAGTAGGTCACATCTTCTCACTGTATCGAGAGCTCAGATCTGTCTTGCTTGAGTAATGCAAGGTTCCACTGAAGATTTTACTGATTGAGATGAAGATCTCAGACTTGCCTCTGCAGGGCTTTCTTTCATCTCGGTTTGACAGGCATTAGAATAGGCGGAATGAATAGCTGTAGGTAAATTTACATTTTAAAGACTAATGCGAAATGTCGAGGTCGTGATAATAGTAAGGGGAGGTATAGAAATTAATAATGACAAAGTCGTCTGTTATTCCGTTATCAGATCATCACTGATTATTATAAAAATATTCCTTGAGTGCCGAGACTACATAGCCCATCAGAAAAGAAATGAGTCCTGGCTGGTAGCTGTCCAATTTATACTTCTGATCGTTGGTCCAGATCCATTGACTATGAAAGAATATGTGAGTTGGAATTGGGGGTTTTATTACTACCCCATCCCAAGTTTAAGTGTGTTTGTCCACATTTGCTTTGGAATCTTGGCCAAATATCATAGCTCCTCTGTGACTAGAATACCCTATTGATTGGAAGGAGCACTACATGTTCCTCTTGCAGGACTAGCCCAAGGCAAGGCTGGAAATTGGCCAAGTGTCTGGCTTCAGGAGCTTGGGACTCACACACATCCTCGAGCTTCCCCGCAATTTTTCCAGAAGGTCTGGTTCTGGTTCCTCTTTCCAAGATGGCAGCCCATCCAGACTGATGGAAGAAGGCTATTCTCTCTGCACCCAAGGCTCAGTGTCTACTAGCTGGAGACTTTCAGTTGTTACTTCCACACTGGCAGAGACTTCTGGCTTCTCATTTCATAACAGAGCGAGGAACTTCCTGTATATAGAACTAAAGGGTATCCTGTGGTCCTCAGCTTTAAAATAATAGCCTACTAGAAAAAGAAAGAGTGGATGAAGTCATCAAGATATAACTCCGATGGTGTCATCCAAGTAGTGGATGTTCAGTAGATTTTTTATTTTCTCCTTCATAACTTTTTATGTTTTCCGAACTTAATTGAGTATATGTTTCCTTTTTAATCAGAAAAGAACACAATAAAAATAAAAACAAGAATGAAAATCTCATATTGAATGTCTATTTTTGTGCTCATTGCTATTTTAGGAGTGATTTGCATATGATCTTCACAACCACACTCAGATAATATGATTGCTTTCTAATGCATGGGGAAACAGACAAGGTGAGAGTTTGCCCACACCAGTCCAGCTAGCATGGATCCACACAGATTTGTGCAAATTCAGACCCAAGTTCTAACATCCTAATGATCGTGCAGCTATAATTTATTAAATACTTAATGCCAAGCATTATGTCTATTTGATATATTATTATATCAAATCTGCACAGTGAGTAGGTTTCTTTTTAAACGGCATTTCATAGTTAAGAGCAAAGACTCAGATATATTAAGTAATTTGCTCAAAGTTATCATTGGTAGTAAAGTGGAAGATACATCCTAACAGAAACAAAGGATTATGGGTTCATATTGGGGGTGAAGAGAAACATTAAATGGTCATGCTTTAATGTAGCTGCCCAATTATCACATATACAAACTCTATGCATTAAGAAACTCTGAGTTGCTGGGCGTGGTGGCTCACTCTTGTAATCCCAGCATTCGGGAGGCTGAGACAGAAGGATTGCAGTTCGCAGACAGCCTCAGCTACTTAGTGAGGTCCTTTGCAACTCAGTGAGACCCCGTTACAAAATAAAGAATAAAAACTAGGACTAGGGCTGGGTGTGTAGCTTGGAGGTAGAATGCCCCTGGGTTCCATCCCCAGTACTGAAAAAAAAAAAAAAAGAAAAGAAAAAGAAAAAGAAAAACACAATAAAACTCTGAGTTTGACTACCTAGCATTTTAGTCAGCTGTTTTTTTCTTTCTTTGTCACTGTGACCACACTATCTGACAATAGAGGAAGAAAGGTTTATTTGGAGCTCACAGCTTCAGAAGTCAATCTATGATCAGCCAGCTCCAAAGCAGAAGCTGCAGTAGCAGGACCTCAGGGCGTGTCAGAGGAGAAAGCCACTCACCTCCTGGTGAGTGGAAATGGAAAGAGAAAGAAGAGAGAAGTAGGAACACAGGTAGTCCCCAAGACCCTGCTCCTACCTCCCCCGGCCATTCCCCACCTCTTGCTGCAGGGTGACAGTGCTTTCAACATATGAACTTTTGGGGAACATTTTAGACCCAAACCGTAACACGAGTAAAATTTATTTTCATGTTGTGTAAATTATGAATCCATACCTCTTAACAGACAAAAGTCTGACAAAGTTTGCCTTTATCTATTAATACGGCCACCTCACTTAGGAAGATGTTGAGTTGGGTAGTTTGGGTCCTTGGGTCTCTGGAGCACCTATTCTTTGATAGTGACATGAAAGAAAAATACTTTCTATTGTATTAGAGTGATTATATTATTAGGTCTATTATTGGTAGCAATATAGCCTACCCTAACTAAAACGTAAATTGGTATTGGAGTGGGGTATAGAAGAATCATTATAAAATCCTAAAATCTGTGAGCATCAGGAGAGTAAGAAACAAAAGCTTAGTTTATCAATTTTTTTAGATATTAAAGACGTAGAACAGGCAACACTATCTGCCATTGGTCTCCATCTAAATTGACTAGTAGATCAGTGATCTGGGAACTTAAAAATTAAAAGGTAAATGTTCTGACCCTGAAAAGATACTCTGAAGCTGAGTCCCATCCAAGAGCTATTAAAGCTCTCTACTAGACAGTGGGTGACAACGGGTACCTACTAATTTGATCTGCAGCTTTCCTTTCAAGACTTACTGTTGTAGACAGTGTCAACGAGCTGCCACTAAATGGTAAAAAGAGGTGGGCAGAGGACAAATGTTTATAGGTAAAAGATTTGAGTCTTTAAGTTTAAAATTATTTTTAGACAAGATCTTTGGCTGCTATTACTCACCCATAGAACCAATAAAGGTCAGAAGAAAGAGGTGCCTACTGCATTCCGAGGGCACTGCTTTGCCCAAGTCCATGAGCCTAACCTGCCAAAGGCTGTAACTTTAATTCTTATGGCAGCCTCGTGTCTGCAAATCTGAATCAGCAGCAGTTGAGTTATGAAAGGTTTATTTTCCGCTTTCCACCTTAGAAATAGCACAGAGGATGTTGGTCCCAGATGCAACTGTCCAGAGACAATATGCCAACCCCTCTATTCTTTTACATCAGGGTTGACCATGTCTATAAGCCGTGACTTTGGGAAGCTCTCTCTCTCTCTCTCTCTCTCTCTCTCTCTCTCTCTCTCTCTCTCTCTCTCTCTCTCTCTCTCTTTCTCCCCCTCTCTCCCTCCCTCCCTCTTATTTATTTATTGTACTAGAGATTGAACCCAGGAACATTCTACCTCTGAGATATTCCTCCAGCACTTTTGTTTTTTACATTTTGAACCAGCATCTCACTAAGTTGCTAAGACTGTCCTCAAGCCCATAACCCTCCTATCACAGCATCCCCAGTACTGGGATTGTAGAGGTGTGCCACCATGCTCCGTTTAGGGGCTTCACATTTTTTGAAGGGTAGTTTTATTGCAGTTTCCCTGTCCTTATCCATCACAGTATACATAGTGGACTGGGGGGAAGAAAGCTAGTCTTTTGGTTTATGGTTTGATATATTTGGAGTGGACATATTCCCCTCCAAAATTCACATTAAAACTTAATCCTTGCATAGTTATAGTGCACCAATAAAAAATATAAAGCCCTGAATCTTCAATGCAATGGTATTAAGGGGGAGGTGCTTTAGGAGATGATTAGGTCATGCGGGCTCTCTATAAATGGTATTAGGACTTTTACAAAAAGAATTGAGATAGTCTGTTTGGCTTTTTGAAAAAATTGCCTTTCTGCCATTTAGGCTAGAATAAGAAGAGCTATCTTTGAAGCAGAGATTCCTCATCAGACACCAGATTTCCTGGCACTTTAATCTGGGATGTCCCAGCCTCCAGAACTATGAGAAATAAATATTATTTATAAGTTTCCTAGTCAAAGGTATTTTTTTATAGCAGCTGGAACAGACTAAGATAGTTTTCAAGATTGTCTAACATCATGCCTGGACTCAGGGTGACTATGCATGACCTAAAAATTTTGATTTTTGAATTGGAAGTAGTCCCTGAATTTTGTGGCTTTTTCCCTTGGGGAGGGAGTATGTCCTGTGTGAGGGAAAAGAGGTACACACATTTTGACATGGTCAAAGGGGTAAACTGAGGCAGGTAGTGTTTAATTGTCCCACATTTATTTTTCTTTAGTCTAGAGGACCAGAATCCTTAATTAGGTGCACACTGCTAAAAAGGCTCTACTACCCAGGCTTCTTGATCCCACTCCAGCTGGGTAAGGCCATGAGATTAAGGTTTGCTTAGTTGGGTATAAGTAGAAGTAGCAACTTCTAGCAAGTGTTCTTAAAGGGAGGAGGTGTTGCTTCTCTTTAACTTTTCTTTTTCTTTTTTTTTTTCTTTTTTCTTTTTTTTTTGCACGGAATGGAAATATGGGGGCTAGAGCTAAAGCAATCATTTTGACCATGAGATGATTTAGGAAATGGAGATTATGCAACATATGGCAGGAAAAGAAGAAAAAGGAATCTGAGGTTTAGATACTGAAACACTTTACAATCTGTGAACTACCTATCCAGACTTATATGAAAGAGAAATAAACTTCTGTGTTGTTTAATCCTCTGTTTGGGGAGATGGTAGAGAAATTCAACCTCCTGCTGCCAAACCTAATCGTAATACATGAGAAGCTGCTTTTTCAGTTGCTCCAATTTCCCCAAAATAAGCATATTTGGGGGGAGGGGCTAAGGAAAAAAAGTGGTCTACAGAGGTCACAAGTTGAAGCAAACACCATGCATCTTAACCTATGTTATACCCGTGAGAGGAGAATCTTCTGTTTACAACCACAATTTACATCATCATTAATATCTCTAGGAAAAATGGAGACATCTCCCCTTTTTATATTGAGACACTGGAACTTCAGCAACCCGAATTCATTTACTTCTCTGGGTTTTAGCCAAAGCGCTTGCCTGCAAACCCCTTTTTAGACAACCATCTGCCAGGTTGGTTTAGGAAGAAGTGCCCAACTGGCACAGAAGAGCTGAGGCTCTGGAAAATGACTAAACTATTCCAAACTGTTTGAAAAGTTAATCCATCTTTAATATCCCAACAACTGTTTAAATTCTCTTCTACCTAGTTTGTATAAGTCTATTTTTACTTTCTAGAACCATCCACCCCCTCACTTCAGTTTTTATGTGGAAATTTTATGTATTTTATTCCTTCCAAATGATATTTTATTAATTCGATGCAGTTGTTAGCCTGCCTCGGACTCTGCATAGTTACTTTGTGCTGTCCATCTAATATTGATTCGAAGGCTTTGTTGTTGGTTACCTAAATATTACTAGTTCCCTTCCACTTCCTTTCTGGTACAATTATAACACTTGTTTATAAAACTGCTTTGAAATTACCAAGGGGAAACGGGCAACATCAAGATAGAGTGCTGTGTTGTTCTTCCCTTGGAATTATGCCTTGGCTCAAATTTGAACTTGGGGTATAAATTGTAAAAGGTTCTGCCAAGAGCACTCCAGCTCTGATACACAGCATTAGATGAATATCTGCTCCTCAGCCAGGTCACTGCAACTGGAGGGAGGTGGAGGGAGCGTGAGGCAGGAAGAGGATGCGTTTTATTTCAGGGCTCTCCCGCTAACACTGTATTTGGAATCCAGTGTCCATTTATCATTCCTCTCTTCCTCCCTTTCTCATTTCCTCCTTTTAAATTTTCCAATGCCTTCCATCACCCCTCCCTTCCCGCCTTCTTTCCTCCCACAAATACTCCTTGAACACTGTGCTACAGAACCCTGAGGGAGGCACCCATGAACTTGGTGGTGCTACAAAAGCAGGAACTGCAGACAGTTGTCCCAGTGATCTAGCCAGCAGCCAGCAGCCAGCAGCCAGCAGCCGGCTTCCTGTGCCAGCCTTGTCCTTTGGGCGACTGCAGTCCCTCCTGCCCTTGGCTCCATCGACATGGAGCTTCACAAGGAAGAACTGTCCAGCTGATGCTAGTCAAACAGTGGGATGCGAGTCTGTGATAAACAATTGTTGTTGTTTCCCTCTGTATGAGGGATTGAACTCAGGAGTCCTTTAGCACTAAGTGACATCCCCACCCCTTTTTTACTTTATTTTGAGACCATGTTTTAATCTGTTTTTTCATCACTGTGCCCCAAGTATCTGACATAAATAACTTAGGGAAGGAGCCGGGACTGGTGGCGCAGGCTTGTAATCCCAGAATTTGTGAGGCTGAGACAGGAGAATCATAGGTTCATGGCCAGCCTCAGCTATTTAATGAGGCTCTCAGCAACTTTGTGAGACCCTGTTTCAAAGTAAAAAAATAAAATGTAGGCTGGAGGTATAGCTTGGAGATAGAATGCCCCTAGGTTCCATCTTCAGTTCTGCAAATAAAATAAAATAAAATAAAATAAAATAAACAAAATAACATAGGGAAGGAAAAGCTTATTTGGTTCATGGTTTTAGAGGTTCAGTCCACAGTAGGCCAACTCCAAGGCCACATCATGGTGCCTCAGCATAGTGGAGGAAAGCGGAGTCAATTCAACAGTGGCTGGAAGCAGGGAGGGCAACAGGAAATGACCAGGGGCAGTTGTAGTGCCCAGGGCCACACTCCCAGTGACCTAGTCCCCCGGCCACACCCTGCCTAAGTTACTACCCAGTAAATCCATTCCAATGACTAATCCTTCAGAGGACTTATCCATGGATAAGATTAGAGCTTCGATTCAATTATTTCACCTCTGAATATTGCTGCACTGGGGACATGCTTTCCACAAATGAGCCTTTTGGGGGAACATTCCAAACCCAAGCCACAGCACAGTGTCTGGCTAAGTTGCCCAAGCTGGCCTTGAATCTACCATCCTCCTGCCTCAGCCTCCTGCTGAGGATTAGAGTGGGATTGCCGGCCTGTGCCACTGCACCCAGCTATAATATAAACATTGTTTACGTAGCTCTGTGTCGGGATGGTTTATGATTCAGCAGTAGATCATCGACACGAGCACTTACTATGAGCCAGGCACTGTTTTAGAACATGGAGAGTGAACCAAACAAGTACAAATCAGTGCCCTCATGAACCCACATACTAGTGGGAGAGACTAGTACACACACACACACACACACACACACACACACACACACGCCCAGGACAGAAAATAAAGATAAGAACATAAATATGAAGGGCTCACTGAGAGGATGATTTTTGACTCAAGACTAAGAGAAGGCCGTTAACCACGTGGGTATCCGAAGCGTCCCCAGGAGCAGACAGTCACCGTGAAGGACCTGGAGTGAGAGTGTGTCTGGTGGTGTCAAGGCCAGCAGAGGCCCGTGCAGCTGGGGCTGAGGGAATGAAAGGGAGGGAGTTGGCAGTGAGGTTAAGGGGGGAGGATCCCTTGGGCACTGCAGGTCTGAGAAGGACGATGGCCTTCATTCTAGATGAGATCAGAGCCGCCGGAAGGCTTCGAGCTGAGAAATTATGTCATTGGCCTATGATTTAATAAGACCACTCTGGTCACTGGGCTGAAACAAAGAGGTGAGGGCAGAAACAGGGGCCCATTAGGAGTTCTCATGGCACTGCAGGAGAGGGATGTGTGTGCCTTGGGTCGGGATGGTGACGAAGATGCTATACTCTGGGTATATTTAGGAAATGTAGTAGATGATGGACTAAATTTGGGTTGGGAAAGAAAAAGAGAGGCCAAGGAAGATATTAAGATTGGAGCAACTGAGAAATGAAAATTCCATAATTGTGGGTGTTCTCCATGTATAATGGAAAGAGCAGCCTAAGGAAGATTAGCCGATGCTCATTCCTAATTTCCTAACTTCTCTTCCTTTTTCTCTCTCCCTCTTTTATTTCCGATTAAAGTGGGATGCCTCTCTATGCATGGCACGCCTACTCAGTTCCCACAGCACATTGTTCAGGACCCCACATGTTAGCAGTGGCAGGAAGTCCAAAGAGGGAAGCAGACTTCCTGCCTCCAAATCTACAGGCACTATTTGAAGTCAGGGATCCCAGACTGCACACACATTCCAGTCCAGTCTGTTCCATCTTAGTATACTCACCACACAGAAAGAAGCTGGCTCCTGAATAGAAGTTGGCCAATGTGGATCACATTCAAAACATGGAAGGTGGGACAAGTCCCTTCCTCTTGTAACAGCCTCCAGTACTAGGTGGGGTAGCCTCTGATACTTACCTCGATGGAGGCACCTCTCTGAGGACTGGCCACACACCAGGGTCATGCTCAGTGGCAGATATTCAACCAAATTTTTAGGACTACTCGGCAGAAAAAGATTCCTGGATTTTCTCATTCAGTTGCTTCTTCAAGGGGTGTCAGATGTCTTGTGGACACTTAGCTGCAGAGATTTGGGCTGAGGAGATGATTTAGTGGAAGTAAAGTTGGATCAGAAATTTCCTAGTGGTTGAGACTTTCTGGTGGAAGGTCAGAATTTCAGGAAGTTAAACTGACATCATCAGAATCATTCAAGCCGTTAGAATAGAAGCAGGACAAATCAAAACTACACTGAGATTCCATCTAACCCCAATCAGAGTGGCACGCATAAAGAAGTCAAATAACAACAAATGCTGGCGAGGATGTGGGGAAAGAGGAACTCTTTTAAACTGTTGGTGGAAGTGCAAACTAGTTCAGCTGCTATGGAGATCAGTGTGGAGATTCCTTAGAAAACTAGGAATGGATCTACCATATGATCTGGCTATTCCATTCCTGGGTATCTTTCCAAAGGGGTTGAAATCAGAGAAATACATTAACATATGCATATCCATGTTCATAGCAGCACAATTCACAATAGCCAAAATATGGAACCAACCTAGGTCTCCATCAACAG
Organism: Muscardinus avellanarius; assembly: GCF_963383645.1. Classification (NCBI taxonomy): domain Eukaryota; kingdom Metazoa; phylum Chordata; class Mammalia; order Rodentia; family Gliridae; genus Muscardinus; species Muscardinus avellanarius. The sequence continues at coordinate 105,907,377 of NC_137788.1, read as the reverse complement.
ATTAATGGATTGCAAAACTATGGGAAATACACACAATGGAATTCTACTCAGCTATAAAGAAGAACAAAATCATGTCATTCGCAAGAAGATGGAAAGACCTGGAGAACATTATGTTAAGTGAGATCAGCCAAGACAGAAAGAGAAGGGAAATATGTTTTCTCTAATATGTCCAAACTAGGGAGTATTAGGGATACCAGAAGGACTCCAGATGATGGAGGGGAAACCTCAGCAAAACTAGAAAGAAAAGGTAGGGGAGGAAGGAGGCTGAGGTAGATTAATGGAGGATCTACATTAGAATATGTGCATAAGTGTGAAGGTAGCATGGTCAAACCTGGACACTCATTGTTGGGAGGGGGAAAAAAGGAAGCAGGATGAGGGGAGGGCACCAAGCACTGTGTGAATGTATGCCATTTTCAATATGATCCACATTAAAAAAAAATAGAAGCAGCACAAGGATTCCCGCTTCCACTCCTTCGTGATGGATCTCCAAGGAAAGGGATTCCTTTAGTGATTTGTTCTCTTTATGTGCTCAGTCATGAGGAGGTTAGCCTTAGCCAGTAAATACTAAATGATTAAATAAATCTTACCAGCTATAGTCAAAACCACATAGTGGAATCCTCGGGAAATGAGTGGGGAACTCTGGTTGATAAAGTTTGCCAATTTCCTTGGTGTAAATACTCCCACCGTGACTGATTTCAAACTACTGATGGGACATTAGTGAATCCAGAGTTGAGAATGTCCAGGAGTTCACCATTATGCATAAAATCTCCACCAGCTACAATAAATGCAAATAACTTCAAGAGCATCGATAGCATAGTCGAATGTGGTAATTACTAATGCATTTTGAGTAATTATCACCTTTGTTTTAAATATAATTATTTAACTGAAAGCTTACCAAATTTAATATTTATTAATGGCTATATTTAACAACTCTTGCAAGAGTTTTGAAAATTTAACCATCACTGTTTGCAAGCCAGTTTGAGCCAGTTCCAGAATACTGCTGGTCTTCCTGGTAGTCATCACTTCTGTCCACACACAGCCTCTTCCCTGGTCCCAGGCTGGCCCAGTGCAATACACCGAGGACTGGGGCCAGCCTTTGCTACCTGGCTGTCTTATTTGACTTCACGAGGAGCCACTGGTTTGGTTGCTTGCCAGCCCCAGAATGAGTCGGGCCACTATCTACGCCTTTGAATCAGGGGCAGAGACTTGAGCACTGATCCCTTCCCTTCAAGAAGCCACTGGGTTGTCAGGCAAATACAGTATTAGGGATCAACCCAGAGGCATTCTATCTATGAGCTACACAGATAGGTAGATGGTATATGACAAAAACAGCTGGATAGACACAGAAATGAAGAGATGTGTCCGTGTACACCTACACATACCTGTTTTCTAGCTCTGTTAGTGACAGAACCTAGGAGAACTCCAAAGGCCATGAGTACTGAGCACTGAGCATACTCAGTACCAGTACTTAGGCCTTGGTTCCCAGCATCATTCCACACTACAAAGAATCATGTTTTCCTTAAACAAATAGCTGATTCTAGGACTGGAGCCAGGAAAGAAGAATATGAGCCCGGAGCATTTGTTTTCTTTGTTTATGGTGCCGTGGATCAAACCCAGAACCTCGTGCGCACTAGGTGAGCAGTCACTTGCTGAGCTGCACCTGCAGCCCAAGGCTGGAGCATCATGGTGTACCAGGACCTAAGGAATTCTTCTGAGAATGGCAACGGTGTGCCACAAGGACTGAAACCAGCTTGAAAGAACTTCTACTGACCAAACCTGAGACAATCTGAAGGTCAAAAGAAATAAAGATCACCCAGTACAACAGAAGCCCATGTATTCACACAGATACAGCACTATGAATAAATAGATGTAAATATAATTTTCTATAGTAGAAAGTCAACTAAAAAATATACCATAGGCAGCCGGGCGTGGTGGCGCACGCTTATAATCCCCGCGCTTGGGAGGCGGAGGCAGGAGGATCATGCAGTTCGAAGCCAGCCACGCTGGCTTAAGAGACCCTGTTTCCAAATAAAAAATATGAAAAATAGGTCTGGGAGTGTAGCCTGGAGGTAGAAGGGCTTCCAGGAATCCCAGTACCCCCCCCACACACACAAAAAATACGATAGGCAATGGTAAGAGAAAATCCCCACTCAGCAGCCATCAGCATCATGGTTAATTCAGGCCAGAGATGGTGATGTGAGTCAGCGCCGCCCAGGGCCCGCCCACCCATGTCTTGGGCATTTCGGGGTCAGCCTGGGTGATGTCCCACAGCACTGCACCTGTGCCGTCCATCCAGCTGACCTGGGTGCACAACCCCGTCCATCTCCCAGGTTCTGTCTCTTTACTGCTTGTGAGATAATTCGTGAACTTGAACAGAATTATAGGGCAAAGATTTTTAAATTGCTTCTTGAAATTAAGCTTGGTATTATAACATCTTCTAGTAGACTGATGATATAATAACAATAATTATGTGGTGATATAATAACATTTAGTGAGGGCTTACCATATGCCAGGTGCTTTTACATGTATTCTCTTACTTAATCCTTTCAACAATTCTTCCAGGAGAAACGATTCCTACACACACTCTACCAGTGAGGACACTTAGGCCCAAAGATACTCAACAAAAACTTAGTTTAAAAAAAAAGTAGTTGGCTTATAAAGGCTGATAATGTGATACAAAGACATCAAAGTGTGTCTAGGACAGTAGGCTGTCCTTAGAGTATACATCTATGCTTGATAGGTGCAGCCTGTATGGTTGGAGGGGGTGTCTCAGATTGGCCCTCCTCCCAAACCAAGCCTAATGCCTAAGGTTGGTATTCACCAGCTAAGGAACAAACCAGCTGGGTAGTCGCCTCTGCTTAACTTGGGGTACTTGTCTTTGGTAACATTTATGGGTTCATTTGTACTTTTCCTTTTCTCCCTCCCCTACCCAAAGAGCCAATGGTGGTGTAAACAAGAAGGAGAGGTTGGAAGGAGAGGGAGAAGTCAGCCCAGGTGCAGGAAATAAGGGGTGTATTAGTCTATAGAGAGTTTTAAAATAATAAAACCAAGGACGAGCCATCTGGTTTGTATAATCACCATTCGCTGTGGCGATTCTAAACCATGTCAATGGGAAAATGCTCCTTTCGGCCAAGGGCCGGCTCTGCCGCCCTCTGCCTCCTTGGAATGCCACTAGTTGGAAGAGATTCCTCTTACTAGGTGGTGACTTTATTAGATCGTGAATTGTGAATTCCCAGGATATACAGTGTCTTTAACATAATAGATGCTCAATAAACATTAAGTTAAAACATAAAAGTGAACATAGGGATGTGTGCAGCTCTTTAAAATCTGCCTTGGAGCTCCCCTAAGGAACAACCTGGTGTCATCTATCACAAAGGAAACTTGGAGAACACTGTTCCCCTCTGTGAAAACACAGAGGAAGACTGAGGAAATCGCCTGAGAAGCAGAGACAAAGTCAGAGCTTTGCACAATGATGCAGACAGCTACCCTCACTCTGCACCCGGAGTTGGTAGTGGTTAGTGGAAATGCCTCTTAGTATTTTATTGATATATATATATATATATATATATATATATATTTTTTTTTTTTTTTTTTTTTTTTGACTTGGAAAACGAGCAAAACCTACCTCGTAACTCAGGATATTAAAGGATCCATTAGCTCTAGCTGGGCCTAGGATCCTAAGGGAAACCCAGAGCTTAGGAGCACTCCTCCTCCTACACACACACACCCTCACACTCTCAAATTACCCAAACCAGCTCATAATCAGGACCAGCTGGTGGGAGAGAGTAGAGCGAGGCCCCTGCACCGGGCTGGGAATCAAGTTACACGTTTCATCCCTAGAAAGAACCTAGGCTCCGTGAAGGGTTAAGATGCAGGAGGTCAAAAGAGTAGGCCCTAGCTAGGAGCTGGGATGTACATTGGCTAAATAGAACCTGAACACGGCGTGTTCTCGTGAGCAACTGGAGCCCTTGGGGAAAATGCGGGGCAGCAGTTTCAGCCAAATTCACTTCACAGTTCACCTTTCTAGAACCTGCATCCTGGATTCGCTCTGGGCTGGGAAGCCGGCCCCCCAGGCGCGCCCAGGAGAGGGCGGGTCTACGGTGGGTGTGACCGTGACGCCAGGTGCTGCCGTCCACCTGCAATGCTTCCTCAGCCAGGCCCGCTGAGCACCTCCGCAGCGCCCCCACCCGGCGGGGGTCTGAGCTGAATCACAGCTCTGCTCTGGGAGAGCCAGGCGCCTTGGCCGTGGGCCTTCCAGCCTGGCCAGGCGAGCACAGGATCGTTCAGCGGGGCAAGTGGCAGCAGTGGCCCTTAGCGGCTGGTGGCCGCGATGCCGGGGGCTGTCCCAGCCGAGGGGTCACAGCGGTGTGACCTCGGCTGTGTTCTTGCCTGTTCACTGGGCCAGGTTTTCCAGGCTTCCTGTCGATCTGTGAACTATTTGAATGCGCTCCAATTATTTTTTCTCTCTGCCGATTTCTGGTGTCAGAAACCAAGAGCCCTGCCTGGTATCGCATCTGTCCCTACGACTTAGGAAACCCAGGCGGGTGTAGCAGATGAAGAAGGGGAGATGAAAGAAAACAGAGGAAGCAGAATAAAGAGAAGGAGCTCGAAGGCAGGACAGACGGGGGCGCTGAGGAAGTGCGGGGAGACAGGCGTGGGGAGGAGGAGAGCCATTGGCAGTCGAGGTAGAACAGTCTGGAAGGGGTCGTGCACCCTGTTAATGCTTGTAATAGGAGCCCCGAAGAAAATTGCCAAAGTGGCCTCCCTGAGGTATTTGTGCATCTCTATTTCTGGCAGACAATGTGGTTTAAATGGGTTTTTCTTGTGACTGTTTTAAGAACAACAGTTCTTTGATTTGGACTTGCTTCTGGGGAGAAAGGAAGGTGTTAGCTCTTATTTTGTGCATTTATCAAGCGGGCTGCATGCTCTGAAGCCCACAGATATATGGACATGCATATGTATGACGTGACGTGATAAATATATGCATGAGAAAAATAGGTCCTGGGCTAGTTATGGAGGTGGGGAAGTTTTATGTAACAAGATTATTTAATATCTCAAAGGGAAAACATTACTTACTGTGCCAGATTAGCCTATCATCCATCTTATGGGGAAGACAGAATGAAAAATCTTTGACAATTAATAGAAATCATAGGAAAAATTATGATTAAGTGCCATCTGCTGGTTTCTGTGCATTTCGTTTTTACCCAGCTTCGAGACCGTCCTCATAATTATTCAATGTCTCTTGCTGGGGGCCTTGCTTGCTTGCCCCTATCTGGCCTATCAATGCATTTTATGTGTGTGTAGGGGGAGGTTCGTGTATACATGTGTGTGGATGTAACCAGTTTGAAGGAACATGTTCAACTGCCATAAATCCTCCTTCTAAATTCTGACTTGAGAGAGCAGACTAGGGTTTATTTTAAAATTCTGTATTCGTAGCAGATTTAAAAGCGATGTGTGCTTAGTGTGTGTATAGAAGGGGAGTTAGGGGGCTGGTCCTTGGAAAGTGACTTTTGTCTTTGGTTTCCAGCCTCTCCTCTAAGTACATACAGGGTTTGCATCTGCAAAGCTCTGTCTAGTGTATGGCAGGTGTGGGATTTCCATGTCTCATTTTGATGACATTGTATCAAGGCCATCTCCATCCCTCCAAAGTGCTGGGAAGGAAAAGCTGTTCCACATGCAAGTATTTGACCCCTTCCCCAGGGTCTGGCTCTAGTCTGGACTGGAAACTCTCTGCAGGAAACTGGTCTCGCTGTCAGACAATTAGCACGACTGAGTTTACCTGGTGAGTCAATGGGCATAGGTCGGGGTTCCTTCTCTCCAAGCAGACCCAGGAGCTGATCATTTATCTGGGCAAGTTTCCTTCCAAATTCACTTTCCCCTGTAATTAACAGGATTGATGTTCACCAGTTTCCAAGTGGTATAACAGTTAACCATTTACTGAGTGATCACTGAATATTAGGCACCATGATAGTCCATTTTAAACTTTTTTTTTTTTTTTTTTTTTTTTTTAGCTGAGTAAGGTAGCACACGCCTATAATCCAAGTACTTGGGAGGCTGAGACAGGAAATCACAGGTTCAAGGCCAGCCTCAGCAACTTAGCAAGACACTCAGCAACCTAATCAGACCCTGTTTCAAGACAAAAAAATAGAAAAAGCTTGGAGATACAGTGCCCCTGGGTTCCATTCTCAGTTCCACACACACACAAAAAGTTTTTCTTAGCATTGATTTATTTACATATTCAAGATCAGCCTCAGAATATCAATAACATCTAATGGCAAATAAATATCCCTTATCTACTACTTTAATGTTATATTTGATATACAAAAGGAATATAGATATATAGATAATACATTTATTTATTTATTTATTTATTTATTATTTTTTGTGGTAATGGGGGTGGAACCCAGAGGCTTTCTACCTCCAGGCTATACTCCCAGACCTATTTTTATATTTTATTTGGAAACAGGGTCTCACTAAGTTGCTGAGAGCCTCACGAAGTAGCTGAGGCTGGCTTCAAACCTGCGCAATCCTCCTGTCTCAGCCTCCCAAGCGCGGGGATTACAAGCGTGCGCCACCACGCCCGGGCTAGATAATGCATTTAATACACTTACATTTTTAACTCTAATAATAAAATATATAGTAGGTCCTTTTCATTCACTTGGCTTAAGGATAGTGCCACAATGTCTCCAGCTCAATTTCATGATTGGTTATGTGCGTTAGTTACATGTCTTACACCCTGTGAGACACGTGATTCTTCCTATTCTACAGATGGGCAAGATGAGGCTCATAAAGATACACAGCTTCTCACAGCTGGTAGGTAGGAGAGGCAGACTTCATCAGGCCTCAGGCACTCCCTCTCCTTCCCTCCCTGGAGGTGAAGCTCACTCCTTGTCCCAGCCCATCACACGGGCTGGCCACGGGAAGCTCTGCCGTGGACATGGAGCGTGACGCTTCCCGGCCGGGGTGACATAGCTTTATTGGAGGTGGTGCAGGCTCTGTCTCCCTGGCGTGGCCCACGCTGGCATGTCCCCTTGGTGCTCATGGTTCCCCTTCACACCAATGGCTTCTTTCTACAGTTACCTGCAGCTTTTGGTTCAAGGAAGTGACTGCTCTGAGCACGGCCCTGCGTGATGCTGCATGGGATTTGTGATGCTCTCCCCCTCGAAGGTACCTCACAGTCCCAGCAGTCGCCTGCTCATGAAAGCACTCCAGGCTGCTCTCTCCCCCTAGCCCTCTTCTGTATCCCCTTATAGATCACTGTGCGCAGTTCCAGCAGCCCAGGATGCTGCTGCTGTATGAGGAGGGTCCTCTTCAGTGACAGACGTGTGGCCCTAGGGACTGGGAGTGCTGTCTACACACCGTCCCTGCAGGGCCGCCTCGGCTTCAGAGAGTCAACTCATCTGAGGCTTGCTGCTGGTAGATGTGGATGTATAAGGGTCCAGCCATCTTGGCTCAAGTCAGAACAGCTCTAAAGGACTACCCAAGCTCCAGAGACCCGGGGGTTAGGCCAGAGATTCCCAAAGTCAGTGATAAGAGCCCTGGGGGAGGGAGGGTGAAAGTAGAAAGACAACTGGGAGTTACTGAATCAAAATTAGGTGCTATGGGGGTGCTGAGTAATTTTTGTTGTTGTTGTTTTTCTGAAAAGAGTAAGTTCGGGAATCTATGGGTCAGTCAAGGCTGCACTGGTCCTGCAGAGCAGCCCAGCTCCTCCCGCTGCACAGTCCAGTTTCCTTCTTTTTCACAGGAGCTGATGTAAAGGGCAGCCTGAGGGTGCTCGCCCATGAACTCCCTGCAGGCTAATTTCCCTTCAGTCTGCTTCCAGAGACCTGGAGCCATCCGAGTCCCTGGATCTACTTCCGGTGATCTGGCCACACCTGTGATGGGCAGGCCCTGTGGTCAAATCCAGCCCTTTTCTGCATTTTCTGAGTCAATGATATTTCAAGAGTAATTTGTTAGGGCAGCGTAACAGTGGATTTAAGTTTGATTCCAAACCTGCATTCTTTCCAGGTATCTTCATGTATGCAAAGCAATTATTTCTCCTCTGACCTTGCCTGTGTTGAGGTTCAGAAAACAATGCCCCAAAGTATGGTGCTTTGCCTGTCAAATACTGTGTGTGTGTGTGTGTGTGTGTTGTGTGTGTGTGTGTGTGTGTGTGTGTGTGTGTTACTGGGGATTAAACCCAGGGGTATTCTACCTCTGAGCTCTACCTCCAGCCCTATTTTATCTTTTATTTTGAAACAGGGTCTCATTAAGTTGCAGAGGGCCTCACTAGATTGCTGAGGCTGGCCATGAACCTGTGATTCTCCTGTCTCAGCCTCCCAATTAAGTGATTATAAGTGTGTATCATCATGTCCAGCTGCCTGCCTAGTACTTTAATGAACTCTAGAAGGCCTCAGAAGCAGCCTGGGAAGATAAATTTCTCTCTGACCCTTTTCTGCCTTCCTGTCTCCCATCCCTCTTTCCTCTCTAAATTGGGTCACAGAAACCAGAATTTCTCTTCCTTAAGGTGCATTGTAGAAATGAGGACTTCTCCCTTTGAAGGCCAGCTACAACACTTCCAGAACTCATGTGCTCCCTTCTCCCTTGAAGACCTCATTCCTGCCCTGTGTGTACCTGGGAGAAAGGAAGACTACACAGAGAATCCAAGAAGAATCCGAACAGACCGGCCTTGCTGGGTCCCTCTCTGCCCATTACATTAGAATACTTTCTTTTGTCCAGTCCAGTTGCATTCCTACATGGCGGCTGTCTATTCTTCATCAACCCTAAGCAAAAAGCAAAACAAACAAACAAACAAAACTAAAACCAGACAGTTTGCCCTGGGTTTTCTTTTTTTTTTTTTTAAGTTTTAAACAAATTTCTAGGTACAAGGGATTGAACCTAGGGGCATTCTACCTCTGAGCTATGCTCCCCAGGCCTATTTTTTATTTCAGAAACAGGGTCTGTTACATAAAACTTTGATTGAATACACTTGGTATGCTCTTCCTTTACTAACCTATATTTAGTATAAAGATGCCACTCATAATCTTTATGATGGTTGAGGGATGATATCACACCTTTTTGCTCTATAGTTAGCTTTTTTTTTTCTTTTGTGGAACTGAGAATAGAACCCAAGGGGGTTCTACCTCTTTGCTACTCTCCAGCCCTATTTTGTTTTTTATTTTGAGACAAGGTCTCACTAAGTTGCTGAGGGTCTTGCTAAGTTGCTGAGGCTAACCTTGAACCTGTAATCCTTCTGTGTTAGCCTCCTAAGTACTGGGATTACAGGTGTGCACCACCATGCAGGGCTTACAGCTGGCAATTTAATACCTACGTGCATTTTGACTGGCCACATGTGTTTTCTCTTGATCTTCTGAATTGTCCAGGAAATGGCTGGGCCCACCTTGCAGGGTCTAAGTGTATGGGATAACTTCCCAACTCAGGCCAGGATGCAGAGATGGGGAATAAGCCCCCAAGCTGCATGCACTGCCACGGTGCTGGGAGACTTTAATTCCCTTTCTCCATTGCTATAGTTCTGGAAGAGGTGAGGGCATTACAAGCACTTATTAATGAACTTACAGAACACATTGATTCCACACACTTTGGGATGCCTCTCTTGAGTGCCACAAATCGAGGGTGTGATGATGGATAAGTAATAGCTCCTGTTCTCAACCTTCTCACAGAAATAGGCAGGTAAACAAAGAATTGTAATGCAATGTTGTAAGGATAAAGACAGGAGGTAAGAAAAAGGGCCTGGGAACCAGAGCAGAGGAATTCAGGGTCAGCACCATGGGCAAAGTGCCCTTCAAGTTGAATTAGAGTTAGAGCAACTCACTGGTGGGGCAAGGGGAGGGGAATTTCAAGCACAGCACAGTCTGAGCAAACACGTGGAGGAACTGTGTTCACTAGAGCCACAGGTGTGAGGCAGGAACCAGAGGAGGAGGTGAGGGCCTTGGGAGCTATTGGGCTTCGCTGTGGTTTGGATCTAGAAAGTTCCCTGGAAAAGTGCGACAGACTGGCTCAATCAGGAATAATAAATCCAGCACTGAATATGGCCATTGAGTCCATTCGGGACCGAGTCTTGCACATTCACCAGATTACTAGAAAATTTATTTTCCACGGACTCAGTTTCTCTCACAGTCCTGATCTTACATCACCGGAGCAATTCGTGTGGAAAGTTAAAAGAATCATTACCAAAAGAATAATAGTTATGAAAGAATATCTAAGAGTGGGGGAGTACTTTGGCCAGAGACAACACTTCCCCTCGGGGCTCTGCTTTCTTGAAGCTTAGCCAATTTCTTGCGTGGGGATCACACGCAGATGCCGACGAAAAGGAAGTAATGGCAGCAGAAAAGTTCATATGTTGGCAATGCAAAAACATTCAGAGGTCAGATCATTGAAGCATGAGGACTCTGATCTCATCGGTGGGGTAGATTCCTTGATGGATTAATAATTTGAATAAGTTTATTCAGTGAGAATGTAGGTGGGTGGGGTGAGACTAGAAGAGGCAGGTCTTTAGGACAGCAGCCTTGGGGACTCTGTAGGTCTGTGGGTCCCTCTTCTCCCCCTCTCTGCTTCCAGCCTCCATGATGTAAGAACAGTGTTCCTTTTCGTATCCTGCCACCATGCTGCCAATCTCTGAGACCATGACCCTAGTAAACCTTTCCCCCTCTAAGTCTTGCATGTCAGGCATTAGAATCACAGTGGTGAGATGCTGACCAAAACTGGCCTTTAGATGTTAGCGGGCAGGCCACAGAAATTATGTTCCAGACCAACTTTTTAGGAGGAAGCTAGAAAGCATAACATCTACTGAGGAATTTGCATGAGCTATTTTACACCAATTATTTCTGTTATTCCCTTAAGAGCCTTAAAGATAGCACCCCAGCATCTGGGAGGCTGAGATCGGAGGATCATGGAGGAACATGTCTGTTCTCAGATAGTCTCAGCTACTTAGTGAGGCCCTCTGCAACTTAGTGAGACCCTGTTTCAAAATAAAGAATAAAAGAGAGGGCAGGGGTTGTAGTTCAGAGGTTGAATGGCCTTGGGTTCCATCCCCAGACCCACACACACACACACAAAAAAAGAAGATAGTACCTGTATAAGATAAAGCATTTAGAATTACCGTGCTTATTAGAGAAGCTGCCTCTGGTGAAAGAGTTGGGGATGAATTAGAGTGTATGGAGCCTGATGGCAGAGAGGACAGTATAGGAAGCGTATGATAATTGGGGCAGGAAATGGCAAGGCTCTATTCAAAGGGGGAGCAGAGGGAAGGGAAGGGAAGAAGACAGGCTCAGAGGCCTGGGCTGTGTCAGTGGGACTTGGTGACTATTGGCTGAGGCTGGGAAACCTCTCCTGAAGGGCAGGTTCATGGAAGCATGCTCCATGGAGCTTCTTGCAGGTGTCGAGGTGGAGGAACTGAATATATAGGTGTGGGGCCTGGGGGAGAGAGAGGCCTAGCAAGATAATAAAGATGATCAATGAGGATGTGTCAAGGGGAATAACAGGAAGAGTGTGGGTTTTAGAGAGGCACCGCCACGGGTCAGCTCCCAGCGCCGTCACATGCTGTTGGTGCAATTTTAGGCTAGCTTCTCTGTGGCCTTGGTCTCCTCATTTGGAAAATTGGGTATGATAGTGTTGGCGTCATAGAGGTACAATAAAGAACATTTAAAATGCCCGGTAGAATGTCCAGAATATAAGAAGTGGTCAGCAAGATGTACCTGCTATGGGGCGAGTGAATGAGATCTCAGCGGGAGAGTGTGGACAGCGCAAAGGAAGCAGGCTGAGGCTGGGACTCTGGGGGACAGTGACATTGTAGAAACAGTAAAACACAAAGAAGCCAGTGAGGGGACAAGAAAGCGGCACCACAGAGCAGAAAAGGAAAGCGTCCTGGAAGCACAGGGAGAGATTGTTTAAAGAAAAAGAGGGGACGCTGGATGTGGTGGCACATGTCTCTGATCCCAGTACTTGGGAGGCTGAGACAGGAGGATTGCCGGTTCGAGGACAGCTCCAGCAACATAGCAAGACTCTCAGCTACTTAGTAAGACTGTTTTAAAATAAAGAATAAAGAATCTGGGGGTATAGCTCAGAGGTAGAATGCTCCTGGGTTCAATTCCCAGTACTAAAAAAGAAAAGAAAGAAAAACAAGGGAGATGGACACCATTATAACACAGCTATAATCCCAGTACTTGTAAGGCTGAGAAAGGAGGATCACTGGTTCAAGGCCAGCCTCAGCAACTCAGCAAGACCCTTAACCCTGTTTGAAAATAAGACGTAGAAAGGGCTGGGTGTGTATCTCAGAGATAGAATGCCTCTGGGCTCAGTCCTGAGTACAAAACAAAACAAAAATATCAAAAAGAAAAAAAAAAGAAGAGTTTTTCTGGAATCAACATCTAGATATAGAACTGAAAAAGGAACACACTTTCACAGAAAAAAAAATATAAATGATGGGCTGGGGTGTAGTTCAGTGGCAGAGAGCGTGCCTTGAATGTGCAAGACTCTGGGTCCAATCCACCATAACACATACGCACGCACACATGCGTATGTGCATGCGCACATACACACACACACACACACACACACACACACACAGCAAACTGATAAAAAGGTGTTTACTCCCACATGTCATTAAATAAGTGAATATTAAAATAATAATGAAGTACTACCTTTCACAATTAAATTAGTAAAAATGAGAAAGTTTAGTGAAACCCCATGTTGGCCAAAATGGGGAGAAACCCTGTATACACTCCCATGCCCCAGAGAAATGTTCTTTCATGCCATATTTTTATAGAGTAAATGATCGCAATACATCTAAATTGTGAATGCATATGTCCTTGATTCAGACTATGCACATCTACAAACCTCACGTGTATACAAACATGTATTTTTTTTCTTTTGTGGTATTGGGGATTGACTTCAGGAGAGCTCCACCCAAGCCCTTTAAAGAAAATTTAAATTTAAGCCAGGCGTGTTGGTGCACGCTTGTAATCCCGGCATTTGGGAGGCTGATACTGAGACCGGAGGATCGCGGTTCGTGGACAGCCTCAACTACTTAGTGAGGCCCTTTGCAACTCAGTGAGACCTGGTTTCAAAATAAAGAAAAAAAAAAAATAAGGCTGAGGGTATTGCTCGGAGGTAGACTGCCCCTGGATTCCATCCCCAGTACCGCAAAATAAATAAATAAATAAAATAAATTTACATTTAGAAGGAGGGTATTGCTCAATTACTGAAGGTCTTGCTAAGTTGCTAAGGCTGGCCTCAAACCTTGATAGTTTTATCTCAGCTTCCCAAGTACTAGGATTACAGGCATGAGCTACCGCACCAGGCTACAAAAGATGTATCTTCTAAGATTCTAATTATAACATGGCTTAACACAGAAACAAACAAAACCCCTCAGAAACAACCCAAATGTTGACCCCAAAAAGGGCTGATTAAATAAAATATGGTGCACCCTTGCAGTGGGGGTGTTGGGAGAGGGTGGGGGTGCGGTGGAGACGGGGCCTGGGAACACGCGTGACGTGGATGCTGAGGTGGTGTGTGTCCACAAGCTAAGCAGGCCTGGGGAGAAGACCGTGGATGGTCATGTTAACACACTTCTGTTTTGTGCTGTTCTGTTCAAGAGAAGCTGGTGCTGCACAATGTGACCCTTCTCTTCAACCTCATCAATCTTTAATAATATTTTGAAAATCAGTATATATTTAGTATGATTGGATTTCTTGTAAATGTTGGTCAAGAGGCTGAGTTTTGTGTCAGGCATGGCAAGGGGCCAAAAGAGAGTCAGCCAAGCAGATGATAATGGACGGCCAACATCTGGGCTGCGTATGCTTGTAAAAGCATAAAAAATTTCTTGAAGACTATGCAAAAATCTGTTACCAGGGCTACCTCTGGGGATCGAGGACGGGGGTGTTAGATGGAGGTGGACTTTGACTTTTCAGTTTATACCTTACAAACCACTGGCTAGTTTGCTTTTAAAATTATTGTTTTTTTTTTTAATCACTTCATCCAGACATTACACTAGGAGAATAATGATGACTCTTAACCAATTGAATGCATGACTGTAAAGATGAAATGGTCTTTTCTTTCTTTCTCTTTCTTTTTTCTCCCTCCTCCCTCCTTCTTCCCTTCTTTCTTCCTTCCTCTTTCTTTCTTTCTTTCTTTCTTTCTTTCTTTCTTTCTTTCTTTCTTTCTTTCTTTCTTTCTTTCTTTCTCTCATAGAACCCAGGGCCTCATGTATGTCAGGCAGATGCTTTACCACAGAGCTACATCCTCAGCCCTTTTATAAAATGTTATTTTGAGACGGAGTCTCACTAAGCTGCCCTGTGTCTTCTCTCAATGCCCACGGCACTTACAGACTTAGGTGCACAATTTAATAAGTACAGTCTGCCCTCTGGCCCTCCACATCCTTAAATTATACCTCTGTGGATCTAACTAAGCTGGTTTTAAAGTTGAGATCCTTCTGCCTCAGCCTCCCAACCCACCTGTAGCTAAAATTACAGGTGTGTACCACCACCTGGCTATGATAATCCTCTCTCTCTCTCTCTCTCTCTCTCTCTCTCTCTCTCTCTCTCTCTCTCTCTTTGGTGGTACTAGGGTTCCTGAAAACCCTTCTACCTCTGGGCTACACTCCCAGACCTCTTTTATACTTTTTAAAAATTATTTGGAAACAGGGTCTCTTAAGCTAGAGAGGCCGGCTTCGAACCTGTGCGATCCTCCTGTCTCTGCCTCCCAAGCGCGGGGATTACAAGTGTGCGCCACCACGCCCGGCGATAATTCTTTTTTTTTTTTTTTATGGTATCAAGGATTGAATCTGGGGACATTCTACCTCTGAGCTATACCCCAGCCCTATTTTTTTATTCTTTGTTTTGAAACAGGAGCTCACTAAGTTGCAGAGGGCCTCACTACATAGCTGAGGCTGGCCTAAAACCTGCAATCCTCTTGTCTCAGCTTCCCAAGTACTGGGATTACAGGCATGTGCCACCACGCCCCACTGATGATTCCTGAAGAGAGGTACAAAGGAAGAGAATGAATTTGCAAAAAGTTCAAATATGACATATTTCTGCAATTAAATAATTTATTCATTACAGGAAAAGTACTAACTGCTGTCTGTACTTCCTATGTGTTCACATTGTTGATAGTGGATGCTCAATGGATCCATATTGGCTTCATTAGTATTCAGATATGCAAGCCTTGTCCAGAGTTCAGATATGCATGTATGCCCTCATTTGGCTGAATTTCAGGAGAGCTGTCACTCAGGTAACTGTCACCCACCAACGTGCATGGCAGACACCTGTTTCTTATAAGTCTCGCAGCATGCCCTCCTAATCCATGACCTGTATGAGCCATTAAACCCAGACCAGAGAGCTCTCACTAGCTGCTCATACAACCTTTAGCAGCCACTTACATACTTAGTTTTGGGGTATTTGAGACTCACTCTTACTGTAAATCAGAAATGTCACCATCTACTTCTGCTCTTGGAGAGTGAGGTGCCTCCCACAAGCTTCACAAGCTTCTGCTAGGACCTGGGGCCTGAGCTTTTCCATTTTGAGAGCAGATTCTTAGGCTCCCGAGGCAGGCTGGAGAGGACCAGAAATGATCAGGGCTTTCCTGGCCACACAGTGAGCCTGTGAGAGGGCTTCCAGCCCCGGGTCCTCCAGTCAGGGAAGAGCTGCTTTCTCTGCCTCCCTCCTGCGCCCCCACCTTCATTTCTATCTCCCCAGGGCCCATTCTGTAGAGGCTAACCAGGGCCGTGGCAGTTCAGAGGGGCCACAAGATATATTTTTAACTTTATTTCCCAACATTTTGTCATGACAAGTATCAAGACTCACAGAAGTTGGAGAAAAGTGCCACGGATGGTCGTGTATGTGCTGCCACGACGTTCACAGTGATTCATACTCAGTAACTACAGCCTGGTCTTGCAGGATCCCCCAGGCTCTCCCTCCTTCTCAGCCCACGCGGATCTCTTCCTTCTCTCAATGCCCACGGTGTACAGACTTAGGTACACAATTTAATAGGTACAGTCTGCCCTCCGGCCCTGTGGACCCAACTAACTGCAGATCGAAAACGTTGAAAAACTAAAAAATATTGCATCTGTACTGAGCATGTACAGACTTTTTTCCTTATCATTATTTTTCGAACAAAATCTATTTCCAGAGCCGGGTGTGGTGGCGCACGCTTGTAATCCCCACACTTGGGAGGCTGAGACAGGAGGATCGCACAGGTTCGAAACCAGCCTCAGCTACTTAGTGAGGCTCTCAGCAACTTAGTGAGACCCTGTTTCCAAATAAAATATAAAATAGGTCTGGGAGTATATCCCAGAAGTAGAAAGCCTCTGGGTTCCACCCCCAGTACCACCAAAAAAAAAAAAAAATCTATTTCCATTGTATTAGGTATACTAAGTAATCTGAAGATGATTTAACGTATACAGGAGAGCTGGGCATGCTGGCACACACATCTGTGTTCTCAGTACTTGGGAGGCTGAGACAGGAGGATTGCAAGCTTGTGGTCAGTCTTGGCAACTTAGTGAGGCCCTATTTCAACAGAAAAGATAAAATAGGGCTGGAGGTATATAGCTCAGAAGTAGAATGTTCCTGAATTCAATCCCCAGTAAAACAAACACACACACACACACACACACACACACACACACACACACACACATAAATAAAGTATATAGGAGGATATATGTAGGTTATATGCAAATACGATGGCATTTCTATTAGTACTGTTTTGTAGTGCTGGGGATCAAATCCAGGGCCTCATACATTCTAGGGCAAACTCTCTACCCCTAACACAATATAAAAGGAACCTGAGCACCTGATGATTTTGGTTATTTGCAGGGGTCTTGTAATGAATCCCTCTGGATGATGGGGGACAAATATACCTATATCCAATGACCCTAACATTTAGTATCTGCTTTGGGCTAGGCCCTGATCAAGGCACAACATACGTCTATACATATAATATCATCTCGAATTGATGAGGTAGATTTATTCCAGGTATTTGGCTAAGAAGATTGAGACTCAGGTAAAAGGACTTCCAAAGTCATTTATGGCTAAAAGTATTACTACAAAAGTAAGAATTACACATGCATTGAAAACAAAATATATTGTTTTATTTAAGTGCCCCTGCTAGTGTTTAAAACACACACTGGTTGGCCAGGCATGGTGGCACACGCTTGTAATCCCCACACTTGGGAGGCTGAGACAGGAGGATCGCACAGGTTCGAAGCCAGCCTCAGCTACTGAGTGAGGCTCTCAGCAACTTAGTGAGACCCTGTTTCTAAATAAAGTATAAAATAGGTCTGGGAGTGTAGCCTGGAGGTAGAAAGCCTCTGGGTTCTACCCCAAGTACCACAAAACACACACACACACACACACACATACACACACACTCACACACTGGTTGAATTGCACTGACGTCCCTGAATGTGTGGCTGGGAGCAGGGTGTTTGGAGTGCAGGTTTGGAGGCTGGGGTTTAGACATGGCTATCTAGATGTCTCTACTCAGTGCCCAAAGAGATGTTCACTTTTGTGTTTGTAGTGGGTGTTGCTTAGTATCAGTCACTTAACTGTACCACTCCATTCTTCCCCCTAGAGAATCAAAAATATCTCCTTTGTTTTCCAGTGTTGCTTGATGCAAATTCACGAGTACCGACAACTTAGTGTAAATAATCGAATAGAGAATTCTGGATGACAAGAGAAAATTGCACAGAGCTTCATCCTCATTTTACCAGCCTAAAAACCAGCCATCAAACTCTCCGTTGTCAACAGCTGTTGAGGAGCCTCTGTTCCCACAGGCTACATGACAACACAGCGCGCTGAGAACAGCGACTGGCCGTCAAAGCACTGCTGGAGAAACCTCCCAAGCGCCCTCAGCTCACGCTGAGAGGGGGGGTGGATTTCAAAGTGTGAGTAGTCTGTGGAGAGAGCATATAAAAGTGGCCGAGAGCAAATTCCACCTAGCTCCAGAGCCAGCCTCCAGAGCTCCCCACCAACCTTCCTTCCATCTTCCTGACACCCCTTGCTGGAAAACTCATCTATCTATGCCGATCTAAATTTAGAAGGCACTTTACAATTTACAAGCACTTTTCTAGAAATGATTGGGCCTGTGTTTTCCAACAACTAAGAAGAAAGCAAGCTAAGGATTATGGCTGTCATTTTTCTAAGGCCCAGGAATTAAGTGACTTAGCCGATATCATCTATCTTTTCTTCTATCTCTCCAGATGGGGCATGGGATTTAGAAATCAAAGATTTGGATCCGAACCCCACCCTTGCCTCCGACTAGCTCCTGGCCTCTGAGCCACTAGCTTAACCACTCTGAAACTGTTCCCTGTGAAATGAAGATAATAAAATCTACCTTGTAGGCCTGAGGTTAGGATTGCATTAAATTATGTATGAAAAGTGCTTAGTAAACTACAATATGCTATATGAATTTGGTTATTATTATGCAAATAATATGCCACCTATGGTAGCATATATGTTACTTCATTAAACTCTTTATTTTTTAAAACTCTTTTTTAATTTTTTATATTCCTTAAAGACTATTATATTATTTTTATTAATTTATTTTTATTGGTGCACTATAGTCTTACATCATAACATGGGTCATGTTGACAATGGCATATATTCATACAGTACTTGGTGCCCTCCCCCTTCATTGAGCTTTTTATTATGACATCTTCAAATATACATCAAAATGTATATGAATATAATGAATTTATTTACAATAATCCCTCATGTATCTATTACTCAGCTTGACTATCAACCTTATACCAATTTCACTTTATCTATAGCCCCTACTACCCCATTCTTTGCTAAATTATTTTTAAAACAATTCCAAACTTTATGTTGTTTCATTCCCAGATCTATCTATCTATCTATTTATCTAATCTATCTATCTATATATACTGGGGATGGAACACAGGGTACTGGGGATGGAACACAGGGGCATTCTACCTTCGAACTACACCTCCAGCCCTATGTCTTTTAGTTTTTGTGTGTGTGTGTTTGGTACTGAGGATGGAACCCAGGGGCTTTCCTACTTCTGGGCCCCTGGGTTCCATCCCCAGTACTATTTTTTTTTATATTTTATTTGGAAACAGGGTCTCACTAAGTAGCTGAGGCTGGCTTCAAACCTATGCAATCCTCCTGTCTCAGCCTCCAAGCGCTGGAATTACAAGCGTGTGCCACCACACCTGGCTTTAATTATATATTTTTAAGAAATAAGTTTTTGCATTTGTGATACTGGAGATTGAACACGGGCACTCTGCCTCTGAGCTACACTCCCAGCTCTATTTTATTTTACTTTATTTTTTACTTTGAAACAGAGTCTTGTTAAATTGTTGAGGCTGGACTTAAATCTCAGATCCTCCTGTTTCAGCCTTCCAAGTACTGAGATTATAGGAGTGTGCCACCATACCCAGCCAATAAATAGAAAAAGAATACTTATTCTTTTAAAATATATTTACAACCAGTTATTACACCTAAAATAAATCATCACTAATTCCCTAATACCATCTAGTGTCTAGTTGATATAAAAATTCAGATTATCCTAGAAATACTTATTTTACCACCTGAATCCTATTTAAACAAGGGACATGTATTGCTTGTGATGGTATTTCTCAAGACTTTAAAAATCTCTATGAAAGTCCCACTTCCTGTTCTAAATGTATTATTATTGTTTTATTTGACCTTTATTTGTAGGAAATACTGAGTAATTTTTCCTATAAAGTCTTCCATATCTCATAGTGTGTTACAAATTCTATCCTGTGTGTTTGTATAAAGCAGTGATTCTCTCTAGTGCCCGGATCAGTTTGAGATTAAACTAAGCTTTCATGGCTGGGGCCACTTTCTATCATGTCACATCAAGAAGCTTGCAGTTGTTTCTTTTCTATGATCTTCACCTTGACCAGTGGGTTCGTGCAATTTGTAGATCCAGCTTTGGTGGAGATTGAAGTTTGTGCAACTTGAGAGTCTTTCATTAAGAGAAAAAAAATCAAATTGCAAATATAAGATTAAGGTTATAAGCCATGGAAGTTCCACGTGAATGAGAGACACAGAAGCTTACCCAGATCAACCTCAGTAAATCTGCCTCTGGGTTCAGGCAATGCCAGTCTGATCCATTATTAGGGTAACCACTCACCTTTCATTAACTAGAGAGTTAACAGCTTGCTTAGATCTACTTTTTCCACTATAAAATATTCTAATTCATAAGTCTTCTTGAATACTTTCCCCCACTACTTATTTCGCTACTCCTCTGATTTGAATATGATTTACATATTCCTCCCAAAGTTCATGTGTTGGGGGCTTGGTCCTCGGTGTGACAATGTGGAGCTGGGGCTGAGTGAGAAACAGGTAGGCATTGGGAGAGCTGCCCTTGAAAGGAGTTGCTTCAGCTCTCATGGGCCCTGGCTAGTTCTCCTGAAATGTTGTTATGAAGGAACAAGACAGCCCCTCCCCACTCTCTGGCTTCTGTCTTACCAGGTGATCATTCTCCCAGGCGGCCACCTGCCATTAGACCTCCACCAGAGGTCACACAAATGGGCCCACCTGAGTTTGGAACTTCAGCCTACCAAACTGTGAACTAAGGAAACCACTTTTCTTTATGCAATACCCAGCATCTGGCATTCTATCATAGCAATAAAAAACAGACAAATTCAGTTACCACGTGAGTCAGCCAGGGTCCAAACAGGAGATAGAACCATGCAGTTTTAGAATAGGAACACTTTATCAAAAGAAATCATTAACTAGAGAGTTAAAACTCTAAACAATCTAGCAGATATAGGGAGAAGCCACTACTTCTGCAGCTGAGTCAGAGCACCGGAGGAAATGGCAAACTGGAAGAGCATCTCCGTACCCCAGGGATGGAAAGGGTGTAACTGGAGCCACTGGACAGTGGCGTTCATTAAGTGGTTTAGGCTAAGGCTGACAAGGAAGAGCCTGCACACTGGAAATTTGATGTGGCAGAGTGGAAGGCTGCCCACAGGGGTGCTGAGAACCTCCCTGGGGCGTCCTAGGCACTGTTGCCACTGCATCTGCAGGAACAAGAAGGAAAGCACACTGGAGCCGAGAGAGAAACTCCCTTCCACAGTGGCCACCGGTACTATTTGCTAACAAAGGAGACACATTAGGCCAGCTGGCTGAAGGAGAAACATTTACAGGGTCCAGCAGCAGAATCGCAAAGCAGAACAAAAACCAGTGGATCTGGAGCTCAGAGGCAGCACATTGACAACTGCCATACCAAGAAGTGTAGCTCATATAGGAGAGGCAGGGTAAATGCTTGGGCCTTGCCCTTTATTTTCCAGTTATCTGAACTAGTTAGTGCCCTGAAAATCTCCAGTGATTGCTATAATGATTTTTATTTTCTTTTAATTTTTTTATTGGTGCACTGTATTCATACATCATAATGGGATAAAAAAATAACTTTTGTGGACATACATGCACACATCGCCCAATTAGCCCCTACCAGATCCCCACCCCGTTACCCTCCCTATCCCTCCTTCCCATGCTTGGCTTAGTGGTTGACATCTAGTATTATAGCAATTTATCCAAAATTGACAATGATAATCTCACAGAACAGTTTCATTTGTCTGATACCAAGCTTTTGATGACTTAAAGATAACATTTCAATATTTCTTTTTGTTTTCTTTCTTACCAGAGAATATTTCTTTTTTTTCTTTTTTTTTTTTTTAGGTGAAGCTATCATACATTTATTTATTTATTTTTCAGAAAAAAATCTATCCAAATATGGAATATGGACTCTAGATACCCAAACGATCTCGAAAAAGAACAAAGCTAGATGTATATTTTCTGATTTCAAACCATATAAAGCTACAATAATTGAAACAGTGTAGTACTGTTACAAAGGCAGATATATTTCTTTAAAATCATTATGAACTTGTGAATTTTAACATGTTTGAAGTGTTCGATCCATTGCAGGTATTATTCTGTTTGATTGGTAGCCTATATTTTGGACTGATCCTATGCATGAAAAGTGCATGTGTGTGTTCTCTGCTTTAATGTGTAGGAAAGTTAAGATGAAAAAATGTCCTCAAAACTTTTGGATACAGAAATTCCTATACCACAGATACCTCTAGCCTAGAGGGATCAGACATGGGAAGCTTCCTTTCTGCTGGTTCAAGAATTGCCCTAAAACGTAAGAACTCTTGCTCTCGAATGCACACTAGCAATAAGGGAAAGGAAGGTTTCTTAATCAGTTATCTTGTCAAGAGTTTCCCAACTGGTGTGTCCTGAGCCATACACATGAGGTGAGAAAGCAGACGACCCAGGCAGATTTTGTCTTCCAGGGTGGCTGAAACAATATTTCTCACCCTGCATCCTCTTTCACAATATGACCTTACCACTCCTCTGTCGACAGGTGCAGGCTCATCCCTTCCTCCTAATCCGGCCTGTGTGATGATTCACTTGTGACTGGGAGAACACAGTGGGAGTGTGCCACATGACTTCCGTGGCAGGTCAGAACAGGTCTTGCGGTTGCTTCCTGGTTCTTTTGAGAAGCTCCATTTAAGGAACCCAGATCCTGAATATGAAGTCCAACTACCGGGAGTTGGCTGGACTGCAGAGGCCACACCTGGGATCTTGGCTGATATCGCATGTAGCTGGTGTTAGCTGCCAATCCTGCAAATGAGACATTCTAGAATATCAGCCCAGTTGTGCCGTCAGTAACTCCAGCCCCAGGTGACTCCTGAATAGTACCCTAAGAAAGACCCCAAGTGAGGACAATCCAGACACTCCTTCCCCAAATTTCTGACCCACAGAACCACGAGTAAACTGATTTAGTTTCCGTGGGTGTTACATTTTGGGCTAAGTTGTAACTCAGCAACAGTACCTGGAATAAGACCACAATCGCCTTTCTTCACAGGTGGCAAATCAAGGCTGTGTGTAGACCTATGGTTTATAAACATGCTGCAGAATATATTTAAAAACCAGAGCCCTCCACTTCTAAGCTGTGACCTCAGGATGTCTCCAGTCCATGGACAAGCACTGGTCCTCCATCGACAGGCACGTTTCCTGGGTCTCCTGCCTCCCAATCTGGAACAGCCCAGCCCTCTTTCTGGTTGGTCACCTGCTGGAGTTTGCAGCTCTGCCACTCAGTCTGGGTAAGAGCAGAAGAGGACCAGTGACCTTCCCTCTAATGGATGCCAGTGTTTGGGCCATTAGAAGAAGACACCATTCTTGCAGTGGAGGTGGAAGAAGGAGTATTGGACCTCAAGTTAGAAGACTCGAGTTCAAGTCCAGACCCATTCTCAAACCTTTAAGGTTTCAAGCGGTTTGAACTTCTCTTATTCCTTTATTCAATTTCCCTTAATTTTTAGAAACTTAAAAAGTATGAAAAAATGAAAAGAAAAGAAGAACTATTAATATTCTTACAACTGGGAATTACTACATTGCCATCTTGACTCATTTACTCCCAATTTTTTCTTAAAAAACAAAATAAAATGCCAGGTGTGGCGGCGCACGTTTGTAATCCCTGCGCTTGGGAGGCGGAGACAGGAGGATTGCGCTGGTTCAGAGCCAGCCTCGCTGGCTTAAGAGACCCTGTTTCCAAATAAAAATATAAAATAGGTCTGGGAGTGTAGCCCAGAGGTAGAAGGGCTTCCAGGAACCCCAGTACCACCAAAAAAAAAAAAACAAAAACAAAAAAAACCAAAACCACTCTGATGATTGTTTTTGAGAAACTGAGAAATCTTATATATTTATTATAAATTATTCAATCATGAAAAATGCCCCAAATACAGAATATTTGATGAAGGCACAAGCCATCTGGTGCAAGGTCATGATCATCTTCTCTGTATTATTTCAATCTTTTAAGATCCAGTCAGCAATCCTGGCATGCTTTTCAACATGAGAATTTTTATTGGTACATCTGAGGAAATTTAATTATATCTACACTCCCTGGTCTTTTTGTATGTCCTTTACTTGGGGGTCACTATTTGAATTCATCTGTTCCCTGTCTTGGCAGGACCCTCAGATTCCCAGAAGGCAATATTCTCCATTGTTCTAGTCAAAAGAAGAAATGCCTTTGCCAGCATCTCGCTTTCTACCTCTTTCTGCAGCCAATTGTCCTCAGTTCTACTCTGCACCCCACTGCCCGCTCAGCCGTCCATGCTTCCTGGCATTCGATTGCTATTACCGAAGCGGCCACTGACCAAATCAGAACCAAGCGATGCCCACTGATGTGTCTTTGCTGGCAAAGTTGTCAAGGGTGTATGGTAGCCCGGTGTGTGGCACAGGGGGAACAATTTTAGTCCTCTTTTAGAGTTGGCCTCTGTGTGGCCCACTCTGTAACCCCCATCTCCACTGCCAAGCCTTTGCACATACCCGGTCTCCTGGCTGGCAGAAGGGCTGGACCTATTTCCTGTGGCCATGCTTGTTCTGGTCCAGGGATGGTGAGGCAGAGCCAGGCTCCCCCTCCTGAACAGAGCTGAGGTCCTCTCACTAGGCACAGCAGAGTCACCCACCTGCAGCTTGAGGAGGAGATACACATGAGCTCTCTGCCTCAAGAGGGGACTGATTTGAGCTCACCTATGTCCTCCCAAGGCATCCGTAAAAGCCCTAGTGTGCCAGGGAGTGTACCTGGGAAATTCTGGAATCATTGTTGAGAAATTAGGATATCCAGCCATGGGCCAGGGTCCCTGGAAGTAACCAAATAACACAAACACAGAGGAGGGCAAATCAGGTGTCCTTTCTCTTTTCTGGTGTTGGGCTCAGAAAACTGTTGACACTTGAACATGCTGAGCACTTGGAAGTCAAGCAATGGGGAGGCTTTCATGGCTGCCTATAATCAAGGGTGCTCTGCCATTCCATTTCTCCTCCCTCGAGCAAGGAGGGGGGTTCTCGTTCAGGTTTTCTTATCTATCTGACTGAGGAATCTTCTTCCAAAGAAATACAGTCATCCTAGCCCCTTTCCCTCAGAATCGCATCAAATAACCAGAAAAAAATTAGTCACCAGAGAAGAAAAGAGGTTAACAATCCTCAGCACACCCCAACAGATGTCTTCTCTATTCTTCTGAGAGGTAATTCTGAGGCCACCTTTGTTCCCAGTGAGGTTGCACCACTGGCCTCCCGTTAAGTTGTTAAGTTGTTAAGAGCTGGTGATGGTGGGTCTGAGGAACCATTTGGGAATGGACTGCCTCCTGATAAACACACCTGGAGCTTAGTCCTTGGATTTTCCTTTATAAACCCATTCTTCCCTTTCAGGAGGGAGAAATCAGCTGCTTCTGAATGTCAGTCCACTGCATTTCCCCATTTGTTAGCAAACCAATAAAACTTCTTTTCCCTTTTTCTCGAAGTCTTGTCCACAATTATTTTATATGGCATTAGGACAAAAACTGAACTTTCAACATTAGTTGGGTAATCCCTCTCCTGTGATGGCCTTGAACATTGATTAATTCATATGTCTCTCTCTTTT
Organism: Muscardinus avellanarius; assembly: GCF_963383645.1. Lineage (NCBI taxonomy): Eukaryota > Metazoa > Chordata > Mammalia > Rodentia > Gliridae > Muscardinus > Muscardinus avellanarius. The sequence continues at coordinate 105,881,976 of NC_137788.1, read as the reverse complement.
TGTGTGTGGCGCTGGGGATTGAACCCAGAAGCCTTCTACCTCTGAGCTTCACCCTCAGTCCTATTTTTTATTTTTATTTTGAAACAAGGTCTCACTAGGTTGATGAGAGCCTTACTGCTTGCTGAGGTTGTCCTTGAACCTGCAATCCTCCTGACTCAGCGTCCCAAGTACTGGGATTACAGGTGTGTGCCAACACACCTGGCTCATTTGTCTCTTTCTCTTGTTGGTCTGCCTACTGTCAATTAATTTCAGCGTCCCTCCAGAAGGCAGAGAGAGAACCTTTCCCACCCTTACACCTGCTATTCCTGCAACCTGTGTTTCTTCTCTCAGTAGCCCCGTGGTCGTTAAGGAAGCTCACCAGAGGCAGGGCACTGTTGAAAGAGACATGTGTGGGTCTCAGCAAAATGGGGAGCTGAGGGCAGAAGCTGGGACCAGAATGGCCCAGAAGCCACATAGCTCTTCTCAATCTTTCTTCACAGGGCATTTTGGGGTACTGCTAACTGCTCCCTGAGACTTCTCCACATACTCTGTCCACCCATGGGCTGTCCCAAACTACTTGACCTAAAGCCATGCTTTTGGAATACATTTTTGTATCTTTCAAAAGTCCCTTAAAATATAAGTTCTGGCCATGAACCACTTAACCCATGTGCACTCTTATCAGCACATGGCAGATGAATCATTTGTTTCATTTTTCTCTTCCACCACCGCTGCCCCTTGAACATTGAAAGCTGAGGCTGCCATTTGCCCCAGGGGATGGGGTAGAGTGGGGTGGGAGAGGGGTCATACACAAGGACTATACCTGTGGAAATAGTGCCCCAAATTCCTGACTTTAGAATTCAAGAGAGACTGAAGAGACTTGAAAGGAAGTCCAAACAAACAGGAGAGGCGTCCACCCCAGGGTCTCCTCTCTGGCCCAGACAGGAGCCAAGAGGAAGTAGATTGGCAGGAGAGGCAGTCAGAGAATTCTGCAAGTTCTAGCAGCAGCACATGAGCCATTACAGCTATCCCTGTCTTTATTCCCCACTGGAAGGAGTTGGGAGTTGGTACCTGGGATCTTCTTATCCAGCAGTTGGAAGATGCACCAATGTGCCTGTGCCCTAGCACAGGAGGAGTAGAGAGGGTTACACCACCTACCGAGGCATGACTCTCAGCCACTGGATGGTGCTGGTGGGGACCAGCCCAGTTTGCTGGGACTGAGCAGGAGGGCAGTGCCTGTCAGGAAATCCCAGAGATGCTGAGCTAAGGGGTATTGGGTGAACTTGCTGCTGGGAGTCAGAGAAGAGTGTGGCTGCTCCCCTTGTCATCGCCAAGGGGGTGATAAAGAAACCATCATCAGGGACAAGCAGCCAGATCTTCCCTGGAGGGCTGTACACCAAGCCAAGAGAAACAGGTGGGAATACGCCAAAAGCCATAGGCAGGAGCAGGGCGCCTAGTGGACGCAGGACTGAGAAGCAGACCTGCCTTTCTTCTCTGCCGGTTGCATGAGCCCTGGTGTAGGTAGTCGTCTTATCCCTTGGGGTTTAACGAGATGTCTGGAGAAGAAAAAGAGCAGAAGAAGAGCATTTCAACTCTGAATGGGAAATGTTTAGAATACAAAGAACAGCTGCATATCCTTCTAATGTCAAATTAATTCATTCATTCACATGAGTGTTGTGAATTAAGCTCACCCAACCTCATCTGATGTACTGGAGTGGCGGTCTCAAGGTACGGTCCAGACCCTCCCCTGACCAGTCCTTGGGGCCTTTTCTTGGGCCCATGAGGTCAAAACTATTTTCACAATAATATTAAGGCATTATTCGCTCTCCATATAAGAACTTCCATCTTGATTTATTAAGAGCCAAGAAATGGATTATTTTTTAAGCACATACATGGACTACATAGGGGTGAAGGGAATTTCCCTTCCATCTCTGAAGGCTTGATTCTGCTGAAAGAAATAAACGGACTAAAGATTAACAGGAGAAAATGCATATAAATTAATTAACCAGCACATGTTCATAAGAACCATACTTGGATATAAGTGAGTTTCATCATGTTAAATGCAAAGGGCCAGATAGTTGAAGCTCAAATATCCTGTTTGTAGAAGAGAAGGAAATGAGGGGCTTCTAAAATAAGGTAATTTTAGAAGGGCAAAAATGATTTTAGGAGAGAGAATGGGCCCAAAGAAAAGTGATAGCTTGGGACACAGTTCCTCAGGGTTCTGGGGAGATGGTCAAGTTACCCACTACAAACAAAGGTAGTCTTACTATGCATATAAAGTCTCTTGGGTGGAACTTAGAAGGATAAATGATATATTTGGTATAAAAGGTGAAAACCAACCCTGGGCCCCAGGCCGAACCGCGCGTAGCAAGCCAGACCCCTGGAGAAACGGGGCCCAGTAAGACGCTGGGTTCTGGGCGGGGGTCGCACACCAGCCAGGGCCCGGGTCGCGGGAGTCTGGGCCCCGGGCCGAACTGCACGTAGCATGCCAGACCCCTGGAGAAACCAAGCCCAGAACAGAAAAAGATAAAGAAAAATATCGTAGAGGAAGTAAGAAAGCCGTTATGGATGCCAGGACACTGGAGATGCAGACAAAACTTATCTAAATGCACTGGAACTTATGGAAAAATTCACCGTGAAAGAGGACTGCTATTTCTCTATATTGTTAAGAATCTCAGACATCACCTGTAAGGAGAGAGTTTAGCGGAGACCAAGGAAAAATGTGGTGTTGAAAGAGTTCTCCGGGATGGTAGTGGAGACTTGTATTCAGGAGAAGCAGAAACTGGATCCTACCAACTTTATTTTTTTGGAGAAATTACACCAAATGTCGAATGCTACCATCACGCATGCTTAGGAACACTGGACAACATTCAGAGTGTAAAAAGAGACTGGGAAGGATTTGAAACTGTGGAGGCAGTGGCAATGCCAGTGGCCAATACTCAGGGGAGGCAGAGATTTGATACATTACACCTGGAACCTTTGAAATAATAACCACAAAGACAGTGATCGGAACCTGCTGAGGGGTTAGGCAGGTGCTGGGGCCAGTGGCTGACATCGGAGCTTGCTGTGAGGCAAGGCCACTACTGAGGCCTCCGTAGCCGGGATTGGAACCTGCCAAGGGGTTAGACCAATGCTGGGGCCAGCAGGGCTGGCCATGAGGCAAGACCAGTACTGGGGCTTCCGAGGCTGGGATAAGAGCCTGTCGAGGGTTAGGCCGGTGCTGGGGCCAGCAAGGCCGGCATCGGAGCCTGCCGTGAGGCAAGGCCGGTGCTGGAGCCTCCAAGGCCTGGATAAGAGCCTGCCGAGGGGTTAGGCCAGTGCTGGGGCCAGCGAGGCTGGCATCAGAGCCTGTCATAAGGCAAGGCCGGTATCGGAGCCTGCCTTGAGGCAAGGCCGGTACTGGGGCATCCGAGGCCGGGATAAGAGCCTGCCGAGGGGTTAGGCCGGTGCTGGGGCCAACGAGGCCAGCATCGGAGCCTGCTGTGAGGCATGGCCGGTGCTTGGGCCTCCGAGGCCAGGATAAGACCCTGCCGAGGGGTTAGACCGGTGCTGGGGCCAGCGAGGCCGGCATCGGAGCCTGTCATAAGGCAAGGCCGGTGCTGGGGCCTCCGAGGCCAGCATTGGAACCTGCCTTGAGGCAAGGCCGGTATTGGGGCATCCGAGGCCAGGATAAGAGCCTGCCGAGGGGTTAGGCCGGTTCTGGGGCCAGCGAGGCTGGCATCAGAGCCTGTCATAATGCAAGGCCGGTGCTGGGGCCTCCGAGGCCGGCATTGGAGCCTGCCTTGAGGCAAGGCCGGTACTGGGGCATCCGAGGCCGGGATAAGAGCCTGCCCGGGGGTTAGGCCGGTGCTGGGGCCAGCAAGGCCGGCATCGGAGCCTGCCGTGAGGCAAGGCTGGTACTGGGGACTCCGAGGCCAGGATAAGACCCTGCTGAGGGGTAGGCCGGTGCTGGGGCCAGCTTGGCCGGCATCGGAGCCTGTCATAAGGCAAGGCCGGTGCTGGGGCCTCCGAGGCCGGGATAAGAGCCTGCCAAGGGGTTAGGCCGGTGCTGGGGCCAGCGAGGCCAGCATCGGAGCCTGCCGTGAGGCAAGGCCGGTGCTGAGACCTCTGAGGCTGGGATTGGAGCCTGCCTTGAGGCAAGGCCGGTACTGGGGCCTCCAAGGCCAGGATAAGAGCCTGCCGAGGGGTTAGGCCGGTGCTGGGGCCAGTGAGGCCGGCATTGCAGCCTGCCGTGAGGCATGGCCGGTGCTGGGACCTCCGAGGCCAGTATCGGAGCCGGCCGAGGGGTTAGGCCGGTGCTGGGGCCAGCGAGGACGGTATCGGAGCCTGTCATAAGGCAAGGCCGGTACTGGGGCCTCCGAGGCCAGGATAAGAGCCTGCCGAGGGGTTAGGCCGGTGCTGGGGCCAGCGAGGCCGGCATCGGAGCCTGCCATAAGGCAAGGCCGGTACTGGAGCCTCCGAGGCCAGGATAAGAGCCTGCTGAGGGGTTAGGCCGGTGCTGGGGCCAGCGAGGCCGGCATCGGAGCCTGCCGTGAGGCATGGCCGGTCCTGGGACCTCCGAGGCCAGGATCGGAGCCTGCTGAGGGGTTAGGCCAGTGCTGGGGCCAGCGAGGCTGGCACCAGAGCCTGCCATGAGGCAAGGCCGGTACTGGGGCCTCCGAGGCTGGGATTGGAGCCTGCTGAGGGGTGAGGCCGATGCTGGGCCAGCGAGGCCGGCATTGGAGCCTCCCGTGAGGCAAGGCCGGTACTGGGGCCTCCGAGGCCAGGATAAGAGCCTGTCGAGGGTTAGGCCGGTGCTGGGGCCAGTGAGGCCGGCATCGGAGCCTGCCATGAGGCATGGCCAGTGCTGGGGCCTCCGAGGCCAGGATAAGAGCCTGCCGAGGGGTTAGGCCAGTGCTGGGGCCAGCGAGGCCGGCATCGGAGCCTGCTGTGAGGCAAGGCCGGTACTGGGGCCTCCGAGGCCAGGATAAGAGCCTGCTGAGGGGTTAGGCTGGTGCTGGAGCCAGTGAGGCCAGCATCGCAGCCTGCCGTGAGGCATGGCTGGTGCTGGGACCTCTGAGGCCAGTATCGGAGCCGGCTGAGGGGTTAGGCCGGTGCTGGGGCCAGCTTGGCCGGCATCGGAGCCTGTCATAAGGCAAGGCCGGTACTGGAGCCTCCGAGGCCAGGATAAGAGCCTGCCAAGGGGTTAGGTCGGTGCTGGGGCCAGCGAGGCCGGCACCGGAGCCTGCCATGAGGCAAGGCCGGTACTGGGGCCTCCGAGGCCGGGATTGGAGCCTGCTGAGGGGTGAGGCCGATGCTGGGGCCAGCGAGGCCGGCATTGGAGCCTGCCGTGAGGCAAGGCCGGTGCTGAGGCCTCCGAGGCTGGGATTGGAGCCTGCCTTGAGGCAAGGCCGGTACTGGGGCCTCCGAGGCCAGGATAAGAGCCTGCCGAGGGGTTAGGCCGGTGCTGGGGCCAGCGAGGCCGGCATCGGAGCCTGCCGTGAGGCAAGGCCGGCACTGGGGCCTCCGAGGCCAGGATAAGAGCCTGCCGAATGGCTAGACCGGTGCTGGGGCCAGCGAGGCCGGCATCGGAGCCTGCCATGTGGCGAGCCAGCATCGGAGCCTGCCGTGAGACGTGGCCAGTGCTGGGGCCTCCTAGGCCGGGAACGGAATCTGCTGAGGGGTTAGGCCGGTGCTGGGGCCTCCGAGGCCGGGATTGGAATCCTGCCAAGGGGTTAGGCCGGTGCAGGGGCCAATGGCCAGCATCGGAGCCTGGCGTGAGGCAAGTTCACTCCTGCGGCCTCCAAGGCCGGGACCAAAGCCAGCTTAGGGGTTACACTGGTGCAGGGGCCAGCGAGACCAGACCTGGGGCCTCCCATGAGGCAAGGCCACTGCTTGAGCCAGCAAGGTCTGGATCAGTCCACTGAGTAGCCAGGCCACTACTAGGACCATCAAGAGTGGGATCGGTACTTGCAATGCAGCATGCACAGAGAAATATCGCAGAAAATATAAATCAGATGCTTCTCTTAATCAGCAATAACTAGGAGGAAAAGGGCAACAGAGAGAGGTTGAGCTATAGAAAGGGCCCTATAGTGAAGCAACTAATGTGACCAATCAGAGGGTATGTAATACTGGAGGATGGAGCCTCTTTAAAACGCAGGAGGTACATAAACAAATGTATCAAAGTAAATCACCAAAGAAGTGTGGGATGGAGGGAGGGGGAGGGAATGGGATGGGGGCTGGAGGAGGGCTAATTGGATGATGTGTGCTTGTATATCCTCTCAAGTCTTGTACTCCAATGTGATTGATATATGACTACAATGCACCAATTTAAAAAATAAATTAATTAAAAAAAAAGGTGAAAACCTTTTGGTCCTCTTTTCTATGAGTTCATCTTCCCTGTTTAATGAGATTTGGGTAAGAAAGTCCAAGATAATTGCATTTCTTTTACGAGATTTTTTTTAGTCAGAGAGAAGTTCCCCCTGCTCCCCTTCACTCTTCTCAGAGGGGAGAAACCGGAACAATAGTGATCCTGATTCTAAGACAGTTGTGAAGACCTTCAAATATTCTTTAATTCAAAGTAATCAGCATGTCAAAATGTCCTACTTTGGGGTGTCTTTTCTGAGTTTTAACAACCATATATCCTAGCGTTCCTGTGTCTAGGTTGGCCCCATTACTGAATCCTAGCCTAGATTATAGGCAGAAATGATATTTTTCTCACCCATACCTGGCCCTGAAGTCCTCCCTTAGGTGAGCAGCCATGCTTTCCCTCCCTCCAGCTGGTTAAGTGGAGTAGAGCTCCCTGCCCCACTTCTCAACTCCTGTTGATAAGAAAGAGAATGGATCCCCAAAACTCCACTTAGGAGACAGACACTCAGATATTCTATGTTGAATAGTAAAAAAAATAAAGGTTCATTGTGTGAAATCACTGAGCCTTCTGCATTTCTCTGTTCCTAACACAATGAGCCCACACACCATGAAGACCGAGGCCACTTATCTCGAGTTAACTGCAGTTGTCAAATCGAAGGCATGGCAAATATAATCTGACAAATCCTCATTTGTTTGGCAGCCCTTCAGGTTTTGACATCAACTGTTATTGTGCTGCATGACAACGAGGCATCAATAATAAACATTTCACAAAAATGGCTATAATAGCTTTTGCTTTTTAAAAGCCAACTGGTTTCCTCCTCTTTCCCTTCTTCCACTGCCTACACTTGACATCAGTCAATAGTTGCTCTGATACCGTGCATGCTCTCATCCCCAAAGGCATGGTATTAATGGGGTGTACGATCTGGAGTGTGGGTTTTAATCCTGCTGCAGTCTACTACTCTAGCTACATTATGGCAATGTAGAGTAGCAGAACATACCATCCCCAAATATGCCACTTTGGTATAAGGGTCATTTTGAGCTGAAGATTATAGAAAAGAAGCAGATGAAAGAAAATTGCTCTGCCTTTCCCCCACCCATTTACCTAAATACGAGACAGATACTTGTAAAAATTTCCCCTCTCTTCTCTACCAGAAAGGACAGAAGTTAATTACTAGACACAACTCTAGACCCTTACACTCAGAGAGATAGGCATAATGAACCTTGCTAGAACTAGCCCTTATCTCCTAATGCATATATTTGCCTTCCCACGATTTCCTCCTAGAAGCTCAAAATCTTTTACCTGTATCATCACTTTCCTACAAAATGTACTGTCCTTGCTAAGATGCTGCTATGGTCTGGATAGGTTTGAGTGTGTTACCAGTGTCCATGGATAGGAAGTCTGGTCCCCAAGTGAGAGAGATGGAGTAGAACACAGAGATAGAGACTTGTGTAAGGTAAGGGACTAATGCAGTTATTGTGGGTCCCCAGTTACTTCCTGTGAGAAGGTGGTTATAAAAGAGCAAAACTCTCCCTATTCTTCCTAGAAATAAAAGAAACCCTAAAGTTTATATGGAACCACAAAAGACTCTGAATAGACAGAGCAATCTTGAGCAAAAAGAAGAAAGCTGGAGGCATTACAACACTTGATCTCAAGGCATCGTGTAGGACTCTAGTAACCAAACAGCATAGTACTGGCATAGACACTGGCACATCAAACCATGGAACACTTAGAGAACTTGGAAGTAAATCCACATGCCTACAGCCAACTGATTCTCAACTGAGTTGCCAAAAAAATTACATTTTTCAAAGGGCAGCTTCTTCAGTATGTGGTGCTGGGAAAAATTGGATCCACATGTACCAGGAGTGAAACTTGATCCCTATCTTTGACCACATACAAAAAAATTAACTCTAAATGGATCATAGACCTAAATATAAGACCTGAAAATATAAAATCACTAGAGGGAAACACTTCAAGACATAGTAAAGGTAAGAACTTTTGGGGTAAGATCCCAAAACCACAGGCAACAAAAGCAAAACTAGATAAATTGGATTTATTTCAATAAAACTAAGAAGCTTCTGCCCAGCAAAGAAAAACAATCAACAGAGTGAAGAGACAGCCTACAAAACAGGAGTAAATATTTTAAACTATTCTTTCAACAAAGGATTAATAACCAGAATGTCTAAAGAAACTAAAAAATATCAAATAATATGATTTTTAAATGAGCAAATGATCTGAATAGACATTTCTCAAAAGAAGATACACAAGCTGGGCTTGGTGGCGCACGCTTGTAATCCTAGCATTTGGGAGACTGAAACAGGAGGATCATGGTTCACGGACAGCCTCAGCTACTTAGTGAGGCCCTTTGCAACTCAGTGAGACCCTGTTTCAAAATAAAGAATAAAAAATAGGGCTGGGGATGTAGCTTGGATGTAGAATACCCCTGGGTTCCATGCCTAGTACCGAAAAAAAAAAAAATACACAAATAGCCACCAAGCAAATGCAAAAATAAAAAAAATAAAGAGTTGGGCGTGGTGGGGGGCATGCTTTAATCACAGCATTTGGGAGGCTGAGACCAGAGGATCGCGGTTCCCGGACAGCCTCAGCTACTTAGTGAGACCCTGTTTCAAAATAAAGAATAAAAAATTGGGCAGGAGGTGTAGCTCAGAGGTCAAATGCCTCTGGGTTCCATCCCCAGACTGCAATAAATAAATAAATAAATAAATAATAAAAAAGCTTAACATCACTATCAGGAAAATGCAAATCAAAACTATAATAAGATATTTCATGCCAGTTAGAATGGGTATACTAAAAAAGATAAAAGAATATTAAATGATAACAAAGATTATCAAAGGGTAACTCTTATATACTATTGGTGGGAATGTAAATTAGTACAGCCATTATGGAAAACAGTATGAGGTTCCTCAAGAAACTAAAAATGGAACTTGCACATGATCCAGCCTCACCACCACAGGGCATCACTTATCCCCAAAGGAAATAAATTAATGTATCAAAGACATCTGCACCCCCATGTGTATGGCGGCTCTGCTCACAATGACCAAAACAGGGGGTTAGCTGAGGAGTCTCTTGGTGGGTACGTGGATGAAGAAAATGTAGTAATATATGCAACAGAATATTATTAATATGTAAAAAAAGTAAAATTCTGTTATTTTGGAAAAAACAGATAAAACTGGAAGATATTATTTTAAGTGAAATAAGCCAGACACAGAAAAATAAATACTGTATATTCTCACGCATGTGTGGAAGCTAGAAAAATTGATATTGAACAAGAAGAGAGTAGACTAGTGATTAGGAGAGGCTGGGAAGGAACAATAAGATAGAATAAGTTCTAGTGTTTTGCAACCCAGTAGGGTGTCCATGATTTACAACAATTTATTATTTATTTTATAAAAAAAAACATAAGAGAGGAGTTCAAAACTTCCAAACACAAAGAAATGATAAGGAGATAGAAGTGTTAATTGTCCTGATTTGATCACTACATAGCATTTGCATGCATTCAATGGCTACTTTTATGTCTCAAATAAAAAGTAAAAAGTTTGGCTTCGCCTTTCTAAGGTTTTTTTTTATCTCATCACATGTTCACTGTCACACACTATCACAGTGATGCCATCCAAAGCCAAGGGCAAAATAAATCTCTCTTCTTTTTCTTCTTCTTTTTTTTTTTTTTTTACTACTTTTTTATTGCTGAGGCTGGCCTCCAACCAATTCTCCTGTCTTAGCCTCCCAAGTACTGGGATTACAGACATCTGCTACCAGATCCTCAAGGCCAAACCTCTTTTCTTTATACATTACTCAGCCTCAGATTTTTTTGTTATATCAATGGAAAACTGACTGAGATAGATGCTAAGAAACCCAAGTTCTAAGCACTCCTTTGAGTTACCCATCATTGAGTGCTCCCATGTATATTCATGTTACAGGTGTTAATAAACTTCTGCTTATGCTTCTCTTATTCATCTGTCTTTTTTTCCTCAGGTCATTTTGCAAATTCCCAGCCAATTAACCTGACACAAGTAAAGGGAAAACAGTTTTCCCTCCCCCACAGCTGGAACTTGCCTTCAGGTCTAGGCTTCTTTCTTGGGAGACAGCGTGAGTCCTCAGAACACATCCACTGGGATGAAGAAGGGGCTCAAAACTCCTTCAGAGAGAGCCTTCAATAGAGAAACAACTTCTTAACAGGGCAAGAATATCCAAACAGAAGAAGAGGCTCTGCAGAGAAAGAGGAAGTTACTGTTGATTCAAAAGAAGAAAAAGGAGGAGGGGAAGGAGAAAGGAATGAAGAGAGGCTTTTATATAAAAGTAACAACATATTCAATTTCATTTAAAGGTTGGAAGCAGTTTTCTGCCTTGGGTTAAAATGGAAGCAGACTGCTTCATTGTTCTGGGAAAAAATATCCATAAAGAACCTTTACTTATGCAAATATAGAACAATGACTCTTTCCTGGATTGACATGTTTGGGAGCCTGGCTCTCAGGAGCTACACTATATTGCATAATGATGAAAAATATGTTTCTTTTTTTGTGGGAAGACCGCATCTCTACTAATTGTATTTCTGGTACAAAAAAAAAATTTCTTTGCTGAGTGCCTGTGGGTTTAGACCACAGGCACTATTTATAGATCATGACTTGTCTTTGCAGAGGTGCCAATGTAACCCCGCAGTTGCTCAGGAGACACTCAGAGGATGGTGGGAGGGCCAGGCCAGCCCGCCGGCCCCCTGAGCTGGAAGAACAGCTTAGACTATTTATGTCCCATTCACGTTCCAGAAATGAGTGACCCAGACTGGAGGAAAGTACTGGTGTGGAATTTTTAGCTTTTGATGGATTCATTTGGAGGCTCTGGGGCAGTGTTCCCAGAGCTTGGTCCAAAGATAGATATATTCACTTCAAAGAATAACTGTAGAGCAAACATCTATGCAATCAATCACAAGCCAGACTAGGACATGGACACTAATATAAAATACCCTGTATACCTTCCAATCACATCTGGTCCCTGCCCTGCAGAGGTAACTGCTGAGGTTGTTTGCCGATTTTGAACTCCTGCTTGTCTTAATAATCTCAAAAAACATTTTCTTAGTTTCACCTCATGATTCATCCATGTGGATGTTTGCAGCTGTGTTTTATTCCTTTGTAGTGCCTATTAGAATATCATATTCCATATAACTGAAGGATCCAGTTTATAATTTTGGGGCATGTGAATTATTTCCATTTTATTATTATTATTATTAAGGCAGCGGTGCTACACATGCTCTCCTGATGGACGTGTGCAAGAATATTTCTAGGGTGATGCTTCCCAAAATGTAGTCCCAACATCAAATCACCAAGGAAAAGCAAAATCTCAACCTCCACTTCACCCATGAATCGGATACAATGGAGAGGGGGTCCTGCAACATGTGTTTTGGCAGGTCCTCCTGTCATGATAATGGCAGACTGGGGCTTCTGCACCAGGCCCCAGGATATAGAAGAAGGTCTGAGATTGCTAGATAAAATCAATCTGTTTTCCAAAGTGGTTACACTGGTTTATGATAGGTCGGGTCCCTCTCTTCCCCCACATGACCCCGCAGCAGGGACAGGAGGCGGAACCCCAGAAGCCAGAGCGGAGATGCCACAAGACCCCAGGCACTGTGAGGCAGACTCCAGAGGTCGTGAGATCACAGATGTTGTGAGAGGACCGGCATTCTAGCACCACCCCAAGACCTGGCTATACAATACCCTGACTTCCTCTCTGCCACGTGACTCTGCTGACTGACCATGGCCTGCTTGACCATGTGGCTCTGCTGCTTGTCATCGGTCCCTTCCCCCATGGGCAGCAGACCACTCCTAAAGATGCCAGGTTTGATTAAAGCAGCTTTTTTTTTTTTTTTTTTTTTTTTTGGTGGCACTGGGTTTCCTGGAAACCCTTCTACCTCTGGGCTACACTCCCAGACTAAATTTATATATTTTTTAAATTTGGAAACAGGGTCTCTTAAGCCAGCGCGGCTGGCTTCGAACCTGCGTGATCCTCCTGTCTCCACCTCCCAAGCGCGGGGATTACAAGGGTGCGCCACCACGCCCGGAAGCTTTTCTTTTTTTATAACTTGGCTGGTGTTTACCTCCTTCACGACTCCCCAGCTCAGTCTCAACGTTACAGTTTACAATTCACCAGCAGTGTAAGAGAACCCTTGTTTATCCATATCCTGTGAACACTTGGTTTTATCCGCTGTGTTTACTTTAGCCATCTTGGTGGGTGAGTATGAAATGATGTTTTGTTGTGGTTTAAATTTGCATTTTGTTTTTAGGTAGTGAAGTTGAACAAAGTATAAGTGAAAACCCCAACAGGAAAAAGGGTATAATTAATTTAAAATAATTCTATGTAGCCAGGCGTGGTGGCGCACACTTATAATTCCTGTGCTTGGGAGTCTGAGACAGGAGGATCACACAGGTTCAATGCCAGCCTCAGCTGGCTTAAGAGACCCTGTTTCCAAGTAAAATATAAAATAGGTCTGGGAGTGTAGCCCAGAGGTAGAAGGCCCCTAGGTTCCATCCCCAGTACCACACACACACACACACACACACACACACACACAAAGTAAATAATAACAATAATTCTATGTATGAGAGAGAGAGAGAGAAAGAAAGACAGACAGAAACAAAGAGAAGAATGGTTTCATATATGTGTGGACTGGTGAATGAAGTAGAATTGGAGATGATGCAGAAACTCAAAGCTCAGCCAGATGTGGTGGCACACGCTTGTAATCCCAGCATTCGGGAGGCTGAGACCTGAAGACCGCGGTTCATGGACAGCCTCAGCTACTTAATGAGGCCCTCTACAACTTAGTGAGACCCGGTTTCAAAATAAAGAATAAAAAATAGGGCAGGGGGTGTAGCTCAGAGGTCGACAGCCCCTGGGTTCCATCCTCACACCCACAAAAAAAAAAAAAGAAAGAAAGAAAGAAAGAAAAAGAAACTCAAAGCTCACAGCAGTGACTCTCACTCCCTTCAAGCCAGAAAAACATAATCCCAAAAGGTAGGTACCTAAGAGGATGGAAATAGCTTGTCCAAGGCAACTGTGTCAGGGAAGGAGCAGCGGGTATATGCCTATGTGCTGGAATTGGGAAAGGGCTTCAAAACATATTTAAAAATAGCCTTGATATTACTGTGCTGGTATTGGGAAATGGCTTCAAACTGTATTTGAAAATAACTTTGGTACTAGAAAGCCAGAGCTTGTAGACTGGGCAGGCATTCAGAAGGGGAAGAGACCCTGCAGAATTCCAGGCACCAAGGGTGATTAGCAAGAAAATAGAGGAAGCCCAGAGTCTTTTACATTTCTAAGACAAGAAAACTTCCCGAAGAATATGGGGGGATGCCATAAGCCTTCAAGAGATCCCAGACTCAGATAATCAACACATTTTGGTGTAACAAAGGCTTGAGGTATGTACCAGAGACAGGGCAGGCCTACAGGGAGGAATCCCCACATCAAAAGACCTATCCCTGAAGGGGCAGATCTAGTCAGGTCAGAAGGACTATGTATCTATAAAAATGTTCTGTATCCAAAAGATTTTGGTGACTTCTTTTCAAGTCACTCCACTGTGTCACCCTTTATGGCATAGTGCTTTACTCTAAGCTATGTCCTATCTTTCCATCTTTGTAATAATAAAATCACTTAAGCTTACAGCAAAGGAGTCTGGCTACTGTTTTCTACACCTAGCTAAGAACAAGAATCCATGGCTACATCTCACTGTTACAGTTTCAGAGCCCAACAGGGCCCCCATAACAGTTTCCACCATAACAGTTCCATAACATCCTGACCTTACTCTTTCCCCTTTTGTGTGGATTCCCTACAGAATAGAGGTGTTTGGTAAACTTGAGAAAGCAAGCAAAAGACATTTATTCTGGTACAAACATCTTTTCCACATGATTTTAGCCACTTTTTAAAAAAATGTCTATTCAAGCCTTTGGTGCTTTTTTTTCTACACATTTTTCTTATTGATTTGTGGCATTTAAATATCCTGAATTTATGCCCGTTGTTGGTTTGTGTGTGTGTGTGTGTGTGTGTGTGTGTGTGTGTGTGTGTGTGTGTGTGTGATATAAACCTAACACAAATAGAAATCTGTTCCCACTGTGTGGCTTGTTCTTTTCTCCCTCTGGAGGTTGAATCCAGGGCTCTGTGCATGGTAGACAGGTGCTTCACTGAGCTGGACTCCCACTCCATCTCTCTGCTCTGCTAACGCTATCCTTTGAAAAACAGAGTATCTTAATTTTAGTGTAGTTCAATTTATCAAACTTTTCCTGTGTAGTTCATGCTTCCTATGCCCTATTTTTAAAATATTTTACTACCTTGAGGTCGTGAAGATATTCTTAATTATTAATTTTTAGGAGGTATGTTATTAATACTTTGCATTTAGATAGAAAGGTAAATTAGGTAGAATTTCTACCTTTGCCATATCAGATGTCTATTATGTATGTAACTGTTCCTGGACTCTCTTTTTATTCCATTGGTCTATTAGTCTATTTGACTTTTGTAGCATTATAAGCCTTTATTTCAAGGACAGCCAGCTCTCATACTTTGTTATTCTTCAAGAGATTCTAGATTACTCTTAGGCCTTTACATTCACACATAAATTTTAAACTGAACCTGTCAAATTCCATCAAAACAACAATAAAAATGATATGGGAGTATGTAAACAGGAGGATTCCAGATTCAAGGTCAGCCTCAGCAGTGTAGTAAGACTATAGCAACTTAGTGAAACCCTGTCTCAAAATAAAAAATAAAATAGGGCTGGGGATATAGCTTGGAGGTAGAATGCCTCTGGGTTCAATCTCCAGTGCCACACAAAACAAAACAAAACAAAACAAAACAAACAAACAAACAAAGACAAAAACAAAACCTAACATACACTTGGATTTTTTACAGGGATCAAACTGAATTTTCAGATCAGTTTGGAAAGAATATACACTTTCAGCTGGGAATGGTGATGCACAATTTTAATCCCAGCATTCGGGAGGATCGCGGTTTGCGGACAGCCTCAGCTACTTAGGGAGGTCCTTTGCGACTCAGAGAGACCCTGTTTCAAAATAAAGAATTAAAAAAATGTACTGGGGGGTGTGTGGCTGAGAGGTAGAATACCCCTGGGTTCCATCCCTAGTACTGCAAAAAAAGAAAAGAACATACATTTTTACTCAAATTAGTCTTTCTATCCACTGGCGTTATATGTTTCATTTTTATTTATTTAGGAATTTAATATCTCTCAAAAATGTTTTATAGACAGATATGGTGGTATACAGCTGTAAACCCATCTACTCAGGAGGCTGAGGCAGGAGAATCAATACCAGCATGAGCAACTTAAAGGAGATACTGTCTTCCTAAATAATAGATAAATAAATAGATAGATAGATAGATAGATAGATAGATAGATAGATAGATAGATAGGGTTGGGATGCTCAGTAGTAGAGCATGTTGGGGTTAACTCTCAGTGGGAAAAAGTATATAGTTTTCTGTATAAGTTTTACACATTATTTTTATTTTTATTTTTTGCAGTGTGGGGAGGCAAATCTAGGGTCTTAGACATGCTAAATGTTTTACAACTGAGCCAAACACCCAGACCAATAATTAGTTTGTAAATTTATTGATGCTAATATTTAAGTGACATCCTTTCAAAATTTCATTTTCTAGTTCTGTTGACAAAATACAGAAAACAAATGATTTTGGCACTGACCTTTGTTATGATTTGAATGTTCCTGTTCTTCCAAGATGTATATTTTCTGATTTCAAACCATATAAAGCTACAATAATTGAAACAGTGTAGTACTGTTATAAAGGCAGATATATAAACCATTGGAGCTAAATAAAAGCCGAGAGATAAATTCTTCCATATATTGTCAAGTTATTTTTGACAAGGTTTCCACGAACATTTGGTGGAGGAAATAATAATCTTTTAACTAAATATTGTTGAAAAATAATAATTACATGAAAAAGAATAAAATTGAACCCTTACCTAACACCATAAACAAATATTAACTCAAAATAGATAAAAGATTTAAATATAAATCTTAAGATTATAAACTTTTAGAAGAAAATCTGGATCATAAAACCTCACAACATTGAAACTGGCAGTGATTTCTTGGATATGATTTCAATGGCACAGGCAACAGAAGGGTAGACAAACTCCCTAAAAATTAAAAAAATATTGTATATCCAAAGACAATGTAAACAGAGTTAAAAGTTACTGATAGAATGGGATAAAATATTTCCAAATGCTATATCTGAAGGTATATTAATGTTCCAACTAGAAATCCTAAAAATTAGCAACAATAAAAGCAAACAATACAATTTAGAGATAGGTAAAAGACTAACATAAATAATAAATCTCCACAGATAACCAATCTTAGTTGTCTGTTGGATGGAAAATCTTGTTTCTCTGGTTCTGGTGTGTGTTACCTATTTCTTCTTTGTAGTTAATCTCTTTGAGTATTTTCGCTAGTCCTGTTTTTGAAGACATAAATTCCTTCAGTTTCTGTTTGTCATGGAAGCTTCTTATTTCCCCATCTAATTTGATAGATAGTTTTGCTGGGTAGGAAATTTTTGGCTGGAAGTTGTTTTCTTTCAGAGTTTGGAATATGTTACTCCAAGCCCTTCTGGCTCTCATGACTTGGTTTGGGAAGTCTGGAGTGATTCTAATTGGTTTGCCTCTGAATGTCACTTGGCCCTTTGCTTTTGTTGCCTTTAAGATTCTCTGCTTGGCTTCCACATTGGTCATTTTGACAATTATGTGGCATGGGGAGCCTCTTCTCCGATCCTGTCTAAAGGGAGTTCTATAAGTTTCCTGGACCTGTGTATCAACCTCTTGCTCTATGTTTGGAAAATTTTCTGCTATTACTTCCTTTAAGAGATTGCTAATCCCTTTGGTTTCACCTTCTTTTCCCTCCTCTATTCCAATTATTCTTAGTTTAGCTCTCTTAAATTGGCCCATATTTCTTCAATGTCAGATTCCTGCTGTCTGATTTTTTTTTTCTAATTTAGAAACTATGCGTTCATTTTTGGAGTGATCATCTTCTAAGAGCGAGATTCTATTCTCCATGTGGTCTAATCAGTTGTTTGTACTTTGAATTGAGGCCTTTACTTCATTAATTGCATCCTTTATCTCTCTTTGGCTCTCTCTGAATTCTTTTCGAAACACCTCTATTATATCTACAGTTATTTTCCTGATTTGATCTTCTAGAAATCTCTGATTTTCTGTTTTATCGGGTTCTGATGTTGTGGGGTTGTGGGCATTCATTGCTCCATTGTTATTCCTCTTTCCCATGATTTCAGAAGTGTGTGTCTTCTCTGGGTTCTTCCCTTGGGTCACTAAGACTTCACTTAAGGTGATCTGGATCTCAAGTCTGTGGTATCTCAGTCCCCACTACTCCTTTACTAGGTTGTATGGCAGAGTCTCAGACCCAGGGAGTCAATCGAGGCTGCTTTAGACCATGGGGGGTGCCAGGTTGGGCGTTCTCCTATGGTGCGATATCTCTGCCACTGCCACTCCCCCACTGGGTCAAGTCCCTGGGAGTGCTGTATTGGGATTTCTTCTCTAGGGGCTTCAATTTGAATCACTGTTGTTGAGTGTGCCGATGGAGCTGTAGTGGACTCGGTGAATTTGCTGCTACTGCCGCCGGTGGCAATATGGTGCCACTGCCACACCCTCGGCCCTGAGGCTGGCGTATTTCTTCTCTGGTTTTGCGCTCTGCTCTGAGTCCCTACAGGGTGTGCTGAGCCCAGCCACTGGGAGCTTTAGATGCTCCCTGTACTGAAAAATCTGCTGATTCAACATATGAAAATCAATTCATTATATAAATAGAATCAAAGACAAAAATCACATGATATTTTAGCAGTCAAGGAAAAGGCATTTGATAAAATTCAACATCCATTTATGATAAAAAAAAAACACTGCAGAAAATTGGAATAGAAGGAATATATCTCAACACTATTAAGGCAATCTACAATATGCCCACCACCAACATCATATTAAATGAGGAAAAACTTCAAGAATTTCCCCCTAAAAACAGGAACGAGACAAGGATGTCCATTATCACCACTTCTCTTCAATATAGTACTAGAGACTCTAGTCAGAGCAATAAGGCAAGAAAAGGAAATCAAAGGAGTACAAATAGGAAAAGAAGAACTCAAACTTTCACTCTTTGCAGATGACATGATACTATATTTAGAAAACCCAACAAACTCAACCAAAAGGCTCATAGAACTGATCAACAAATTTAGCAAAGTTTCTGGATACAAAATCAATCTTAAAAAATCAGAAGCTTTTCTGTACACCAACCATAAATCCACTGAAAAAGAAATTCAGGAAACACTTCCACTCAGGATCTACCACAAAAAAATAAAATACATAGGAATAAACTTAACCAAGGAGAGAAAAAAATCTCTACAAAGAAAATTATAAAACATTGAAAAAAGAAATCCAAGAAGATCTTAGAAGATGGAAAGATCTTCCATGTTCATGGATTGGTAGAATAATTTAAAATGGCCATCCTCCAAAAAGTGATCTACAGATTCAATGCAATGCCCATTAAACTACCAAGATGATTCCTCACAGACATAGAAAAATCAGTCCTTAAATTTATTTGGAATAAAAAAAAAACAAGAATAGCCAAAGTATTTTTCAGCAACAAAAACCACGCAGGAGGAATCACAATACCTGACTTTAAACTATACTACAAAGCCATTGTAATAAAAACAGCATGGTACTGGCACAAAAACAGATACATAGACCAGTGGAGCAGAATAGAAGACCCAGAAACAAGTCCACACACTTTCAGCCAATTGATTTTTGACAAAGGGGCCAAAAACATACACTGGGAAAAAGATAGCCTGTTCAACAAATAGTGTTGGCAAAACTGGTTAACCATATGCAGAAAGTTGGAAATTAATCCCACTTTCTCACCCTGCACAAGAGTCCATTCAAGATGGATCAAAGACTTGGAAATCAAACCAGAGACCTTGAAGCTCCTTGAAGAGGGCATAGGTCCAACACTGCAACACATAGGCACAGATAAACACTTTCTCAACAAGACCCCAAGGGCACAACAAATTAAAAGGTGAATCAATACGTAGGATTGCATGAAACTGAAGAGCTTCTGTTCAGCAAAGGAAACTGTCAAGAACCTCAACCAAGAGCCAACAGAATGGGAGAAGATTTTCACCACCTACCCCTCTGTTAGAGGACTAATATCTAGAATATACAGAGAACTCAAGCAACTCAACACTAAGAAAACAAAGCATCCAATAACAAAATGGGCAAGTGAACTAAATAGACACTTCATAAAGGAAGAAATTCAAATGGCCAATAAATGCATGAAAAAATGCTCAACATCACTGGCAATCAGAGAGATGCAAATCAAAACTACCCTGAGATTTCACCTAATTCTAACTAAAATGGCAATCATTCAAAACACAAACAACAAATGCTGGCGAGGATGTGGAGAAGTGGGAACTCTAAAACATTGTTGGTGGGCTTGCAAATTATTGCAACCACTTTGGAAAACAGTATGGAGAATCCTCAGAAGAATGGAAAACAATCTACCATTTGATCCACCAATACCACTCAAAAGAAAGGAAACCAAACTACCAAACTAATGCATGTATATCTATGTTCATAGCTGCACAATTCACCATAGCCAAACTATGGAACCAGCCAAGATGCCCATCAATAGATGAATGGATTACAAAATTGTGGGGTATGTATACAATAGAATTTTACTCAGCCATCAAAAAAATTCAATTACATCATTTTCAGGGACATTATGCTAAGTGAGATTAGTCAGTCACAAAAAATAAGAAATCGGATGCTTTCCCTAATATGTGAAAGCTAAGGAGAAATGCATCATAGGAGGAACTCTAGATGAAAAAGGAAATCCTATAGAGGAGCAAACAAGATAACCTAAATGAGGGGATGGGAGAAGGGAAGAAGGAAATTCTCTAAAACACACAATGTACTTAAACATATCGGAGTCAACAACTAAGCCAAGCAAGGGAAGGAGGGATGAGGAGGGAATGGGGTGGGAATTGGTTAGGGGTTAAATCAGTGATGTGTACAGGTATGTACACACAAGTTTTTTACCCCAATATGATGTATGAATATAATGCACCAATAAAAAATTTAAAAAAAGAATTATAAATGTTCTTCTAAAAATGGTGTTAGCTGCATCCCACTAATATCTGTGTATTTTTATTATGTATTTCTAAATATTTTATACTTTCCATTGTGGTTTCCTCTTTTATCCATAGGTTATTTTAGAAGCAATTTAGAAAAGTTTAATTTTCAGACATTTGGGGGATTTTTAAAGCTATATTTTTCTTATTGACAGTTCGATTTCATTAAGGCTAGAGAACACATTTTGCAAGATTTCAATTCATTGACACTTGTTGAGATTTGTCCTGTGATCAAACGTATGGTCAATTTTTCTAAATATTCCATGTGCAATTAAAAAAGAATATGTATCCTGCTGATGGTAGATACAATTCTCTAGATGTGTTAATTAGATTGATTTTGCTTCTTGACTATTTTTTTAGTTTGTTTCTTCTTGGTTGTTTTTAGTATATTTTTATCAGTTATTGAGGTGGGTTTATTAAAATCTTCAACAAATATTTCTGAGTTTGTCTATTTCTTCTTTTATATTTGTCAATTTTTCTTCGTACATTTGGAAATTTAAGTTCATGGGAATTTAAACTCTTATCAACCATGGGAGCCAAATGAATTCCTTGACCTGATGCCATTATGAATGTCTACCTCACACTGCACAGTTTTGGGTTAGGATGTCTTGCACCCTGAGATAAACAGCTCTAGCAACAGCCATGACAAATGACAGGCTTATCTAATTCTGTTCCCCTATATAAGTGAGCGTACCCCATGTGTTGCTTACTGACTAGAAGAAGCAGTTCTACCCATGTCTTTTGCAGTGCTGGTGTCTGAAGGCTGGCGATGCCCTTCACAGATAGGACAGTCACGTGACACACACAGGTAAATGAGTGCTTGGTAACCCTGGTGACTGTGCCTTTTCCTTTCAATCTCTGTTGTTGCTTTCTATTTGAAATACTAATTCTTCTGAAGGTTGGCTCCTTTGTATGTCCTTTGCAAGTAAACTTTCCTTTCAAGGTTCAGAGACTCATTAATCAGAGATAAACTCTAACCAATCAACATGATTTCATGCATTTCGAGGAGGAATATTTCCTGCGTAAGTGGAAAATTGTGTGGGTGACTTCCTAGTGACCTTCATTCTCAGCAGGCGTATAGTGAGACGTGCCATTTAAAGTCTGGACCTTATCTCTTCCGTTTGTTATACTCTTTCAATGAGTAGAACTTGGATTGGTCATTGGGATCCAATTCGTTCCAGGGTTCTGGATTACTCTTGCTGTCCCACCTGACATTGGATTGAACAATGTCAGACACACATCTATTGCTGCTGCAGTATCTCCCTCTCCAGTAAAACCAAATGGAGGGTGGAGTGTGCAAGCTCTTGGTCGGACCAAGACTCGGGCATAGCATGAAGCATGTGTCACCATGAATCAAGCGGAGCAGAGGCGTGTGGTCCAAAAAGAGAACACATCTGCCCAGGCCTCAGACTCAGCACCCTTAATGCACAGTAACTTCTGCTTGCTTTTTACTCCAGTACTCCTGTCTCTTGAGGCTGCTTCTCACAGAACTCAGGTTTCTTTCACTAGAGAAACCTAGTAAGTAAAGTATGGTGTATTAGCAAGTAAAGTATGGTGGATACAAACTATGAAACATTCCCAGCCATTGCAGGAGAGGCGGCGGTATGTACCCCAACATATGTATGTATTTAAAAATATAATGCAGTAAAAAGCAAAGAGAAAAGGCAATACCAATAATATTCCCCATGTTTTTATTGCATCCTCACAGCAATTTCAGATCTAAGTTTCATGAGAATAGGGACTTCGTCTGCATCCCTGGCCTCCAGAACAGTGCCTGGCACACAGAAAGCTCCTAACAAATACTTGCAAAAGTTGAATGAGTCCTCACTTTACAAACATGGAACAGGAACACCACACAATAAGTAATGTACTTAAAGTCCCAATGAGTAAGGGGCAGAGCTGGGAACCCAGCCCACCCTCTGGCCACAGAGCAACTGTCTCTGGGGTGTACATTAGAAACACACAAACACAACACAGCACCACTTACTGTTTCTCAGAAATAAGGCACATTCAAGGACTCAGGCAAAGCATGTTTAAGTGGATGTCTATGCGGTGGGGAGGAAAAGGAAATTTGCATTCAGGAATAAAGAGAAGAAAATAGAATAAAGCACATGGGGCCTTTATCATGAGGGATCAGCTAGGGCCGTGAGTTGAGGAGTGTGACTAGCATTCCTTGTATCTGAAGCCACAGATAAATAATCATCTTGTAACAATAGTCAGTGGTACCAATGATGAGTCATGAGCGGAGGTAAGAAACTAGAGAAAGCAGGTACAAAACACTCTTCCAAAAAGTGTTGCTAGGAGGCAGAACAAAGAATGGGATGGCAGATGGAGGAGAAAGAGGCTTCAGAGGAAATTTCCTTAATTTTTAGTGACAACTTTATAGGGATATAATTCACATACCATACAATTCACTCATTGAAAGTGTACAATGCTCTGGTCATGGTGACACATACCTAAAACCCCAGGACTTCGGAGGCTGAGACAGGAGGAGTACAGGTTCGAGACCTGTTTCAGCAACTTGGCAAAGACCCTGTTTCAAAATAAAATAAAAATAAAAAAGGGTTGGGGGTGAAAGTTGGAGGCAGAATGCCCCGGAGTTCTGGGAAGTACAAAAAAGTATACAACTCAATAGTTTTTTTTTTTTTAATATTGTGATACTCCTTTATTTTTTTAACAATTTTTTATTGAACATAAATAGTATACATTTAAACTATATTTGGTGCCCTCTCCCCCCGCCCCCATTTTCCCTAGTTTTTAATATGCTCAGTATAGTTGTGTGACCATCCTCACAATTGATTTTAGCACTTTTCATCAACCCAAAAAGAAATCCCATACTCATTAGCATTCACTTCTCAGCTTCCCCAATTTTCTCATCCCTAGGCAACCACCAGCCTGCTCTCTCTACAGACTTACCTATTCTGGACATTTAACACAAATAAAATCATATAACATGGGGTCTTTTGTATTCATCTTCTTTATTTTTGTATAATTAAGTTTCACTCATGAAGTCAAATGTATCCGTTTATTTCTTATTACAAAGTGATATCCTTTGCATGGATATACATAATGTTTTTCTATTAATCAGTTTAAGGACATTTGGGTTGTTTCCACTTTTTTCCCATTGTTTTATTAACAATGCTGCTATGAACATCTATATAAGCCAGGCGTGGTGGCACACGCTTGTAATCCCCGCGCTTGGGAGGTGGAGACAGGAGGATCGTGCAGGTTTGAAGCCAGCCGCACTGGCTTAAGAGACCCTGTTTCCAAATATAAAAAAGTATAAAATAGGTCCGGGAGTGTAGCCCGGAGTTAGAAGGGTTTCCAGGAACCCCAGTACGACACACACACACACACACACACACACACACACACACACACACACAATCTATATATGGTTTTTGCATAGATATTTGTTTTCATTTTTCTTGGTAAGATACCTATGAGCAGAATAGCTGGCTCATATGGTAACCCTATGTTTAATTTATGTATGTGTGTGGGGAAATGCTGGGGATCAACCCAGGGCCTTGCCATATGTTTATGTTTATTTTCTGAGAAACTCCCAGACATATTTCCAAAACATCTGTATTATTTTACATTCCCACCAGCAGTGGAGGGGGCTTCAATTTCTCCCCATTATAGCCAACTTGTTATTTTCTGTCTTTTTGGTTATAGTCATCTCAGAGTAGGTGTGATGTGGCATCTCACTGTGGCTTTTTTTTTTTTTTTTCTTTTCTGGTTTTGGGAATTGAACCCAGGGCCTCTCACTAGGCAAACACTCTACCACTGAGCTACACCTCTAGCCTTTCATTGTGGTTTTGTGATTAGCACTTCTCTGATGGTGAGTAACAGAGCATCTTTTCACATGTTTTCTTCTCAAGATGAGTATGTTTATAAAGTGATACAAATGCCCTCGTAGAGTAAGAGCTCGATGGTGCAGGAAGTGTGAGTGACTCTGCAGGAACCAAGTCCATGATGAGGACAGAGAAGGCCTGTGGTCTAAGCCTCAAGCCAAGGGCTTGGTGTTGACTAGGGGAAGGACACTATGGGTTTCTTACTGGCCTGAAGAAGAGGAGGTGGGTGGGATGCAGGTAGTTTGATGGATTTGATGATAGGAAGGTGAGAGCATTCATCTCTGAAAGCTTTTGCTTTCTCCATGAAGCAGGAGGTGAGCTCATCTGCTGAGGAGGCTGTAGTGGCAGAAGGTGCTGAAAGGCAGAGGTGAGAACTAGAAGATATGAGCGAACTAGAAGATATGACCCCAGCAAGTGGGAAACAGCAGCTATGGAGTGAAGCTTTTAACACCCAGCTAGGCTTGTGGTCATGAACTCAAAGTAGATGAGTTGGCTTGCTGTAAATTTTCTTTAAAAATATTTTCTGTTGAAACAATGGGCACCAGGGCAGGAAAACAGTTACTGAGGTTGTCAGAGAGAGTGTTTTTCCAGGAAAGGAGCAGGGAAGAAAGGGTACTTGTGAGGAAGTCTTTATCAGGGTGGGCCTTGGAATTTGAGCTGGGCCAGGATGTAATGAAGACCAAAGGGCATGCTAAACAGGCGGGGCCTCAGCACAATCAAAAAGTTGCATACAGCCAAAGGATGGAAGTTAATTGGAATTTTTTTTTTTAAAGTAGACTCTACTTTTTAGAGCAGTTTTAGATCCATAGCAAAGCTGAACAGGAAGTATCCCATACGCCCCCTGCCCTACACAGGCACAGCCTCCTCAATATCATCATCCCCTCTCAGAAAAGTACGTTTGTCATCATTGATGAACCTCCACTGACATATCATTGTCCCTCAAAGTTCATACTCAATGTAAGGGTTCACTCTTGGCATTGTGCATTCTCTGGATTTTGGCAAGTTTATAAGGACACATATCCACCGTGATATTGTACAAAACAGTTTCCCTGCCCTCTTCATTCCTCCTTTCCCCAAGCCCCTGAAAATCATAGGGTTTTTTGTTTGTTTGCTTGTTTGTTTGTTTGTTTACTGTCTTTTTACTGTCTCCAGAGTTTTGTCTTTTCCAAAGTGTCACAGAGTTGTAATCTTAGGACAGTAGCCCTTTCAATTCAGTCTCTGTCATGCAAAATCCCTTCTCACTCCCATGGCCCCCATGTCTTTTCAGTTGTTATTTATGAAGGGGAAATTTCAGAGCTGGCACTGTTCATGGTCTAAGATGACTATGAGAAACCCAAGGAAGGAAAGCGTGTTGGAGGTGAGTGGGCAGGGGAACCCAGAGGCCAGGATATCAGAGGAGTCTTCCTCAGGGCCCCCAAGCCAGTGAATCTTCCACTGCCAGTCATCGGGAAGAGATAATGCCAAGATGGAAAATGGGGCCTGGAGCAGGATGAGGTCTCCTTCCCCTAAGCCTTCTGGGTAGAATCTGACTGGGTGTGGAGGTTCACCCTGTAATCTCAGCAACTCAGGAGGCCAAGGCAGGAGGATTGCATGCTCAAGGCCAGCTTGGGCAACTTGGTGAGACCTTGTCTCAAAAAAAAAAAAAAAAAAAATAGGAGTTGGGATGTAGCTTAGAGGTAGAACATCTCTGGATTCAGTCCCCAGTGTCCACTGCCCTGCAGAAAGAAAGAAAGAAAGAAAGAAAGAAAGAAAGAAAGAAAGAAAGAAAGAAAGAAAGAAAGAAAAAGAGGGAGTGGGTTTGGGGTTTGGGATGTATCTCAGTTCAGTTCCTAGTACTGGGGTGTGGGGGGAGTGGAGCCCAGGCTTTGTGCTGGGAAGAGAAAGAGATTTCAGAGTCTGGTGGAGGAGAGAAAAGTTGGCTTTCTCCTGAGTAGCCGATCTGAGCAGGGTCATGGTGTGTGAGCCCCCTGGACACAGGATGCGAGGCTGCTCATCCCGCAGATGAAGGTGGGGAGGAAGGTTGGGAGGAGACCTGGGGCCAGGCTGCCCTGCAGCAAGTTGGGCAGCCTAGGAGTCCCCAGGGACTCACCCACCCTCCACCACCAAAGATCAGGCAGCACTTTGAACACAGTTTATGGCCTTGGCCAAGCTCCAGCGTTCTGAGGTCTCAGGCTGTAAATTACTTCAAAGAGTAGATCCTACCGGCTGCCCTGCCACCCTTAGAGGTAGGGGACAAGGGGGCAAATCGCCCTGTGGGCTCTTCCTCCGCCTCTTGTGTCCCTCAGAATGGAGTTAAGATGAACATCCCCAGTGGGGGGAGAAAGAAGCCCGGTGTCCCGTGTGTGAGTGTGTGTGTGTGTGTGTGTGTGTGTGTGTGTGTGTGTGTGTGTGTACCAGTGGCAGGTTGGCTGCTGAGAGTGGCCGTAGGAATGGGGAAGACCTGAAGAGGGGCTGGTCCCGGGACCCTGGGGAGACGTGGTCTGTTTTCAGCCAAGCCCCAGGGCGCTCATTCCTCCTACAGCAGGCTGAATCGCTCAGCAGCTGGGCGCTTTCCTGTACCCGCCCCCCCCCCACCTCGCCGCCAGCTCCAGCTGTCCGCAGGCGTGTCCCGTTTCCCACGCCCAGCTGTTTCAGCACGCTGCGAGTGGGTCTGAGGCTGTCTGGAGTCAGATCTGCTAAAAGCAGAGTGGAGAGAGAGGAAAACATCGACTATTAACATAGCAGAGGAGACGATAAAGGACCGAGAGGGCGCTGCATAAATCTGCATGGCTGATGAGGTCGGGGAAGCAGGGCGAAAAGCCCTGGGACGGCAGGTCGAGGACAATGGCGGGCTGTGAACCGGAGGGCAGAAACACACAGGCAGGGAAAGACTGTCATTCCGGAGTCAAAGGAACTCCGAGAGAAGGGAAGGGGATACGAGGGCAGACGATTGTCTAAACAGGCAGGAGACAATGAGGTCATTGTTGGCCAATCAGAGTGGAGGATGGAATATAAAGGACCCCGGAGCCTGGAGAGTGCCACATTCTTGCCCCCTGATGGTCAGGACGGCGGAGAGCAGGGAGGCCCGCCCCAGGCCTGTGCTTCGTGGTGTTAACTTGTGTATTTCGGATTTCTCTGTACTGTTTACACGTGGGGGCAGGGCTTGGAAGATTGTCTCCAAAGGCGGGAGGGCAGCCCTCCCTGGAAGTGGCCTCTCCCCCTGCAGGCCCTGCCCCCTCAACCCCACCCCACAGCGCAAGGCTCTGCGCCAGCCAGCCACCTTCCTCCATTCAGCTCCACTCTACCTGACACCCAGCCACAGGCAGACAGGGATTCCCAGGCCATCGGGACTCCCATCCAGCTTCGACCCAAACACTTCAGGAAACAGGAGGCACATTTTTTTATATCCAGAAAAAAAAAGTCCCTCTAACTTCCACTGAGTTTACCATCTTAGAGTCGCACAGAGTGAATTCAGGATCTCCCTAGTAAGATAAGCTTGTAAACATTTACAATACGGTTCCAATTTCCCAGCGAGTCTTCCAGTATCCAAGTAGTTCAAGTTCCTCTTGGGAATAATTGCCTCCTTGCTTCTCTTTCCAGTTGGTCTCCTCTGAATGTGCTTCCATTTTTTAGTTATTTTGAGGTTTAGCCATTCATATCTCAATTTACTCCAAAAGACACTTGAAGGAGCTTGTAAAAGCATAACTGAAATAACAGGATTATAAAAGTCATGAAGGAAGAAATATTAGTGAAGGGAAAATAAGTGCAGGCAGTATTGACCCAAGGTAAGGGCAGTGCATAAACATGTGTCTATAGAGCTTAAACTTGGCTAGGTGTAGACATCATATTTACCTTTTGAACTTCCTGGCAGACAAGGCAAAAAGGGAAATATGGGCAGTGATGCAATTCAGCCTTCTTAAGAACAAACAGGAAACACAGTTGTTTCTAGACCTGGAAATGAAAGAACAATCCCCCCTGGCTTCTACCAGAGAACACATCTAACTATTTTCTTACAACAAATTCAATAACATAATTTACTCAAGCTGTTTCTTACAAAGTCAGCTCTCACTCTAGATCTAAAACTTAACTCTGAAGTATAATTTCAATAAAAGCATATGTTCCAGTTTGTTAATGTGCCTCTTAAAACGTGGCAATAAAAAATTCCAGTGCCATCTGACCCCGAAAACGGCAGTGAGGTATTTCTGCCTTTGGGGGAACACAGTATTTCTATTAGCACAGCTTGCAACTACATTAGCTGTCTGGGCAGTGACATTGCTATTGACTCTCGTTAGCAGTCTACTCAAATCTGTCCCTGCCACTGTGACAGGAACTGAATCCAAGCCAACGTGTATTCATCTTTCACTCGTGCAATTGATTTTTTGAACCTAAGTGCAGGACCATGTTGTTTATCACCCCAACATTCCATCTTGTTAGAGTCGTGCCATTTGTTCTATCCTGCGGACGGTCTGGGGTTTGGATCACATCAACCATTAAATGTATTTCACCAAATAAAGACTCCTTCAAAGGCAAGATGCACCATTTAAAAAAATATATTACCGTACCTGGGCATGGTGGTGCATCTCTGTCATCCAAGTACTTGGGAGGCTGAGCCAGGAGGATTGCAGGTTCGCAGCCAGCCTCAGCAATTTAGTGATGCCCTCAGCAACTTAATGAAAACCTTTTTCAAAATAAAAAATAAAAAATAGGTCTGGGGGTGTAGCTCAGAGGTAGAATGTCCCTGGGTTTATCCCTAGTACCACAAAAAAAATTATCCTAAAATAGCCGGGCGCGGTGGCGCACGCTTGTAATCCCCGCGCTTGGGAGGCAGAGACAGGAGGATCGCGCAGTTTCGAAGCCAGCCGCGCACGCTGGCTTAGGAGACCCTGTTTCCAAATAAAAATATAAAAATGGGTCTGGGAGTGTAGCCCGGAGGTAGAAGGGTTTCCAGGAACCCCAGTACCACCAAAAAAATTATCATAAAGAAGAAAGAATATTTTCTATTCAACTATATCAAGCTATGTCATGCAACTAATTATATCATGCATCTGATTTTAGACATTAAAATATGCATCTTAGAATTGGTGAAGTATGATATTAATAAATTTTCATACTCTCGTTTGCAATTAATAACCAATCATTTCTAACACTGCTTATCTGGTATTGACAAAATGTGGTCATCGATAAAAACATAGAACTGGATAGAGCCAAGGCGAGGCGGGTGGATGTCCACGTAGAGGTCCCTCGGGTTCTCTTATTCATTCAATTGTACAACACTCATCAAATAAACACTGATCCATTCAGTGAATGCACAGAGGCCTCGGTTTCTTAAGTGAATGAGACCCAGTCCTCTCAATCTCTCAATCTCAAATTCACTCATAAACCCAAACTCTCTGGGCTGAATTACTTGAGCCCCATGGGGCTCCCTTAACAAAATTCTCATCTACAGCAAAAACCCGAGGCTCAGCCAGCAAGGAGGACCAGAGCAGTTTGGCGCAGAGCAGGGAAGAGGCCAGGATTGGGCAGCAGAGCAGGAAAAATGGTCTGGCTAGAGAGGAAGACCGTGCGGGTGAGTAGGAAGGTCTCATGCCTGAAGGATGAGGTGAGTTCAGAGACGGAGGAAGGAAGCTCAGGGTTTCCATCAGGCAGAGCAGGCAGCTGGACCAAAGGTGCAGCAGGTCTGAACCCTCAGGGACAGGCAGACGGGCACTGAAGTCTAAAGTCTGAGCTTGCACGGACCTCAAGGCAAGCGTGCAGGCCCAAATGGCGACAGCAGAACAGTACGCTGAGGACGGCCAACCCATGCTCTGCTTCTGAATGGGGATTGGGTGTCCAGAAGCGGGACCAGCCAGGTCTAAAAACTAGTTTCCACAGCTGTACAGCAGTCTTCTCTTCATCTGTTTTCTGTGGCTATAGTAGTACACCAGAGGCCGGAGGCCATGTAATTTGTAACAAACAGGAACTTCTCTGGCCTGTGGGTCTGAAGGCTAGAAGTCCGAGAGCAGGGGTAGTGTCTCGTGGAGGCCTTCTGGCTGCATCAGGAAATGGCAGAAGGTACCGGCCGGTGAGAGCACATGAGGGGCTTGAATTCACTTTCTAACAATCCACTAATGAGGACTCACTCACATTGGTTATAAAGTCACCCAGTTTATCGCCTCATGACCTGTCGCCTCTGCTAGGCCCTGCCTTCCCACACAGTTGCAGCGGGGATTAAATTTTTAGCATGTCACAGGTAAAAACTTTCTCAACAAGACCCCAAAGACACAAGAAACTAAAAGGAAGATCAACTGTGGGATTGCATAGAGCTGTAAAGCTTCTGTACAGCAAAGGAAACTATCAAGAACCTCAACAGACAGCTCACAGAATGGGAGAAAAATTTTTCCAACTATTCCTCCAATACAGGACTAATATCTAGAATATACAGAGAACTCAAGAAACTCAGCGCTAAGAAAACAAGTAACCCAATCAAAAAATGGGAAAGTGAACTAGACACTTCACAAAAGAAGAAATTCAAATGGCTAATAAATGTATGAAAAAATGTTCAACATCATTAGCAATTAGAGAGATGCAAATCAAAACTATCCCGAGATTCACCTAACTCCAACTAGAATGACAATCATTAAAAACATAAGTAACAACAAATGCTGGTGAGAATGTGGAAAAGTGGGAACTCTAATACATTGTTGGTAGGATTGCAAATTAGTGCAACCACTTTGGAAAACTGTATGGAGGATTCTCAGAAAAATGGGAATGAACCTACCATATGATCCAGTAGTACTACTTCTGGGTATCTACCCCCCAAAAATGGAAACCAAATTACCAGATTAATGCACTTGTATCTATATTCATAGCTGCACAATTCACAATTGCCAAACTATGGAACCAGCCAAGATGTCCATCAACAGATGAATGGTTTACAAAACCATGGGATATGCAAACAATGGAATTTTACTCAGCCATAAAGAAGAACAAAATTACATCATTTAAAGGGAAATGGATGGAACTGGAGAACATTATGCTAAGTGAGATTAGTCAGTCAGAAAAAGTAAGAAATCAGATGCTCTTCCTAATATGCAGAAGCTAGGGAGAAAAGGGGTCATAGCAGGAACACTAGACGAAGAAGGAGAAACCTGAGCAAATAAGGTGACCTGACTGAGGGGGAAGGAGGGAGGAGGGAAATTCTCTAATGCTCATGATGTATATTCACAAACATATCAAAGTTAATCACTAAGCCAAACACAAGAAGGAAGGAGTGGGGAGGGAATGGGGTGGGAATTGGGTAAAGACTCAATAAGTGATATGTGCATGTACGCCTCCACCATCCTGTACTCCATTAAGACATAATGATTACGAGGCACCAATAATAATAATTTAAAAAAAACACCCTAGAATGTAAACTCTAGGAGCCATACCCAAACAGGTCCTGCTCCCTGAGCATCCTGGGATGGAGAGTGGGGAGAGACTTCCTGCCTCTGGGCAGTAGAGCTCCGGCTGGGGCTCATTGTGGACCACAGGCAGCTGGGACCCCGGGCTGCTGACCAGCATCCAAGAAGAGCTGCAGAGAGCAGAGGGGAACCCGGGGAGCACGGAGCCAGTGCAGGCCTCTGACATGAGCGCAAGGCTCTGGCCTCGGAAACCTCAGTGGGAAACCGGGAGCGGGCTCGCTCCTAAGCCAGGCAGAATAGGCCGATGGCCGCAGTGGCTGCGTGGGGCTGGGGAAGGAGAGAGAGGGAATGAGGCTCCGTGTGCTCACCTCTCTTGTTTGATTTTGGTTGTGTTTGTTTATATTTTTGGTGCTGGGGAGTGAGCACAGGAGTATATTACCTCCAAACCATACCCTTGGCACTTTTTATTTTGTATTTTAAATCAGGGTCTTCCTAAGCTGTTGATGGTCTCACTAAGCTCCTGAGGTTGGCCTCAAACCTGTGATCCTTTAAGGACTGGGATTATAGGCCACCCCACCTGGCTGCACTTTTCCTGTATTTTGAAGCACCAATTCTTTCATCTATTGATTAAGATAATCAATGTACATTAGTTTACTAAGGATCTACTTTCTGCAAGGTGTGGGATCTGCAACTGATGGAAGTTTAGCGGCAATCTCTGAATTAATAATTTTAGTGTCTAATGAAGAAAGGAAGATGTAAAATCAATATTTTGTTTTTCAAGATTGCTCTAATCTGTATATTTATGTCCCCACAAAATTCATAGATTAAAATTCATATGTTGAAGCCAGGCATGGTGGCACATACCTGTAATCCCACTATTTGGGAGGTAGAGGCATAAGACTCACAGTTTCAAAGCCAGCCTTCCCGCCGGGCGTGATGACACACGCTTGTAATCCCCGCGCTTGAGAGGCGGAGACAGGAGGATCGCGCAGGTTCAAAGCCAGCCGTGCTGGCGTAAGAGACCCTGTTTCAAAAATATAAAATAGGTCTGGGAGTGTAGGCCGGAGGTAGAAGGGCTTCCAGGAACCCCAGTACCACAAAAAAACAAAAACAAAAACAAAAACAAAACAAAACAAAGCCAGCCTCCCAAAGACCACCAGCAACTTAGTGAGACACTGTTTCAAAATAAAAAATAAAAACGGTTGGGGGTAAAGCTCAGAGGCAGAAGGTCCCTGGGTTCAATCCTCAATAAAAAAAAAAGAAAAATTCATAGGTCAAACTAAGAGTGCTCTGCCTTCATGAATGGGGTTTTCAAAGAGGCCCGAGAGAGCTCGTCCACCCCTTCCACCAAGTGGTCACGCATCGGCAACACACAGCTAGAAGACACCCTCTGGGAGGAACGGGCCTTCATTGGGTACCAGGTCTACCGGCATCTTCTCTTCAACTTCCCAGGCTCCACAACTGTAAGCAATAATTGTTTTTTATGTAATCCACCTGGCTTCTGATATTTTGTTTTAGCAGCCTGTCTCAGTTCACTGAAGCTGCTACAACAAAATACCTTTGCCTGGTTAATTCATTGACAACAGAGTTTATTGCTCACAGCTGTGAAGACTGGGAGGCCCACGATCAAGGCACCAACAGACCTAGAGTCTGGACAGGGCTTTAAAGATGTCATTTTCTAGTTTTGTCCCCAGATGGCTGAAGGGACAACAGGGAAAATAAGCTCCCTTGGGCCTCCTTCACACAGGTGCTAGTCTCATTTACCACCCACCCTCAGGATCCAATCGCCCTACTTCTTAATAACACCACCTAGGAGGTTAGGCTTAACACAGGAGTTTGGTGGTGGGGAATGGAAACATTCAGGCCATGGCACAGCCCGAATGGACGAAGGCGAGGGTTGAGGTCCATGTGGCAGGGCACAGAAGGACCACAGTGTGCTGCCCCTCGTTTCCAGCACCACAGCCTTCCCGCTGCACCGGCCTGCAGCCTGCATCTGTTCCTGCTCCCCTCTGTCCTGTGCTTGGAGAGCACAGCAACAGTCACTCGTGGCAAAAAGAGAGTAAGTCAGGATCAAATGCCCTGTGTGCCTGAGTGCTTGTCTCCTGCAGACCAGAGCCACGGCGGGGGGGGGGGGGGGCGGGGGCAGGAAACTAGGGGAGACAAGTCACGGTCCGCAGTGCCTTTCCATCAGGCAGACCTCTTTCCACGTTGCAAAATGGTAAGCCACCCTTAGTGGTACTAAAAGGTTAATAAGAGTTAAGAAATGTGTTTCTAAGCCAGGCATGGTGATGCATGCCTGTAATCCCAATACTTGGGAGGCTGAAAGAGGAGGATTGCAGATTTAAAGCCAGCCTCAGCAATTTAGGCTCTCAACAATTTAGTGAGACTCTATTTCCAAATAAATAAAATAGCAGTGGGGGTGGGGGTATAGATAGGAGGTAGAATGCCTCTGGGTTCAATCCCCAGCATGAGAGAGAGAGAGAGAGAGAGAGAGAGAGAGAGAGAGAGAGAGGGAGAGGAAGGAAGGAAGGAAGGAAGGAAGGAAGGTAGGTGTTCCTAACAGTGTATTAGGATGCTAATTGCAAATCTAACAGGGAACATCAGCTCACTCTTGTTCATTTCTGAGAGAAATGGAAGCTGCACTAGAGCAGGCCCGTTGCAACTAATTCTGAGTGACGTGAGGTACGTGGCGGTCTGGTAGAAATAACTTCATCCTTTCCACTGACTCAGATACTCTCCAGTGAAACCTGAGATGTGTTCATGGCCTCTCCCTTCGAAGGAAGTCCCTTGCAAATACCCCATCTCGCTGGTGTTGGGGTTTTCACTTTCAAGGGGGAAAAAAAAGAAAAGATATAAGACTTAATGACGTCTGAATTTAGACACAAATGTTAAGAGAATAGGGATTCCCATAATCATGTTAAGGCCTTTCTATTATTAGATAAGCCTGAAACTTAGGAAGTCTCTTCTCGGCTGATCCAAAACCTAGGCTGAAATCTGGAAACAGATCTTGATCGCCTGTGTGGAATTTTATACTTTTCTTTGGGAGCAGACATAGGCCTCAGCCCTAGAAATTCTTCACAAGGACCTCAAGAAGTAGAGATAATAACAAGAATGCACTGCGCCTCCTGGGGCCAGGCACCATGCCAGAGGTGAAGATGCAAAAATAAACAACAGCTGCCCGACTGTGATTCCCAGGCATCAGCCTAAGCCCCCTGCCTTCCATCCCCACCAGGCCCTGTGGGATAGGTGTGATTAATGTCCCCCTGTGACAGGGAGGGAAAGAACTTGCCCAGATCCAGGCTTGAGCTAGGAAACACAGGCAAGATTCAAACCACTCCAGAGCCTTCACCCTCAAGCGGTGATTGTAATGCTTTGAAGTGACTTTCTCCTTTTGTCAAGTTTTCCCATCCCACCCTAGAGCTTTCATTGCAAGGTCAAAGGGGAGGAAAGGTAGCCTGATCCATGTTCAAAAGCCTAAACCACACTTCCATTCTGTGATGGATGTAAAAGTCACCGAGGAGACGGCTTTTCTAACTCATTCTGCTAAACAGTATCACTTGGAACTAAGGAGTTGAGCATGAGAGGGGCCATCGGGGTCCAGGAATCAGGAAGGGGGAATGTCTGGTGGTCTTGTGGAGCAGGGAAAAATATATAGATCTGGGAGAAAGGTTTGTGGCTTCTTTTGTTTTTCCTCTCTGGTTTACATGTTATCTTCACACCAGGCCTGTTCCATTCAAGTTGCTACAACAGCCAACTAAGAAAGGGGAAGCTGGATGCACTCCCCCATGCCCCACTCCTTTCCCAGAATAAACGACGACTGAAAATCATGAGCCTTGAGAGACAGCAAAGTACTTTCAAAAGGCAGCAACAGAACGCATGGATCATTGGAGATCCCGTGTAACAGGACAGATTGGTTTAGTAAGGGTGGGACTGAGACAGGATCAGGAGGAGTCCTAGTCAGAGCCACCCTTCCCCACCTGCTAATGGGCATTTGGATCTCCCTTTTGCCTGTCTTCATCTCTATTTATTTAGACATTAAAGATGGCACAACCTTCTCTTGGGAGAAAAGAACTAGGACCTTGACTCTACAGACCGATGGACTTGGTGGTCAAATTGGAGAGAGGAACTGAGATGGCTCTGATAGCTCGCCTCCAAGATAAGAGAGTCTGGACCTAGACTCAACTTACTCTGTCCAGCAGGGTCTTGAAAGAAATGAGTATTTGGGAGGCTGAGACAGGAGGACCACAGTTTCTAGGCTAGCTTTGGAAATTTAGCAAGATCCTTAGCAATTTAGGGATACCCTGTTTAAAAAAAAAAAATAGAAAGGGCTTGTGGTGTAGCTTGGAGGTAGAATGCCTCTGGGTTTAATTCCCAGGACCAAAATAAAAAGAGATGAATACAGCATGTGCAAATTGAAAAGGAGAAAAATGGTTCCCTAGTTGTGCAGGATGCAGGCACTGAGGGCTGACAGTCCTGCATTTGATTTGTGGTTCTGCGTCTTTTGCAAAATTGCCTACTCTTGTCTGAAGCTCATCTAGAAAGTGGGAATTATAATAACGACGTGCATATCGCTCAAGTTTTTGTGAGGAATAAATATGAAATAATTGACGTGAAGTACGGAGCGCTATATCTGGCACATAGTAAACACATAATACGTGTTATGTATAAAACCATTAAGCATCGATGTATCGCTCAAGAGCTGAATCACTCAGGACTTTGGCGGTTTCCTCGTGGGACAATCCTAATCGACTTGAATACTGATGTCTTCATTCATCTCCACCCGGGAGGGCCAGCCAGTTCTACACCCGAGGTGGTGGGAGCAAGAGAGTCCAGAGAGTAGAGGGAGGTGCCGGCTGCGGCCCTCTCCAGTCATCTTCCGCACCAGTGACCACCACTCGGACAAAATGGCAGCACATCGGGCAGTGAGCAGCAGGTGGGGCTGTGGAGGGCGCGGAGAGGCCCCAGACAGCAGAGGTGTGCACCCACCGCCCCAGGTCTGAAAGGGGGCAGCAAGGGACAAGGAGCAGGCATGTAAAGAACTCTGGGAAACAGAGTTCCTCGGGAAGAACAATCCTCAAAGAGTGGTACATTTCTTAGTAATTTGGAATGTCATGATTCAGAGTGATCGTTTTGACATTAAATGTGACTTTATTTTGCAGTCATGTGGTGGTAAGGCCAAGGCACGTGGGTTATAATAAGGACAGAATGTCAGTAAATTTTAACAAAAGACAAATCCCAGCAGAAAAAGGAAAATTTCAAAATAAACGTATTAAAAACACATCAGCCTCACCAGTACAAAGAAATGTTTATTTAAACAAAGTCATATTTTTTAATCTGCCAAAACAATGAAAACTTTTTTTTTTTTTTAGTTGTAACTTCTGGCTAGTTTTAAAGTACTTTTATGCTTTGGATCCTCTTCATACATCATCTAACTCAGTCCTAAAAATAGTCCAAGAACTGATCCCATTTTATAAGTGAAGAAACAATCTCCAAGAGATGGGGCAATATAATGTTGCCAATCTGAATATACATGTTGATCTCCTCTCTATCCTTGGAAGCTACTGAAATGCTAGATGTTTCTGTTGTGCGTGCGTGTGCATGTGTGTGTGGGGGTATCTGTGCTTTGTAGGATGCTTAGCAGAATCTCTGATTTCTATCCTAGAGGCTTGTAGCAACCTCTCATCTCAGTTGTGGCAACCCAAAGCCATTTGGAGATAGTATCAACTTTTTCCTGGGGACAGATTCACCCTCACTGACAACCACTGGAACATGTGTTTCCTGAGGGTGGGAAATTTCAACATAGGTGGAGCAGATTGGTAAAAGCTATGGCTTATTTTGCCCATGGAGCTATCATAAGATACAGACTGAAGGAAAGCTGATCGTCCGATAAACACAGTGGAGATAAGTCCCTAAAATAATAGCTAAGAAAGTTTAAAGGTGTTGCCCTGGGCTGTAGGTAGGAAACCTAGAATAGTAGGCCAGGGGACTAGTACATTTTTGTGTGTATTTTACTAATCTTTATTTTTTAAAAGTAGCATGCTTTTGGAGCCGGGCATGGTGGTGCACACTTGTAATCCCAGTGCTTGGGAGGCTGAGAGGAGGATCGCACAGGTTCGAAGCCAGCCTCGGCTACTGAGTGAGGCTCCCAGCAACTTAGCGAGACCCTGTTTCCAAATAAAGTATAAAATGGGTCTGGGAGTATAGCCCAGAGGTAGAAAAGCCCCTGGTTTACACCCCCAGTACCACAAAATAAAATAAAATAAAAATAGCATGCTTTTATTTTGATTACAAATAAATATTAAGGGCTATCAAAACTGTACTGTTAAGAGCACTGTGATTCCTTGCTGGTGGAAAAGTATGTAGACACTTGGGGGGGGGTTAGCTCAATGGTAGATTGTATTCTTAGCACATACAAGACCCTGGGTGGTTTGATCCCCAGAAACACACACACACACACACACACACACACACACACACACACACACAACTTATCCCAACCATTAAAAATACAAAAATGCAGACCAAAGACTAAGAGAAAATGTAATAACATATTTATACTTGTTCTCTCTAGGATTAGGGTAAATTTTGTATTCTTCTCAATCTTTCTGTTTTCTGTTTTTTCTTGTATTCATGTATATTAACTTTCCAGTATGAAATACCTTGCTTCAGAACAAAACCTGGCACTGGGCAGAGGAGGCCTGCAGGGTAGAGGCCAGAGGTCGCGGCTTCGGGCTTTCCTGGAACCCAGGGAGGTGGATTTCCCACTTCACCGTCAGCTAGAGATTAGAAATGGAACAAAACACAAATGTAGGGTTTCACTCTGCATAACTGGCTTACCTCATCATGGCCTTAGAACAGGCGGTCGGTTTTGTCCACAGTCTAGTATAAACAGTGCCATTTGTTGTCATTTGGACTTTCTGAGCCTGTGGAGCTGGTCCAGAAGAATCCATGAATTCTCACTCTTACCTTTCAATTTTAGGGTACTGAAAAACAGACAAAGGATGGCACTTTAGAGATGTTTGGGCAACCAGGTAGGCTTTAAATATGGACAAACACTAAACATACAGGTCTCTACTCATTTGAGGGTCATTTTAAAAAATATTTTTTTCTAAAGCTAAAATTTAGCTTTTCACCAAAACGACAAATCAAAATATCCTGTCATTTCTTAATAATGCAAAATAGATGAAGCCGGGCATGGTGGCGCATGCTTGTAATCCCAGCATTCGGGAGGCTGAGACAGGGGGATCCTGGTTTGCAGCCTCAGCTACTTAGTGAGGCCCTTTGCAACTCAGTGAGACACTGTTTCAAAATAAAGAATAAAAAATAGGGCTAAGGGTGCCACATGGAGGTAGAATGCCCCTGGGTTCCATCCCAATACCGCACACACAAAATAATATAATAATAATAATAATAATAATAATAATAATGCAAAATAGAACAGGCATTCTCAAGCTCTGGGGTTATTAATGATCTGAGAAATGCTTTTAAAAAGCAGAGTACTTAGTTCAACATGCAGTGATCTGGTGCATATGATGTGCACTTTCAACAGGCATTGTAAGTTGATTCGATGCTTGTATTCTGGGACTGGTCTTGACAAACAGTTGGTGTCAGTCAGCTTTCTGTTAGTGTGACAAAATGCGATAATAATCAATTTGAAGGGAGAAAGGTTTTATTTTTATCTCACAGTTTTTCAGGTTTCAGTGCATGGTCTCTGGGCTTTGTGGCTTTCAGCCTGTGGAGGCACAGGGCATGGTAGTGGGGGCCTGTTCACCCCTTGGTGGGTGGGAAATAAAGAGGAGGCCAAGATCCAATATCCTTTTGAAGGACATGCCCCCAATGGCCTAACTTGCTCCCACTAAGCCACACCTCCCCAGAGGCCACACACTTCCCAATAGCGCCACAGGCTGGGGCCCAAGCCTTTAACACTTGGGCCTTTGATGGACACAGATTTAACGATGCACAGTTACAGTGTAAGGCTTGAAGAAATACATACCCTTGGGTATCCGTTTTTTATTAATCTAGCTAGTTTTCTTTATAAATTTTATAAATCTTTTATTTCATCTAGCTAGTTTTCTTTATAAATATTCAAACTTTCAGTAAATGGTTGGTGGTTAAGGAGTCAAAGGAATATTTATCTTTATGTCATCTAAAACTTTAATAAAATAACAGTAAATGAGTTTTTGTAAATTTATAAACCCACAGAACAAAGAAAACAGGAGAAAACTGTTAACACTGGAAGAGATATGCAAAAAAAAAAACACCTTGGAAATCACAAAGAGGATAGCAGAGTAGTAAATTATAGCAGCATAGAGGAGCCTCCAGTCCAAGAGGGAGGCCACAAGGAGAGGCCAGTTTGCTCATGTGAGCCTCACAGAGGCTCAGAGACCAGAGCAACCAAAAAATCAGGGATGATAGGGGTTGGATAAAAGGAGGAACGCTGATTCACTGTCTGCATAAACCACAACCAGACATGGGCTCCTTCCTGTCTTCATCAGGACACTGAAAATTTATGCCCAAGAAATTGACCAAGAGGCTCCTAGCTCAAATCTACCCGGCGGGTGAAGGGCGTATCAACTCACTGTCTCTCATATCCAAGCTCATCCTTCTTTGCTCTAATTTGTGATGCTAGTGCTAGACCTTGTGAGCATTTCTTCTTTGCCAAGTGGCTCACTGCTAGGCTTTGTGAACAGAAGATCTTTTAATATAGTACAAGGGTTTGCACATTAGGACTAAATGAAATTTCTATATTTCTGTATTTATTTATTTTTTGCGGATTTGGAACCCAGGGGCATTTGACCTCCGAGTTACACCCTCTGCCCTATTTTTTATTCTTTAATTTTGAAACAGGGTCTCACTAAGTTGCAGAGGGCCTCACTAAGTAGCTGAGGCTGTCTGCGAACCGCGATCCTCTGGTCTCAGCCTCCTGAATGCTGGGATTACAAGTGTGCACCACCACGCCCGGCTGAAAATGTCTATATTTAAAGGTGAGATCCACAGTTTTCTTCCTTCCCCAACCTGACCCTCAAAACATGAGAAATGCAGACAATAGAATTTCTCCATGGAGAAACTGACCCAAGAGGAAAAAAAAAAAAAAAAAAAAAAAAAAAACTGGTACTATGAGATTCTCCAACAAAATGTCCCCCTTTACTCTGCACTGAAGCCCACTGGACAGAAACCTCCACCTATGCTCACAAGCA
Organism: Muscardinus avellanarius; assembly: GCF_963383645.1. Classification (NCBI taxonomy): domain Eukaryota; kingdom Metazoa; phylum Chordata; class Mammalia; order Rodentia; family Gliridae; genus Muscardinus; species Muscardinus avellanarius. The sequence continues at coordinate 105,841,040 of NC_137788.1, read as the reverse complement.
GCTCTTCAGCTCCTTGCTCATAAATATGAATAGATAACTAAGGTTCTGAGCACAATGGCATGTGTCTATGGTCCAAGCTAAGGAGGAGGCTGAGGCAGGATTATTTGAGCCCAGGAGTTTGCAGCCAGCCTGGAAACATAGTGTCCTTAGGAAAGAAAAGAAAAGAGAAAGAAAGAAAAGAGGCTGGAAATCTGAGGAAAGTTTTCACTATTAAAGATAGGTGTTTTTGTTTTTGTTTTATACTGAGGATTCAGAGATGATCTGCCTCTGCGCTACCCCCATATTATTATTTTTTACTTAGAAACAGAGTCTCACTAAGTTACCACACACTAGTCTCAAACCTGTGATCTTCAGTGTCCCTAGTGCTGGGATTACAAACATGTGCCCCTAATATAGCCCCAGTGTGAAAGCAACAAAAAAGTAGAAGGTAATAAAAGAAATATCCTGGATTTATCATCAAATTGAGGCATGAGAAGATATTGTATCTTTATAGAGGAAACCTAAGAGTACAAGATGAACATTCAGAAAATAAAGAAGGGCTATTAATAAATTTAAAAATATATAATAATTAAAATAAAAACTAAATGGAAAAATTTTAAATGTTGAAGAAACCTTCAGAAATTAACCCCCCCCAAAAAAAATATGGAAAGGAAACTCAGAAATAAATACAAAACTTAGAGGACTGGCCGAAGAAGTATAACATTACATTAATAGTCATCTTAGAAAGAGACAAAGGAAAAAAATGGAATGATACAGTTTTGAAGAAAAATACAAACATGGGTTTAAAGGACACACATTTTCCAACTGAAAAGTTCTGAGTTCCCAGAATAATGACATCAAAACACAGCATTGTGGTATTTGAAACAGAGAAAAGAGACGATCCTATAATCTGTAAGTGCATAGACTTCTAATCACAGTGGAATACAACAGAGGAACACCTTCGCGATTCTGAGAAAAATGCTTGCCACTTGGAATTCTTTACCCAGCTATGCTACAAGTCAGGTGTGAGGGGAAGACAGACACTGTCCAGACATGCACATCCCATTTGTGCCATTTCCAGGAGGCTACCAGGGCATGCTTCACCAAATGAAGTAGCAGGCAAACAGCAGAGTGTGGAAGAGGATATTCAGTGCAGGAAAGGAGCAAAGAGAATCCCCAGGATGACACAAGAGAGAGGGCAGAGAACCCTAAAGGGATAGCTCAAAGCAAACCAACAAGAAGAGAAGAGGAGAAGGAGCCGGGCGTGGTGGCGCACACTTGTAATCTCAGTATTTGGGAGGCTGAGACCGGAGGATCGTGGTTCGAGGACAGCCTCAGCTACTTAGGCCCTCTGCAACTCAGTGAGACCCTGTTTCAAATTAAAGAATTAAAAGTAGGGTAGGGGGGTGTAGCTTGGAGGTTGAATGCCCCTGGTTTCCATCCCCAGACCCGCAAAAAAAAAAAAAAAAAAGAGGAGGAGGAAAGACAAGGAGAGAAGAAAAGGAAAAAAAGAATATGTCAGGAAGTTTGTGGGAAGAGTTAATAATAGAGCAAATAAAAATATAAAACTATTACTCCAGGACATTTTTTTTTTAAGTTATGTGAGAAGCCAGGTAGTGGCACACACTTGTACTTGGGAGGCTCAAACAGGAGGATCACAGGATTGCAAAACCCGCCCTCAGCAACTTACCAAGGCCTTCCATACTTAGTGAGACCTTGTTTCAAAATAAAAAATTAAAAAACAGGGCTGGGGGTTTATCTTGGAGGTAGAATGCTCTCAAGTTCCGTCCCCATTACCACCACCATGGGGAAAAAAAGTTACATGAAAAATAAAGATAATCGTGGTATTGTTTGTGGCTCAGCTGTGAATAAGTCATAATAATGTAAAAAATGAACTTTTTTTTTTGGTGGTACTGGAGTGCCTGGAAGCCCTTGTTGTTGTTGTTGTTTGTTTTTTGTTTTAATTTGGAAACAGGGTTTCTTAAGCCAGCAAGGCTGGCTCCGAACCAGCGCGATTCTCCTGTCTCTGCCTCCCAAGCATGGGGATTACAAGCGTGTGCCACCACGCCTGTCTAACATTGAACTTTTAAAAACAAAAAAAATACCAGAAATCCTATTATGAGGATCGAGGCAAGAAAAGGTTGTATGGGCATATTGAGGTAATGGTTATTAAGATAGTTCACTCTTCATTTTCCATAGTAGAAAAAATACCTAAACTGGAAAAAGTAAAAGATAACAAATATAGGCGTGCCTGTGTATGTACATACATATTGGAAGAAATGTCTAAAAGAGGTGAAAATGGATCTTCCTAGGAAGTGAAATGAAAGGTATGGGGAAGAAGTAAGCAAGAGACTACCCTATTTGATTGTAAACCTCTCGGTGATTATTGAATTTAACACTCTGTGAAAGTAACATGTGAATCAGCAGTTAAATATGAAAGAAGTAAAATTTCAATGACATGAAATCCATCGCTATCATACTTGCTTTTTCTGAGGCATGTGCTGAGGACCCACGCCCACCCCCAGGTTTGGTGATCTGACACAGGGCTCAGCATCTCACAGCTATGGTTTATCACAGTGGAAGGATAAAAGGTAAAATCAGAAAGAGAGAGTAGAACAAAACCCAGAGGGAACGAGGGCCACCTTCCAGCAGCCACAGCAGACGTGACCAAGTCCTCCAGCAATGACTTGGGATGAATGGCACACGGGAAATGCTTTCCAACAGGCAGGCTCAGTGTGCAGGGTTTTGACTGGGGGCTGGTCCTGTAGACACCCTGCACCCAGGCTCCCAGAAGGGGAGCAAGTGTGTTCAGTATGGACCACATTGTTTGCACAAACAATTTGGGCACCCAGAGCCATTCTTATCATTTAGGGAAAGTTTTATATCAGTCTAGGGAACTGTTTGCTATTCAAGTTCCCAGATGCAAGCCAACAGCATATCTCACAAAGCAGGTCATTCCAAGAATAGCCATCTCAGACCCGCTGTATTAACACTTCTCTGCTCAGGCATCAAAAGCCTTTGCAGATACTCCTAACAACTTATCAGAAAAGTGCTGCTTGCCTGAAAGACCCCCATCTGGACTTGCAATCAATCATGGGCTCTAAGTTCTAATCTCACCAGAAGCCCCTTAAGGGTCATGTGATTTTGAGCAAGAAAATAAGGCTGAGACTTTTTCCTTGGGGTCAGTGAAAAGTTGGGCGGAGATTACACACAAAAGCCAGCGCTCGGGAGGTGGCTGACTTTAAATTTTGTGATTTTTGCCTGCCGAGCATTCTCCCTTTTCTACCTCTGCCTTTACTTCTCATGCAGCTTCTACTGTTCTTCCATGAAAATAAGCTGTGTCCTGCCCCAAGCAGTTTTTTGTTTGTTTGTTTATTTGGTTGGTTGGTTTGGGTACTAAAGACTAAACCCAGGGTCATTCTACCTCTGAGCTATACATCCAGTCCTATTTTGTTTTTTATTTTGAAACAGGGTCTTGTTTAGTTGTTGAGGCTGGCCTCAAACCTATAGCCCTCCTGTCTCAGCCTCCCAAGTACTGGGATTAGAGGCATGTGCCACCATGCCTGGCCCAAGCAGTTTTTAAACATTCCCTTCACCTAGTCTGTCTTAGCTACATAGCAGTTCCTGCTAGTCTTCAGGCATTCTTACTGGCAGGAGACCATGAAGCTTCCCTGCTCTGGGTAAACCCTCTGATGGGCCGCCACCAAGAGAAAGCGCAGAGAGTAACCAGCTTTGGGTGGGGCCCCAGTGGGCGAGCCCCATCTGCTGGCCCCCACAGTGTCTGGTCAGCTTTTCCTTAATTCCATCCCCTCCCTCCGGGGCTGAAGAATGAAGAATGGTTCCCCTGGGGTCACCTTTCCCCACTGTGCCTTCCTTGCGACCCTCAGAAAACTGTTCTATACAAAAGTCAGGAAGCCTGTTGATCACTGGGGAGGGGACATCTGTCCCTGCTCTGCCTCTCCAGCCCATTTGCTCTGAAGGGACCTCATATGTCCTGTGGCACGTGGCTGGGATCTAGACAGCTCAAGAAGGCTATTTCTACATCGTCGGGCTGTTCTGCTGATGATGTGAGACCACGAATAGGAAAGCCTCTTGAAAACATAAATGCCATTCTATCACGTGGCTTTAGGACTCTGCAGATCTAGAAAGTGACAATTATTTATGCACAGAGAAGGCAAGTGCTGGGTGATGGTATAGTGATGACGCTGGAACCCAACAGACTTCACTCTTGACATGCTTTCCACTGGTTTTAAAATACTTTTATGAGCAGTAAATACCTTTTATCAAATTTGAAGTCTTGAGCAGGTTCCCCAGTGCTTTATTGGCTTACGTTTCTCATGTCAAATGTAGGCCATTTACTTATTTCGAACTCTAGCTGTCAAAAATGAGGCTGTCGAGATGATCACAGCAACTTTAAACCAGAGGTTGCAGATAGCACTTTGAATCTTAGGCTAGCCAGTTGGTTCCCTGCGCTTGGATAACACTGAGAAAATATGAATTACAAGTACTAGAGGCTACCGAACACAAGTGTGTAAAAAAGGACCTGCCCTTAATCTAACAATGCTCTTCCATTAATTGCTCTATAAGCTTGAGAAGAAAGAGGTCATGTTGCTTCTGACGGTTGCAAAGTTGAATCATTAACCAAGCCAAATAACTCCTGTCGTTCCTTAATTATCCCACCGCGGACACGGAGAGCACAAATAAGCAGCTGCTCAGATGATCTGCCTCTGCCGTCAGAGGGTAATAGATCTCAACTGTATGGTCACTTTTGATATTGGGATTTTTTTTGGGGGGGGTGGTACTGGGGGTGGAACCCAGAGGCTTTCTACTTCTGGGCTACCCCCCAGACCTATTTTATATTTTATTTGGAAACAGGGTCTCACTAAGTTGCTGAGAGCCTCACTAAGTAGCTGAGAGCCTCACTAAGTAGCTGAGGCTGGCTTCGAACCTGTGCGATCCTCCTGTCTCAGCCTCCCAAGAGCAGGGATTACAAGCGTGCGCCACCACGCCCAGCTAGATATTGGGATATTTTAACCCAGAATCTATTACAAAACTTCCATCTAACTTTATCCCTGTCTCTTCCAGAAGCCTATTCACTTTCAAAGCAGCAAATCTAACTTTTGTTTCTCTTATTGATTCCGCCCTTGTCTCTGTCTCATCTTTGATACTACCTACAAAGTTGTGGTCCCGTGGCATTGTTACTGTGCACTCCCACAATTAGTTTTTGAAGTGATTAAAAATATCAATAGCCTATACAGGCTTGTCTAACCATGGAGCAGTGCAGATATTCAGCTAATGGGATCCCTTTATCAGCTGGCCTAAACCAGATTGCTTTCTCATTTGAATGATTCGTACAAACATCAAGTCTGAAGCACCGTGGTTGAAAACTAAAATGCGAAGCTCACAGTCAGTCCACAGCATTACAAAGAGTTCTGAAAAGGGCACAGTTTAAAGAATGTACCTTAGTTAGGCCGGGCCATTTGGGTGAAGTCTTTCCACACTATTCAGAAAGATCCTGGCATCTTCTTAGAAGTTCCTGCTTGTCCCTGTGGCACAAAGTGACTCATTTGAACACATTTCTGTAGCAGCGTTCGTATGTGCTGTGACTTGTACAGATTTTCCTATTACTTTTATGTTCTTGGCGCATTTGACACTGCCATTTTGCCAACTAATGTGATGAGGTATTTAAATTGATCTCATCAAGCAGGGCATGGTGACACACCCTCTAATCTCAGTATTTGGGAGGCTAAGGCAGGGGGTTCGCAGTGACTTAGGGAGACCGTCAGCAACCTAGAGAGACCCTGTTTCAAAACAAAAAACAAGAGCCAGGTGTGGTGGTGCACTTTTAATCCCAGCATTTGGGAGGCTGAGACAGGAGGATGGAGGTTCACGAATAGCCTCAGCTACTTAGTGAGGCCCTTTGCAACTCAGTGACACCCTGTTTCTAAATAAAGAATTAAAAAATTGGGCTGGGGTATGGCTTGGAGGTAGAATGCCCCTGGGTTTCATCCTCAGTACCAAATAAATAAATAAATAAATAAATAAATAAATAAAACAAATATAAAGGAAAAAGGGCTGAGGGCATAGCTTGGAGGCAGAAGATGCCTAAGTCCAATCCTTGGCACCAAAAAAAAAAAAAAAAAAAACCCACAAAAAACAAAAAAACAAAAAAACTGATCTCAGCCATTGAAAGGTATGAGCACCAAATCACTTTTATCATCTTTGAAGTCTTGATCAGGAATTACTATCTCCTGTTAGATAGTAACTCTTTCTTGTTCATAACTGCATGAACAGGCAAGAAAGTGGGCCCAGTGGCATTACTCCACTCAGCTGCCCTCTGGACTTGGAACTAGAAACACACTATCACAACATTTAAAAATCACACCCCAGAATGTCTTCTAGTGTCTCTGGCATAGAATAATGGAGACACTGTCACTGTCGCAGACATCTTGAAAGAACTGCTGAGTGGAGAAGTAGCTTAGAGTATTCTCGGAAATCTTGGGGTCTGCTTCCTCCTAGAATCAGAAACCGGATGCAGTGAACTTTCAATGAGTCATTAATTTGACATTCATTGGCCCTTTTGTTGACAGTTTAAAAAAAAAAGTGGGTTTATTTTCAGGGCTGCTACCAGAACTGATTGTAGGGATGGCATAAAATGCAGGGCAGCTGCTTAGAAACCCTGGGCGGCACAGCCCTGCGCCCCCTATTTACCATTGTGGAAAGGGGAAGGTGGTGCGCGACTGTAAATCCAACCGGCCCTTGAGAGATTTGAATTGATCCTCAGTCCTGGTGTCTGGAAATCCATCATTCTACATAGACACTGGGACTGGGGCTGAATGAATAATTAGTGGGATTTAGAGAATTCAATTCAACAAGTATTTATTGAGCACACTGTGAACACACAGTGTTCAGGACCAGGTGCTGGAGGAGGGAGGGCACAAGGGCGAGAGAAAATACGCAGCATCTATGAAATGATTCTCATCCACAGAAGCTTTTGGTCTCAGTAGAAAGACAAAACATGCTTGGGAAATAACGAGGAAATGCCAGAGCCAGTGTCTAATATTTAAAAAGCACAGACTACGGAGAAATCAGGCCTATAGTCTCAGCATGGAATATGGGTCGGATGGGGACTTGAGAGGCATGGAAGTTGTCAGGCAATTAACTGGTCCAGAGAACTCAGGTGAGGGTCTGCAGTAGCGAAAAGAGTGGGAAGGAATAGAAAGGTGGTCTTGACAGCGGTGCTGTAGGGGGCATGTCAGACACAATAAAGCCAAACTCTTAGCTTGACAATGAAGACTTCCATAGATGATCCAAAAACTGTGTGTGTGTGTGTGTGTGTGTGTGTGTGTGTGTGTGTGAGAGAGAGAGAGAGAGAGAGAGAGAGAGAGAGAGAGAGACAGACAGACAGACAGACAGACAGAAATTCCAAGGTCCTTTTTCAGTTCTAAAGTAATGTCCTTGTTTCATGACAATTTCAACTCTACTGACTCTACCAAAACTTTCTCTAGGAAAGATCAAATACAGGACTTCTCATTAGGATATTTCCAGAAATGATGGGATTATTATAACAAGAAATTTAAATCTTCCTGCAACAGATACTTAAAATACAGTTACGTGTGCAGAAGAGGAATGCAAGGGAGAATGAGAGGAACCGGGAGATAATATATTAGCAATTAAGTTTGTCTTCTCGGCATAAATCCTATTTTACAAAAATGTTTGTGGAAACCATGGCCTGTGCTCTCCGTGGGCTCCCCTGCCTTTTCAGACATGGAGGACTACATTTTCCCCTCCTTTGAAGCTGGGCAGTTGTGAGCCACGCAGCAGCTTCTGGAGGGAGCTCCCAGAGCAGGTGCAGACGCTCCAGGCTCTTCTCATCTTGGCTCACCGGGAAGGCCACAGCTCCGAGGCGGCCCGGTCAGGCTGGATCCTGGAGGCGGTTCATGGGGGACGGTCACTCTGGAGTGCCGCTGGTCCCTCAGTGTGGGTTGCATGAATGCGAAATCCACCTTTGCTGTCTTAGGCTGACATCTGCTGCCACGGCATAGTCTATCCTATCCTGATTGGTAGAGTGGCTGATGTAAACGTTTAGTAAATTGGTAAAGTTATTTTTCCTTTAATTTCCAGTTTGTAAAAATTGCATCTGGAGCCGGGCATGGTGGCTCATGCTTGTAATCCCAGTACTTGGGAATCTGAGACAGGAAGATCATAGGTTCAGAGCTAGCCTCGGCAGCTTTGTGAGGCTCTCAGCAACTTAGTGAGACACTGTTTCCAAATAAAATATAAAATAGGTCTGGGTTTGTAGCCTGGAGGTAAAAGGCCCCTGGGTTCCATCCCCAGTAACACACACACACACACACACACACACACACACACACACATCTGGCTCTTTCCTTTAGCTGCCCAAGATGCCAAAAGCAAAGAAGGCTGGGGGTAGGGAACTGAGGAAGAAGGTGTCCCCCACCCTGCTGAGAAGGTGGTATATCCCCTGTTTGAGAAAAGGCCAAAGAAGTTTGGACATCCAGCCCAAAAGGGATCTGCCTGCTTCATCAAATGGCCCTGCTATGTCTAGCCGCAGTGGCAAAGGGTCATACTCTGTGGCAGCTATAAAGCGCCTCTTGTGATTCGCCATCTTACCAGCCTTGCACTGCCCCAGCTCCCAGCTGCTCAAGCTCCTCCACAGTGTAGACCAGACACGAAGCAGGAGAAGAAGCAGAGGCTGTGGGCCCCAGGCTGAGAAGAAAGTGCTGGCAAAGGGGACGTCCCCACTAAGACACAACCAATCCTTTTGTTAGGAAATTCAATTAGAATTGAGCAGGCAGGAGAAGGAATGGGACGGAGGATCCAGCCAGCCTTTGTGAGAAGAGATCAGGAGATTGTCACCCTGCTGCACTTGCCATTTTAGACACCCTCTTCCCAAGGGTTTCACTTAGGCGCCTGGGGGAAGGTTTTCAACATGGTGGAAATAGCACAGGCACACTAAGCTATGGTGCAAAAAGAGAGTTTCTTTCCCAATCCCAAATGCATATACATGAAGGGGACACTTCGAGCAGGGGTCAGCACCATCACCACCTTGGTGGAGAACAAGAAGGCTCAGCCGGTGATCTCACGGGATGTGGGTACCATTGAGCAAGGTATCTTCCTGCCCACCCTGTATTACACGATGGCATCCCTGACTGCATAACCAAGGGGAAGGCCAGGCTGGGGTGTCTTTTCCACAGGACGTGCACCACTGCTGCCTTCACACAGGATAACTTGGAAGACACAGGAGCTTTCACTATGCTGCTGGAAGCTATCAGGGCCAACTACAAGGACAGGATGAGATCCACCATCACTGGGGAGACCACCTTCTGGGTCTAAAATTCATGGCTCCACTGCCAAGTTGGAAAAGGCAAAGACTGAAGAACTTGCTACTAAACTAGACTAAATGTACACATAATAATAAAGATTGTCCCTTGGGAAAAAAATTGTATCTTGCTTAGCTCGTAGGTTAGACTAGAGAATAGGTCTAAGAGGTCAAGATGAGGGTTCAATCTCTAGGCAGATCTGTTAACTTCATGGAGAGAAAAACTCTTTTAAAAGTCTGCGCCTCAAACCTCATGTGCCTTTGAAGATTTCCTTGATCATCTCCTTATTTCCAGGGAGGCAACTGCTTGCTTCTCTGTCTGTTCCACCACATCCCCCAGGCTGGCACCCTGCCAAGCTTTATGAGCTATCTGAAGATGGGGTGAAGGCCCCAGGCCAGCATGGTTCTCAGATCTCACACTTCAAGCCTTATTTGCACCAAGTCCCATGAACACTTCTGGAACTTGAACGAAGTACCACACCACGAAGCCTAGAACTTGATTTCCTGAGCAGCCACTGAGCGCCGAGTGATGAGACCCAACATGTGGGATTCTGCCAGGGTAAACCTTGGCCTAAGGGAAGCAGGAGACAGAGCCAAATAGATACCACTTTCTCTTCCTTTCTCCCTTCCATACAGTATTCGGAGGCATGGAATTTCCTACCCATGCGTTTGCCATTTTCTTTATGACTAATGATAATGCATCACATCATATACTGCCCATTCTGGTTCCGTCCTGTTTCCTTTCTCTGTGCACATGACTCTCCATGGCTTTGTGCTTAAGTTTTGCAGAGAAGACACCATGGAGGGTGGGAGACAAGGGCAGAGGCTTCAGCCATCCAGCTCTACCTATGATAAGATACCTATGATATGATGATAAAATTCATCATAGGTAGGTGCTTAATTCTCAGAAGCACCAGCAGGAAGACGATTACTAAGGTGTTTAGTCAACAGTTCCACCAGTAATGAAGCTGGCATCTTCATCTCCATCTACCCAAATCCACCGTACACTGCCAATTGGTTCCAAACGTGATGGAGAATGAGTGTCATGTAGTAACCTTCTTAGACCACAATATCCCTCAATCCTCCTCTTATTTGGAATTCTAATTAATCCTTTATTAGACCTCATTCTGTATTTCATTTCTCTTCCATTCTATATCTTCCATGTTTCTTCTTTCATTCTGGGTAATTTATTTCAGTTTATTAATTCTCTCTTCAGTTGCATGCCACCCATCTTTTTGATTGTATCATTTCTCCTTGCCCATGGTTTCAATTCCTTTTTCCTCTTTCTTTTACTACTTTCAACTGTACCATAATTCTAGTACCTGAAGTACAAAATTATCTAATGTGACTGTTGGGACTTCCGGGAAGATGGCGACCGAGAAAAGCGGGGCTTAAGAGCCCCGCTAACAACAAATATCCATTACCACAAAATCAGCGCCTTTCAAAGCCAGAAAACAACATCACCAGAGAAACAAAAAAAATCACCAGGCTCCAGAGAGAAAGCGGACTGAGAACAGAGCCACAGAGGTGATCCTCACGCCCGAGGACGCGGCAGACGCGGCAGCAGCGCCATACTGCCGGCGAATTCACGATGGCCACAGCAAGCCGAGGGGAGCCGCTGCGGAACAGCCAGGCGGGATTTCTCGGCGCAGAGGACATCTAAAGCTCCCAGTGTCTGAGCTCAGCACACGCTGCAGGGATTCAGAGTGGAAATCAAAACCAAGAAAAAAAAAAACGCCAGCCCAACAGCCGAGGGCGTAGCAGCGGCGCCATATTGCCACCGGCAGCAGCAGCACCAAATTCACTACAGCTACATCTGCGTACTCAAGAACAGTGAGTCAAATTGCAGGACACAGTGGAGAAATCCCAGTACTGTACTCACTGGGACTTGACCCAGTAGGAGAGGGGCGGTGGCAGTGATATCACACCATAGGAGAACGTGCAACCTGGCACCCCCCACGGTCTAAAGCAGCCTCTATCGACTCTCTGGGTCAGAGACTCTGTGACACAACCCAGTAAAGGAGTAGTGGGGTCTGAGATACCACAGACTCGAGATGCAGAGCACCTTAAGTGAAGTCATAGTGACCCAAGGGAAGAACCCAGAGAAGGCACAAACTTCCGAAATCATGGGAAAGAGGAATAATACTGGAGCAATGAATGCTCACAACCCCACAACATCAGAACCCGATAAAACAGAAAATCAGAGATTTCTAGAAGATCAAATCAGGAAAATAACTGTAGAAATAATAGAGGTGCTTCGAAAAGAACTCAGAGAGAGCCAAAAAGAGATAAAGGATGCAATTAATGAAGTAAAGGCCTCAATTCAAAGCACAAACAACCGATTAGAACACATGGAGAACAGAATCTCGCTCTTAGAAGATGATCATTCCAAAAATGAACGCATAGTTTCTAATCTAGGAAAAAATATCTGACAGCAGGAATCTGATATTGAAGAAATATGGGCCCATTTTAAGAGAGCTAACCTAAGAATAATTGGAATAGAGGAGGGAAAAGAAAGTGAAACCAAAGGGATCAACAATCTCTTCAAGGAAGTAATAGCAGAAAATTTTCCAGACATAGAGCAAGAGGTCGATACGCAGGTCCAGGAAACTTATAGAACTCCCTTTAGACAGGATCGGAGAAGAGGATCCCCACGCCACATAATTGTCAAAATGACCAATGTGGAAGCCAAGCAGAGAATCTTAAAGGCAACAAAAGCAAAGGGCCAAGTGACATTCAGAGGCAAACCAATTAGAATCACTCCAGACTTCCCAAACCAAGTTATGAGAGCCAGAAGGGCTTGGAGTAACATATTCCAAACTCTGAAAGAAAACAACTTCCAGCCAAAAATTTCCTACCCAGCAAAACTTTCTATCAAATTAGATGGAGAAATAAGAAGCTTCCATGACAAACAGAAACTGAAGGAATTTATGTCTTCAAAACCTGCACTAGAGAAAATACTCAAAGAGATTAACTACAAAGAAGAAATAGGTAACACACATCAGAACTAGAGAAACAAGATTTTCCATCCAATAGACAACTAAGATTGGTTATCTGTGGAGATTCATTATTTATGTTAGTCTTTTACCTATCTCTAAAGGGTATTGTTTGCCTTTATTGTTGTTAATTTTTAGGATTTCTAGTTGGAATATTAATATACCTTCAGATATAGCATTTGGAAATATTTTATCCCATTCTATTAGTAACTGTTAACTCTGGTTACATTGTCTTTGGATATACAATTTGTTTTTTATTTTTTAGGGAGTTTGTATACTCTTCTGTTGCCTGTGCCATTGAAATCATAACCAAGAAATCACTGCCAATTTCAATGTTGTGAGGTTTTATGACCCAGATTTTCTTCTAAAAGTTTATAGTCTTAAGATTTATATTTAGGTCTTTTATCTATTTTGAGTTAATATTTGTATATGGGATTAGGTAAGGGTCCAATTTTATTCTTTTCCATGTAATTATTATTTTTCAACAATATTTAGTTAAAAGATTATTATTTCTACCACCAAATGTTCGTGGAAACCTTGTCAAAAATAACGACAATATAGGGAAGAATTTAGGTCTAGGCTTTTATTTAACTCCAATGGTTTATATATCTGCCTTTAGAATAGTACTACACTGTTTCAATTATTGTAGCTTTATATGGTTTGAAATCAGAAAATATATATCTTCTAGCTTTGTTCTTTTTCAAGATCGATGTGGGTACCTAGAGTCCATATTCCATATTAGGATAGATTTTTTTCCTGAAAAATAAATATATAAATATATGATAGTTTCACCTAAAAAATAGAAAAAAATAGATTCTCTGGTAAGAAAGAAAGCAAAAAGAAATATTGAAATGTTATCTTTAAGTCATCAAAAGCTTGGTATCAGACAAATGAAACTGTTATGTGAGATTATCATTTTTAATTTTGGATAAATTGCTATAATACTAGATGTCAACTACTAAGCCAAGCATAGGAGGGGGGGATAGGGAGAGAACGGGGTGGGGATCGGGTGGGGGCTGACTGGGCAATATGTGCATGTATGTCTACAAAAGTATGTATCCCACTATGATGTATGAATACAATGCACCAATTAAAAATAAATATGAAAAAAAAAATAATGTGACTGTTGATAATTTTACTGACTGTTGCTTGTGGAGGCTTTGTTTCCTTGTGTCTTTTATAATTCCATGATGTCATCTTGTGTTTAACTGAATTTTTTTTGGCGGGAATCCCGAGAGACTTGGATTGGGAATTGGCTGAGACAATCAGTGTTTGCTTATACCTTTCACCATGTATATCACAAACCTGGATGCACATCAGTAATTTTTTTTTTTTTTTTTTGGTGGTACTGGGGTTCCTGGAAACCTTTCTACCTTCGGGCTACACTCCCAGACCTATTTTTTTTTAATATTTTTATTTAGAAATAGGGTCTCCTAAGCCAGCAAGGCTGGCTTCGAACCTGCACGATCCTCCTGTCTCTGCCTCCCAAGCGTGGGGATTACAAGCGTGCGCCACCACGCCCGGCATGTAAATTTTTTAGGTTATGGTTTCTTGGATTACCCAGGTATGCAAAACCAAGTCCAACACTCAAAACTTTTAGGAGAAACTATTACCTACTTAGTTTCAGGCAAGGTTAAAAATAGTTTCCTTAATGCCTTTCCTGGTTCTGAGTAGTTTCTTTGTAGACTCCCTTTAGCTCACTCCTTGGCTATGTAAACATCATATTGGAGGTCTCTGTGAAACTCTCACCTTGGTAAGGGCCCCGAGGTTTTAACCTTGGTCCTTATAGCATCATTAAACCCTACAGTCTGGGCTAGAGACACCAGAAGATCTCCAAAGGGCAACTATAATTTCAGAGTCAGCTTGTTGCTAAATTTTCTAGCTTCAGCTTCATTTTGGGAGATATTTCACTGCCTATTTTTGTCAAGATTAATTATGCTTTTCAGAGATCTGATATATTTTATGCAGCATTAGAAGTTGTTGTATAGGGGGATATTTTCCCAGACTACGTTGTTCGTAATATTGCCAGAAATAGAAATCTTTTCTGTGTTAAAAAAATGTTGAATTTTATTCAAAACTGGTTAATATAGCACCATGGCATGTCATACTATAACCACAGGTAGAGGACTTCTGCCATGCTGTGGTCACCTGCATGACTTGAACCACTTCCTGTGTTTGGGAGACCTCCCAAGGTGGAAGCCAGAAGTCATTTCTCTGGGTCCAACGCAGGCTGCAGAGGACGGCCATGCCACCTAGACCCTGCCCATAGGTACTTCAGTGAAAGACCTAGATTTTAAAGGAGCAATGGGATGAACAGGAGCCCACCTGCCCATCCTTTGGCACAAAGAACAGCTGGATTGTCTGTTTTTCTGGGGAGCAGTTGCAATGCCCCGCATCAGTAGTGGGCACTGCTGGGCTACCCTGTGTGGTCTTTGCAGGTACAGCCTGTCATGAGGGACACACTTGATGGTGCAGCTTCCAGTCTTGACCTTCCGGCCTTCCCCGAGGGAGTGCATGAGATCTAACATCCTATAATAAATTTTCTTTCTGCTTAAACTAGCTAAGCGGGTGATTGTGTTTTCAATTATGGACCCTGACTGATACTCTGTGGATATAGTAATGTGCGAAGGTTTAATTATGAAGACTAATTCCGCGGGCTACACGCAGAAATCAATATCATTATGTGTGGTCCTGCCTCATTGAATTCTGTGAGCTAATGAAGAGGTTTACAAACTCAGATGATCGGAATATATTTGATATTGCATTTAGAAGGGGAAAATAATCAAGAATTTAAATATAGACCTTTCTTATAGTAATTTTGCTTCCATAGCTTTTTAATCTATGCAAGATACTTTTTGGTGCAGAATTAGAGGTAGAGATGGTGTGTGTGTGTGTGTGTGTGTGTGTGTGTGTGTGTGTGTGTGTGTGTGTGTTCAAGTTTGGTTTGATCTGTGGCTTAGTTAAAAATAAGAAATGAATATTTGGTTCCAGTTGGGATTTTATGTACGTTCCTGCCAAGGTTATTATTACAAAGATACAACGAGGTCAGCATCACGGAGATAAATAATCACACTGATTTTCCACATGATATCCCACGACACCACTGATAAATAAAGACTACACATCTCATTTCCATTCCATTTCACCTCTGCTCCCTCTGCTCGGAATTTCCTCCCTATCTGTCTTCACAGACCTAGATTATAGCTGTCCTTTAAAACCCCTTTTAACGCCATTTCCGCCATCAAACCTTTTTTTTTTTTTTTAATCAAAGCAGGAGGACTTGCCGCTCCCTTCTCAGGACTCGCAAAGCACTCTGTGAGTTCTGCTTAGTATTCCTGCATACTAACCATGTAACCAGGGCGCCTGCCTCTCCTTGTGAAAGCTGGTGCAGTCTCATGAGCGTGGGCTTTCAGATGTCTGTCAGTGGGATCCTGACTTCCCCGCCTCTGTCATTCAGAGGTGAGCTGGTGAAGGGAGGAGGGAGATGAGGTGGGAATGGAAAGGTAACTGATCCCCCAGTCATCTCACTGGGTCACACCCACAAAAGGAATCACAAAGAATGGAAAATGAGCTCTTTATTTCAGACCCATTATCCAAAGCCTTATCATCCAAACATATGTGGCCTCAGTGACTAGCTTACTTCATCTATTAATTTGTTCTCACTACTACCATGCACACAGGGTGCACTGCTAAACCTGGGGGTCCATCCACCACAGGGGGACAGTGCTGAGTGGCAGGGTCCTTTCTCTGCCTCTCCCTCCTCTTCCCCGCCCCTGCGCAGCTACTTTAACCCTTTCCCTCCACGCCACCCACACCCACATCCTGCCTCTTCTTGTATTTATTTCTGGACACTCTGTCAATTATTTTTTATTTCATCTCCTCCTGGGTTGGTGGGGGAGAACTTTGGATGCTGAAGTAGAAGGAAAGGAAACATGTCTCACAGGAGGCTGATACCCTGTGGACATAGCACGGAGCAGAGTTCCATCAAGTGTAATATTTTAAACCAATGTAAGATCTCAGCCAGGCGCAGTGGTGCCTGCTTGTGATCCCAGCACTTGGGAGGCTGAGACAGGAGGATTGCTTGTTCACAGCCAGCCTCAGCTACTTAATGAGGCCCTCCACAACTTAGTGAGGCCCTGTCTCAAAATAACAAATAAAATAGGGCTGGAAGTGTAGCTCAGAGGTAGAATGCACCTGGATTCAATCTCCAGTATCACAAAAATAATAAATAAATAAATAAATAAATAAATAAATAAATAAATAAATAAATAAAATAAAAGCTCAGAGTTAGAATGCCCCTGGGTTCAATCTCCAGTCACACACACACACACACACACACACACACACACATACACACACACACACACACACTAAAAATATAAGCTCTCTCAGAAGGCAGAAGTTTACCTCCTACTCTAATATCCTTATCTAATATCCTTATCGTGTGAAGAGACACCTTTCCAAGACCTTGTGTCACACACACCAAAAAACCTCCTTTGTTGTTGTAGTCTTGAGAGATTTACTCTCTGGAAAGGAAAGAGATGGGTGGGGGGGCGCTGTGTGTGTGAGGAGAAGAACATTCTTCCAGATATCACCCCTCCGGCTGAAAATTAAGCATTAAACATTTTGCGAGGATGAACTGTTTCTTATATTACATATTTTTTGGTCCTTTGCCAGAGCAGACCAGTAGATATTTATTAATAGAGAGATAGACAATGGAGCTACTCTAGCTAGAAAGTTCCAGGTTTTGAGGCTCGATGGCATATCCATGTCTTAGAATGCCTGGGGCTCTGGTTTTTATACTGTACCTGTGCGCTCTAGTTATACATCATAGCGAGATTCAGCTACTCAAACACACATGCACCCAGCGATGGGTGTTATTTCCCTCCACTTCCCGTCCTGCTCTCCTCTTCTTCTCCTCTCTGTATTCACTAGTGAGACTGGGGGTGGCACCTTCATACATGGGCATAATATTAGTTGACTCTTTCTCAAGCCTCATTTACCCCTCCTCACTTCCCTCCCCAATCCCTTTCCACTATTGTACTGATTTCTCTCATTTGTTTCCTAGTTATTGAAACAAGTGTGGCTTTGTTTGTTAAGTAAGTCACCAGGAACTTCACACCTACCTGCATCACCCTCTGTGTCCTGGGATGTCCAAGGCCTTTATTTGTGTGGCACAGCCCATCAGGGCTGCCCCTGTAGCCCTGATCAAGGAAGTCTAGCCTTGGTACTCCTGCTCTTCTTACCTGTCTCCCAACTCCCAGGAACACACACACACACACACACACACACACACACACACACACACTTCTTCCCCAGCAAGCATTTTCCTACTCTCTAACTTGCTCACAAAGCAGGAAAGGGACTAATATTATGGGTTTTTGTTTGTTTGTTTGTTTCTTTACTGAAATGGCTTTAGATTATTTTAAGAAAAGGTAGATGTTTTCTTTGAAATACCAGGAAAGATTAGACTCTAGAGTAACAGGGCTTGATCCGAGAGTGGGAAAATCCCAATGGATGCCAGAAACAGCTCCGTGAGCCGGTGAGCCCCCTGGGAGCCCCCGACACATGGGCGCTGTCCCTGGTTCTTGCCCTGGGATCAGCAGGAGCAGCTGTGGGCTTGGTCTGGGACATGGCGGTGATGACCAGGGAAAATGGTAGCAAACAACGGCAGCTCTAGGAGCATTTGCCTCTGGACTCTGAGGGAGGTTTGGAGTTGAGCAGAGTCAAATACTGTCACACCAGTCACTAGCATCTTTGTTTATCCCCAAGGCTGACAAGACTTGGAAAACAAATGTTGCACGTATAGGTCAACTGGATGCTAAATTTTCCAGGCCAGATAAGTATTATCATCATTCTAATCCCAGTGCCAATACAGTACCTGGAATGATAGATGTTTACCATGAAAATTTACCAAAGGAAGGGATGGGTGGATCAATGAATGAAAAAATGAAAACCTCCTCTTATATTTCCCTGGTCCTCTGAAGGGAAAAGTAAGTGAATGAGCAATGATGTTGAAGAAGAAGGAGGCAAGGTCACTTCTGAAGGAGCCTGACCATTTTCTGGCCCTTCTAAGTTGAATGTTCACTAATGCAAACAAAATCAAGAATTGCCTCTTGCTGGGCCTCCTTCCCCACATTTCAAGGCCTGGTGGCATTTGTGTGACATGGGTCTGTCTCCTTGCCACCTTGCATGGCCTGCAAAGGTGCTCTCCCCAGCAGAATGGGCCTTCAAGCCAGTCTTTGGGAGAATGGGACACACGCTCTCTCTGAGCAATTCTTTCATTATACATTTACTGACAAACTTCTATAAGATAGAAACAAAAAAGAAAATGAACCTCTTATACAGTCAATAGCCTGTCTCTGATGTCCACCTTGGTGGGCTCAATATAGTCCTTATGACTCACAAAGATAAGTGTGGCTCCTAATAAGAACATCAAGTGGGGCAGGCAGAGGGCAGAGGAGTGCTAATGCAGGGTGAACTCAGGGGCCTTCTACCTCCAAGCTACACCCTGTTTAAGTTTTTAAACAGGGTCTTGCTAAGTTGCTGAGGCTGGCCTTGAGTTCGTGATCTTCCTATCTCAGCCTTCCCAGTGCTGAGATTATAGGCATATTGTGCTGCACCCAGCTGTAATATTTTTATAATAACATCCTTCCTAAACAATATCCATAGAACCGGGCGTGGTGGCACACGCTTGTAATCCCAGCATTTGGGAGGCTGAGACCGGAGGATTGCGGTTCGCAGACAGCCTCAGCTACTTAGTGAGGCCCTCTGCAACTTAGTGAGACCCTGTTTCAAAATAAAGAATAAAAAATAGGGCAGAGAATGTAGCTTGGAGGTCAAATGCCCCTGGGTTCCATCCCCAGACCCACCAAAAAAAAAAAATAAATATATATATATATATATATATATATATATATATACACACACACATACACACACACACACACACACACACACACACACACACACAGCCAGCATGGCAATGGTGTGCGGATTGTCATCTGCCTGGCCCCTACTCCGGACTCTATCCCCTACCCCTCCATGCCTTCCTGTGCACCAGGAACTTGACCCAAGTGGGCTGCGTCACCTACACTTATACTACTTGGGTTCTGGTGGAGTTGGCTAATGGGCAGCAATGAAGAGGGAAGAGATACTGGAATCACACACACACACACACACACACACACACCTCCTCTGGTGCTGTCTGTCTGAATACACATGTGTCTTTCCATGGCTACTGCCCCCTCCTGTTCACTTTCTGCACAGCTCCAGCTCTCCCTGGACCCTTTGTCCCCGTGGTCCAGGGCAGTAACAGCATCCTGTGGTTCCTAGCCTCCCAGTATCCCAGCATCCCTACTGGTCCTTTCACCTGCCCATACATCTCAAGTAGTCTCTTCTTCAGTGAAGTCTCTTAGTTTGTCTAAATGGAATTCTGCTTCCTGTCAGTGCCCTGGCTGGTCCAAAGGAAAACATGTAAAAGTTACATGCAGAGTTATTTTCCACTTAAAACAAGGTCTGGATTTCTGACCAGCACCTCCCTTCCCAGCTTGTTTCTGTGAACTCATCTCACAGCAGAGCCAGCGCTGACAGCCCATCACACTGTCACACCGGCCTGGCTCTCGGTGGGTGTCCTCAGGAGCTCCTGCCAGCTCAGGGCCCAGGTCACTGGGCTGAAAGCATGACAATTCCAACCTGCAGGCTTCCGAGCCAGGTGCCCCACATCCCAGGGCAGCGCACAGAAGGGAGGGTCAGAGACCTGTCCCCAGTCTCCAGGAACTCCAAAAATGAGGTCACATTCCAGGACGGCCTCACAGGTTGTACAGTTTGAAGCCTTCTCAGATAGTCTTTGCCATGTTTCTTGCTTACTTGCTGCATTCCTAGAGGACATAGGTTTTTCCATAAATTACACAATGGCCTAGGGAAAAAAAAACATTGTTTTGTAACCCCAGTACTTGAAGGCTGAGACAGGAGGATCACAGCTTAGAAGCCAGCCTCCATAACTCAGTGAGGCCCTCCAAAACTTAGTGAGACCCTGCTTCCAAATAAAAAATAAAATCGGGCTGGGAGTTTGGCTCAAAGGTAGAATACCTCTGGGTTCAAACCCTAGTGGCAAAAAGAAAGAGATTAGATAGATAGAAAGATAGATAGATAGATAGATAGATAGATAGATGAAAAAGAAGGAGGAGGAGGAGGAGGAGGAGGAGGAGGAGGAGGAGGAGGAGAGGGAGGGAACATCCACATACCAGGAGGTAAAGGCGCATTGTGTCTCTGAAGATGAAGGACACAGGGAGCAATGTGAATGGGCCTGGCTAAGTTTCCCCTGGTTTATTGTTGTTAGATGAGACCCTTTCATCCTATTTTCTTCCTCTGCGACTGTCCACTCATCATCAAACCCACATTCAGACTGATTTGTTTCTTCAAATCCTTATTTTCTGATGAAAGCTCCCATGCTACCTAAAACTTAAATAAATTTGTATGTGTGTCTTATATTAACCTGACTTTTGTTATAGGAATTTCAACTGTGAACCTAGGATAAGAAGAGAAAAAGACATATTTTTCTTTTCTACTGTGTGAATGTGTGTGCCTACATTTTTTTTTTCTTATTTTTGGTGGTACTGGGGGTGAAACCCAGGGGCTTTCTACCTCCAGGCTATACTCCCAGACCTATTTTATATTTTATTTGGAAACAGGGTCTCACTAAATTACTGAGAGCCTCACTCAGTAGCTGAGGCTGGCTTCGAACCTGCACCATCTTCCTGTCTCAGCCTCCCAAGCACGGGGATTACAAGTGTGCGCCACCACGCCCTTTTCAGCAGAGGTATCTGATCCTACCCTGCTAGGAAGTAGGAACATATTCTGCTCTGAGCACCTGCCAGGAGCCACATGAGAGGGAAAAGGGTATAGGGGAAAGTAGGCTTCCTCTGAAGATCCCTTTCCATAAAAAAATTGTTCCCTGTGGAGTGTTCCCTGACAAAAGTTCCCCCCCAAAGAGTTTCCCCTGAGGAGGGTTCCCACTGGTAAGAGTTCCCCCAGAAGAGAGCACCACCTGAGGAGAGTTCCCATTAAGAATAGTTCCTGTTGAGGAGAGCTCACCCCAAGAAGGGCTCCCACTCAGCAGACTTCTTCCTGAAGAGAACTATCCCTGAGGAAGGTTCCCCTTGACCTGAGTTCCCCTGGAGCAGGGTTCCCCTTGAGAAGAGTTCCCCCTGTGACAGGAGCTCTCCCTGAGGATTTCTCCCACAGAGCAAGGCTCTCTTGGTCTTGTCCTCACAAATCCCCCTGTCCCGCCTCAGGCTCTGGGTTGAGGAAAGAGTCTCTCCTCTAGAAATAAAGCTCTTTCCAGATTAGAAGAGGCCAGATTCCTCTTTCAACTTCCAGGAAGTGGAGGGTTTTATGGACCTCCTAGCTAGTCAAGGAGGCACCAGTCCACTGTCCTGCTCTACCAGCCCCAGTCCCTCTGCTCTGAGTAGGGCTGGCCTCGGAGCTATGAAGGGGGAGGGGGTTCCCTGACCGCCCCCCACCCATTCATATCCAGCCCCTCAGCAGCTCCCCACTCCTCAGTTCTGTACTGCCATCCCCATGCCTCAAGCACCCTTGCCAGAGTGCTCCTCCTGCCACACAAAAATGGCTGCCCTCATCTTGATTCAAAAGTAGAAGCAACAGTTATTTCTTTCAGCAGGTCAGTGGACAAACAGCCTGTGGTACATCTAGACAGTAGAGTACTACTTGATGCTAAAAAGTAATGAATTCTCAAGCCACGAAAAGACACGGAGGAACTTTAAGCATGTGTTACTAATGGAAGGAAGCCAAACAGAAAGGACTGCACACCGTGCGGCATTCTGGGAAAGCAAAACGATGAGACAGTAGAACGAGGTCGCCAGGGGTTGGGGAAGGAGGCGGGATGAATAGACAGCGCACAGAGGATCTTGAGAATGGTGAAAAGCACTCTGTGAGATACTGTAATGGTTGATACATCTCATTATATTTGTCCAAACTCATGGGATGCACAACCCCAAGCCAACCCCAAGGTGAGTTCACTGCTGAGTGACAGTGATGTGTCAGTGTTGCTTCACACCGGGACACACGCACCACCCTGCTGCACAATGCTGGCAATGGAGGGAGCTGTGCGGGTGAGGGGTCAGGGGAATATGGGACATCTTTGCAGCTTCCTCTCAGTTTCGCTGGGAACCTAAAAATACTCTAAATAATAAAGTCCATTATTTTTTTAAAACAACCTGAATTCTTGCTGAAGATTTGGGTTCTAACAGTATCCAGACCCTTTAGTTAAAGGTGATCGGTCCCATTCACACACCAGATGCTTTCCACTGCAGTGTAAAAATGCAAGGGAAACAACATACTTTACATTCCCAAGGCCGGGAATGCTGGCCAATGGGATGAAGGCATGCCAGTGCGCACACTGGCCTGCATTCGTGGTTGCTGAGAAGTTAGGATCTGTGCATTCATCTGGAAGCCAGTCACCAGTCCTGCAGTTCTTCTGTGTGGTTCCCAGTCCTCAGGGTGAATCAGCAATTCGCACTGGAAAACACGGAGCTTTAACAGTGGAATTTCAGTTAGCAACCAGTGCCATGGGATTTAGTGGGTGGGTAGCAGGGTTCCCTAGTCTCTCAGAAATCATCCTCTGGGCTCCCCTTCGTCCCTGCCCCTAAGCCAGACATGGTGGCACATGCCTGTAATCCTAGTACTTGGGAAGCGGAGACAGGAGGATTGTAGATTTTAAGCCAGTTCATAATTTAGTGAGAACCTCAGCAAGCTACAGAGACCCTGATTCAAAAACTAAAAATAAAAAAACAGAATGTAGCTCAGAATTATATGTGTGAGCTGGGCGTGATGGAGCACGCTTGTAATCCCAGCATTTGGGAGGCTGAGACCAGAGGATCGCGGTTTGTGGACAGCCTCAGCTATTTAGTGAGGCCCTCCGCAACTCAGTGAGACCCGGTTTCAAAATAAAGAATAAAAAATAGGGTAGGAGGTGTAGCTTAAAGGTCGAATGCCCCTGGGTCCCATCCCCAGACCCGCAAAAATAATAATAATTATTATTATTATATGTGTTCAACACACACACATACACACACACACACACCCCACCTCGGCCTGCCCCTGAGAGGTGAATGGTGGGACACCCTGGTTGGTGTCAGGTCCACTCCCTGCAGGCCACTTCCTACGTAGCAAGAATTCCTGTTGTTTTGCTCTCCTGGCCCTCTGGGGAACCAGGTTTTTATGGTCTAACCAACAATCACACTTGAATCTCTTTATCAGCTCTGCAAGGGCAGCTGTTGACACAGTGACCAGTCTAGGTTACAGCCGCCTCGTCCCTTCCTGTCGAGCTTTGCCTCCCCTGACACGGTGGTATGGGATCTGTCCTTTCGCTTGAACATTGGTTATCTAGCAGTCTTACTTCAGGTATCTCTGGTGTCAATAGGTGTCACCACACCAAAGCATCTTGTAGTCAACCTGATGCTGAGACAGAGCAAATCAGAGGCCAGGCGGCTGCTCTTGTACAGAAAACCCATCTCTGAGACCACCTTGTTATCCCAAGTGTAAGAGGACATGCGTTTGCCCACTCTTCTTTCTACCAGTATGTGAGTTCCTTCCTTGTTCCTTGACATTTCTTTTGTCACATGTGTAGACTATTGCCCCAGCTTCCTTTTGGATCATATTTTTGTGTTATCATTTTGTTTTCCATCTTTCTGTATTATTTTGTGGTAAAGGTATGTTCTGTAAACAATATGTTGTTGTCTTTTAAAATGCTCAGTTATTTACAATTAGTGTCTTCATGAGATGCTCTGCCTTTTAATTGGTTGTTTAATACGTTTACATTTATTATAATCACTTCATATTAAGATTCTTTCTTCCATTTTACTTTCTTTTTTTGTGTGTGGTACTGGGCAACTGTACCTCCAAGCTACATCCCCAGCCCTATTTTTTAATCTTTTTATTTTTATTTTTTTGAAACAGGGTCTCACTGAGTTGCAAAAGGCCTCACTAAATAGCTGAGGCTGTCTGCGAACTGCAATCCTCCGTTCTCAGCCTCCTGAATGCTGGGATTACAAGTGTGCGCCACAACGCCCAGCTCTGCTTTCTATTTCTTGTTACATCAGTAATCGTTTTTTTTTTTAAACCTTCTTACTCTTCACTGAATAGATATGGTTTTCTTTTGCGATTCTAGAAGAACCTATTAGTGACTCTTAAGAGATGTATTTTCTTATTCATCTTATTAAATTTTTCAATATCTATTTCTTCCACCCAATTATAAAAGTAGTTTTTTTTTTGGCAGGTCTGGGGATGGAACCCAGGGGCATTAGACCTCTGAGCTACACCCCCTGTCCTATTTTTTATTCTTTATTTTGAAACCTGGTCTCACTGAGTTGCGGAGGGCCTCACTAAGTAGCAGAGGCTGTTGTTAACCGCGATCTTCCGGTCTCAGACTCCCAAATGCTGGGATTACAAGCGTGCGCCACCACGCCCGGCTTACAAGTAGCTTAACATGTTTTCTCTCTTTCCTCTCTCCCACGCCCAAGATGCATAGCAACAACAAAAACAACAGCAACAACACCACACACACACACACACACATACACACACATACACACATACACACACACACATACACACACCTGATACAGCCTAGATAGAATTTTAGAATTCTGGGTTTTTGTTTTCTGTGGTGCTAGGGTTTGAACTCAGAGCCATGCACATGTTAGGCAAGCACTCTGCCTCTGAGCTACACCCTGAGAGCTGCATCTGAGCTCTTAGGAGCACAATTTATTCTTTGCCTTTTCTTCATCCTTTACTTTTTTAGACAGCAATGAATTTTGCTGTTTGATCACCTAACTTCACATTTCTCTACAGCATTGTTGAATTTATTATCCTCTAATTTGAATATTTCTTTGAAAGATTTTTTTCAAAATGAATCTTGGTATGGCACAGGTTCTGAGATTTTTGTATGCCAGGAAATATGGTTGTTATACCCGGGATATTTTTTTATTATATTCAGTGTCAACTTGGCTGGATATAAAATTCAATGTGCAGCAATTTTAAAATACTACTTGCCATCCATCTTGCAATTCAGTTTTGCTGTGAGAAGTCTGATGTCAATCTAATGTTTGCTCTTGTGTCTATGAGCTGGTCTTTTCTCTCTGAAAACATTTTGGAATTTTCTCTTAGCTTGATGATTCCCATGCACAGTAACATGTCTAATTTGGGGAGTTTTCTATCTCTCTGTTGGGCTCTATGCCATAGGTTCCATTTTCCCTTCTTATTCTCCCATGAAATTCCTATTATCAGAATGCTAGCCTGTTTTGTTTTGCAGTACTGGGATTGAACCTAGGGCCTCACACATGCTAGGCACATGGTTTAGCACTAAGCTGCATCACCAGCCGTTTTTATTTTATTTTGAGAAAGGGTCTCTCAAAGTTGCCCAGACTAGCCTTGCACTTTTCTTTCCTGCTTTCCTTTTTTCATTTCCTTTCTTTTTTTTTTTTCTTTTCTGTGTATCTGTTACTAGGGATTGAACCCAGGGGCATTATACCACTGGGTAGTGGTAGTTCCCCAGCCCTTTTAATTAATTTATTTTTACTTTTTTGAGGTACTGGGCATGGAACCCAGGGGCTTTCTACCTCTGAGCTATACCCACAGCCCTATTTTTTATTCTTTTATTTTTGGTGGTACTGGGGTTCCTGGAAGCCCTTCTATCTCCAGACTACACCCCGAGACCTATTTTTATATTTTTATTTGGAAACAGGGTCTCTTAAGCCAGCGAGGCTGGCTTCGAACCTGCGCGATCCTCCTGTCTCCGCCTCCCAAGCGCGGGAATTAAAAGCGTGCGCCACCACGCCCGGCTTTATTCTTTATTTTGAAACAAGATCTCACTAAGCTGCAGAAGGCCTCACTAAGTAGCTGAGGCTGGCCACAAACCTGCGATCCTCCTGTCTCAGCTTCCCAAGTACTGGTTATTTTAACTTTGAATCCTGATCTTACTAAGTTAGCATAGTACTGTCCTCAAACCTGTGATCCTTCTGTCTCAACCTCCTAAGTACTGGGATTACAGTAAGGTGTGCATCACCATGCCCAAAAAGCCTTGAACTGTGATCCTCCTGCCTCAGCCTCCTGAGTAGCTGGGATTCCAGGCCTGTCTACCACACCCTGAAATACTCTTCAGATCTCTAGCATTTCTTTTTTCTATTTTTAAAAATCTTTTTATACTTCCCTGCCTTCTTAAATAACTCTTGACAACGATCTTGCAGCCTCTTGATTTGTTTTCAGCAATATCTATCCTTCTACATTTCCCAGCTACCCCATGCCTTTGCTTTCAACTCTTACATTTTTTCTACCTGATATTTCCCTTTGGTTTTTCTTGCATCATATTTCGAAGATCCTCCCTGAGGGAGTTTTTGGACAAGCTACAAACTAGCTTGTGCTGTTGGCCTCCTTCTCCAAAATTAATTCCTCCAAATTTGGCAAACTATGGAGCTGCAGAGGAGGAAAAAGCTTAGACATGAAAAATGAACACAAACCGGGCATGGTGGGGCACGCCTGTAAGCCCAGCACTTGGGAGGCTGAGACAGGAGGGTCACAAGTTCAAGGACAGCCTCAGCAAGTAGTGGGACTCTCTTAAACCTAGAGACCCTCTTCTCTCTCTCTCTCTCTCTCTCTCTCTCTCTCTCTCTCTCTCTCTTTCTTTCTGCAGGTCTAGGAATGGAAACCAAGGGCATTCGACCTATGAGCTACACTCCCTGCCCTATTTTTTATTCTTTATTTTGAAACATGTTCTCAATAAGTTGCGGAGGGCCTCACTAAGTAGCTGAAGCTGTCTGCGAACTACGATCCTTCAGTATCACCTCCCAAATACGGGGATTACAAGCGTGCGCCACCACACCCAGCTCGAGAGGCCCTCTCAAAAAATAAAAATAAAATAGGGCTGGGGGTGTAGCTCAGAAAGTAGAATGTGTCTGGGTCCAGTCCCCAGTAACTAATACACACACACACACACACACACACACACACACACACCACCACCACCACCACCACCACCACCACCACCAAAGTGAGCACTGGATGCTCTTCTGAGCTGGAATGAGGAGCAGGTGCTCAGGAGGGGCTGAGAGTGTGGAAGTCAGGGCAGAGAGAGATGGGCAGGGAGTAGCACGTACATAAACCATCCTCTTTCTCCCTCTTTGCTGGGCTTCTCTGTGAGCCTCATCACCATGGCTCGGTGGTGGCAGAGCAGGGGTGAAGTAAGGTAGTCTGAAAGTGGTGCAGAAAGGAAAGAGGGAAATCTATGCACAGTCGATTCTCATTACTTACAGTTGCTATATTTTCTAAAGTCCCCGCCAGTGCTGAAACACTGCACTCAGGGGAAATGCTGGTTGAGGCCCCTCGAGCCCCTGATCACCGCATTTCACCAAATGATCAATACCTAACTCTGTTGTAAGCGTGTTTCTGTTGAAAGGCTTATTTAAGATATACTACTGTTGCATTAACACTGAACTCGCAGCCAACAGCACCATGATACGATAGCTCACGCTTCAGCGCAGCTTGTACAACATGTATTATTATTATTTTTTTACATGAGGCAGATCACAGTCTTTTTGCCCTTGGTAACAACACTTAGACAGCCCGTCAGCACTGTTGTGGTCTCAATTGCATCCCCCCAAATTCATGCTGAAGCTGTAATCCCAGAATGGCCATATTTAGAGATAGGGTACTTAAGGTCAAGGGGGTCATAAGGAGGGGCATACATCTGATAAGACGTCCTTATGGGAAGAGGAGCAGGCACCGCAGAGTGCACACGAGCAAGGGGCCTGGTGGGGGGAATGATAGGGAGAAGCCAGTCATCAGTAAGACAAGAACAGAAGCTGCACCAGAAATCCACCCTGCTGGTGCCTTCATCATAGACTTACTCTTGGCCTTTCAGCCTGCAGATGTATTGACATTTCTATTGTTTAAGCCATGGCAGGCTCCCGTCAGCAGTGCGTTGGGGCCATCCTCAGGTTCAGAGTCACCAACCAAGAGAGCAACGGAGGGGCCTGAAACGAGTCTCACCCACCGCCCCAGTTACTGTATCTGGGGAACCACGCCCCTGGGCACCCATGCGACCGTCACTCTTGTGACAACTGTGCGTTGATAATCCCCTGATTCAGGAAGTGGGCTGCTGGGCTTGACTTCTGGGACTCGCTGTTGCCTGAGTCATCGCTGAGTCTCACTCACTCATGTTTCTGTTCTGATCCGGGCTCCCACTTCTTGCTTCTCTGTTGTCTCTTGAGTTATTGCTAATTTCTCACTCATTCACATTGCTATTTGGATACGAGGTCTGGTTTGCATATTCTACTACTTTTCTGTGCTTTTAAAAAAAAAAAAGTCTGCCTTCATTTTTTCCATCATTGGTAGGTTTTATTTTATTTTTGCATAAATAAATAATGTATATAGTTTAAAAAACCATGAAGTTCCACAGGGCTCAATTCTCAGTACATTTCCTGCTGCTGTAACAGAATGCTACAAACTGGGCAACTTGTAAAGTCACAGATTCATTTCTTCTAGTTGTAGCGAGTAGGAAGTCTGAGGTCTGGGGTGGCCTTTCCCCTGCAGACTTTGATTCTCCAGCACCGCTCTGCTGGTCCCCTCCCGGCTGCACCCAGGACAGGGGGCTGCTGAGCTTGCTGCAGTGTCCTAGCTCCTCTTTCCAGCAGGGCATATTTCCCTCATAGCTTCCCTGAAAAGGGGGTTAATTAGAGGTAAATATTCTTAAAACTGTGCACCTGACTGGAAATGCTTGTAGTTGGACTTCACCTCTCTGATGGTTGGTCTAGAATACTAGACTGGGACGTCCTCAGAAATGAAAACAATCACTTATCTAAGCTAAGGCATAGCTATTAAGAAGTCCAGCCAGCCAGTACCAGACTAATTCTATTAAATTCTCCCCACCCCCCTTCCTGAGGAAACAGGGATTGAACCCAGGGCCTCATGCATGCTAGGCAAGTGCTCTACCACCGAGCCCATCCCAGCCTGCAAATTCTTTTTTTTTTTTTTTTTTTTTTTTGGTGGTACTGGGGTTCCTGGAAACCCTTCTGCCTTCGGGTTACACTCCCAGACCTATTTTATATTTTTTTTTTCATTTGGAAACAGGGTCTTTTAAGCCAGCTCGGCTGACTTCGATCCTCCTGTCTCTGCCTCCCAAGCGCGGGGATTACAAGCATGTGCCACCACGCCCGGCACGAAATTCTTAATCGTTGGTACTTTGTTTCTCCTCTCCCCTCCTTCTCTTTTCCTTTCTCTCCCCATCTGAACACATCCCCTTCTGTTTTTCTTTGTCCCAAAGCTTTGAAGTTTTACAGTGATCTATTTTGATGTGAATACATTTTCTTTCATGGTGCTGGGTCCTTAGTAAACACTTATTTTTAAAATGGATTTAATATTTCAGAGCAGTTTCATATTCATGGAAATATTCAGAGAGTGTCGCAAGAATTTCTTACATAGCCCCTGTCTCCACGCATGGGTAACATCTCCCATAATCAACAGCCCCTAACAGGAGATGTACTGGTACCTTTGTTACAGTTAATAAACCTGCCATTCATGACTCTCGCCCAGAGTCCATAGCTAACATCAGGGTTCACTCATGATACTGCACAGTCCATGAGTCTGAACAAACGTACAGTGACATTGCAGTATTATGCACTTCGTCTTATTTTTTTTATTTTTTCTTTTCTTTTCTAATTTATTGTATTCTATTTGTGGTATTGAGGATTGAATCGAGGGGCATTCTACCTCTGAGCTACACCCCCAGTCCCTTTTATTTTTTATTTGGAAACAATATCTCACTAAGTTTGGGGAGGCCTCACTAAGTAACTGAGACTGGCTGTGAACCAGCAATCCTCCTGCCTCAGCCTCCCAAGTACTGGGATTACACGCATGCACCACTACACCCAGCTACACAGAGCATTTTTGACGCTCTAAAATTCTGCCTGCTTCTCCTATTCGTCCCCTTCACCTGAACCCTGGAAACCACTGATCTTGTACTGTCTCTATATAGTTTTGCCTTTTCCAGAATATTATATAATTGGAATCAAGCAGTGTATATTGCTTTTGTGGATTGGCTCTATTTACTTAGTAATACCTACTTGTTTCTTCCACATTGTTTTATGGTTTGATAGCAAATTTCTTTAGTGCTAAATAATATTCCATTGTCTGGATATACCACAAGCTACCTACTCACCTACTGCAGGACATCTTTATTGCTTCCACCTTTTGGCAGTTATGAATAAGGCTCCTGTAAACCTGCGTTGTGCAGGATTAGGTGGAGGCATACATTTTCAACTCTTTTGAGTAAATACCAAGGACTGCGATTGCTGAATCCTACAGAGAAAGTATGTATAATTATACAAGAAACTGCCAAGCTGTCTTCAAAAATAGCTCTGTCATTTTGCATTCCTGCCAGCAATGATGGAGCGTTCCTGTTGCCCCATGTCCTCACCAACATTTAGCTTTGTCAATATTGTGAGTTTCAGCCATTCTAATATGTATGCAGGGATATCTAATTTGTTTTTGTTGTTATTGTTGTTTAATTTGGAGTCTGTGTGTGATGGAACCTGGGGGCAGGCTACTTATGAGGTATACCACAAACCCTATTTTATTTTTCATTTTGAAACAGGGTCTCACTAAGTTGCGGAGGGACTTGCTAAGTTGCTACAGCTAGCTTTGAGCCTGTGATCCTCCTATCTCAGCCTCCTAAGTACTGACATTAAAGGCATGTACCACCACGCCCGGCTTCAGTTTTGTTTTAATTTGCATTTCTCTGGGACATTTTTGCAGATGCCTTGTTAAGAAAACAAAATTATCTGGCATGTTTCAAAATGATTAGTTTTCCCTTCCTCCTGCCACAAGTATGAGAAAGTTTTTCTCCAACCTGGTGAAGCTCCTAGAGGTAAAATGCACACACTTGGGGTCCTTCATGGGTGTTGTCTCTGAGTGTCTTCAGAGGTGTCCACACCGAGCCTCTGCGATTCCTCAGGGACAGCTCGGGTCTCCCTTGGCTGGCTTTTGCAGAGGTTTCTGCTCTGGCAACCCCCCTTTCTCTGCATTTTCCTACTGGTCTCTCCACTTTGGGGTGCAGTGGCATGTCTTGTGACCCATCTCTCTGATGGGTCTCAGAAGATTTGCTGATTTTTCAATTTGTTCAGCATTTTATTTGTTACGATGGAAAGGTGACATCTAGCTTCTTAAATGTGGGACCAGAGACCAAGAATCCTTAGCCCTTTTCATTGGAATGGTGTCCTTCATCTGGAGCTGTTCTAGAATTATCTCACGGGCAATAATCTCCTTCCTGCCCTCACTTTTCTCTTTCTGAAATGCCTAATGCTTAGTTCTTGGGCCTACTGAACTTGTTCTGCTATTATATTTGCAATTCCCAAGAACAGTCTCTCTTCTTTGAGTAGTGTGTGCATATATGTAGTAATAGGGATTGAACTCAGGAGCATTCTACCTCTAAGTACAACCTCAGCCCTATTTCATTTTTACTTTACTTTATTTTTTGTATTGGGGATTGAACCCCAGGACATTCTACCTCTGAGGTATACCCCTTGACTCCTAACTTTTTTTTCTTTTTTTATGATTCTGGGGACTGAACTCAGGGGCATTATACCTTCAAGCTTCTCCCCCAGTCCTATTTTTATTTTTTAATTTTGAAACAAGGTCTCACTAAGTTACAGAGGGCCTCACTAAGTTGTTGAGGTCGAACTCAAACTTTTGATCCTCCTGTCTCAGCCTCCCAAATACTGGGAGTAGAAGTGTGTACCACCACGCCTTGCTTGAATATTCTTTATTTAAAATACCGCTCTGTTCTTTTTCAATGGATGAAGTATTTTGTGTGTTTAGGAGCTCACTAAGGGTCCTGTGCTGTCTGAAGCTTACCTCTCTTGCTTCTAACGTTTCTCTTTGTTTAGTTGAGCCCCTGCCGTGCATGCTAGAGGATTTTCTCACTAGCACCCTTGACTATCTGCTCATATTTAAGAGAAAAGCAGCAATCAGCAAAGACTCAAATCTTTGGGTAGTGTGAGCAGGAGGTGTTTAGTGATGGCAGAATTCATGCTAGCGCCATCCAGCCGGATTTTTTATCTGGGAGCCCAGTGAACAGGTGTGGATGTCATTAAGTCTTTTTCCTTGAACCAATAAGATTTACAAGCCGATGAGTCCTTTCCAATATCCCCCCTGAAACATCACATGAATATTCTGCCAGCTGGGTGGGGCAGAAGCTCAGGGTCAACATTCAGTAGAAAGTTTTATTTAGTCCTTCTGTGCTTAACATCACCCCTGCCTTCAATTCTGCATGGCTTCTCCCAGGCCAGAGAACAAACTGCAGGCTTCTGCTCGCCAGGAACTGATCACTGATCTTCAGGGTATCCTGGGCAGGGCCGGGAGCTTTATACCTTCTCTTTTCCTCTTTTCTCCCCCTCCCCCTCCCCTCTCCCTCCTCCTCCCCTCCCCCCTCCTCCTCTCCTCTTTCTCCCCCTCCTTGCTTTCACTGTCTCTCAGTGTGTGTGTGTGTGTGTGTGTGTGTGTGTGTGTGTGTGTGTGTGCACGTGCGTGCGTGCGTGCGTGTGTGTGCATGTGTGTGTACGTGTGTGTGTGAGAGAGAGAGAGAGAGAGAGAGATTAGGGATTAAACTCAGGGATGCTCTACCACAGAGCTATATTTTCAGCCCCATTCATTCATTCACTATTTAATTTTGAGACAGGGTCTTTAACTAAGTTGACCTCAAACTTGGGATCCTCTTGTCTCAGGCTCCCAAGTACTGGGATTACAGGCACGCAGCACCACACCTGGCTCTAGTTAACTTGTTTTTGGGTTTTTTTTTTTTTTTTTTGTGGATCTGGGGGATGGAACCCAGGGGCACTCGACCTCCAAACAAACTTCAAAGTACACCTCTTGCCCTATTTTTTTTTTAAAAACAGGGTCTCACTGAGTTGCAGAGGTCCTCACTAAGTGGCTGAGGCTGTACGCGAACCATGATCCTCCAGTCTCAGCCTCCTGAATGCTGGAATTACTGCCCATGCGGTTCCCCTGTCCTCTCTCTTCTTGCAGGACTTAGGTGGCAGGTCATCTCAGAGAGAGACTTTTCCACCCACAGGGTTCCTGTGAGACCTTCTCGCCCCACACCTAGTCCAGTGTCCATCATGTTAAGAGGAGCAGAAGACCCACGGGCTCTGGGGCCTGAACATTTGAGTCTCTCTTCTCTTCCAAATCACAATTTTGAGTGATTCTGCCTCTGTGAACGTTGGTTTCCCCTTCAGTGAAATGGGAGAACACCTCATAGAGTTACTACTCAGAACTGGATGGAAACAGCGTAGGTACATGAAACCAACGCGTCTTTGTGTACGGAAAATAGCTGATTACTGTGCAGTTTCTTTTTTCCTTGACATTCAAGGAGGAAAATCCTCAGTAACGGATAACAGATGGGCCAGTTACTGGAAAAAGACACTGCTTGCTGTAATAAATAAGTACTCTGACAGTGACTTTGGCAGTTCTGTATTTGATTCACCTGAGGCAGGTGAGTCACACGAGAAAAATGGATAAAGTCCTATACCAGCGACATTCAGAGCTAGAGTATGGATCTGAGAGAGCACCTCACCAGACAGCCAGGACTGAGCCACCAGCCAAAGCAGGACGGTCCTGGCAACATATTTGGACTTAACTTCACAAGGCTTCTTGGTGGTTTATTCTTAACAACTCAGAGCTGGGACAGAAGTGGATTCTGGTGTGTGTGTGTGTGTGTGTGTGTGTGTGTGTGTGTGTGTGTGTGTGTTTACACACTTGGGATTACTGATTGAACCCAGGGGCACTTTACCACTGAGCTGTACTTCCAGCTTGCTTTCTTTCTTTCTTTCTTTCTTTCTTTCTTTCTTTCTTTCTTTCTTTCTTTCTTTCTTTCTTTTTTGGTGGTACTGGGGTTCCTGGAAGCCCTTCTACCTCTGGGCTACACTCCCAGACCTATTTTATATTTTTATTTGGAAACAGGGTCTCTGGCTACGAACCTGTGCGATCCTCCTGTCTCTGCCTCCCAAGCGCGGGGATTACAAGCATGCGCCACCACGCCGGGCTTTTTTTTTTTTTTTTTTTTTGAAACAGGGTCTCTCATTAAGTTACTGAGGCTGGCCTCCAACTTGAAACAACTTGAAATCCTTGTCTCAGCTTCCCAGGTACTGACTGGTATTACAGCCATGCACCCTCACGCACAGCTAGATTCTGATCTTTTTAATAGCCTGCATGTCTATACTAAATAGAAGAACTGGATCCATCCACCAGCCTAAGGGAGAAGCGCACAGTTAATATTAAGGATGGGCAATGCAGCCTTCATGGATTCAAGCTGACGGTCATCCAGTCCTAGAGGGCCTGGATGGGCGGCACACAGAGCCCGGCCACACGGCCAGGAGGCAGCGCCTAGACTGCACAGGGCCCCGATGGGCAGCCCAGGGGCGATGGCCACACACAGCTTAACTCATGCATCTGCCTAGACTCTCCACCAAAACCCTACAAAATTACACTAAACTTCATAAAAATAAACAATGTAAACCACCAGGAAAGAGGAAACAGGAGAAAAAACCATAGCAGTCCAATGTGGAGAACTGGAAAAAAAGTAGACGAAGGGTAGTAACTGACTGTGTGGACCCCAAAAGCTGAATTAATCCTAAAACAGCAGCGGGGAAGGCTGTAGTGCAAACCAATTCATCTGTTACGCCTGCAAGAGGCGCAGGGGCTGGTGGCACCAGCTGTCTCTAGAAGGAGGAAGAATGATGTAGCTAACAGCGAAAGACTGGCAAAAGATCTGTTTAAGAAGTTAACTAGAATCCGGGCGTGGTGGTGCACGCTTGTAATCCCCACGCTTGGGAGGCTGAGACAGGAGGATCACATGGGTTTGAAGCCAGCCTCACCTACTTAGTGAGGCTCTCAGCAACTTAGTGAGGCCCTGTTTCCAAATAAAATATAAAAAAGGTCTGGGAGTATAGCCCAGAGGTAGAAAGCCTCTGGGTTCCACCCCCAGTACCACCAAAAAATAAAATAAAATAAAATAAAAAATTAAAAAGCATATGAAGGCTGGTGGTGGTACACATTTGTAATCCTACTACTTGGGAGGCTGTGACAGGAGGATCACAGGTTCACAGCCAGCCTCAGCAACTTATCAAGGCCCCTCAACTTAGTAAGATCCTGTTTCAAAATAAGAAATAAAATAGAGCTGGAGGTATAACTCAGAGGTAAAATGCCCCTGGGTTCATTCCCCGATAACACACACACACACTCACACATGCACACACACTCACACCTACACACACACCAAAAAACAACAACAACAGCAAAACACATGAGAGCTGGGTATGGTGGCACACACCTGTAATCCTGTACTTGGGAGGGTGAGACAGGAGGATTGCAGATTCAAGACCAGCCTCGGCAACTTAGTAAGATCCTCAACCTGAAATTCTCTTTCAAAACAAAACATCTTTAAAAATGGGGTATGTCTCAGAGGTAGAATTCCTCTGGGTTCAATCCCTAGTACCACATCAAAACAAACAAACAAACCCTCATCTTCACATGACCCTGTAGGATCTACCAGTCGTGTACATTGTGTGGGTATTTTCTCCAACATGGCTGCCTTCCTTGTATTGGAAGATTTATCTACATTATCTATAAAATATCCAACTATGAATGGTCATTGATGATTAATAATCTGAGAACCAATACAAAGGCCTGTGGTTCTCCAACTTGAATGCCCATTGGAATTACCTGGAGACTTTTTTTTTTAATACAGATACGCCAGGAGTGGTGACGCACGCTTGTAATCCCCACATACTTGGGAGGCTGAGACAGGAGGATCACACAGGTTCGAAGCCAGCCTCAGCCACTTAGTGAGGTTCTCAGCAACTTAGTGAGACCCTGTTTCCAAATATAAAATAGGTCTGGGAGTATAGCCTGGAGGTAGAAGGCCCTGGGTTTCACCCCCAGTACCACACACACACAAAAAGAAAAAAGAAAAAAAATACAGATACATGCTGGGGATGTGGCTCAGTGACAGAGCACTTGCTTAGCATGGGTGAGGCCTTGGGTTAAAAAAAAATCACAGCTGCTTGGTCTGCTGCCTAACCTCCTGAGTCATCGGTTTTCATGAGCATCCCCAGCTGTTCTTATGCAGCTGGCCAAGCCAGCTCCCAGAAGGTCCATGCTGTGGGATGGGACAGTGCGGTCAAACAAGGTCAGACAGTGGGGATCACAGAAGCTCACACAAGCGGCTCAGCCCTGCACTTGGCTCCAGTCTCCAGCAAGGCCCGTGCATCCTGCCTCAGGCAGGCGGGAGTTTCTTAAATACGCGTGTTACAGAGCTCGCGGAGGCCCTGGCCGCCCCGTGTCCCATGGGACTGTACTCACCTGTGGAACTACTTAGCTAGTGATACTTTTTTTGGGGGGTGTTGCATATTGAACTCAGAGGGTTCAGTCTCTGAGTTACACCTCTGGTTGTTGTCATTATTATTATTATCATTACTATTATTATTATTTTAAACATGTTCTTGTTAAATTGCTGAGAATCTCACTAAATTGCTGAGTCTGGCCTTAAACCTGCGATCCTACTGTCTCAGCTTCCCAAGTATTGGGATTACAGATATGGGCTACCATACCCAGCAGCTAGTGATACTTTCAATATAGTGCTATTGGCCACATTAAGAGATGGTTGCTATTCTTTTTGCTTTTTGTTTTGGTACTGGGGATTGGACCCAGGGGACATTCTACCTCTGGGCTACACCCTCAGTTTCTTTCCTTCCTTCCTTCTTTCTTTCTTTCTTTCTTTCTTTCTTTCTTTCTTTCTTTCTTTTTCTTCCCTCCTTCCTTCCTTCCTTTCTCTCCTTCCTTCCTTTCTCTCCTTCCTTCCTTTCTTCCTTCCTTCCTCTTTCTTTCTTTCTTTCTTTCTTTCTTTCTTTCTTTCTTTCTTTCTTTCTAACAGAGTCATGCTAAGGTGCTAAGGCTAGCCTCAAACCAGTGATCCTCCTTTCTCAACCTTCCAAGTACTTAGATTACAGGCCTGCACCCCCACACCAAGCTACAATTCTTGGAAAGCTTATTAACGATGTATTTCATTAATCTAAAATGTACTTTTTTTTACCTTTTGGGGGGGGGATCTTGGGATCGAACCCATAGGTGTTCTACATCAAAGCCCCAGCTCCTAGCCCTTTTTATTTTCTTTTTTATTTTGAAACAAGGTCTTACTAAGTTGCTTAGAGTCTTGTTAAGTAGCTGAGGCTGACCTTGAGCCTGCAGTCTTTCTGTCTCAGCCTCCCTCCTGAGTACTGGGATTACAGGCATGTGCCACCGCACCCGGCTTCTCTTTCATATTTTATCCTCTCAGAAATGGGGTCGTGCTCAGGACTCGATTGCGTCTTAGTGTTGGTTATAATGCAGCTGAGAGGGCTCCTCCTGGCTCAGTGCTATGTTCAATAATGCTGCCAGTTAATACCAATGGCACCTCTGCATTGATGAAACATAGTAATTGGAGGGGGAAAAAGTACTTGTGTAAATGAGCAGCCACCAGAGCCTTGCCGGTGCTGTCCTTGGGGCTCCTGTGGTGGATCCAGGCTATATCTACCACTCCTACATCTGTCCTGTAAGTGTCCCATGCCTCCCTGCTAGATGTGAGTCCCCTGAGTGCGGAGGTGTAACACTGTTGTCCCCAGTGCCAAGCACAGAGCCTGGCACGCAGGAAAAGCTCAGAGGGCTGAGGAGTTGCGGACTCTGCGTTCTGTACCCTATGTGGTGCTGCAGGACTTCAGGAGAAGAGCAGGGCCCCGGGCTGGGAGGCCAGGCAAGGCTTTCTGGAGGGAAGGAGGAAGGGGGTCTTCTGGCAGGATGGCCAATGGGCTCCATCACTCAGGACTGCAATAAAGGTGATAAGACAGTGCTGGGACCCTCATCTCTCCGACTGGGTAGATCCCGTGACAATTGTTACCCAGCTCGGTACTGTGTGTGGATTTCAGAGGGCCATGGGGTTCAATTCACCATTGCCTTGAATAATTTACTCTGGGTTTTAAAACAATGCATGCCCAGATTCAGAGGAAAAAGCAGCCCAGTGCTCAGTGAATTCTCACAGGAAGTCGTGAACACTCCGTCTTTGTGGTCTACACCTCGGAGCTTCCTACCAGTGCATAACAAGGTTTAACAAGTCTAAGAAGCCCAGGAGAAGGTGGGTAGGTGGGATCATAAAGATGGCACCGGGATTTCAAACAGGCACCTTCTCACAGCCTATTGTTCTAGAATTTTTTTTTTTTTTTTTTTTTTTTTTTTTTTGGTGGTACTGGGGTTCCTGGAAGCCCTTCTACCTCCGGGCTACGCTCCCAGACCTATTTTATATTTTTGAAACAGGGTCTTTTACGCCAGCACGGCTGGCTTCGAACCTGCGCGATCCTCCTGTCTCCGCCTCCCAAGCGCGGGGATTACAAGCGTGCGCCTCCACGCCTGGCACTTGTTCTAGAATTTCAACAGAAAACTGTTCTTTTCTCCCCATGTCTCCCAAGGTAGAGCTGGGGATGGGGCCGAGTCTAATAATAGTCATTCACAAAACAGGGTTTATCTGAACCCAGCCAGCTCTTAGCCTGCCCTACGCATCATCGATGGCCTTGAGATGCCCCACTATTTATTCCCCTCTTTTCTTTTTTTCTTTCTTTTTGGTACTGGGGATTAAACCCGAGGGCATTCTATGGCCAACCTACACCCTCAGCCTTTTTAATTTTTTATTTTGAGACAGGGTCTCTCTAAGTTGCTGAGACACTTGCTAAGATGCCGAGGCCGGCCTTAAACCCGTGATCCTCTTGTCTCAGTCCCCCAGTACTGAATTACAGGTGCGGGCCACCCTTCTTTTCAAGGATGACTCTACAGATTACTGGACGACGTCGGAACAGTCAAAAAAGTGAGACCCGAACAATGATGTTTTCTGGGGCTCCTTGTTGAAGTCCATGCCCCGCATTTTCAGTTCCTTCCACGGGTTTACACGTAGGTGGCCTGGCCAGCTTTGCGGTGGAGACAGGGGCGTGCTCTGTTCATTCTGGGGTCTGCAGGAGAGCTGAGATGACTAGCTTTGACACTGCTCACCCCAACTGTCTCTGTCTCCTGAAGCTTCCTCTCCGTGGCATGGGGTTCCTTCCTGCAGAGTGCAGATGCTGGCCTCAGGCAAAGCTTTTATTTTATTCTTCCTCAAGGCTGGTGGGCAAGAGCATGCCAGGGCACTTAAGAAACTCGAGGGTCCCCCCAGCAGATGGGCCTATAGGGGACATGGGCCCAGCATCCAGCTGGTGCTCCACATCTGTGTGGGGCCCAGAGGGAGGCAGGAAGAGCTCGAGGATTTTAGGGCTCGGGTCTCCGTCCTGCGCACCATCACCCTTTCATTGCTTCCCTCCTCCTGGTTTGATGGCTCTAGGAGGAAGCCAGAGAGCCCAGCATCCGAGCACAGGCCTGTTTGGCAAGTGCCCACAGGGCTGTGACCCACCAGGCTGGGGACAGCAGCACCCCCGTGTAGCTGACGCTTGGCGGAAGAGTGGACTGCACATCTGGAGTGGAGGAGTCCAGAGGGCCTTGTGATGGAAAGTACAGTGCCTGTCTCTTTTAGTTGGAGCGCGGGGACAGCGAGTCCTCTGTGGTCCCACAGGGAGGCTTCGGCTGGACTCGAGGTCTGGGAAGAGGGGGGCCTCTCGGCTGGCGAACTTGAGTGCCCGAGGGGGGAGGCCTCTTTTGCTGCTGCTGCTGCTGCTGCTGCTGCTGCTGCTGCTGCTGCTGCTGGGCACGGTGCACAGGAGGCAGCGGACGGTGGCCGGGGGCCTGGGAACGATGTGCAGGTGGAGGAGGCTGGGGTGTGGCTAGAGTTTGAGCAGGGGTGGCCCGAATTTGGCTCCTGTTCTCCAAGGTTATTCTGTGGGCTCTTATCTCCAGCTCCCCATCTGCAACAACAAAACAGCTCAAGAGCTTGTCCTGGCACCACGAGAGCCACATAACCACCAGCGCCTCTTAGGTGCAAGGAGGAAGTGGGGCTGGGTTGGGGAGGCAGAAATGCTCGCCCCAAACTAGTGGGAGAGCCTGGGCTTTGGAGACTTCAGGGAACCCGAGGGATGAAGCCCCTCAGGGAATGGGGAGGACTTGGGCCTGGGCCTGCCGTCTTAGACCCAGGCCTGCCTCAGGCCCGCAGCAGGTCCCTTTGAGGATCTGCCACTCACCCAGGGCTGATATTAGGTGACCAGTGACTTGTTATTCCTTAAAAAAAAATGACTGGTTCAAGCGGGAACTGAGACAGGAGGCTCGCAGGCTAGAGGCCAGCCTCAGCAATTTAGTGAGGCCCTAGGCAACTTAGTGAGACCCTGTTTTTAATAAATGAATAAATAAATAAATAAATAAATAAATAAATAAATAAAAGCCGGGCTTGGTGGCACACACTTGTAATCCCAGCATTCGGGAGGCTGAGACAGGAGGATTGCAGTTCACGGACAGCCTCAGCTACTTAGTGAGGTATTCTGCAACTCAGTGAGACCCTGTTTCAAAAATAAAAGAATAAAAAATAGGGCTGGGGGTGTAGCTCAGAGATAGAATGTCTCTGGGTTCCATCCCCAGTTCTGCAAAAAAAAAAAAAAGGTTAAATAAATAAAACAAGGGTGAGGCTGTAGCTCAGAGGTAGAATACTCCTGGGTTCAATCTCTAGTCACACACACACACACACACACACACACACACACACACACCTGACTAGTTCCTTGGAAATTTGTGCACAGTACCTATCTTCTTGGACTGAAGAGGGAAAGATTCTTCCTTTCCCCACCCTTCAGTATTTTCTGTGTCATGTGAGTGACTTCGGCCCATGAAGAGAGGCCTTAAGACTAATCATAATGTAACTTTCCCTGTGCGGGGTACAAGTGAGGTGCTCCAGTCCCTGAGCCCAAAGCAGGCTGAGAGGGGGGCAGGAAGAGACCCTCCCCGGGGGAAATGAAGGACCTCTTGCATCGACGCAGGGCCGTGAGGCGAGGGAGGCACACCTATAACTACAGGCAGAGGAAGCCCGTAAAAGCAGCTGCCTTTGGCTCCTGGAATTGCAATCTGTAGGTGCTTTGAACCACATCTGTGTGGCCTGTGTGCTCTGCACATAGAGGAAAGGACCAAGAAAGGACAGCGCATGCCCTCTGTGCCACCTGTGGTTCCCCGTGGTGGCAAAGGCTATGCTCAGGAGGCTGTGGAGGCTCTGACCCCATCCCAGCGCCCAGGTTCCCCCGGGATGGCATGCCTGAGTGGCCACGCATCTGTCTGTTCATCTGTTTGTCCAGCACGGGGCTTCAGGAAAGCCAGGCCACTGAGGGGTGCCGATAGGAGCCCCTGAGCCCTGGCAAGGGAATGGAGTGTAGGACAGACCCCGCCCTGATTAGCCGGGAGCAGGACCAGGGTCCCCAGGGCGCCCACCACTGCAGTTTCTGCCACCTAGAGCCCCGCCCTGGGGAGTGCCTGGGGCTCCTGGTCTTTCCTCCATCTGCATCTCCTGCTCAGGCTGCCCAGGCAGGCGAGGGCGAGGGCAGGCAGGAGGCCTGTGGCTGTACCGGTTAGGGAGGCGCCCACTCACAGGGTCCCCACAAGGCAAGGGCCTTGAGATTTAGTGTCTCATCCCAGTTCCAACTCAGCCTATGGACATACACTCCAGGCGGGGCCCTGGCAGCCTGAGCTCTGCTCCTCATCTGTGTCGATACATTTCTCCTTAGGCCACCAGAAGCTGGATGGCGCCCTGAGCATAAAGCGCAGAGGTTGGAACATCCTCGGCACAAGCCACTTCCGGGT
Source organism: Muscardinus avellanarius (assembly GCF_963383645.1). NCBI lineage: Eukaryota > Metazoa > Chordata > Mammalia > Rodentia > Gliridae > Muscardinus > Muscardinus avellanarius. Next base: position 105,798,872 of record NC_137788.1, on the reverse strand, counting down.
CAGCACAGCGTCAGGTTGGTCATTTCAGCCTGTCCTGGGGTGACAGGTGAGGCCTCCTGGGAAGGATGCATGTCACCGTTAAGTGACAAATAGGGGCCATCACAGGGGAGGGAGGAGAACAGCCCAGGCAGAGCATGCAGGCAAATAAGCCATGTGCCCAGGAGACCCAGCAAGCACCTGTGGTCCCCTGGTATAGACAGGGTGGGAACAACACAGGAACACTGGTTGCTAATTACAAAGATGTGTCCAGGCCTGGTGAGACTGGGCTGAGGGTGGTGACCTGAGGAGGTGCCCGGGTGAGAGCTGATGACAGAGACTGAAGTCAAGAGGCCAAATCTGCAGGGCGCAGGGCATGGGGCCGCCTGGGCGTGGCTGGCCCTGCTCTGGGGAGAGCCAGGGCAAGGGGCTTGGTCTTGTCTTGGTGTGAGATGATACACTGCCAGGGGCCTGCTACCCATAGCATGATGCCCGTCCCAGTATGTGCAGTGGTACCAGGCCTGTCATTCTCTGATGCGTCCTGCCTTGGGTGGCCGGGATGTCCCCTAGGCCTCTTCCCACTTCTGAACACAGCCTTTTTATGTCTGGTGAGTTGTGAAACAGGCCTGACCAAGAAACAGCATTCCAGCCTTGGCTCACCCCTCCTGGGTAGTCAGGGGCAGGCTCGTCCTGGCTTCTGTTTGTATAGGGGATCGAACCAGGGCACTCACTCGTGGGGGCAAGTACTCAACTCTAAGCTACACACACCCCTCAGCCCCCAGCTACCCTGTTTAGGATCTGGGATGGGCTGTTTTTCTGTGACTACCTTGTGGCCCAGCATAGTTTTAGCTAAGTTCTTAAGAGCTTGGACTTGAAAACACTTTGGGCCAACCAAGGATGAGGTGTTTGCTTATAAACGTAGTGTTTGGGGGGTTTTGTTGTTGTGGGTTTTTTTGTTTTGTTTTGGGTTTTGAGAATGGGGATTGAACTCAGGGGCATTTTACCTCTGAACTACACCCTTCTCCTCTCTGTTTTTTTTTGTTTGTTTGTTTTGTTTTTTGTTTTTTGTTTTTTGTTTTTTTTTTTTTTTTGGTGGTACTGGGGTTCCTGGAAGCCCTTCTACCTCTGGGCTACACTCCCAGACCTATTTTATACTTTTTAATTTTGGAACAGGGTCCCTTAAGAAGCCAGCAGGGTTGGCTTTGAACCAGCGTGATCCTCCTGTCTCCGCCTCCTGGGATCACAAGTGTGCGCCACCACGCCCGGCTCTCCTTTCTGTTCTGTAATAGGGCCTCACCAAGTTGCTGAGGCTGGCTGCGAACCTGCAATTCTCCTGTCTCACCTTCCCAGTACTGGGATCACAGGTGGGCACCTTAGCACCCAGCTAAACATGGCGTTTTAACGCGAATCTTTCTGCCCACATGGAGATGTGTGGTCTGTGCAGATGTCCCCACAGCAGCCTTCCACCCGGTCTGCCCACAGGGTGGATTCCCGTGAGGCCCATCTAGATCCCAGTCTCAGAGTTTCCCCATTGTCATCACTAAACTCGATCTTCAGAAATCGAGCTAACCACAGAATGGAATAAGCCCTGGCTCTGGCTCCAACCCAATGTTCCGAAAGTGCCTGGCTTGCTCTTGGCTTTGCAGACTCAACGTGCTGTCCCCATGAGCTGTCTCCACGGGGACTGTGTGGTGGCACAAAGAGGAGGTGCTTACCGTGCCTCCTGTGGCTCTGCCTTTTCCTTCTGCTGATGTAGAGGATGAGCAAAGCCACCAAAATCAAGAGGAGGCCTCCTCCGCACAGGCCCACGATGAGATAGAACTTCAGACCTTGCTCTGCAAGAAGAAGAGACAGGGGCTGGGACAGGAAAGGAGTGGCCCTGGGCAGAGAGGGCACTTCATGCTCTGACCCAGGACCCCAGCCTCCCACCTCCGGAACTTCACAGGACTTTTAGCAAAAGACTAAACTTACAGAGAGTAGCGAGTTGTGTCCATGCCTGTGAGAGCCCAGGGTCCCAGGCAAGCCCCCTCTGGAATGTCCTGGAAAACTGATCTTCCAGACAAGAAAATCCTGACTGATCACCACCTCCATCGGAGAGAGCATCACTGAATTTTATTTACTTATTTTTGATAGTGCGAAGGGACCAACCCAGAGCCTCACACATGCTAGGCAAGTGCTCTACCACTGAGCTATACCCTCAGGCCAGCATCACAGAATTTTAGGCCTATCCTGGGGGCTTAGAGACAATCTAGTGTAACCTAGGTTTCAAAGGTAGGGCCCAGCCGGGCGTGGTGACGCACGCTTGTAATCCCCGAGCTTGGGAGGCAGAGACAGGAGGATCACGCAGGTTTGAAGCCAGCCTCGCTGGCTTAAGAGACCCTGTTTCCAAATAAAAATATAAAATAGGTCTGGGAGTGTAGCCCGGAGGTAGAAGGGCTTCCAGAAACCCCAATACCACCAAAAACAAAAACAAAGGTAGGGCCCAGAGAGAGAGGATGAGTTGTCTGAGACCACGCAGTGTCTGTCTCCAGGGTTTCCCTTAGGATCCTCTTGTCTCCGAGTTTCTGCTGTTCCTCTGGTTCTCATCTCCGGCTTCCCTCGGGCACCGGTGATTCTTCTCGCCCTTTTGACCAGATAGTTTCTGAACACTCAGGGCAGATACCCCACGGATGCAGCCAGCCCTCTCTCTTCACAGCCTCAGCCCCCCTCAGCCTTCCTCAGAGCCTGGCAACAGGTTCCGAGGCGCACGGCATCTCCCACAGAAGCGGCCAGGGCTGAGGTCCCTAGACCTTCCATGGTGGTAACACAGCGAAGAAAACGACTTCAGCATTAAGGGAAATGGGTTTGAGTCCAGCTCTCCTAGGCAAGAGCTGTGTGACCTTTGGCAAGTTACCTCACCTCTCAGAGCCTCTTCTTTCTTCGTAAAATGGAAACAATGACACCTACATTGCAGGGTGGCTGTTGGAAGTCAATCAGATAATGGATGTGAAAGCGCTTTGTAAACTGTAAAACAACGCACAAAAATGAGGTCTTGCTCTGACTGGCGCTCTGCACGGATGTTTCTGGTAGCGGTTTCCCAGGAGGGGCTCTGGGCCGTGTGCCCTTTGTGAGTCAAAAGTAGTTACAGAGGAGCAGCTGAGGCTGGGGTCAGAGGCCTGGTACACTGAGAGCAAAGCAGAGCTCAGCCCAGCATCACAAAAACAGCTGAGCAATCCCAGGGAGGAGACCGTGTTGTAGGGCCCGGCGTGGTGGGCACACTTGGAATCCCAGCACTCAGGAGACGGGAGGATCACAGTTCGCAGACAGCCTCAGCTACTTAGTGAGGCCCTCTGCAGCTTAGTGAGACCCTGTTTCAAAACAAAGAATAAAAAATAGGGCAGGGGGTGTAGCTCGGAGGTCGAATGCCCCTGGGTTCCATCTCCAGACCCGCAAAAAAAGAAGAAAAGTCAGTGTTGTATATAAACCCAGGGCAGCCCCATGGACCGGGGCGCAGGCTCAGACACCAGCCGCACAGCCGCCCACACCGCGGTGTTTTATTCTTCTTGTGTCTTTCTCCATGTCGTCTCTCTGGGCCCATTCTTTGTCTGCCAGTTACACAGCCTCTCCATGCTCTGCACATGAAGGAGCACCCATTAGATAAGCAGGCAAGTTGAAACGGGGCCAAGAAAGGACTGGGGTCCTAGGCCCCCTGGCTTGGAGAAGGGGCTGGGCTGCTGAGCTGACTTTCCATGCCCGGCCCTTTGGGGTAGGCAGGCCAGGGCAGAGCACCCCGGCTCCCCGAGGCCTTGGGCAGGTGCCCATCCTCCTGTCCTGGGCAGTCAGGGATGCAGGTGACATTTGATGCCATCCATCCTTAGTCCTCAGGACGGTGCAGTGCAGTCCCTTGGGTATCTGGTAGTAGTGGGGGCAGGGGCTCCGTGGGACATCCCAGAATGTCTCAGAGGCAGCTGTGGCTTTATCATTCAAAAACAAGTCCTCACTGTCTCTGAGGCCGGATGCCCCTCCCCCCACACTTCCCTTAGAGACCCAGTGTACCGGTTTCTGTGATGGAGCGCTTCTGTGCGTCCGTCCTGCTCCAGGATCTCTGAGGAGCACGTGGTTGCAGTCTGGCCACTGCTCCTCTCAGCCTTGGCCTTCTCTAATGCAACCTTCACGCTCCTTTTAGGGTCCTCAAGAGCTCTCTTCTCCCCAGTCTCCCCCAGGTGTGCCTCCCATCCCCTTAGTGGCCATTCCTGGACTAGGGGACCAGCATCATAGAAGGCAGACCATGCATATTGCCACCTTCCAACTGTATTCTTCCCAAGTTCTCTCTCCCTCAATATACACACATCCTTATAGCTAAAGTAAATATGAAAGCCCAGTACATTGGCACACGCCTGTAATCCCAGCCAGTACTTGGGAGGCTGAGACAGGAAGATCACAGGTTTAGGGGCAGCCTCGGCTACTTAGTGAGGCCCTCTGCAACTTAATGGGACCCTGTTTAAAAAAAAATAGGGCTAAGAGTATAGCTCAGAGGTAGAATACTCCTGGGTTCAATCCCCAGTACCACAGTAAATAAATAGAGTGAGGTTGACACATAACATATAGGACAGGGAAATTTGAATTTCAAATAAACAATGAATACTTTTAGCATAAGTATGCAATGTTTGGAACATACTGGTACTGTATTTTTATTTGCTTAAATGCAGCAACTCTAACAAGGGCCTCTGAAGGGGAAAAAAGATGATCAAGTCTGCAAGGTGGCCCCGCTCCCTGTGCCTTGGTAGTAACCGTGGCAGGGGGGACGATGTGGAGCTAGAGATTCGCTGGCCTCCTGAGATCCCTGCGGATCAAGTGCGGCCTGGACTCACTGACACACTTCTCCTGAATAACAGTCAGCAGAGATGATGGGATGTCGCTCCTGAGACTAAGTTATAAACAGACTGTGGCTTTTGTCTTGGATCCTTCAAATAACTCCCCTTAGACTGCTTTGAGGGAGCTAGGTGTGTGTGTGTGTGTGTGTGTGTGTGTGTGTGTGTGTGTGTGTGTACGTGCGCGCATGCACGCGCGCATGTGTATGTGTTACTGGGGATTGAACCCAGTGTCATTCTAACTCTGAGCTGCACCCCCAGCCCTTTATATTTTTTTGTTTTGAAACAGAGTCTCACTAAGTTGCTGAGACCCTCACTAAGCTGCTGAGGCTAGCCTCGAACCTGTAGTCCTCCTGTCTCAACCTCCCAAGTGCTAGGATTAATAAGTGTGCATCAACATGTCCAGCTTAGCCGTTTTATATATATATATATTTATTTTGGTGGTACTGGGGGTAGAACCCAGGGGCTTTTTAACCTCTGGGCTATACTCCCAGACCTATTTTTATACTTTATTTGGAAACAGGGTCTCACTAAGTTGCTGAGAGCCTCACGAAGTAGCTGAGGCTGGCTTCAAACCTGCACGATCCCCCTGTCTCAGCCTCCCAAGTGCGGGGATTACAAGCGTGCGCCACTACGCCCGGGCTAGATAATACATTTAATACACTTACATTTTGAACTCTAATAATAAAATATATAGTAGGTCCTTTTCATTCACTTGACTTAAGGATAGTGCCACCATGTCTCCAGCTCAATTTCATGATTGGTTATGTGCGCCACCACGCCCAGCACAGCCACCATATTTTGAAGCAACCCAAGAAACTTTTCTGTAAGTGAGCCTGGAAGTGGGTCCAAGAACCTGCTCGTTCCATATCCTGCAATCAGGGAGCTTATTTTCTCTGTGGACCAAGAAACGGAAGCCCAGAGAGGGGAAAGAACCTGCCAAGGTCCTTTGACTTAAGCTTAAGAGACTGAAACTAGAAGCCGAGGCCTGCGGGTTCCAGGCCAGAGCCTGAGCTGGCACGCTCCCCCTGGGGATGCGTCCCACTCAGAGCTTGGGGCTTGTGGAGCCAGCCTGGCTGCCTGCCTGGCTGTGTGTGGTGTGGTGGGAAGAGCCTCCCCTCACGGTGGGTGTCCACAGGCCCCTCCGGAGGTGCTGATCACCGACCCCTCCAAAAAGGGTCACTTAGGGGGGTAGTGAGAATCACAGTCACTGGCTGGCCGAGGGTGGCACAAGCCAGCTTGCTCTCTGACAGATGGGGGTTGATCCTTCTCCCTCTTTTTTTTTTTTTTTCTGGTACTGGAGATTGAACCCAGGGGCATTCTACCTTTAAGCTACACCCGTAGCCCTTTATATTTTTTATTTTGAAGCAGGTTCTCACTAAGTTGCTGCGGCTGGCCTCGAACCTGCGCTCCTCCTGTCTCAGCTTCCCTGTACTGGGGTCACAGGTGTGCACCACAATGCCCAGCTCCTTCTCCTTCTTCAGAACTGCAATTCTTCCTCCCAGAAAAGGATCTTTTCAAGTGCGTGAAGTCAAATCAAGATCTCTGGGACAACTACCAGGGGGTCATAAGGGATACCTTCCTCTCCTGTCTTAACTTTCCAGCCTGAGTCAAGGCTGTCTCCCAGCCCAAGCACCCGTGCCCGGAGCAAGGCGTGTGCCAGCCCTGTGCCCGCAGGCCTGGCAGGCTGCATCTGTGAACCCCAACATCCTGATTGGTATCCCATGCACCTGAGCAGCTGATGGTGGCCACACTGGATTCCTGGCTGACTCTGTTCCTTGCTGTGCACTTGAATGTCGCGTTCGGGCTGGTCCACTGGTGTCTGATGAGCTTCCCACGGTCTCCCTTGAGATGCTTCTCGTGTTGGTACAGATTCAGTTCAGGGTCGCTTCCTCTCAGCACCTCGCAGGTCAGGTTTCTGTGGTTACAATCCCAGAAGATCTTTGGTTTTGAGACTATCTCTAAAGAGAAAATAAAGAACTTTGGGAGGCCGAGACAGGAGAATTCTAGGTGCAAGGCCAGCCTCGGCAACTTAGCAAGACCCTGTTTCAAAGTAAAAAATAAAATCAGGCTGGGTTTGTAGCTCAGGGGTAGAATGCCCTTGGGTTCAGTCACAAAACCACACAAAAAGAAAAAGGAAGGGAGGTAGGAAAGAAGGAAGGAAAGAAAGAAGGAAAGAAGGAAGGAAGGAATAAAAGAGGGAGGGAGAGATAGAGAGATCCAATTCCTAGTAGTCAATTTTCTGATTGTAACAGATATGCCTAGTTAAACAGAGAGGTATGGAGTCAGTTTGGGATCAGGGACCAATTTCTAAAACTCCTAGCAATTTCTGAAAATCATTTTTGTTTTATCTTACTTACATAGAGCTTTCAGAACAAACTTATTTTTTGTAGGTTTACAAGTACATTATACCAGTAAAACAAAAAAAAAGCATCATATCTAGCATTTATGCACTGTTTTATACCTTAAAATGTTTTCACATTCATGATATCATTAAATTCTAACAGAGGAGCTGATGTTTTTCTTCTCATTTACAGATGAAATGTCCAAGCCAGGCGTGGTGGTGCACACTTGTAATCCCAGCATTGGGGAGGCTGAGACAGGAGGACCACAGTTCGTGGACAGCCTCAGCTACTTAGTGAGGCCCTCTGCATCCCAGTGAGACCCTGTTTCAAAATAAAGAATTAAAAATAGGGCTGAGGATGTAGCTCAGAGGTAGAATGACCCTGGATTCCATCCCCAGAACTCAAAAAAAAAAAAAAGAAGAAAGAGAGAAAGAAAGAAAGAAAGAAAGAAAGAAAGAAAGAAAGAAAGAAAGAAAGAAGGAAAGAAAGAAGGAAGGAAAGAAAGAAAGAAATGTCTATGCCTCTGAGAGACTCAATATGTGATCTTAGATCTTAGGGTACCTATTAAAGATGGCAGCTTAGAAGCTTAGAGCTATGCCTGATGGAGCATGGCTATAATCCCAGTACTCGGGAGACTGAGACAGGAGGATAGCAATTTTGAGGTCAATCTCTGTAACTTAGCGAGCCCTGTTTAAAATTTAAAAAATAAACTAAGGAGGGGAGGCTTCAGGTGTAACTCAGTGGTCGAATGCTCCTGGGTTCAATCTTCAATACAAAAAAAAAAAAAAAAGGTAGTTCAAAGACAGACATAGTTGTTTGGGCATCTGTAATCCCTCTACTTGAGAGGCTGACACAGGATCAAAGTTCATGGGTTTAAGGCCAGACCATCGTAACCTAGTGAGATCCTGTCTCAAAATAAACAGAGCTAGAATGAGGAATAATGTCCCTAGATTCAATCCCCAGTAACACACAACACACACATAACACACACACACACACACACACACACACACACACACACACACGGAGGAAGAGTCCACCCTCCAAGTTCAGGAGCGTAGGTGAGAGTCAGGTCCTGATACCCACTTGCCCTGGTGCTTAAGAAGGTGATGCTTCAGGAACAGCCAGGAACCCTCCTGGGGGAACTCTTACATGTGTGGCCTGGGATTTTGGTCACCTCCCCACTGGGTCTTAGGAGCAGAAGGCCAGATGGGTATGTGGGTATCCACAGAGTTCAAGGCTCTCCGGAGCCAGAGGTCTGGTTCTGTCCTTCCAAGACAAATGGCTCGGCCATTTACTGTGCTCTTTTCTCAATAAGAGAGTAAGAAAATATATCCCATCTCTCTCAAAAGGACAACACATGACATATCCCACAGTGAATCTTAGTGGTGATTCTTAGATTTGTTGCGGTAAAATCTCTTTCTGACATTATGATGCTTAAAGGCTGTATCTTAAAACAGCCTGGCTGGGCATGGTGGCACAAGCCTATAATCCCAGCACTTGGGAGGCTGAAATAAGAGAATCCCAGGTTCAAGGCCAGTCTCAGCAACTTACTAAGACCCTAGCAACTTAGTGAGAATCTGTTTCAAAATAAAAAATTAGCCGGACATGGTGGTGCACACTTGTAATCCCAGCATTTGGGAGGCTGAGATAGGAGGGTCGTGGTTTGAGGACAGCCTCAGCTACTTAGTAAGGCACTTTGGAATTCAGCGAGACCCTGTTTCAAAATAAAGAATAAAAAACAGGGCTAGGGGTGTAGCTTCGAGGTAGAATGCCCCTGGGTTCCATCCCCAGTACTGCAAAAATAAATAAATAAATAAATTAATTAAATATTACAAGATCTGGAGGTGTAGCTCAGAAGTAGAATGCCTCTGGATTTGGTCTCCACTATGAAATAAGAAAAAGAAAGACGTGTAGCCTGAGCATTGGATAAGTCAGGCTCAACGCCTAGCGCCACCAGTTCCTAGCTGGGGGATCCCATTTTTCTTCTCTTTTCTTCTTTTTCTCATTCTTTACTCTTTCCCCAGACTCGCCATATTACTCTTTCAGTTTCTCTCCACTCATCGTGCAGCTAGAGACCATATTTTCAAGGATGCTTTCTCTCTCTGGCTTTCAGACAACAATATCTTCCCATCCCAGTGTCGGTCCCAATAGATAGGCACAAGTAGGAAATTCCACACTAAAACACTTTGTTTCATGCACAGTTATTAAAAATCGTATAAAAATTACCTTCAGACTATCTGTGTTAGGTGTGTATGAGACAAAAGTAAATTTCATGTTTAGACTCGGATCGTATGCCCCAAGAGATCTCATGCATATGCAAACATGCCGGAATCCTTAAGAAGCCCAACTCTGAAACAATCCTAGTCCAAAACATTTTGAATGTTTGAAAAAAAAAAGACTAGGGGAGACAGGAAACTTGCCAAAGCCACGTGACAAGTGCTGGGGACGGAACCAGAGTCCAGGTAGAATGCTGTATGTGGACCGCACTTGTGACAGTGAGGTCACCCTCTCTTGGCTGAGGGGCGGAGTTTCCTTGGCAGGTAAAGAAAACGCTGACTATGGCTATGGCCACACCCTTCAAAAGGCCATTGCATTTTACATGTTAAATGGGCAAACTGGCTGGGCATGGTGGCACAGGCCTATATGACAGGAGGATCACAGGTATAAAGCCAGCCTTAGCAAGCCGGGCGTGGTGGCGCACGCTTGTAATGCCCGCACTTGGGAGGCGGAGACAGGAGGATCGCGTGGGTTCGAAGCCAGCCGAGCGCTGGCTTAAGAGATCCTGTTTCCAAATAAAAATATAAAATAGGTCTGGGAGTGTGGCCCAGAGGTATAAGGGCTTCCAGGAACAGCAGTAACACCAATAGATAGATAGATAGATAGATAGATAGATAGATAGATAGATAGAATAAATAATAAATAAATAAATAAAATAAAGGGGTTCTTTAAATAAAAAAGCCAGCCTTAGCAACTTAGTGAGCCTAATATGACCTATTGGGCTGGTGGCATAACTTGGAGGTAGAAGTCTCTGGGTTCAGTTCCCAGTACCTCCTTAATTAATAATTAATTAATTAATTAAATTAATTAATTAAATTAGTAAATTGTGTGGTATGTGAGTTATATCTCACTGAGCTGTCTAGGGTGGCAGGGGGTCACCACCTTTGCCAAAAGGACCTCTGGGTTTGAATCCTGACTTTGCTCCTTTCAAGCAAGGAGAACTTGGACAAGTGGCTTTTGGCTGAGCCTCTGCTTCCTTATGAATAACAAGGAATGATAACCACTAGCTCTTGCAACTAGTAGGAGCTTGAAATAAGATGGTATAGGCCAGGCGGGGTGGTACCGGCCTGTGATCCCAGAACTTGGGAGGCTGAAACAGGAGGAATGCAGGTTTGAGGCCAGCTTCAACTACTTAGTGAAACCCTGTTTCAAAAAAATTTTTTAATGTAAAAAGGGATGGAGGTGCAGCTCATAGATAGAATGCCTCTGTTCAATCCCTAGTACCAAAAAGAGAAATAAAGGCAGGGAGAGGGAGGAAGGAAGGAGAGAAGAAGAAGAAGAAGAAGAAGAAGAAGAAGAAGAAGGAGGAGGAGGAGGAGGAGGAGGAGGAGGAGGAGGAGGAGGAGGAGGAGGAGGAGGAGAGAGAAGGGAGGAGGAGAAGGGGGGAGGAGGAGGGAGGGATGGCACCTGACACTTCACTGGAGGGATGGCACCTGACACTTCACTGGTACTATTGTTACCGCCGCAATAGCAACTGCGAACAGCAGCAGGGTCCTCTGTTCAGAGCTGGGCAGGCAGGAGTGAGGACACTGGGTGCCGGGAGCCCATGGTCCCTGGCCACTCTCAGCCCCACCCCATTTCTGGAAGATGCTCCCCTATCAAGGTCAGGCCAGGCAGGGGAAGGAGCCTTGACAGGTGCTGGGCTGGGGGTGGCTGCCCCTGGCATTTCCTGTGTGAAATGCCTCTGGCACTTCCTGCGCCTCTGACATTTCCTGTGTGAAGCACAGCCCTGTTTCCTGGGCCCTGAATGGCAGCTCTGTACTCCCACCGACTCCCTGGCTTCCTCTCAAGCCCAGCGCAGCTTCCTCCTCTCACCTCTGCACTCCTGGCCCAGGGTCCGGCTTCCACAGTGTTTCGACTCCTCTTTCCCTTCCTCTGTGTCTCACCAAGCCACCTTGCTCCACAGTCCCCAGGCCCCCCGTGGCACACCCATTCCTCCTCAGGAAGTACAGAAGAAATAAAGGAAACAGGTAGAGAGTATGCCTTTAAGCCAGGCGTGGTGGCGCACGCTTGTAATCCCAGCATTTGGAAGCCTGAGTGGGTTTGCAGTTCGTGGACAGCCTCAGCTACTTAGCAAGGCCCTTTGCAATTCAGTGAGACCCTGTTTCAAAAATAAAAACACTAAAAACTAGGGCTGGGGGTGTCACTCGGAGGTATAATGCTCCGGGGTTCCATCCCCAGTACCACAAAAAAAAAAAGAAAAGAAAAGAAAAGAAAAGAAAAGAAAAGAAAAGAAAAGAAAAGAGCAAGTATGCCTTTAATATAAAAGCCTGATGTTAAAGGTCACCATATCTTTACCCCCCAAGCCAATTCCTTCTCCCAGGCCTGTCTCCTTAAATCTTAAAGCTAACAACAAAGCTGTATTGTCCTGTGCACTATTTAACAAGGCAGATATGGTATCTTGACCCCTATCATTTAGAGGTCTTGATCCGTAGATGACCAGACCACCAGAAACTAGCGTGTGATCACTGGGCTGATGTCATCCTCACAACCCGCCACGCCCACCCTCCACCAAGTTTCTTTAGGAGAAGAGCCATGGAGCGCAGTCTAAGATGCATCTCTTACTCTGGAGACAGAGCCCACGTTCTCCCTGCAATGTGGATTTCTTACTTTCCTAAATAAACCTCTGTCCGTATCTCTGACTGGCTCCCGCTGAAATTCTCTTCCATCATATGAACCAAGGACCCCGCTGATCCTGGGTTGCATCTCCCTCCCTTCCCTCCTGGGAACTCCTCTGGACCCAGAATCACCCCTTCTCCCATGACCATTCCTTGAGTCTAGCAGTGGCTACCAACTTTGCTTTCTGGAACCACCTGGGAGCTTTAGAACCTACAATGTCCACCCCACACCAGGACATTCTTGAGGAATGGGGATACATTTGGTTTGGGATGGGGCCTGGGTACTGCTGACTTCTAACAGCAGCTCTGCTGATTTTCGTGAGCAGCCAGAGTTAAAAAGCTCCCACCACCCCTCCTCACCTCACTGGGATTGGAGAAGCAACTTTCCAGCTAAGCCTCCCCACTCCACCTTCAGAATCACTCCTACCCGCTCAGTCTGTGCAGAGGCAGACAAAGCCACACCTTATACGTTTTCTCCACAAATCAGCAAAAAAAAAAAAAAAAAAAATCACTTCCACTTGGATCACACTGATGTGGGGCAGGTCAGAAACAAGGGTGGTTCACCCATAAGTGCATCCTTTGTAGCCATAAAAATTCTCTGGGGCACCTGGCTTAAAGGTGGAACTCTGGATAAAAGACACAACGTTCTCCTTCCTTCCCAGCCCACACTTTGCTGGCCTGGACGGCCAACTTTTTCCACTGCCCACCTGTCATCTTTCTGGGTTAATGCCACCTTAATCCATATTCTTTACCCAGGGTCACACCCCTGCAGCCACCCAAAGAGAGGATTGCAGGCAGGTGGACTTGAGGGTTTATCAGGTGTGAATTTCTCCATGTGTTGGTCCCCACACACCAGGATCAGAATTTTCACTGAAGCAGAAGGGATACATTAATTTCCTTTAGGATGACCCCAGAGGCAGGGGCCAAGGCTGAAGACATTTCACAAGTAGTGGCCCCAATTGAAATGTAGAAATTTAGAGAATGAAGACTTACCTTGAATCCTCAAATCAAATGTTTCTGCCAACACTTTTCTTCCATTTATATCAAAGATCGTGACGTTGTAGATACTGTTATGGTTTTCCTTCACATGCTTAATTTTCAAAGTCCCATTTTCTAATAGCTCATATGTTTCGTTTACCCGAGAAGGAGGTCTCTTGCCTTTTCTAAACCGTGCAACCCTGAAGTCTTCTTTGCACCACTGAATGTCATCGATGTCATCGCTCATTTGAAAGCCAGGGATGTTCAGGTTGACGTCCTGGTCCAAGGCACTCCAGATGACCCTGTCTTTGGAGACTGCACCTGTAGCGAGCAAGCCAGTAGCTGAGTTGAGGAGGCTCCCTGCCAGGGAGAGCTGGGCTGTGAGCCCTGGGACCCCCACGTCCACCTCTCAGGGCGATGGTGAAGCCCCACACAGTGACTTACCTTGGGTGGGAGAGTGCACTATCAGAAGGAAGCCGGCTAAGAGTGAACGTGAGAGGCCCATCTTCAGGAGGTTGGTGGTGAGTCTGAGTTCTTCTTGCAAAAGGAACTGTAGTAAGACTGGAAGAATCCACCCACTGAGAGCTGAACCACGTGCCTCTGCCTTTTTTTTTTTTTTTGCAATAACCTAAAACACACTCACGTACACGCCAGCAGCCCTACCTTCCTGATGTACTGCTTTGCCAAAACACAGGCATTCTCATATTTAATCCTCACCAAAAAAAAAAAAAAAAACGGGGGGGAAGGGAGGCTTTATCACTCCACAGAAGAAGAGAAAAGGACACCAAAGGTAAGTCACCGAGACCACCCTTTTGTAAACTTGGCAGCGTCGCTACATAGAAACATGGGTGAATATTCGAAAGTGAATAACAAAGTACAAATAAATGACAAATATTGGGAAGTGTGTACATAGGAAACCATTAGGGAATAGGGTTTCCTTTTCTGAAAGATATTTTCAACATTCTGAAATTGCTTGTGTGATAAGAAGAAAAACACATAAATTGAGTCTCAGCTGTAAATACTTAAAATCTGCACAATCTTAGGCTTAGCGTATATTTTACAACTCCATTGAAATTCACAGTGAGGTCAATAAAAACGTGTTGCATAATAAATAAGAAGCATAGAGACTATGAAATACTGTTAGACAGCCAGATTCAAAAACATCTAATGTGGTTGACATCATAGACAGTTAAGGAAAGGAAGTGATAAGAAGAAACAGAGGAGAGAAAAAAAGGAAAAAGGCCTTTTGATACAGTGCTGTAGAATACCCCACACCAAGCTGCACGGCTCCGTGAGACCCAGCGCGGACAGAAAAGGGATGCCCATGGACAGATGTCCAAGGTTAATTTCCAATTTTCTGGTTGCTTAGGACACAATGAATAAAAACCTTAAAAGTTGTAGGGTTTTTTTTTTTTTCCATCTTCACATACAGACCCAGATAGTACCTCTTAGAAAACTGCCCAGGAAATGAAATTAGTCAAAGCAGTAGACTGCTTCCACTGTGTAAAAGGAGACCAAAGAGAGTATTTATCTCCTGGTGGTGCGATAAATCCCCTAATCACAATGTTCACAATCATTAACCACAATGGAATTAGAATCTTAAACGTTGAAAAACTGCAATAATGCTTAAAAGATGATATAGAAAAACATTTTATATCATTGAATATGGAAGACCTATCTACACATACTACGTAATCCAGAAATTAAAAAAGAGAAAAATGGTATAATTAACTGCATACAAATATAAAATTACCAGCAACTTAGAGAGAGACCCTTTTCAAAATAAAAAGTAAAAAGTGCTGGGGTGGAGCTCAGTGGTAGAATGCCCTGGGGTTTAATCTCTAGGATCACACAAAAAGTTGAATCATATGATTTTCACGTATATTGCCAATATTTTGTCATGGTTTTTCATTTTAGACATTAACTTTTGTTTATACACTTTTTTTTTAGCAGTATTGGGGATTGAACTCAAGGGCATTCTACCTCTGATCTACACTTCCAGCCCTATTTTTTAATTCTTTATTTTGAAATAGGGTCTCACTAAATTTTAGAGAGCCTCACTAAGTAGCTGAGGCTGACTGAGAACCTTCGATCCTCCTGTTTCAGCCTCCCAAATACTGGGATTACAAGCGTGCACCACAATGCCCGGTTTTATATACAAATTTTCAATAATCAGTAAGAAAGGTTTTTTCTAAATGGGGAAAGAGTAAGAAGAAATATCAAATATACAAGGAGAGTTTAATGTCACCAAAATATATAGATATCCTAGCCAAAAAAATACCATTTTTACCATAAGACTGACAAAATTATAAAAGACAATAATTTACACTATTTTTTTAAACAGTGCTGGTAGAATTGGGGTCTCCCATGAGGCAAGGCCACTGCTTGAGCCAGCGAGGTCTGGATCAGTCCACCGGGCAGCCAGGCCACTACTGGGGCCCTCAAGAGTGGGATCGGTACTTGCAACGCGGCATGCACAGAGAAATATCGCAGAAAATAAAAATCAGATGCTTCCCCTAATCAGCAATAACTAGGAGGAAAGGGGCAACAGGAAGAGGTCAAGCTATAGAAAGGGCCCTATAGTGAAGCAACTAAGGTGACCAATCAGAGGGTATGGAATAGTGGAGGACGAGCCTCTTTAAAACGCAGGAGGTACATAAACAAATGTATCAAAGTTAATCACCAAACAAGCATGGGATTAAGGGAGGGGGAGGGAATGGGATGGGGGCTGGATGAGGGCTAATTGGATGATGTGTGCTTGTATATCCTCTCAAGTCTTGTACTCCAATGTGATTGATATATGACTACAATGCACCAATTAAAAAATAAAAAATAAATTAAAAAAAAAACAGTGCTGGTAAGTGAACCCAGGACCTTCTGCATGCCAGGCAAGCGCTCTACCACAAAGTCAAGTCTCCAACCTCCGATAAGTTGACTTTGTCGACTTGAAGGTAGGGATAAACAAGTAACTTAATATGTATTAGAGGGAATATAAACCAATGCTCCAAACTTTTAAAAATACAAGCTGGAGGTGGTGGTGCATGCCGGTAATCCCAGTACTTGGAAGGTTGAGACAGGAGGGTCACAGGTTTCAGGCCAGCCTCAAGCAACTTAGCCAGGTACTGTTTCAAAATTAAATGGTTAGCGGGTGTAGCTTCATGAGACTAAGAAACTTAGCAAGACCCTATCTCAAAACAAAAACTAAAAAAGGGCTGGAGTGTAGCTCAGAAGTAGAATATCTCTGGGTTCAATCCCTAGTATAAATAAATAAGTACATTTTAAAAATTAAAAAAGGAAAGCATGCAGTGTTAATGAGCATTCATGCATTGGCCTAGTAGAGATTTAAATAAGCACAGTTGATGGTAGAGAATTCATCAGGGTGAATCAGAAGCATCAAAAGGATTTTTATTTTGATCCAAAGTCCACAAGTATGACTTTTTCCTGAGAGAATAATAAAGGACCTTATATACCACGGTATTAAGTAAAAATTGGAAGCAATTTAAATGCCTAAGGGGAAAAATGGTTAGGTGAATTGTGATACGGACAACCAAGGAAAATTTTTTTTTTTTTTTGGTGGTACTGGGGTTCCTGGAAGCCCTTCTACCTCCAGGGTACACTCCCAGACCTATTTTTTATATTTTTTTTTTATTTGGAAACAGGGTCTCTTAAGCCAGCGTGGCCGGTTTCGAACCTGTGCGATCCTCCTGTCTCTGCCTCCCAAGCACGGGGATTACAAGCGTGCGCCACCACGCCCGGCCCTAGGAAATGTTTAAAAAAATAAATAAATAAAGGTCACAATTGTAAGAAAGGAAAATAACATGTTTTATTTTCTACCCCTCTTAGGTTCTCTGGCCCTGTTGTTAGATTAGAAAAAAGACTAACAAGAGAAGACTTGCAGGAATTGGGCATATGCTGGAGCGCTCAGCGAAGGATGCTTTGAACTTGGGCTCCTATACCCCAGTTGGCAAAGCACAGAAAGGGGAGAGTCCAGGTAGGGGAGCAAGTCATGGGTTGACCAGAGAAAGTCTGGTAAGCCAGGTTGTTTAGGGAAGGGTTTGTTTTGTAGACTGAAACTAGTTGCTAGGAGTGTAGAGTTCTCTTCTTCCAGGCACAGGAAGGAAGGCCCCCTTTCACAAATGAGTATTTCCTTTATAAATGTAAATTTCCCTTAGGAAAAGAAACGCTGTGCCCTGTTCTTAGAGCTTTTCCTCCTGTGCTGGTTCTCAATGCCCTTTATAATCTCATTTTATTTCTCAAGAAGGTATGTATCTTCTGGAAGGAGGTCCCTTTGTGGTGGGAGACAGGCTATTTTTCTGTTGTTTTTACTAGTTCTAATGTTTCTCCTTCTCCTTCTCCTCCTCCTCCTCCTCCTCCTCCTCCTCCTCCTCCTCCTCCTCCTCCTCCTTCTCCTCCTCCTCCTCCTCCTTCTTCTTCTTCTTCTTGGTATTGGGAATTGAACACATTGATATTCTACCTCCAAGCTACATCCCTAGCCCTTTTAAAATTTTTATTTTGAAATAGAGTCTCACTAAGTTGCTGAGACTGGCCTCGAACCCACAATCCTCCTGTCTCTGCCTCCCAGGTACCAGGATTACAGGCATGCAGCACCACGCCTGGCTTATTCTAATACTTATACATTGAAGATTTTTTTGGCCTTTCGATTGATTTTAATTCTGAGGGGGCCCCTCCCCTTGGTGATGGCTCTAATCACAGCAGTGGGTGTATTTCAGGAGGACATATGACTCATTCCAGTTGTTCCCTTTCCCACCCACTGTCCTCTAAAGGTCACCTCTTGGTCCTTCTTACCCAGACTAACCATCATAGCAGATAAACCATCAGGAAGAGATTAAGAAGCAGAGGAGGAAGAAGAAGAAAGTGTCCTCAGAGATCCTGCTCTAGGATGAGTTGCCTGGCCAATAACACTTGCTTCTCTCTGCGAGGCAGGGGCAAGAGCTACATCAGGACTTCCCTGGGACAATGAGATGGACGGGGCCCGACAGGGACCGGGCACCACAGGGCGGAAACTCTAGCAAGAATCAGGGTCCAGGTAGCCATTTTTGTAGTTCACATCCGATTTTGTTTGAACTGTGGGGTTTTAGAGGAGAAAGCAATTCAGGGGGGAATCTGGTCTCCTTTCTACTGTTTGACTGAAGGTCTTGAGCCAAGGGAGATGGCCCTGGGCTCAGGCCAGCACCCACTCCCCTCCCTGTGGGCCTCATCAGTGTATCTCTGCCTTCTGCACCTCGCTTGTCCCTAAGGTCCCCCACTTGCACCCTCCTTCTACCTTTCCCCAAACTCAGAGAAGGAATTATAAAAAAAAAAAAAAAAAGGCAGCCAAGTGTGTTTCATTTTTTT
Source organism: Muscardinus avellanarius (assembly GCF_963383645.1). Classification (NCBI taxonomy): domain Eukaryota; kingdom Metazoa; phylum Chordata; class Mammalia; order Rodentia; family Gliridae; genus Muscardinus; species Muscardinus avellanarius. The sequence continues at coordinate 105,780,470 of NC_137788.1, read as the reverse complement.
GCTTTCTAAAAACAGATACTTTAGCCGGGCGTGGTGGCGCACGCTTGTAATCCCAGCATTTGGGAGGCTGAGACCGGAGGATCGCGGTTTGCGGACAGCCTCAGCTCCTTAGTGAGGCCCTCCACAACTCAGTGAGACCCTGTTTCAAAATAAAGAATAAAAATTGGGCAGGGGGTGTGACTCGGAGGTCAAATGCCTCTGGGTTCCATCCCCAGACCTAATAAATAAATAAATAAATAAGTAAATAAATAAATAAATACTGATACTTTGCCCATACCTGAAATCTCAGTACATGGGAGACTGAGACAGGAAGAAAGCAGTTTTGAGGTCAGCTTCAGCAACTTAGTGAGACCTTCAGCAACTTAGCAAGATCCTATTTCAAATGAAAAAATAAAAAGGGAGGAGAGCACCTCGGGTTCAACCCCTGGTATTGAAGAGAAAAAAAAAAAAAAACAGAAAAACTGACAGTTCCATCAATGATTATCAGAAAGGCCACAGTGCGTGTTGACGCTGGGTTTAGTATCTGATTGGCATATCAGCAGCAGCTTCCACGTCCACATCAGATTCCGTAGGTGTCGGCACCTTCCGTGAAACATTGGGTGTCCTCAAAAAAGCAGCCTGGGGTCATCAGCCACTGAGGCATCCTCTGTGGCAGGAAACTTTGAAAACCTTCCCTCTGAGACCTGTTCCTCTACCAGTGCTTACTTCTTCCTGGCAAAAACACTTTCCTTTTCTTCCTCTGCGTCCACCTACACAACAGAGGACGGAACAGACTGGCAGCGGCAGTTCCTGGAGGAAGTGTGAGTTCCCCAATGGGCGTCTCGGAGCTGGACGTCTCCCGAGAGGCACCCGCGCCGAGGACAAGTTCTCCGGCTGGGAGCCCAGGACCCCGGCCCAGCACACACTAACTGTGAGGATCCAGGCACAAGCAGTGGCTCGTCCACAATTCATCTGCATGTATGTGTCATCTGCAACTGAGACATCCTTGTGCCTTAGTTTCCACATCTACGAATGGATGCAAAGGCTTCATTCTCAGACTCACTGTGAGACAGTGACGCGTCAGGGTCCAGCGGGTGTCCCGCCCTAGGACACCATCAGCAAACGTCAGTCGGCTTCCCTTTTGCCTCTGTGTTCCCGAGAGACCACAGTGGACACCTTACCCAAAGTACAGCAGGAGCCCCAAAAGGCTGGGTGTATGCAAGGCCCAGAAAGGATGCTGGAGATGGATTCCAGCTAGGAAACTCGGGTCTGTGATGTGAACTCTAACTTCTGCTCTTCCCTGTGAAGTCCTTAAAAGCACTTCCTCTGGGCGTCAGGCGAGGTGGGGGAGGGGAACGCATTCAAAAGTTGATGGTGAAGGCTACTTAAGGTGCTCAATGAAAAACCTACACTGTCGCCGGGCATGGTGGCACACGCTTGTAATCCCCGCGCTTGGGGGGCGGAGACAGGAGGATCTCGCTGGTTCGGAGCCAGCCTCTCTGGCTTAAGAGACTGTTTCCACATAAAAATGTTAAAAAAATAGATCTGGGAGTGTAGCCCGTGGGAGTGTATCTTGGAGGTAGAAGGGCTTCCAGGAACCCCAGTACCACCAAAAAAAAAAAAAAAAAAAAAAAAAAAACAACCCTACACTGTCAACTGGAAATGGCAGGACAGGGCCCTGTGCGGTGGGGGGGGGGGCGGGGGCTGCAAAAAATATCTGGGGGCAATCCCTCAAAGGGGAGGTGCCTGGGGTTTGGTTCACCCCAGCCAGATCCCACACCTGGAGTAAGGGCAGTCTCTTCCGGTTCAGATGACCTTGGAGAAAAAGAAAAATCTCTGCTCAGGTAGCCCTGCCCATCTATCTCCTCCTGCCACTTCCAGGGCTGCTTTATTTCAAAGGACCTTGAGGCAAAGTCTGCCTGCTGCTGCCACCCACTGGCCACAACCAGAATTGCACCCTTGCTAATTTCACTGGAGTTATACCACTTTTGCATATTTGCTTAGTGTTTTCCAGTTTCTAGTTGTTCCCCCTCAAAAAGGACAAACATATATGAATATAAACATATATACTTTGGGGAATACTTGATACTGAACCCATTTGCCTAACACATGCTAGGCAAATGATATACCCCAATCTATATCCCTGGCATTTTTTATTTTTTGTCTTGTGATAGGGTCTTGCTAAATTGCCCAGGCTAGCCTCAAATTTATTATTTTCCTGCCTCAGCCTCCCCAAAATCTTGAGTTATGGGTGTGCATCATCATGCCTAGCTGATATATATGGTGTACTGGGAATTGAAACTTGAATCCTGGGGGGATTCCACCTCTCAGCTACACTACTAGCCCTATTTTATTTTTTATTTGGAAATACAGACTCACTAGATTGCTGAAAGTCTCACTAAGTTAGTTGCTAAGACTGACCTCGAACTTGTGACCTTCCTGTCTCAGCCTCCCAAATACTGAGATTATAGGCGTGCACCACCATGCCTGCCCTCCCCCCCAAAAAAGATATTAATTTATGCACACAGTATCTTTCTGCCATAAATATCTTTACAGATAAAGAAATCAAGCCTGGAGATGTTAAATGAATTGTCTAAGGTGACAGCAGATGAGCCTGTGATCACTGATCCGAAGACCTGTGTTCTTTACAGCACCTCCAGGTGTGTCTGCTGGTCTTGTCGGTAGTGTAGCAGTTCTCAGCATGCTCACCTCTTCTCCCCCCAGCCCTCCACCTGCCCCCACCTGCCCCCACAGCTGCCTATGGGCTGGGGGTGTGGGAGTAGAAGTAGCAGATGTGGCCCCTGCTCTTCAGGGAGGCTCAAACTGACCTGACCGAGGAGATGAGGCAGGGACCCAGGCACCTGTGAGGGTGGAATTAACAGGAGATCAAAGGGACTGCAGCTGGGAGAGGTGGTGCCTGAGCTGGTCCTTCAAGGACAAACCAGATGTAAGTTCCTAGAGAGGTAGATGAAGGACATCCCAGGTGGAGGGACCTGCTGGAGGGCAGCGTCAGGACAGAGGAGAGGCAGGCAGCAAGAGGTGGGCAGCGACGCTGGGACGCTGGGAAGGAGGAAGACCAGCACAGGAGGAAAGCTGTGCTCCTTCTAAGGGCGGTGATACACATGCATTCTTCACATCTTCTGTGTATTCCATTAATAAATATTTTTTGAGAGCCAGGCACGACGTTACATGCCTATAATCCCTGTATTTGGGAGGCTGAGAGAGGAGAATTCTAGGCCTTCATCAGCAACTTAGTGAGACCCTGTTTCAAAATATAACAGGTGGGGGTGTCGCTCAGAGGTAGAATAACTCTGAGTTGAATCCCCAGTACTCACCTCCCTCCAAAAAAGTATTTTTTGTAAGAGGTACTTGTTCTGTTTGTTTCTCAGAATGAAAGCAGGACCTTAATACTTGTTTCTCTTTGCAATGAATGCTTCCCGGCAGCTGGCTTTCCTCATGCTCTGGGGAAGGGTCCTGCCCCCACTGAACTCACATCCTAGAGGGAGAAAGAGAAAGAACAACTAATAAGTACTTAGCTACAGGTACGGGGAGAGACATAAGGTAGAGAAGGGCTGGTGTGAGCTGGGGTGGGGGGTTGCCCTTTTAGAGAGGATGACCACAAAGGCCTCACTGAGGAAGAGGCTGTGAGCACGACGGAAAGGACCAGAGGAGACAGGGTCGCCCGTGTGAGGGGGCAGGCAGGGAACCAAGCAAAGGCGAGGTGGGGCTCACCTGGTGTGCGTGGGGACCAGAGAGGAGGCCTGCGTGGCTGAGGCTGGAGTAGGGGAGGGCAGAGGTCGGAGGTCAGAGTGTACGGGCAGGAGTCACAGGGAGTCGCAGGGGGTTTTGAGTGGAAGCCGCTCAGTGCTGTCTGCCCTGGAGTCTGGACAGCCCCTCGGTGGTGGACCCTGGGTCCAGCATGACACTCGTTCACAGTCTGACCCTGCAGATTGGACGGAGGCGCCGGGGTGCATGGGGGCCGCGTGCCTCGCTCTGAGGACACGCGTGGGCCTCGGTGCTCAGTACCCGCTTTCTCTTGCTCCACACTGACACTGCTGCGTGGCTCTGCTTGTACAGGGTGGCTTCCCCTGCCCTGCCGCTCAGGAACCCCCAGAGGGGCCCAAGTGCCTGGGCTGCTGAGAATGGCTGGCAGCTTTGCTAGCATGCCTGGTGGCTGCCCCTGGAGGCTGGGGCACTCGCTCGGCCTCTCCACGGGCCTGGGGGTGGTTACAGTGTGGATCTCACAGTGAAGAGAATCCAGAAAAGGGGCCAGAGAGCAAGTGGTCCAGGAGAAGTGGGCAGGGCCGTCTGGCTCCCAGAGCATCCCTTCTTCTGCATCAGCTGGCGGGAGGAGTCAGAGTCAAGAGGAGGGACTGTAGACCCACCTCCTGATGGAAAGCATGTCAAAGGGTTGGCAGCCTTTTGGGGAGGATGGGGCACTGGGAATTGAATCCAGGGGTATTCTATCTCCAAGCCCTTATTCTCATTTTTGTGAAACAGGTTCTCGCTAAGTTGCTGAGGGTCTTATTAAGTTGCTGGTATTGGCCTCGAACATGCGATCTTCCTGTCTCAGCCTCTCAAGTACTGGGCTTACAGGTGTGTGCTACCACACCCTATGAGTCAGCAGCTTTTAAAGTTACAACCAAGCATGCCTCCACAGCACCTCGGCCGCAGGCACAGCGGGGGCTGGCTTTGGAAGGCCTTTGTGTTCCTTGCCCCCTTTTGAGATGCAGGAGATGTGGAGAAAAGATTTTGGTTCCAACTCATGTGATCACACACCTAAGGGTGCTGGGTCTGGGGAAGAGGCATGGCGGCCAATCCTGGCTTTTAGACGGCTTCCCTAGGACTTTATACACCTGAAGTGACCTGGACAAATTTCACAACCTGGCCCTCGAAATAGGTTTGCACATTCTGTTTGAAACATTTATTTATTTATTTATTTATTTATTTATTTATTTATTTTTGTGGTACTGGGAATTGAACTCAGGTTCATTCTACCTCCGACCTACAGCCCCAGCTCTATATTTTATTTTTTATTTTGAAACAGGGTCTCACTAAGTTTTGGAGGGCCTCACTAAGTAGCTAAGGGCTGGCCATGGACCTGTGATCCTCCTGGCTCAGCCACCCCAGTTCCACACCCGGCTTGTCTGAAACATTTTAAGACTGTCTCAGCAGATGTGGGGACTCACCGTCCTAACTGGAAGAGTATGGGGTGTGGACTTCAACCCACCTCCTGGATGTGGGATTAAGGACTTTGCTAGTGAGCCATTTGTCCAGCAGGAGGATGAGAAATCAGAAGCAATGGCTGCCAGGCGGAGATGGACGTGAACAGTGTAAACAATACAATCTCACTGAACTACGTGAGAGCCGCGGAGCACATCACCAGTGTTTGGAGCGATTGCTCTTTCCTGTTCAGTCCTTCCTGAGATCCTGAGCCTGCCCAGCACAAGACGCACACATTGCGGCTGTTTGCTTAATTGTGTGTGTAGCACTGGGGCTCCTAAGAAGCTAGCTGAGAGAGCTTGTGGCATCTTTTCTAGTTCAAATGCTGAAGCATAGGCCCGTTGCTGAGTGGAAAGAGTTCCCCAAGGGCCCTCCTCTGCCTCCCCAAAGAAGCCGTCAACCCTGCACAGGGAAGCAAGCGCTGGCTGTGCTTCGCGTGGCGTGCTCCTCTAGGGCTCCGGTTCCGACAGCAGTGCTGTGCCCTTGGACCTGGGATGGTGGCGGTCTCTGGTTCTCCCATCCTCCCCCAGGCTGATGGACCAGACCAGGGAGCCTACGAGTACCCAGGGCTCTGGCCCGGGTTTTGTCCCAGGTTCTTGGATGTGTGTTGCCCAGTGGCAGTGGAGTTGAAGCCGGCTGCTCCCGGGCTGTACCCACAGCTCTTTAATTCTGGCAGCAGTGACGCCTTTTCCCTGTGTCCATGCTCCACAGAATCCTCCTTTGCACACATCCCGGGATGAATAGGTTTGGCTTGTACAATTTTTTTTGAGTTGTATTTTTTTTTACATCTCTTTTCTCTCTTTCTAGGCTATTAAATATAACCTATTAAATAATGCAGGTAGTTCCTGCTTTTGTTCTCTTCAAATTCTTCTTTCTAAGAACTGAGAGCCGGGGGACTCTTCTTCATACGCCGGAAACTAAGGCAGGCAGAGTCTTGTTCAAATGATGTTCTGACTGTCAGGGGTTTGTATCTCTTCTTTATTTTATCGTGAAAAAACTAAACCCCTGTAAGTTGTGTAGTTGTGTGTGTGTGTGTGTGTGTGTGTGTGTGTGTGTGCGTTCCTGGGGATTGAACCCAGGGATTCTACCTCCAAGCTACACCCCAACCTTTGTTTGTTTGTTTTGAAACAGGGTCTCGCTAAGTTGCTGAGCCTCCAACCTTCCATCTTCCTATCTCAGCCTCACAAATACTGAGATTACAAGCATGCCCATCTCCTAAAGTCTTCGGGGAATTGTAAAATAACAACAACAAAACACATGGGAAATGTTCTACATAAATATTAAGAGGTCCTGTCTTTTATTTTTAAAAAAGTAATAAAATCATGCAAAATCATGAAACTAAAAGAATAGTTAAGCTTCTTATTCAAGACAACAAAATATATTTGGAAAAAGCCACTAAATATTGATGCAGACGTTGGTTTTCTCCTATGAGTGAATATAGTGTATTATAAATAGCTGTGACGGGAACGAGTTCTGAGGAGTTGAGGAGAGTGTTCGCTGGCTGTGCCTCGCTGGAGCAGGACAACATCACGATTAAGGGAAAATAAAATCTTTATATGTATATTTTATATATATTTTTTTTCTATTCTGAAGATGCATTTTATGGGGTGCCAGAAAGTCTAGCATTTTAGCTACTAAGACCTCTGTCACTCATTATAACATAATACCAGCAAACCATTTGTCTAAAGACTTGCCTGGTTTCCAAACTGAACAAACAAAAGACACCTTGACAAGGAGAGTGGGAGCAGAGTTACAGAAGAGCTGAGTTTTAGAATTGGGAAGAGGGTCCAGGTGTGGTGGCGCTCACCTGTAATCCCAGTACTTGGGAGGCTGAGACAGGAAGATTGCAGGTTCGAAGCCAGCTCAGTAATTCAGTGAGGCTTGCATCAACTTGGCAAGACCCTGTCTCCAAATAAATAATAAAACAGGGCAAGAGGTATAGCTTGGAAGTAGAAGGCCCCTAGGTTCAATCCCCAGTGTCCCTCCCCCAAAAAAACCCAAATAAACAACAACAAAAAAGAATTAGAAAGACAGGCCTGATAGCCTGTCACACCATGTCTACCTACTCGTGTGTCTCTGAAAGAAAGAAGGGGCCCTGTGGGGCCCCTGGAGAACCTGCATGCATGCCTCTAACCTACTCCTGCCTTCGGGGATGGGGTGGTGGCCCGTGCCAAGCTTGTGCCAAATATGTGTCAACACACCCTGCACCACACTGGCAGCTTGGTGGCTTTCTGCAGCCTGGAAAACAGTTTCCGATTAGAAGCCCCTGCTGTTTTATCTATTACATGTGAAACTAAATAAGTCCATGCATGCCCACTGGGGTTTGGTGAGTAACACCAAAGTGCACAGCAGAGAGGGGAAAGAATTTAAAAGGGAGCTAATGTGGTCCATGGGGAAGAGCCAGGCAGGGAGAAGCCTCCGGAGGGGAGCGCTGCAGACAGGGTTTGTAGGATGGATTATAGCCCCTCAGGGCCAGAGCATGTGTGCTGGGGGCGTGGCCCTAGAACGTAAAAGGCAGCTGCAAAGACTCTTCCACCACCGGCTGATTTATGGAGGGGGAATTTTTATCTCATAAAGCAGATTCGATTTCCTGAGAGCCATATGCCGGCTTTTCTTTTTCCCAGAGAGCACTCAATCTCATGTAGGGAAAATTCCGAATTTTATTTGCTTCCAGAGAGGAGGGATTTGGAACTGTTAGATGCGTACAGAGCACGTGGGACAGAATTTCTCAGCATCCCTCCGGGGCTGTGGGTGACTGCCACCCTGTGAAGCTGCCAAACGGGACAAAAACACAAAGCTAAGATGTGCAGAGAGCGGAAGGTGGGGATAAGGAGCTGAGGGCCCAGTCCCCGCTCGGTGGCCTCCTTCAACCAGACGATTTGCCCCGCGAGGGTGAGGAAGGGAGAGGGCACTGGACGTAGCAATGTTTTGGTATTTAACAGGGTGCGTCCAGCTTCATTTGCCTTTTTTTTTTGTGTGTGTGGTACTGGGGTTTCTGGAAACTCCAGGCTACACTCCCAGACCTATTTTATACAGGTTTTTTTTTGGAAACAGGGTCTCTTAAACCAGCACGGCTGGCTTCGAACCTGCACTATCCTCCTGCCTCTGCCTCCCAAGTGCAGGCATTGCAAGCGTGCGCCACCACGCCCGGCTCATTTGCCCATTTTTAAAGTGAATATTGATTGAATGCTCCGTTAGAACACATTGTCCAAGTGTCAGGAAGTCAATTAAAAATATCTCACTCAAACTAGGATCGTGACCAGCTCCTTCATTCCTTCAGCCAATACGTTGACATCACTCTGCTGAGGACCTGTGAGGTGCCAATTGCTACTCTAGGAATTTAGATATTTAGCAGCAAACAAAACAGCCCAGTTTCTCATAGAATAAGTGTTCTAAAGGGAAAACATAAGTAATGATAGCCCATAAATATATAGCCTGTCAGGCAGCGGTGAAGTATTATAAATAAAAACAGAGGAAGGCGAAGTACACCCAGTGACGAGGCAGTGCTACCACAGCAGGAATGGCCTCAGCCTGACGGGAAGGTAATAGCCAGCAGAGTCCCAAGGATTGAAGGAGCAAGCCACGCAACTATCTAAGGGAAGGGCGCTCAGGAACACAGAGCCACACGTGCAAAAGTCCTGGGGTGGAAGTTCAAAGGCCAATGAGAAGGGAGTGGGCGAGCCAGGGCAGGTGGTGAGGGATGAGGTCAGAGGGGAGCAGGCAGGCCATACAGGGCCTGAGGACCAGGGTAAAGTTCTTAAAGTTGAATGCTCTGTGCAGAGGGGCAGTGTGATCCTACTTAGAGTTTTGAAAGGATCCCGTGGTGACTCTGTGGAAGGAATGAAGTATGAAGGTTACTGCAGAGGTCTGAGCAAGTGGACCAGATGGGAAGAGCAGACATGTGTGAAGGGGTTGGGTTCTGGATGCATCCCACGGGCAGAGGTGGTGGGATCTGCTTATGGGTCAGATGTCCAATGTGAGAAGCGATAGGTCGGTTCCCTCCCTTCTTCCACGGGACTCCGCAGCGGGGACAGGAGGCAGAATCCTGGAAGCCAGAAGCGGAGATGTCCCGAGACTCTAAGTGTCACGAGACTCCAGACATTACGAGCAGACTCCAGGTGCTATGAGACCCCGGATGTTGCAAGAGAATCGGCATTCCCACACTGCTATCTCCACCCAAGACGCCCCCCCCCCCAACATCTGGACTTTCTGACCGCATGACTCTGCCGACCGACCATGAGTGTGCTGGCTGTGACTCAGCTGCTCAGTCATCAGTCCCTTCCCCCACGGTCAGCAGATCTCACCCAAAGGTGTCACCCAAAAGCCCTGAAGCCTTTAATAACTTGGCTGGTATTTACCTCCTTTGTGACCCCCCCTCACTCAATTTCAATGTTACATCTAGTGCACGAAACCTGGGAGGATTTTTAATTTTTTTCTCTGTGTTTTTTGGTGTTGCTGTACCCCTCCTTCAGCCCCAGACTCTTCGACCCAACCCTCAATTGGATTGACCACTTTTTTCAGACCAGGTGCACCCCTGAGGTCCCGCACTGGGCTCTCTGGCCAGTGTGCACCCACTAGCCGCTCGGGCCCCACTGCTGCCACTCCGGCTCTGTGCTCCTGCACCCCGCAGAGGTCTTTCAGACAGGGTAAGCTCCCTTCACTTCCTCTGGTCAGTGGGTTCCAGCTTCTTGCCTCCTCTCTGAACTTGGGTCCTCCCTTTCTGCCGGTACACTGGGGTCTAAAATCCAAGCGCTTGGTGACCCATTGTCCTCTGGTCCACTGGGACCACTTGCCATTAGGCCCCGATGACGACTGCGCTCCTTGGGTCGAGGCCCCCGCCTCCCAGACAACCAGGTCATCCTCTGGTTTTAAGAAGGGAGACATCTCTCCCTCCCTCTTGACCCCTGTTTCCGAACATTGATCAGGATAATCGGGGATGCCTGTTTCCTGTTCTTTGTTCTCGCCCACAGACCAAAATAATGGGTTACTATGGCCCAAAAACAGAACTCTGGATTTTAGTATCCTGCCTGGGATCAGCAACTTTTGTAAGCAGTCTGGTAAATGGTTAGAAGTCCTTTATGTCCAGGCTTTCTTCTTTCTGCACTCCTGTCCCTCAGTCCCTCCAGCTGCTCTCTCCGGTCAGCTGCCATTTCCCCATCAGCTGCCGTTTTGTGATGGCGCGTAATTGCTACCTGGTGACGTCACAGTCACCATCTTGGTCGCCCCATGGTGGCAACACGTGGTCGCTAGCTTGTATCAGCCAGCCCCAAATGGTGGGGGTGGGGGATTAAAAATGAGAGACCATATGATACTATGCCTTCTTGATGGCATGTGGGCTGCTTTCATAAAGCAGTTAATTACAATAAACTGAAGGAAATCATCCAAGGTCCTGATGAAAACCCAGCCATTTTTCTTAATCAGTTTCAAGAGGCTTTTTAAAAATTTAAGAAGGGCTGAGGATGACCCTCAGACCTCTATCCAAGATTTGGTGAACATGGCATTTAAAGTCTTTGATTCCTGAGAGGAACAGGCTGAAATGGAGCAAACGCTCCGACTTGCCAAAAGGCAGATCCCTGGTAGCTGCCCTGAGGCCGGCTGTGGTGGCTTGGCCCTCTGGAGCGCCACCTAGGGGTGGAAGACAGCAACGACAACTACCTCCAGGAGCCTGCCTCAAGTGCGGCAAGGCCACGCCCACCCAACCAGAGCTTGCCGGGAGTGCAGCCAGGAGGGCCCTATGAACAGTGCCCTTGGAAAAGCAGTGAGCCCCAGGTGTATCAATACAGGGGGACCACCCTTCCAGACCAGGCCCTCCTGCTGGCCCTACTTGACCTGGCCAAAGACTGATGGCTCCCAGACTCAACTTTGATCCTCCTTGCTGAGCCCAGGGTAACTCTCAAGGTAGCAGGTAAGCCAGTCGCCTTTTTGGTTGCTTACTCAGTCCTTCCATCCTTTTCGGGTCCTACTTTTCCTTTTCCAACCTCGGTATAGGGGATTGACAGTAAGCCCTCCTGCCTACCTGCCTAAGCACTACAGGCCTGCTTTTTATAAGACAAAATTGCCCTGCCTGAGGCTCAGGCTGAAGCAGTAGTTAACCTAATGCATAATTCCCTACATGTGGGTCCTATGGCATTTAAACATTTTCTAAACCCGTTTTATTCTCCCCTCCTGCAACAGCTGATTAGTAAAGTCAGTGCCTCTTGTTCTACTTGCACTGCTGTTTCTCTCCAAGGAGGCCTTCGCCCCTCTTTTCCTACCCACCAAATGAGCGGTGACACCCTAACAGGTTGGATAGAGGCTTTTCCCTCAAAGGATGAGAAGGCCAGCATGGTGGCCAATGTTCTATGCTTGGCCATCATCCCTCAGTTTGGACTCCCTAATTCCTTACATTCTGATAATGGGCCAGCTTTTATTTCTAAGGTTGCTCAACAGGTGGCACAAGCCCTGGGCATTTCTTGGAAGCTCCACATCCCGTATCGACCACAGTCATCAGGAAAGCAGGCCCACCTGCTTATGTCTGGAAACTCACCATGCAAGCAACCTATTTGCCTCCTCTCCATAAAACACTGGAACGATCACAAGCCCCTGGTCTAATAAGGTTCATTCGAACGTGCATTACCAAGCTGTCCAGGGTAACCTCCAATCAACTCCCGCTACAGCCATACTCCCACCTGCCCACTTCCAAAGGACCCAACCTCTCCTAGCCAAGGGGCCCCTTACGATGCCCCCTGACAGCAAGAAGTCATTATGGACTCGTCGTCACCCAGTATCACCAAAAGGCCGGGATGATAGGTTGGGCCCCTCCCTTCCCCCACCGCAGCGGGGACAGGAAGCAGAACCCCAGAAGCCAGAAGCAGAGCTGTCGCTACACTCCAGAGATCATGAGACAGACTCCAGAGGTTGCAAGATTCTGGATGTCATGAAAGGACCAGCATTCCCACACCGCTAGCTCCACCCCAAAATAAACACCCTCACCTCCTCTCTGGCCTCGTGACTCTGCTGGCCACGCGGCTCTGCTGCTCAGTCATCGGTCCCTTCCCCCACAGCCAGCAGAACTCTACTGAGGGTGCCAGTTTAATTAAAGAGGCCTTTAATAACTTGGCTGGTGTTTTCCTCCTTCACGACCCCCAACTCAATTTCAACGTTACAAGAAGGAGATGACGGTCTAGGAGTGGCCCAAGCGTAGCAGCACCCATGAGCTCAAATAAGAAAACAAGACTCTTCATCTGCCTTGGCTTTATTCTGCACTGGCTCCACTTCCGGGTCGGCTCCTCCCATGTGGTGGTAAAAATGGCCACCAGCACCGCACGACCCACTTCTGAAAGCTCTCTCAGAACACCTGGGGAGCCTTTGTTTCCAAATGCCTTCCGCGGATGTCCTCCCCAGTCTTGGTAGCTTGAACTGTGGCAGGTGCCCCCGGCCCAGATCCCAGAAGAACATCTCGGGATAGACTTGCACTGACCGGGTCATGCTCAAGACCCATCCTTCACCCTCCAGTTCTTGGCAGTCATGGGGGAAAGTCAATAGTGGGAAGAAAACCAAGGGTGCTTATTGGAAGCAGGGGGCTGTACCTGAGCTCAAGGACCACAAGTTCAACAAGGATCCAGGGCAAAGGGAAAGAGGTTACAGGTACAAGAGGGAAATGACTGAGCTGTTTTATGTGGGAGCCGATGGAGAAGGGAGGCTGGAGATGTTTCTACAGTAATGTAGGCAACAATGTTAACAACAATAAGGACCAAAGAACGTTTAGGTTGCAAAGGAGTGAGATAATGATACATTTTTTTTGACATGTAAAAAAGGCCTGTTAAGTGTCTAGCCACAAAACAAAACAGAATAGATGTTAAATGAGACAAAGAACAAAACACGGAGAAGTTATCGTGGCAGTGCCCGCAGGCCACAGGTGGAGAAATGCACACCAGTCAGGGGGACATTTGGACCTGGCTCTCAACAGATCAAAGGTGGAGTTTGCCCTCTGCCTTTGACAATGAGCACTTAATTATCCATGACCATGGGGCCCGCTGGGTACCCAGCATGTTTTTTCATAGTTAGCTACATGGCCAGGCAGTGCTCCGAGCAGCCGAGAGGAAGCCCATCCGACTGCACAGTCCCCTTCTTCCTTCTCGCCCCGGGCGCAGCCTTCTGTTCAAGCAGTAAAACAGCCGGGGGAAGAGTCACCTGCTGCGGAGAGGCTCAGAGCACTTTGTCTGATGCAGAGCAAAGGCTGGAAAACTTGGGTGTTTTTCAGGGAAGGCGTGTGTGGAGGAGGAGGGGGCTCGCACATAATTAAAGCAAAATACAATCGATGCCACTTTCCCCAAAGACCAGTGAGAGATCTGTAGAGGAAGAAATACACTCTTGTCTGCAGAGAGAACAGGAGAGAATTAAACAAGAATATGCTGCATCAGTTAAAGCTTCCTGGGAAAAGATAAGGGTGGTGAAAAATCAGAATTAGATCGCACCAGCCCAAGCAATTAAGGAGAATAAGATGTGCTTTTTACAAATATCATGGGGGAAAGAGATTATGGAGAGGAAATAAGGTTTAATAAATGCAGAGGACCATGAAATTAATGATGACCACAAACGGTTGAAATACCCAATTCCGTCTTTGTTAGCCTTTAACTAGGAAAACAAAGAAAAGAAATCGAGCAATTAAAAAGTGAGGATGACTGAAGAAACAAAGTTAAGCAGCTGCAGTGGGAGGAAGGTGTCTCCTTGCCTCAGCTGTGCAGGCGTGCAGGCGCTTTCCTGGAACCCGGACACGCTGTGGGCTCCTGTCACCGCCCAACCCACCGGCCCAGGGCTGGCGAGCAGGTGGCACTGTTTCCCCATGGGCTGGTTGGTCTGTGGGTCTGGGGTACTGGGGATTTAACTCAGGGCATTCTAACTCTAAGCTACAGCCCCAATCCTTTCTTTTCTTTTCTTTTCTTTTTATTTTGAACCCGGATCTCACTAAGTTGCTGAGGCTGGTTTTGAACCTGTGATCCTCCTGCCTCAGCCTCCCAAGTGCATCATGGGGTGTGCCTCATGATGTCTGGCTGTTTCCTGAGTTTAAGTTGCTGACAGAATTTGAGAGAGTAGAGAGAAAGAGGAGCAAGGATGAGAAAGAGACCCAAGTGATGGTGGGTTTGGAAGCAAACCGAAGTTCAATGGCCTGAGTTGAGCCGGCCTCCTGCGTCGCCTCCTTCCCATTTTTTCCACCGTCTCCACTTCCTCCTGATCATCCAGTGCTCGGTGGATTTCTATTGAGTTGTTCTCTAAACCCGCTCTCTCATCCCTCAGAGGGCCACGCTGCGCATGGAGACCCGGGGCTCTCCAGGGCTCCAGTCCCACAGGAGGATCAGAATCAGATTGTCATAACTGACTGCAGTGGGGAGGCGTGCTGGGACAGAGCGGCGTGGGCACCATGACCTGGGAGGAGCAGGGGTGGGAAGGATGGTGAGCCCTCCCCAGGCCAGGAGTGGGGGAAGAGCTCTCCCCCAGTGGGCAGCCAGCACAAGGCCCGCGGGAAGGGAAGCATGGGCAGAGGGACACCCTGCTAGCAAAAGGCGGGGGGGGGGGGACTTAGGAAAACAGGGCTCAAAGGAAGGACACAGGTTCCAGGACAGGCTGAGTTGAGGCCAAGTCCTGTGTCTCCCAACAGCAGTGGGCAGCCACTGTGCGGTCTGTAGCAGGTGACAGGATGGTTTTTACAAAGCCACCCTGGTTTTGGTGTGTGAATAAGTTGGAGCAGACAGAGGTCCTGGTGTCAGATGAGATTGGGGCTGGATGACGGCAGAAGCAGAGAAGATGGATAAAAAAGAGGGCAGGGCGGGGCAGGACGATGGGCTGAACCCGGTGGTGTGGGGCCAAGGCACGAGAGGAAGGTACGCTGAGGTTTTCGGATCACACATCTCGATGGAGGTGCTACTAAGAGAGAGCGCACAGTAGAGAGTTAGGACGGCCTCACCCTGCCCTACGCTCACCTTATTCCTGCAGGACGACCTGCTGAGGACCATGGGGGCTGTCACCATTACCCCAGTGGTCTGCAGACACTCACTGATAACCAACCAACCACATGGTATCCAGCTTCCCCGACAGAAGAGGCATGGCAGGTGAAACATTTGTTTTAAACTGGGGATGGAATCCAAGGACATTCTACCTCCAAGCTACATTCCCAGCCCTACTTTATTTTTTTATTTTGAGGCACAGTCTCACTAAGTCACTGAGGACCTCTCTAAGTTGCTGAGGCCATCCTTAAGCCTGCAATCCTCCTGTCTCTGCCTCCCAAGTACTGGGATCACAGGCATACACCATCACGCCCAGCTGTAAGTAAGACAATTTGACCTCAGGGTTTTAACGTGATTGCCATTCTACATTTTTTTAACCAACTTTTTGCTTTCTTTTTTTGGTGGGAAGAGGAGAGATTCATAGTCAAGACAAAAGAATTTAAAAAGGAGTTATCGACTCGACTCCACAAAACATACCAAAGAGTGATCTGATCAATCAATCATATGGTGTCAGAATTAGAAGAAGGAAACTTAGTAAAAGAAAAAAAAAATCTCTTCCAGAACAACTTTGACAGCTGTTCAAACACACTGTGCCTCAGCATCTCCAATCCCTCGGAGCAAAGCAGCTCAAAAAGCAGCCGAGCTGCGTTGTCAGAGGGCTCGGAGAGCAGGAGGGAGCATTTTCTTGTACTGAGTCAGAATTTATCTCTGAGCCATTCCCACCATTTGTCTTGGATCCGTTCTCTGGAAGCAGAGCGGGTCAATGTCCCTTTTAAAACATGGTGCCCAGAAAGCAAACACAAGACTCCAAATGTGGTCTGATTTAGTTAAAGCCCTGTGGGGAATTTAAAGGGGGGGGGGGATAATAAAGCCACTGAGTTAACCAGCTTTAAAAAATGACAGCCATAGAAAACTCCCATAAGGGGAACCTTAGAATCATAAACAGAAGGGAGCCTTTGGAAATACCAAGGTGGTGTTTCTCCCCGCAGAGAAAAATCACACCTAAACCCGTCCAACCCGGAGAGGCTGACCTATTTTTTAAGATCTCTTAAAAAGAAGGGTTCCACGGCTATTGACTTCTGAGAGATTTCTTGCAAATCAATCATTATGGAGTATTTTCAGATCGATGTTTTCTAGTGGCTAATTTGTCTCTACATCTCCCCCTCTCTCCTGCTATCCTCTCTCTCACCACATAAATTGTCTTCCTCATGAAGCCTCATATTGTATCATGCACTGGGAGGCGCTTTCGACTGATCCTACCGTGTTTTGGTTCCCACTGCATTAATTAGCCACACCTCTATGACCTCCCTCTTTTTGTATGGGATCTTTGCTATTTGTCCTTATATTGTTGCATACTGCCATGTGCGATGGATGAGTTCTCAGAATTGTGCGCAAATCTAATCTTTGTAAATTGAGTCTCTTCAATTAGAAGTGCCTTCCAAATGCATTTCGAGTGTTCATTATCTAAAGTTACTCTCTGGAAGGCAGCTCGGTGAAATGGAAAATGCAGGGACTTTGGAGCCAGAGAGTACCACACCCAAATCTGGGTCTCCTGCCAGCGAGCTCTGGGACTTCCACTGGGTACTGAATCTGTATGAGCCCTAGTTCCTAATCTGTGAAATGGGGATAACATTTTCTGACATGCTGCTATAGAAAAATAAGTAAGCTAAGTGCCATTTCCACAACCAAGAAAACAGATATGCCTTCCTGTCTTTAAGGTGGGCAGTATCTTTCAAGCGAATACTCTTCATAGCTGATGTCACTCTCTGATTTTAGCAGTTTTCCACCAAGCCTTTTCTTGGATTCCCCTCTGGACCCCCCTCCCTTTCTGGTCCACAACAGAGGTCGACATCCTCAGTGCTGATGGCAGCTTGCCAAGCCTGAGACTTGAAGTTTAAGTCCCACTCCTTCTGTTTATTCAACTCAAGAATCTATATCTGAATATGCTCACCTGTGTTTTTCTGTGTTACTTTGGACTTTCCCAAAGCTCTCTCTCTCTCCCAGAAGAGGATTCCATCCACTGGAACCTCCTTTCTCCTGCCTGACTTTTGAGTGCCCGAGACACCACGTCCACAGGCCAGGCACAGGGCAAGAAGAAATGGCTAGCCAGGTGCGGTATCACAGACCTGTAGACCCAGTATCTCAGGAGGCCGAGGCAGGAGGATGGCAAGTTAGAGGCCACTTAGCAACTTAGCAAGACCCTTTCTGAACAAATACAAAGGGCTGGGGTATAGCTCAGTGGTGGAGCACCCCTGGCTTCAATTCCTAGTACTGCTAGTGATGGCTCTTTCTGTGGCCGTGACAGACAAGTGACATCAATGCTCTAGGTTCCATCTTCTCATCTGTAAAATCAGGGCTTAGAATGGTGTCAGTGGTTGCAGGCTGGAGTTTCCCAATCTTAGGGGTCCGCAGCGACAGAAATGGATTAATGGAGAAAGCTATTCTTGAATGCATCCTAAAGTTGGAGGGAAAGTGCAGATGTGGTCAGTGGGAGCCGCGAGGCTCTTGAAACACTGTCCCCAGGTCTCACCTGAATGATGTCAATGCCGCAGCATTACCAGCACAGTCCTGCCACTCCACACGTGCTTCTGTCAGGATCCTTGGTTGCAAACCACAGGTGCCAAGTCTGGTGGACTTCAGCGCAGATTGTGTGCATCAGGAAGATGTCAGCTAGTTCCAAAGAAAAAGGGGAGGAAGGAGGGCCTGGCTCTGACCAGGGCAGTGACCCGGGAACGCTGAGTGGGGAGGGCTCAGCCAGGGTCTCACCACAGGACATCCCAGTTGGGGCATCACGGGACACTGGGCCCTGAGCCAGGGAGCTACCACCCCAAGCTGTCAGATGCTGTCACCCAGGGATGCGGTCTAAACCATGGTGCCACCTGGTGTACTCACTCCAGAAGCAAAGTCATCCAGCACACACATCTGGAGTCTCATGAGTCCATGCCCACTGCAGGAGGACAGGGAAGCAAGTACCTGTCTCCACCGACTCCAGTTCACTAGGAGAAGTCCCTAATTATACCGAGAGCTACGGCAGCCCCCAGGTGAAAATGTCCACCCTGGTTACAAATGTTTACTATGATGAGAAAACCAAAGGAACTTAGTTGGTGATGGAAAAACTCATTTTGAAACCTAGGATCCCTGGAAGGAAAAAATAATGCATGGGCTTGATAATAATAATAATAATAATACTTAAAAAAATGATCCAGCCAGGCACAGTGGCATATGCCTGTAATCCAAGTACCTAAGAGGCTGAGGTAGACCCTCAGCAGCATGCGAGACGCTGTTTCAAAATAAAAAATAAAATAGGGTTAGGGACATAGCTTGGAGATAGAGTGTCTCTGGGTTCAATTTATAGTACCACATATTATATTATAAATGTATATATATATATATATTGTTAAAAATAAAAAAATTGAGGTACTGAGCATGAATCCCATGGGCCTTCTACCTCCAGGCTATCCTCCCAGACCTATTTTATATTTTATTTGGAAACAGGGTCTCGCTAAGTTGCTTTGCTGAAAGCCTCACTAAGTAGCCAAGGCTGGCTTCGAACCTGTGCGATCCTCCTGTCCCAGCTTCCCAAGTACTGGGATTACAAGTGTGCTTCACCATGTCTGGCCAAAAGTTTTTTAAAAATTTAAAGATGGTTCAGAAGAGATGATCTCTACTGGGTCTTCCAGGCTTCGATGCCCCTTGCAGCCAGGAGGGAGAATTGAAGAATGCTCTTTTATGCACTCTATGCCATAATAACCTGGACGTGTAGAATTAATCACTGCTCAGAAATAATTAGCTTACAGCTGCTACGCAAAGAGGAAACAAAAGAAATGGTGTGGAGGTTTCATTTGCAGAAAAGATCTCTGGAGCTGGGCGTGGTGGTGCACGCTTGTAATCCCAGCATTCCGGAGGCTGAGACCTGGAGGATCGCAGTTCGCGGACAGCCTCAGCTACTTAGTGAGGCCATCTGCAACTCAGTGAGACCCGGTTTCAAAATAAAGAATAAAAAATAGGGCAGGGGGTGTAGCTCGGAGGTCAAATGCCCCTGGGTTCCATCCCCAGACCCGCAAAAAAAAAAAAAAGAAAAAAAAAGATCTCTGGAGGTGGGCAGTCTGGGCTGGGCCACAGGCCCCATGGGAGCCATGCGCCCAGGCCTATATATTTATTTATTTTTGTGATACTGGGGGTGGAACCCAGGGGCATTCTACCTCCAAGCTACACTCCCAGCCCTATTTTTTTATTCTTTATTTTGAAACAGGGTCTCACTGAGTTGCAGAGGGCCTCACTAAGTAGTTGAGGCTGTCCTCAAACTGTGATCCTCCTGTCTCAGCCTCCCGAATGCTGGGATTACAAGCGTGCACCCGGCTCTTTTTATTTTTGTTTTGTCACCTTGAGTAGTACAGGGCTCCCATCCTCAGGAACACCTTCCAGAGGCTGCTAGATCTCCAGCCATCACATCTGCATTCCAGATAGGAAGTAGGAAGAAGGGTGAAAGGGCAAAAGGCATAAAGGCCTTACACACTGTCAGTGACCT
Organism: Muscardinus avellanarius; assembly: GCF_963383645.1. NCBI lineage: Eukaryota > Metazoa > Chordata > Mammalia > Rodentia > Gliridae > Muscardinus > Muscardinus avellanarius. Next base: position 105,760,757 of record NC_137788.1, on the reverse strand, counting down.
TCGTTAAGTCTTCCAGAAAGTCTTTGGCTGCCCAGGGAAGTCTCAGAGGTGGCCAGGGGTTTGGTTTGTGGTCATTGTCTGCTCCTGCTCTGTCCCTCCCTCGGTCAACTTTATGTGGTATCACTTAGGACCAAGGGAGCCTCAGAGAGACCCCAGCATGGCGACTTAGGAGCCGCATTCTGTGACGCCAGGGACTGAGACGGGTCCTTTCAGAAGCCTCATAAGAAACAAAATCGTGTGTGTGTGTGTGTGTGTGTGTGTGTGTGTGCGCACGTGCGTGTGCATGTGTGGTGTGCATATGTGGTGTGTGGTGTGCATATGTGGTGTGTGCGTGTGCATGTGTGTGGGGAGGTGTGCGTGCATGTGTGTGTGCATGAGTGCATATGTGTGGTGTGTGTGCACATGCATGTGTGTGGTGTGTGCGTGTGCTTGTTTGGTGTGTGTGTGTGTGTGTGTGTGTGCATGTGTGGTGTGCATATGTGGTGTGTGGTGTGCATATGTGGTGTGTGCGTGTGCATGTGTGTGGGGTGGTGTGCGCGCATGTGTGTGTGCATGAGTGCATATGTGTGGTGTGTGCGCATGTGTGTGTGTGTGTGCGTGTGTGTGTGTGTTGCTAGGGATAGAACCGAGGGCCTCCTGCCTGCTAGCCAAGCACTCTACCCCTGAGCCCTGGCTCCAGCCCCAACTGTGAACTTTTTTTTTTTTTTTTTGGGGGGGGTCTGGGGGTAAAATCCAGGGGCATTCGACCTCCGAGCTACACCCCTGCCCTATTTTTTTTAATTCTTTTTATTTTGAAACCGGGTCTCACTGAGTTGCGGAGGGCCTCACTAAGTAGCTGAGGCTGTCCGCGAACCGCGATCCTCAGGTCTCAGCCTCCCGAATGCTGGGATTACAAGCGTGCGCCACCACGCCCGGCTCTCTGAACATTTTTTGAGCGTCACCTGTATAGACATTTGTGAAGAACTTTGTCTCCTCTCTCTCATCTTCTTCTCTCCACTACTATAACATGGACACAATGATTCCTGTCTTGAAAATGAAGGTACCCAGGGTTCACAGCGGTAAATACGTCACTTACCTTAGCGGGGCATGGTGGCGCACGCCTGTGGCCCCAGTGCTTCTGAGGCTGAGACAGGAGGATCACAGGTTGGAGGACAGCGTCTGCAACACACTGGGACCCTCAGAAATCTAGCAAGAACCTGTTTCAAAACAAAAAAATAAAACCTGGCTGGGGTATATCTTGGAGGTAGAACACCCCTGGCTTCAATCTGCAGGACCACTGAATACATACATAAGTGCCTTGCTTGGCCACCGTTGTTAAGTAGGAAGCCAGGATGGAGATGATGTCTGTTGACTCCTGAGCTCGAGTTCTTCATAGAACTTGAAGCTGCATAGTCCCAGACAGTATTCTTGGCCACAAACATGAATATTTAGACTTAAATTATCAGGTAAAACCAAGAAAAAAAAATCAGCTACTTGGTTTACTTACTAGCTTGGTTCATAACAGCCTCACTTCAGGAGTCTCATGTTGGACAGCTGAGATACAGAATATTTTCAACACCACAGAAGTTGATTGGACAAGATGGATGTGGTGGCACACACCTGTAATCCCAGTACTTAGGAGGCTGAGACAGGAGGATCAGAAGTTCAAGACTAGCCTCAGTAACTTAGCCAAACCATTTCAAAATAATAATAATAATAATAATAATAATAATAATAATAATAATAATAATATAATGAAGCTGAAAGCTGTGTGTAGTGGTGCACACTTGTAATTCCCCGTACTTGGGAGGCTGAGAAAGGAGGATCACGGGTTTGTGGCCAGCCTCAGCTACTTAGTGAGGCCCTCCAAAACTTAGTGAGACCCTGTTTCAAAATAAAGAATAAAAAATAGGGTTAGGGTATAGCTCAGCGGTAGAATACCACTGAGTTCAGTATCCAGTATCTCCCCTCAAAAAAAAAAGAGGCTGGGGGTATAGCTGAGAGAATATTCCTGCTTTCAACACCCAGTACTACAGAAGAAGAAATAGGAAACGAAGGAGGAGATGGGAAAAAAAGAGGAGAAGGAGGAGGAGGAGAGGAAGGAAGAAGTTATTGTTGCTTGGACAGCGCAGGGAGGAGGTGTAAAATAGTCTCTTCCTTTCTCTAGCCTCTTTTTTTTTTCCCCTTTTTATTTTTCAGTTGCCTTTCCAGCCCTGCCATGTAAAAGATAGAAGAAATCTGAAAGAGAAAGTGCCAGCCGCTGCTCAGTTCTGCAGCTCTGATGCTTTTTTCTACCTGTGGGGCAGGGACGGCTGCAGAGGGCAGAGCTCAGGGCTGGGCGGCCAGGCCCCAGTGCCTGCAGGGCTCAGCTCACTGGGTGAGCATCAGACCCGTGGGACAAGCTGCAGCCCGCTCTCTTTGAATCCCTTCCTCCAGCTCTTACTCTCATTTTCCTGTTTCAATACACGCCGAACGCGTTTCAGTTTAAACCTGCACTTTTAAAAGGTCGCAAAGCTCCCAGCTGCTGCAGAGTCAGATTTTTTTAAGAACACATTTGCAATCTTCTCGGTTGCTGCCTTCATTACACATAATAAAGGTATTTAGTTCTTGAAGAGTAGCTGATGAGCCTACAGTAGGATAGGAAGGTCTTGCCAAGAGCCACTTCCTTTGTTGAGAGAAGTTGCTCACAGACACGGGAAGCTGTGATCCGCTCCTAGGCCACAAGTGCTGTGAGGGGAAAGTGGCCATCGCGGGATCTGAGCGGCGAGCGTCTGGCACTCTCGGCCATTTCTGCAACCACCGCCAGGCCTTCGAACGGATGAGAGAAGAGTGCAGCCTCCACGGAGCTGCTTCCGTGGCGATCCACAATCTTCCTTTGCAGCCAACTTCCTGCTCTTCTAAATAAAGTTTTATTGGAACATAGAGAGACCCTGTTTCAAAATAAAATAAAATGAATAAGGCTTGGAGGTCCCTGGTTCGATCCCAAGTACCACAAAAAATTAACCTGAGCTGGGCATGCTGATGCACACTTGTAATCCCAGCACTTGGGAGGCTGAGGCAGGAGGATCGCAGGTTTGTGACCAGCCTCAGTTACTTAGTGAGGCCCTCTGCAACTTAATGAGACCCTGTTTCAAAATAAAGAATAAAAAAGAGGGCTGGAGGTGTAACTTGGGGTAGCATGCCCCTGGGTTCAAACACACACACACACACACACACACACACACACACACACATGCACACACGCACACACGCACACATACACACACACATTAACCCTAGGGGTCAGGGAAGTTTTCCAAGGAGCAATACTAGGAAGAATGAGCTGGAGAAGAACCAGAAGAGGTGATCCTGGGAAGGGAGAGCCGGCTGCCACCTGGTGGGTCGGAGGAGTTTGGCCCAGCGTGAAGGCGGAGCCCGGGTCATGAAGGGACTTGTTCCTTGTGCTGACGAGCTTTGGCCTACACCCTGAAAGCAACTGGAACCGAGAGGAGAGGTGTGTGCAGCCGAGGACAGAAACCATTTTTATGAGGCTCTTTCTGGCAACTGCCTGTAAACCGGATCCTGGGTAAGCGAGATTAGAGGCCAGGTGAGGCAAAACCAGAAAGCGGTGCTCCTGGGGTGGTCTGATTCCCAGCCCTACCTGCTAAAGACAATGTGCACCACGTGACTGGCGCCGGACAATGGGAGCTGGGGAGCTCGATGCCTGCCTTCCCCAGCGACGTTTAGTTCAGAAAGATCGAGCTCATCCCAGTATTTGGGAGACTGAGACAGGAGGATTGCAGGTTTGCAGAGCCTCGGCAACTTAGTAAGGCCCTCTTCAACTCAGTGAGACCTTGTTTCAAAAATTTAAAAAAGACGCTGGGTGTGGTGCGCACGCTTGTAATCCCCGCGCTTGGGAGGCTGAGACAGGAGGATCACACAGGTTCAAAGCCAGCCTCAGCTACTTGGTGAGACTCTGTTTCCAAATAAAGTATAAAACAGGTCTGGGAGTGTGGTCCGGAGGTAGAAAAGCCCCTGGGTTCCACCCCCAATACCACACACATATAAAAAAAATTTTTTTAAAGAATAAAATAGGGCTGAGGTGGAGCTCAGAGGTAGAATGCCACTGGGTTCAATCTCCAGTACCAACCAAATAATAAATAAATAGATTAATTAATTAATTAATTAATTTGGAGCTCCAGAAGGCAGTGTTGAGTGGTAGAACTTGAAACTAATTGAGCTCTGTTTTTTATCTTTTCCTGACCAGAAGGGGCCCTGCAGGGAGCTGGTGCCCTGGTGCCTGAGAGCAAGACAGGGTCTATGGTGTCCAGCTGAGAGGGGGGACCCCTGGGGGGGCCCAGCACCAGGTCTGACACCTTGTAACTTAAGCGCCGAGGGTCTTAGCATCTGAGAGGTGGCCAGCGAGGAGACACTTAGGGTGTGTAGAAAACGCAGCTACTGCCGGTTGCGGTGGCACACACCTGTAATCTCAGTCCTAGGGAAGCTGAGACAGGAGGATTGCAGGTTTGAGGTCAGCCTCAGGACCTATTGAGGCCCCTCAGCAACCCAGCGAAAGCCCATTTCAAAATAAATAAGTTGGGAGTGCTGGCACATGCCTGTAATCCCAGTCCCGAGGAAACTGAAACAGGAGGATCACAGGTTTGAGGCCAGCCTCAGCAATAGAGAGAATCTCAGTAACCTAATGAGATCCTGTTTCAAAATTTAAAAAATATAAAAGGGAAAATGGCTGGGAGTGTAGCATGGAGGTAGAAAGCCCCTGTATTCAGTTCCCAGAACCACAAAATAAGTAAATAAATAATGATAAATAAATAAATAAATAGGACTGGGGGTGTAGCTTTGAGGTAGAATGACCCAGGCTTTGTCCCAGTATCAAGAAGAAGAAGGAGGAGGAGGAGGAGGAGGAGGAGGAGGAGGAGGAGGAGGAGGAGGAGGAGGAGGAGAAGAAGAAGAAGAAGAAGAAGAAGAAGAAGAAGAAGAAGAAGAAGAAGAAGAAGAAGTAGTAGTAGTAGTAGTAGAAGAAGAAGAGGAGGAAGAAGAAGAACCAGCCAGGTGCCGCACGCTTGTAATCCCCACACTTGGGAGGCAGAGACAGGAGGATTGCGCAGGTTCAAAGTCAGCCGCGCTGGCTTAAGAGACCCTGTTTCCAAAAAAAAAAAATAGGTAGATAGATATAGATAGATAGATAGATAGATAGATAGATAGATAGATAGATAGGTTTAAGAGTGTAGCCCGGAGGTAGAAGGGCTTCCAGGAACCCCAGTACCACCAAGAAGAAGAAGGAGGAGGAGGAGGAGGAGGAGGAGGAGGAGGAGGAGGAGGAGGAGGAGGAGAGAAAAGAAAAACCAAGTGCAGCTGTATTACAGAAGATGGGGCTGGCATTCTCCAGTTAGGGGAGGCGTCAGGAGATGGGGAGATGTCAGCGGTGGAGACATGTTGCTACCCAAATGCCAGGAGAGCCTCAGTTTGCTCCAGAAGCATGGTAGCTTCCACGGGGCAGGGCTCACCCAGTGCAGCACCCTTGAGGCATCTACTCCCATCATCCCCCCAAGTTCCCCACCTCTGAGCACTTGCTCAGGACTCCAGGAATGGAGGACGGGTGGAGAGAGGTCCCTCCGGGTGTGCAGAACGTCCTCAGAGCTGTGCCACAGGCAAACTCGGGGGCCTACCTTCCAGTGGTGAGTTGCGGAAACCGGGAGAAGTGGAGACTGTCCTTGGTTTCCACGTTTTGTGAAAAACCACTGTGCACTGAGAACATTTGCCATCCAAAGAATTTAGAGAAGCCCAGAGGGACGGGGTGAGAAGCAGGAGATGAGTACCAGGTGTGGTGGAAGAGGACCGTAGTCCTAGGACTTCAGAGGCTGAACACAGGTTCAAAGCCAGCTTCAGCAACTTCGTGAGACGTTGTTTCAAAATAAAAATAAAAAGGACTGGGAGATGGGTGTGGTGGCACACGCTTGTAATCCCAGCATTTGGGAGGCTGAGACAGGAGGATCGCAGTTCAAGGACAGCCCAAGCTACTTAGTGAGGTCCTTTGCAACTCAAGTCAGACCCTGTTTCCAAATAAAGAATAAAAAAACAGGGCTGGAGGTGTAGCTTGGAGGTCGAATGCCCCGGGTTCCATCCCAATACTGTCAATAAATAAATAATAGAAAAGACTGGGGGTATAGCTCCAAGTAGAGGGTCCCTGGGTTCAACCTCAAAAAAAAAAAAAAAAAAAAAAAAGGAGGTGGGTGTGTGAACGAGGTTGGAAGCCAAGGCCAGATCAGACAGAGACAAACCAAGTTGTTGAAAAAAATGCTCACAACAGAGGGTGTTATTGCCCATAACTGGGTTTACGGGCTCTCTGTGGCTCTTGTGCATGCGTGGCATAGAGGCTGGAGTTAGGCGCTTAGAAGGGCTGGGCAAGCCACATGGTTGAAGGGGTGCAGAAGGAGACTGGTCTCTCTAGAGGCTGGCTGCCCTTCACCTCCAGCGGTGTTGTCTGGCCCAGGGGCCAGTCGTGGGATCCTCTGACTCTTGGACAGAAATGATTCTTAGGTAATATCTCTTTTTATCAGTCCATTTTTCTCAGCTGTAACAACGAACATCCCCCCCAGTGCTTATCATCACAAAGGTTCATTTCTGTTCCTGCTATATATTGGTAGCTACGGCTCTGCTTTGCCTATCTTCTTGATCCAGGGTCAGGGCTGAAAGTAAACCCCATCCTGGGCATGGCCTCTCATGCCTCAGACCCACATGCTGGTCCTTCAAGTTATAGCTCCCACGTGGCACGGTCACATCTGCTCACACACAATTAGCCAGGACAAGTCCCCTGGCCAAGCCTAAGTAAGGAGAAAGGAAATATACCCCACCCCACCCCACGTGGAGACATTGCCTTCACATGGCCACTGGTGGGAGGGAGGGGAAACCTAGAGAGAAGAACACAGCCTCTGGTTTAGAAAGTCAGAGATGGGACCAGGCACAGTGGTGCATGCCCGTAATATCAGTACTTAGGAGGCTGAGACCAGAGGATGGCAGGTTGGAGCCCAGCCTCAAGCAATGCAATGAGACCCTCAGCAACTTAGTGAGATCTTATTTCAAAATAAAAAGTAAAGCCAAGCATCATGGGCCATTCTTGTAATCCCAGTATTTGAGAGGCTGAGATAGAAGGATCACAGGTTTTTGTTTGTTTGTTTTGTTGTTGTTGTTTTGTGGGGTCTGGGGATGAAACCCACGGCATTTGACCTCCAAGCTACACCCCCTGCCCTATTCTTTTTTTTCTTTCTTTCTTTTGGTAATGGAGATGGAGCCCAGGGGCTTTCTACCTTCGAGTATACTCCCAGACCTATTTTATATTTTTATTTGGAAACAGGGTCTCCCTAAGTGGCTGAGAACCTCACTCAGTAGCTGAGGCTGGCTTCGAACCTGTGAGATCCTCCTGTCTCAGCCTCCCAAGCGCGGGGATTACAAGCGTGTGCCACCACACCCGGCTCTATTCTTTATGTTTGAAACAAGGTCTCACTAAATTGCAGAGGCCTCACTAAGTAGCTGTCCACGAACCCCGATCCTCCGGTCTCAGTCTCCCGAATGTTGGAATTACAAGCATGTGCCACCATGCCTGGCTAGGATCACAGGTTTGAGGACAACCTCGGCAAGTAGTGAGGCTCTCAGCAACCTAGCAAGACCATGTTTCAAAAAAAGAAAAGAGAAAAGGAAAGAAGGAAGAAAGGAAGAAAGGAAGAAAGAAAGAGGGAAAGAAAAGGGCTGAGGGTATAGCTTGTAGTAGAATGCCATGGATTCAATCCCCAATACAAAATAAAATAAAACGGGATAGAGTACAGGTTGGAGTTAAAATGCCTGAGTTTAACTCCCTGAGATGAAAAAATCCTGTGTTCTTTCTTAAAACATACACACTATCTCAGAATCCCCTGAGTATAATAATTTTCTCCAAAAGGGAAAAATGGTGACTTTGCCTTAACAGTATGAACAAATCTATACAGGCAACTAGTAATCACTACTTCCTTTATAGGTGCTCATAAATTCCCTTTTAAACAATTCAGTTATAAATAGACCCCAGAATATAGGTAGTTTGCCGTTCTGTGATTCTGAGAGCACACCTCCACCTATTTTTGCACTCAGGGTATTTACCTGGGTCTTGTCTGGGTCAGTTTAGTTCACTGAGGTCCCTCAAATACTATTGACAGACTCAGCAGTCACAGGCACAAGCTCTCCTTAGTCCCCAAAATTACGGACATCACTTCCAATAGCAAGAAGTGCTTTTAGATCCTCAGCTAGTGTGTGTGTGTGTGTGTGTGTGTGTGTGTGTGTGTGTGTGTGTGTGTGTTACTGGGTATTGAACCCAGGGGCATTTACCTCTGAGCTATACCTCCAGCCAAATTTTATTTTTTAATTTTGAAACGGGGTCTCACTAAGTTGCTGAGGGCCTCACTAAATTGTTGAGTCTGGTCTCCAACCTGTGGTCCTCCTAGCTCACCCTCCCAAGTACTGGGATTACAAGCGTGTGCCACTACACCTGGCTCCCTTGGGCCTTTTTATTTCTTGTTTTGAAACAGGGGCTCAGTAGGTTGCTAAATGTCTTGCTAAGTTTCCAAGGCTGTCCTTAAACCTTTGTTCCTCTTGTCTCAGTCTCCCAAATTCTGGGATTACAGGATTACCATACCCAGTGCCCTTAGGTATTTCTTTGCAATGGGTGTGACTTGTGCCTTATCATCTTCTTTGAGAAGCATAAGGGCAGCTTCTAAAGAAACTGCCATTCAAAATTGTAGCGATCTTGGTTCAAATGGAGGAGATGTCTTGAATTCATCCAGACAGCACCCTGGGGTCACACTTCCTGGGTCTCTTCTTTATGTGCATACATATGCATGAAGCAAAGGCCCAGCATGCTCTGCAGAATGCTTACAAAGTCACCATTCATCTGATGGTGATTTTAGGTTTGGATGATAAATGTTTTATTTTGGTAGTGTATGTTTTTGTAAACGTTTGAGCCTGAGCTCCATTCTACAAATCTCTTGCATTCCAAGAAGCGGAGAAATATTTCTTAACTCTGTAGGAACATAGCAAATTACAGGGTTTGCTTATTCTTGAGGAGTTGAGATTGTTTTTGACTGAGCAATTGTTTGCAAGAGCTGAGAGCGCAGAGGACATGGAAGGGCATTCAGGCGGAATATCCACCTCTTCCTGGAATGGGCCGTGGAAGAGCACGAAGGATATAACTGGGATGGACAGTCTCTCTCCTGTAGTTCAGGTGGCACTATCGAAGACTGGTGAGTACAAAGCCCCTAGAACTGCTTTCTACTGGGACTGGTCTACTGGGTGCCACAGTACAAAGTCACAGGTTGGGCTGAGGTCTGAGTTTCCTGGGCAGTGTCCTATTACCACCAATCACCAGAGAGCAGCAGGTACTAAAGCGGAAAACTAGTGCAGGGAGGGAGGCCCGAGATCCCTTGTGCTTCCTGGGTCTTGCGTGGGGTGAGAGGATGCATTTTTCGATATTGACTGTCAAATGTAACTTTTTTTTTTCTTATTTAAGAAGTTAAAGGCTTGTGCTAGGTTGCTGTGGCTGGCCCTGAACCTGTAATCATCCTGTCTCAGACTCACAAATTCTGAGATTACAGGTGTGCACCACTGTACGTGGCCCAATGAAACTTTTATGGCCCAAAAAGGCATCTTCTATATTCAAAAGTCATGGGCCTGTTCAAGGAGGGTGCTTTATGTAACTGATAACAAAAACTCCTGAATCTGAGCCCAAGGACCCTAAAAATTTGTGACTCTTTAGTTGGCAATTCTTCTTTGCTTTCTTCTTTCTTCCTTTAGTTTTGAATGTTTAGTAGGGCCATGTTAAGAGCCAAAGGTTTAGCCAGGTGTGGTGGTGCACGCTTGTAATCCCAGCATTTGGGAGGCTGAGACCTGATGATCGCGGTTCGCGGACAGCCTCAGCTCCTTAGTTCAACTCAGTGAAACCCGGTTTCAAAATAAAGAATAAAAAAATAGGGCAGGGTGTGTAGTTCGGAGGTTGGATGCCCCTGGGTTCATCCCCACACCTGAAGAAAAAAAAAAAAAGCCAAAGGTTTACAGAACTCCTATTATATGCCAGGAACTGCTCTGGACCTTCGAGATAGGTAAGTGGGGATCAAAAGGGGAGGGGCAGACCTAAACATCTGGCCTTGTGCAGCTGTGTTCCAGAGGGAGGATTGGGGCCTGCTACACAGCGAGGCCAAAGCCGGAGTAGGCAAGGCTGGGACCAGAGCCAGCTATTCGGCAAGCCCGGAACTGGAGCCAGCGAGGCTGGGACGGGTCTGCTCCACAGTGAAGGGGCCAGTGGGTCTCTACAACCATGTGGTCAGGAAGCACTTGAAGCTGCCGCTGCTTCACCACATCACTTAGCAGATTCCCAGATCCAAGTGACCTCTATTAAAATAAAATTAGTTGTGAGTGGATCATCTCATCAAAGTTACTCAGCCTCTGGCTTTCAGGATTTCAGTAAGTAGGAATCAATGTGGAAAATAAAAGAAGGACTTCCAAGGAAGAAAGAAACTGTTATTGATCGGATATGGAAAAGTAGAAATTCTAATACATTATTGGTGGGATTGCAAATTAGTACAACCACTTTGGAAAACAGCATGGAAGATCCTCAGAAGAATGGGAACAAACTTACCATATGATCCAGCAATACCACTTCTGGGTATCTACCCAAAAGAAAGGAAACCAAACTACCAAACTAATGCATGTATCTATGTTCATAGCTGCACAATTCACCATTGCCAAACTATGGAACCAGCCAAGATGTCCTTCAACAGATGAGTGGATTACAAAACTATGGGATATGTACACAATGGAACTTTTACCCACCCATAAAGGAGAGCAAAATTATGTCATTTACAGGGAAATGTCACCAAAAAAAGAGAAATCAAATGCTTTCACTAATATGTGAAAGCTAGGGAGAAATGGGTAACAGGAGGAACCCTAGATGAAGAAGGAAATCCTATAGAGGAGCAATTAAGGTGACCTATCTGAGGGGATGGGTGGGGGAGAGGGAAACTCTTTAAAGTACATAATGTACTTAAACAAACATATCAAAGTCAATCACCAAACCAAGCATGGGAAGGAGGGAGAGGGAAGAAATGGAATAGGGATTGGGTAAGAGCAAATTGGGAGATGTGTGCATGTTTATCTCCACAAGTTTTTTATCCCATTAAGATGTATGACTACAGTGCACCAATAAAAATTTATTTGAAAAAAGAGAGAGGTGCCGGGCGTGGTGGTGCATGCTTGTAATCTCCGCGCTTGGGAGGTGGAGACAGGAGGATCGCATTGGTTCGAAGCCAGCCTCACTGGCTTAAGAGAACCTGTTTCCAAATAAAAATATAAAATAGGTCTGGGAGTGTAGCCCAGAGGTAGAAGGGTTTCCAGGAACCCCAGTACCACCCAGAGAGAGAGAGAAAGAGAGAGGAGAGAGAGGAGAGAGAGAGGAGAGAGAGAGAGAGAGAGAGAGAGAGAGAGAGAGAGAGAGAATTGTCCAGTGTTGATTGTGCTCTGGGGTAGGATGGAAAGGCATCTAGGAGCTTGGCATCCCTCATCCCACGGCTTGCTGGGCACAGTGGCAGTAGAGCCGGCTAGATGTGGTTTGTGGGGATGGAGTCACCATTTTAGTTGAATCATTACCAATAAAGAAAAATTTGAGGAGATGGACAGACATCAGAGCCTGGCACTCTGGAAAATTCTCAGGATCAGTATCTGAGGAGCGCTTTGAGGGGGCGAGGTCCTGCTGGGGCATTTAGTTTTTAAGGGGGGGTGCAAAACTTGCTCATGGCAAGCTCCCTGTAACCAGCTTTGAATCCGCCTTTTCCAGGCTGAAGCTCGTCTTCTGGACGGAGAGTGCGGGCATTCTGCATTCTAGGAGGCACTCTGCTTTCTTGCTATCATTTGCTAATGAAATGAGTCCACTTAGCCTCGGCTTCCTGTGGAGCAGTCCCCTGGAGAGTCTCCACTGGCCAAGTCCTCTTCAGTGAACGTCCCGAAAACCTGCTCTCTGAATGGTGCAGGGCCCTCAGCTGGCCAAACACTGAATGTCACCAACTCTGCAAAGCCCAGTTCCTCCCTTGGCCCTGTTGCTCCACTTCCACAGAGCAGAATGCCAAGCGCTGGTTCGAGGTCGTGCTCCTTCTCATCTCTTTCTTTCAACTGTGAAAGATGAATCTGTCTGCAGGAGCCAAACTGACAGGACACCCTGTGTCCAGGAGGATGAGAGTTCCAGCCACTGCCACTCTGTCTTGCTGCCGAGTGGCGTGGGCAGCTGTACCACCGGAAGGGGTGCTCATGCCTCGAGCCCCAAGGGCAGAGCCACCGTTTGTGGGCCAGCAGGACAAAAACCAGCAGCTCAGCAGCCCACACCATCTGGTGACATATCTATCCCACCAGGTCCCGCGTGTCTGTGGCCAGCCTGCCTGCCTTCGGGCATCTACACCCGGTGCCGCCCTCTATCCCAGTCTGTCTGCTCTTTCTAGACTTGACTCGCTCATATCGCCCGCTCTTTAGTTGACCTTGAGCCCTCATTTGTCTTCCCTGAGCCAGCCATTTTGCTTCTACACAACCCTGTCCCCACCCAGATGAGCCATGCCTGGCTGCCTGCTGCCGGGGTCGGCCAGCCGCTGCCACCTGGCCCTTGTCCTTCTGTGCTTCAAGTCTCCAGCCTCATTCACAGTGACCTGACTGTGGCCCTCCGAGTGCCCGGCACAGACGTGTCAGGACTGTGTCACCCAGGTCTTACAGCTGACCAAACAACTAGTGTTTTGCCAGTCTCACTTTTTTTTTCTCTCCTGATGTTACTCTCTCCTCCCTCCTGGTCTGAGGATTTCCACACAGGTGTCCTCATCTTACACATGGGCCCCCTCACTCCCCTTTCCTACCAGCTCTGTCTTTTGAAAAAGAAGCACTTTAAACCAGGCGTGGTGGCACAAGCCTGTAATCCCAGTGCTTGGGAGGCTGAGACAGGAGGATCACAGGTTCAAAGCCAGCCTCAGCAAGTAGTGAGACTCTCATCAACATAATGAGACTGTTTCAAAAATGAAAGTAAACTGGTCAGTTGCAAAGTGCTTGCCTTGCATGCACGATGCCCTGAGTTTCATTCCCAGTACCAAAAGAATCAAAAAATAAATAAATGAATAAATAAATAAATAAATAAATAAATAAAAGCTGGGTGTTATGGTACAGGCCTGTAATCCCAGTAGTTGGGAGGTTGAGACAGGAGAATCACAGATTTGCAGCCAGGCTCAGCAACTTAGTGAGACCCTGTTTCAAAAATAAAGAATAAAAAATAGGGCTGGGGTGTAGCTCCAAGGTGGAATGCTCATGAATTCAATCTCCAGTACCACAAAATGAGTGAATGAATGAATGATAAATAAATAAATAAATAGCCAGTCAGGGTGGCGCACAGATGTTGGGAGGCTGAGACAGGAGGATCACAGGTTCACAGCCAGCCTCAGCTACTTAGTGAGGCCTTCCTCAACTTAGTGAGACCTTGTTTCCAAGTAAAGAATAAAAAATAGGGCTGGGGATATAGCTCAGAAGTAGAATGTCCCTGGATAGAATCCCCAGTACTGAGATTAAATAAATAAATAAGTGCTGGGGAAGTAGCTTGGAGATAGAATATCCCTGGGTTCAATCTCCAGTAACACACACACACACACATACACACACACACACACACACACACACACACACACACACACACAAAGAGGAGAGAGAGAGAGCGCGCAACACTCCCCCTTACTGCCGTCCCATCCCACTGCTCAAGGCAGGGTCACATTTTGAAGTGACCTCAGGGTCACTTCTTTCGCTGCCCGCACTCTGTACCCTGAGGTGCACACATCCAAGACTGCACATTTTTATTCTCCTAGTTCTTTCGTTACTGCAAATTACCAGAAATTCCATCCATTCATCTGTGGTTTTCATTTCTTATATTTTCTCCAGGTCTATAATTTTGCTACCTTAGCTGGTACACTGTTTAGAACATTTTTGGTTTTGAAACATGGCAGAGATTCAACTCTAACAAGCTCCAGCAATAGGAAGAATTCGCCAATTCACGTAACCTCAATAAAGAGGGCTGGAACACGGCCGGGCCTCGGTGAGGACCAGCGCAGAACCAGGCCCATCCTTGCCTGTCTCCCCTCTCCCTGCAGGGCAGCTTTGCCCTCTCCTGCTGTGTCCAGCTTTGTTGTTCCCTTGGAAACCTTGGTTGGTGTCTTGGGTGGCCAAGCCCTCTCTGAGACCAAGGGCAAGGTCGTCGAAGCCCTTATAGAGCCCCACCATGGACAGAGCATGCAGGCAGCCCCTCCAGAGAGGATGCCTGCTACCGAGAAGAAAGCGTGTCAGCAGATACCAAATGTCGCCTATGGAAAAGGTTGGATACATCCTGGCCCCGAACATCTCTAATTTGTCCCCTCTAAGCCCTCTTCCCCACATTGGAAGAAATCTAGCCCAGAATCTTTTTTTTTTTTTTTTTGTACTGAGGGTTGACCCAAATACATTCTATCTTGGAGCTATGCCCCCATCCCTTATTTTTTTTTTTAATTTTGGAAACAGGGTCTCTTTAAATTGTTGTATCCCACTGAGTTGCTGAAGCTGCCCTTCAACTTGCAATCCTCCTGTCTCAGCCTCCCAAGTACTGGGATTATAGTCTTGCGCCATCACACCCAGAAGTCTTTCTACCCAGACTTTTTTTTTTTTTTTTTTTTTTTTTGGTGTGGTACTGGGAATGGAACCCAGAAGCTTTCTCTACCTCTGGGCTATCCTCCCAGACCTATTTTATACTTTATTTGGAAACAGGGTCTCGCTAAGTTGCTGAGAACCTCACTAAGTAGCTGAGGCTGGCTTTGCACCTGTGCGATCCTCCAGTCTCAGCCTCCCAAGCGTGGGGATTACAAGCGTGCGCCACCACGCCCAGCTCTACCCAGACAACTTGGTTAGGGAGAATTTGACACAGGACACAAGGCTTTCCTGGATAAGGTGTAGTGGGAGTGGATACGGGAAGTAGCACCAGTGCTGGGAAGGGAAGGGAGAGAAGAACAGAAGACGCTACAGTTTCCCTGCCCCACTCAGCGGACCTGGATCGAGTCTCCAGGAGCACCCTCACTGGAATAACCAACTCCAGCACATCCTCCACCTCACATTGTAACGAGTGGACACTGGCCCTAGAGCGAGGCCATCCGGGCTACACCATGGACACCAGAGCCAGAGTTCCAGAGGGGAGACGTGGACAGGATCTTACCAAGTTACTGACAGACCTGCTATGGTTGAAGCTTTCCTCAGCCACCCTCCGTGGGAACCCCGGGCACCACAGGGCTCAGCAACCATGACAGAAGAGCCAGTGGGCTGCACCCTCGCCATGCACGTTGACAGGCTTCAGCCCTGGTGAGGCGTGTGCACTTGCATTGGTGCATGTGTGCGTGGGTTATTTGGATCTGACCTATATGCAGGGGCCGGTCACTGGCTCTAGCTGGGAATGCATACCCCCCGGGCACTTAGCTAACATTTTCTGCTCTATCCCCTAGAGCAATTACTCCTTTAACAATTCATCTCTCACCAGCCAAGGCTTGTTAATTGGCCTAGCAGATGTTAGAAATACTTCTCATTGGTCTTTAAGTAAGTGATGGTCAAGATACAGGGGTTAAATAAAATATTGTAGAGAGGATCCCCACCCTTATAGTAACATAAGAGTCCAGCCAGTGCCCCTCTTTGGCTCGGCCTAGATTCTGAAATAAGCCTATGTTCAGGGGTGAAGAGGGCTCGTCTGCCTGATTTCAACCATGTAGTTAGCAGAATTCTGCCTTCAGAATGTTACTCTATCTGCCAGGTGTTGGCACACACCTGTAATCCCCATACTTTGGAGGCTGAGACAGGAGAATCACAGGTTCAAGCCAGCCTCAGCAATTTAGCAACTGAGTGTTTCAAAATAAAAATTAAAAAGGCTAGGGATGTAGCTCAGAGGTAGAATGCCTCTGGGCTCAACACCCAGTACAAAAAGAAAAGGAAAGGAGGAAGGAAGGAAGGAAGGGAAAGAAAGAAGGAAAGTTTACTATATCTGCTTCCTTAAGCTTCAATGCAGTCCTGAGAGTACCTGAAGAGACACAGAGTGGGTGTGATTGAGATTATACGGTTTTTACTGTTGTTCTTCTGCCTGCTGATAATACATGTTCATGTATTAAGATCATGAACATGTATTATCATGAAGTAATAATACTTCATGATAATGAATATGACGTAAATTTTATATGAATTAAATTTTAGGAAGATTTAATTTGATGCTTGCCTTTGTTATAACCTGATAGCAAAGTCAGGAAAGAGAAAAGCCAATATATTATCTACCTCAGGTTGAATCCAACTTTTGTGGGACTGTGACAGTATGTGTGAGATACTGGAGATTGAAGCCAGGGCATTCTACCTCTGAGAATATATATATCCCAGACCCATTTTATTAGGTTTCTGACAGCCTCACTAAATTGCTGAGGCTGGATTCAAATCTGTGATCCTCTCATCTTAGCCTCCCAAGTACTGAGATTACAAGTGTGCGCCACCATGCCCACTTTATTTTTTAGTTTTGAAACAGGGTCTCACTTGATTGCAGAGGGCCTTGACAAGTTGCTGAAACTGGCTGTGAACCTGTGATCCTCCTGTCTCCCCCAACTGACATATATTTTGAAAGTCTTCTATGAGAAAAAAATGCTAAAAAATTGCAAATACAAAATTAAGCATAAAAGTAAATATTCATACAGAATGAGAAAATAAGTCATAACAGATTTCAAATCATAAAAGGTTAATAAATGCCACAAAAATTCATAAAGTAATATAATATTTTTATTAGTTAATGGCTGATATAGCTCAATAATAAATATCCTTACATTTTTTTGGCTGGATATCCTTTGATGGCTTCTTCATGTGACAACTGTTTTATAATACTTTCTCTAGAGAGAATAAAATAATTCAGAACTTCCTCAAACTTGGTTGATCAAAAAATTATTGTGTTATCAATTTTTAAAATTCATAAAACATAGAACCTCAACAGACAAGTTTACTCTCTGTTGTTGTTCCACAGAACTGTACCCCAAACACAGACAACTCCTGATAAGTTTAGTTTTTCCTAATCTCCTTAAAAAGAAAAGTGGGGAATATTTATAATTAGACACGGTGCCTACAGAGGGTGTTCCTGACAGTTCCTTTACTAGGAATTGAGAATTTAATCCTCTAGTTATAATTTGATATGCCTTGATTGGAAGACAGTTCCACAGATTAGCTTCTGAGTTCACACAATTAAAGCCTTGTTTCTTTTCTTTCTCCCATATACATCCAGTGTGGGGTGTCATGGGACTGGTCCATGTAGCAGAGGCCTTCTGGTTCTGCCTCTTCCTATCATGTCCCTAGGGAAGTTGGTCCAGGACTAGAATAGCTAGAGATGAGGTAATCATACAACAAAATGCCTGCAAACCCCATGATACCTTCCACTAAACTTCAGCTAAAGCTCAACTTTCCTCAGCCAGAATGCCTTTGACCACTCAGCTCTACCTGACAGAAGGGGCAATTGGCTGAAATAAATTCATAATGGAAAAAGAGAGTATCTCTGCTGATTGTGGCTCAAAAAGCTGTCCTCTGCAACATTTATGTAAGCAAATTGCTGGAGAACCTCCCAGGGCCTTGGAAACAGCCCATCCAAGGAGACCTCCAAGCAGATGCAGTGGTGCACATCTGTAATGCCAGCTACAATGGAGGCTGAGGCAAGAGGATCTCAAGTGCAAGGCCAGCCTGGGCATCTCAGCCAGACCCTGACTCACACAAAAGAGCTGGGGATGTAGCTCAAGTGGCGTGGCACTTTCCTAGCGTGTGTGAGGTCCTGGGTTCAACCCTCAGTAGCACAAAAAAAAAAAAAAAAAAAAAAAACGGACAGAGAGGCCTTTGGTATTCATCTTTCTTCTTTTGGCGGTACAGTGTCTCCGCACCAAACTCTTAACTAGTGAGGGCCACACCTGTATCTAATTCAGAACAGCCATATTGGCTTAGGTGGGCTTGCTACAGAGGGTATAAATAGAAGACTGGCTTTTTCCATTTCTAAAATCCTGCTTATAATCATCAACAAAAGAGTCAGAAATTTAAAAAAGAAATTGCCAAGCATTTTTACACAACTACATGACCAAAAATGCAATTTAAGGCAGTAGAAACTAAGTACCAATCACACAAAACGTTGATGAATAAAGAGGGTGGATGGATTAATCATAGGAGGGTTTCAGGAAAAGCGGGGTTTAAGATAGCTTTTATAACAGGCGAGGCACAGAAAGAAAAGGGGAGGAACATTCTAGAAAGGCTTGAGAGGTCTAAATACATGAAAGAACATCACATTGTGTGTAGGAGACAACCTTAAATTCTAGGACAGAACATTCATGAAAGAGCATTAAATTAAATATTAATATTTCTGACCATCCTGGTATAACTGGTACACAAGTAGCCCACTAACTGTAAACAAGTAGAAAAATGGCACAAAGCAAATAAAACAGTTCTTTTCATTTATTGAGCAATGGGCTTTTCAGAACTGGGGTTTCTGAGAAAAGAGAAGCAAAATCGAGTGAGCCCTACCATAGTTCCAGCCTTTATTTCGATGTGTTTTCTGGACCACAATGCAGGAATGAGAACTCAAGCAGAGTAAGGCAGCTTCATCGAGACGAAGAGACAGAGGGCAGACCTGAGGAAAGCGAAGATCCTGGAGCTGGTGGCCGAGGACAGAGACAGGAGCTGCACAGGAAGAGCTCCAGAAATCCGCAGAGGACATCCTTCAATCCTTGGCCGAATAATAAAATGTACATGGTTGATGCGAAACTTCTTAAACCCAGGAAGATAATAACTATCAAAGAAAAAATAAACTATAGGAAGATCAGAGCTTGCTCAGGGTTGGGAGACACATTTGAATTTAGGCCAGCCAGAACTGAAAGCTTCAAAGAGATCAAGCCGATCTCATATTAAATTAACTTTCTACCAGAACAAAACTCAACAATCTTTAAAGGGACATAAGAAAAATTAAACTAACAATGTCGTACCTGCATTATCTCACGTCTGATCAAAATCATTAGGTGGCCCCAAACAAGCAAGCTAGTCCAAAAGGAAGGGGAAAATCAGTCAACAGAAGCAGATCTGGAAATGACAAAGGGGATGAGCAGGTGAAGACCTGGGAACAACTGTCCCACCTGCTGAATGGTTACGCCAACACAGGAACATGACAGGCGAGTAAGGGAAAGTTACTGAGGAAACAAGCCATCGGCGCTAAAGCAAGCAAGCAACTGCCCTACCCGATTCTGAGACGAGAAAGCCGCTATTCAGGCTTCACAGAGAAGATTAAAAAGCGAAAGTGAAATAGAATATATCTAGATTAAAGCGTAGAGGGTGAAGGAGCGAAGCAAACAAAATGAACAAGGCCTTCCGTGAGCTCGAGGCAACGTCGCCAAAGGAACGGAGAAGAGCGGGGTGGTAGTACAGAAGAAAAAAAAAAAGTTTAAGAAAGAAAGAGGGGCCGGGCGTGGTGGCGCACGCTTGTAATCCCAGCATTCCGGAGGCTGAGACCGGAGGATCGCGGTTCGAGGACAGCCTCAGCTACTTAGTGAGGCCCTCTGCAACTCAGTGAGACCCGGTTTCAAAATAAAGAATAAAAAATAGGGCAGGGGGTGTAGCTCTGAGGTCGAATGCCTCTGGGTTCCATCTCCAGACCTGCAAAAATAAATAAATAAATAAACAAAATAAAGAATAAAAATGAGGGCAGGAGGTGTAGCTCAGAGGCCAAATGCCCCTGGGTTCATCCCCAGACCTGCAAGAAAATCAAAATCAAAATAAATAAATTAGTAGCTAATACCAATCATAACCAAAATCTCTCAGGGAATAAAGAAAGAGGAAACGGTTCCCAACTCAGTCTCTGAAGTCATCATTACTCTGATAACAAAACAAAAGATATTAAAAGAAAATTATAGACCAATAGTCTTTATGAACACAGAAAAACCCTTAGCAAAATATTAGTAAATAAAATCCAGAGGTATAATTAAGATGACACGCCATCATGATGAAATGAATATTATTCCAAGAATAATTTAACACTTGGAAAATCAATCAGTTGCCAAGCATAGCGACTCATGCCTGTAATCTCAGTACTTGGGAGGCTGAGCCTGGAGCACTAGGTTCAAGGAGAGCCTCGGCAATTTACCCAGGCCCTCAGCAACTTAGCAAGGCCTTGCTTCAAAATAAGAAATAAAATAGGGCTGGGGTGTAGCTTGGAGGTGTAATGCCCCTGGGGGCTCAATCCCTAGAAGTGAAAGAAAGAAAGAAAGAAAGAAAGAAAGAAAGAAAGAAAGGAAGAACAAATCAGTGTCATTCAACACATTAATAGAATAAAGGAGAAAAAGCATGTGATTTTTAAAAATCAATGCAGAAAACCATTTGATAAATTCAATGTCTAGTCATGAATTAAAAATAACTCAGCAAACTCTTTTTTTTTTTTTTTTTTTTTGCAGTACTGGGTATGGAACCCAGGGGCATCCTACCTCCGAGCTACATCCCAGCCCTATTTTTTCATTCTTTATTTTAAAACAGGGTCTTACTGAGTTGCAAAGAGCCTCACTAAGTAGTAGCTGAGGCTGACTTCAAATCTGTGGGATCCTCCCATCTCAGCCTCCCAAATGCTGGGATTACAATCGTGCACCACCGCGCCCGGCAGTAAACTCTTAATAAAGAAATAGTTTAGGAACAGGGTCTGTCTCACTTGCCGAGAGACCTACTAAGTTGCTGAGACTGACCTTGAACCTGTGATACTCCTGTTTTAGCCTCCCAAATAATACAATTGTATGTACCACCATACCTGGCTTTTTTTTTTTTTTTTTTTTTTTTTTGAGGGGAGAAGAGTGGTACTGGAGATTGAACCCAGGGGCGTTCTACCTCCCAGCTACACTCTCAGACCTTTTATTTTGAAACAGGGTCTTGCTAAATTCTGAGAGTCTCTAAGTTGCTGAGGCTGGCCTCAAACCTACAATTCTCCTGTCTCAGCCTCATAAGAAATGGAATTATAGGCATGTACCACCATTTCCAGCTGTGTGTGTGTGTGTGTGTGTGTGTTCCTAGGGATTAAACCTAGGGACATTCTACCTCTGACCTATCTCCTCAGCCCTTTTTACTTCTTACTTTAAAGCAGGGTCTTGCTATGTTGCTGAGGGTCTTGCTAAATTGAGGCTGAGGCTGGCCTCAAATCTGCAATCCTCCTATCTCAGCCTACCAAATACTGGGATTACAGATAAGCACCACCAACTCGCAGCTTCAAATTTTCTTTCAATCTCTTTTGGAAGCATCCTCCTCATCCTCTCTGGCCTCTCCTCTAACTAGCTGAGAAGTCAGGGATTACAGGCATGCACCAACATGCCCACCTGAATTATCTTTCTCTTGTTGCTATAGAAAATGTTAAAAAGCCATTGTTTGGGGAAGTGACAGTCAATGAGCAAGAAGTCAGGACATGAGGGCGAAGGTCATTAGACAAGCCAGCCACCTGCTAAAAACTTGTTTTTCTGTACTTTGTGGTGTCATTTGTCATATTTACCAGCCCTTTCAGATTTGTATTCTTAGGAAAAGGGTCTGATATTTTATTACTCTAAGACAATATGCGTATTTTACTAATGTTCGGTTATGTAGCAAAATTTCCAAAACTATATAAGCTTTGGATTCCCAACCCCCGGATCTACCTGGGGAATAAGAACAAAAGCAGAAACAACAGGAGTAAGAAGAAAGTCTAATAAGAGAGTGAATGAGATTTTAGACCCAATGTGGAGAAAATTCAGTGTTTAATGATGCATACCAGCCAGGCATGGTGGGGCACTCTTGTGATCCCAGTACTGGGAGGCTGAGACAGGAGGATCACAGATTCTCGGCCAGCCTCAGCTATTTTTTCTTTTTTTTCCTGCGTCACTGGGGATGGAACCCAAGAGCATTCTACCTCGAAGTTACACCCCAGCCCTATTTTTATTCTTCTTCTTTTTTTTTTTTTTTTTTGGTGGTACTGGGGGTGGAACCCAGAGGATTTCTACCTCCGGGCTATACTCCCACACCTATTTTATATTTTATTTGGAAACAGGGTCTCACTAAGTTGCTGAGAGCCTCACTAAGTAGCTGAGGCTGGCTTTGAACCCGGGCGATCCTCCTGTCTCAGCCTCCCAAGCGCGGGGATTACAAGTGTGCGCCACCACGCCCAGCTATTTTTATTCTTTTTTGTTTGTTTGTTTGGTGGTACTGGGGTTCCTGGAAACCCTTCTACCTCTGGGCTACACTCCCAGACCTGTTTTTTTTTTTTATATGTTTTATTTGGAAACAAGGTCTCTTAAGCCAGCGCAGCTGGCTTCGAGCCTGTGCGATCCTCCTGTCTCTGCCTCCCAAGCGCGGGGATTACAAGCGTGCGCCACCATGCCCGGCTTCTTATTCTTCATTTTGAAACAGGTCTTACTAAGTTGCAGAAGGCCTCACTAAGTAACTGAGCCTAGCCGCGAACCTGTGACCCTCCTGTCTCAGCCTCCCCTGTACTGGGATTACAAGCGTGCGCCACCACGCCCGGCTTAACCTCAGCTATTCCTTCCCACTCAGCATTGTATTGGTGTCCCAGCAAGTAGATTAAGACATGAAAATATAAGTAAGACATGAAAAAAATAAAAGTTTACGCATCAGACAAAGAATGTTAAACTTTTTTATTCACATAGGAAATCACTGTGTACCTACAAATAATAACCAATTCACTAACAACATTAAATTAATAAATATCTTTAGCAATATTGCAGAAAACAAGATCAATATACAAAATCAGTTGCTAGCAATGAGTAAGTGGAAAACAATTTTTAACTGTCATTTACAAAAGCATCAACATAAAATATATAGTACATAGAACAAAGCATATATCACTCTACACTCAAAACTATAAAAGTTAAACACTGAAAATATTAAAAAGGACCTAAAAGTGGAGAGATATACTATGTTCATGAATTGGAAGACTAGATACCATGAGGCTGTCATGTGTCCAAATTGATCCATAGATTCAATGTGATCCCAATAAAAATCCCAGCAGGCTTTTTTGTTGTTGTTATGCTGAGGCTAAAATGTATAAGAAATGCAAAGAATATATGTTATTCAAAACAATTTTGAATAAGAGCTTTATAATACGAGGATTTTATCTGATTTTAAGACTTAATTTTAATGCAGTAGTAATCAAGATGTATTGTTTGTAGCTGATTTCTCTCTTTAATGGCAGAATTGAGTCGTTAGAACAGGGACTGCATGGCCCATGGGGTCTAAAATACTTAGTGTCTGGCTTTTTACAGAAAAAGTTTGCTGACCCCTATAATAAATGATATTCATTTTTAAAAGACACATCCACTACAATTTCTGGATCACTAGATATTACCCCGCCAGTTTCTCTGCTCTTCAGATAGCATAACAGAATGCAGGTAAGTGAAAGTAACTTTAGAAATAATTATAATCCCTTATGCTTTATTCCAAAATTAAATCATTCATAAATTATGGCATCTTATAATTAATAATGTTACTAGCAATATCCTTTATAACTGCTTGCAAAGCCATGGCTGAAAGCTGATCCTTCTAAGATGAAGATAATTACACACTAAATCTGTATAATATATAAATGTGTGAATGAGGCATTATAAGCATTATTAGACCTATTTTATAAATTAGGAGGCTCATCAGCAAATGCATGTTTTAGAGCCTGCTAGAGGTGGGGCGGGCATGGTTAGAAAAAATAGACCAATGGGACAGTGGAATGAGTAAGTGCAAACTGGTGATGGATAGACTAGACGCAGTGAACACAAAGGGCAGGAAAAAATAATTCTGAAGGTTGTTGAGTCTAGTTTGGGGACATGGTTGCCTTTGACCTGGTGGGAAAATTGCAAAGAAATGTTTATTTAGGCATTGCAAGCAGAAAGGTTCTGAGCTCAATTTGCGATTGCTTAAAGCAATTCTTTTCAAATTAACGGACTTAAAATTTACCTCGTACCTAACATGGTGAGCAGCCTGTAATCCTAGCACTTGGGAGAATAAGATAGGAGGGTCACAAGTTCAAGGCAGCACACTGTAAATGAGGAAGACCCTGTTTTTAAAGGAAAGAACAAAAAGGCAGGGGGTGTAGCTAGGAAGTAGAATGCCAGCTGGGCATAGTGGCGCACACTTGTAATCTCCATACTTGGGAGGCCTGGACAGGAGGATCACAGGTTCACGGCCGGCCTCAGTAACTTGTGAGGTCCTCCACAACTTAGTGAGACCCTGTTTCAAAATAAAGAGTAAAATAGGGCTAGAGGTGTAGCTCGAAGGTAGAAAGCCTCTGGGTTCAACCCTACTACCACAAACACACAAAAAACACCTGTTCATCTTAGTCTAATTTGTCCTGCTATAACAAAATACTCGATGTTAGTAATGTCTAAAGAAGGCTTCCAATTCCAGTAGGCAGAAAGTTCAGACAGCGTGGCATTGGTGTCTGGCTGTGTCACAACATGGAAAAGAAGTGGAAAGAACCTGGCGAGGTGTGCACGAACATGTGTGAGCAAGGACTCAAGACTGGGAAGGGGCCAGGCTCACTATTTCATAACAATCCATTCTCTTGGGAGCTAACCCGGCCCTGTGAAAATGACATTACTCCTTTCTAAGGGTGGTTTCTCCATGATCTAATCATCCCTTGAAGGTTCTGTCACCTCAGTATCATGACATTAGAGTCCAAGCTTCCAACACTTGGGAAGAATACACCATACTCCAACCAGAGCACCGATGAATTTGTTAGCATTCAGATTCCAATGCAGTAGTTTGAGGATGAGGCTGGAGATTCTGCATCTCCAGCAAGCTGCCAGGTGATCCCGATGTGAATGGCTCAGCGATCACACTGCAAGTGGGAAGGTATTAAAAGTGACTAATGGGCGGGCGTGGTGGCGCACGCTTGTAATCCCCACGCTTGGGAGGCTGAGACAGGAGGATCGCACAGGTTCAAAGCCAGCCTCGGCTACTTAGTGAGGCACTCAGCAACTTAGTGAGACCCTGTTTCCAAATAAAACATAAAATAAGTCTGGGAGTATAGCCCGGAGGTAGAAAAGCCCCTGGGTTCCACCTACAGTACCAATAAATAAATAAATAAATAAATAAATATGATGAGTGGAGACAGGCATAGGCATGGTTGTGCATGTCTATAATCCCAGTACTTGGAAGGCTGAGACAGGAGGATAGTAGGTTAGAGGACAGCCTCAGCCATTTAGTGAGGCTCTTAGCAACTTATTGAGACTCTTTCCAGATAAAAAATAATATAGGGCTGAATGTATAGCTTGGAAGTTGAACGCCCTGGGAGTCGATCCCCAGTGCCCCCTCCCAAAAGTGGCATATAAAAATCCAAGTGTAGATTGCTTCTGGAAAGTAAAGGAAAGGTTTTGACAAGAGTAATTTTTATGCAGCTGAAAAAATTTGTCTGACAGTTTTCTCTAGAGGCATGCTAGAGTTTGTATCTTTAATGTCCTCCACAGGCCGTGTTTTAAGGTTGGATGTCAGTTTGATGTGCTGTAAAGGGGTGGAAATCTTTGAGAGAAGGATCCTAATTGGAAGTCTTTCAGTTACATGGATGCATGTGGTTGAAGAGGACTGTGGGATCCCGGCCCCTTGCTCCACCACATGCTCCCCACCATGATGGGCTTCCTTACTTACCATAGGCCCCCAAATAGCAGGAAATCAGCCATAAGCTGAAATATCTGAAACCATGAACAAAATAAACCTTTCTTCTTTATAAGCTGAATACCTCAGGTGTTTTGTTAGAGTAGCAGAAAGCAAGCCAGGTGTGGTGGTGCATGCTTGTAATCCCAGCACTTGGGAGACTGAGACAGGAGGATCAATGGCCAATCTCAGCTACTTAGTGAGGCTCTCTGCAATTTAGTGAAACCCTGTTTCTAAATAAAGAATAAAAAATAGGACTGGAGGTTTAGCTTGGAGGTAGAATGCACCTGGATTCAATCCCCAGCACCACACACACACACACACACACACACACACACACACACAGAGTAGTAGAAGGCAGGCTAATAGAAGTTGAGTCAGCAAAGAGCCTGCAATCTGGAGGGTATTCTTGGTACAGGAAAGAGGAGGATCTAGAACAATTAAGAAACAAACAAACAAACAAACTGCTCAGAAAAAAAAAAAAAAGGAAAACCAGGAGAATTTAGTGGCACTAAGAAATCCTATGGATTATGGAGTTTCAAGGATAAGCTCAGCGAATTTGACATGCAACTCATTCGTTAGGGCTCCCCTGGCGTAATTGGCTCCTTTTCTTCCAGCCCTCTGGCTCTAGTAGATGGCTACTGGATTATGTGTACAGAGATCCCCACTCCTGCTGTGGTTAGGATCGCGAATGTTCCCCCAGACCTCAAGTGTTCACAGGTAGGGCTTTCAGGAAATGATCTGATGAGTCATCAGTGGATTAGTCCATTCAATGGGTTAATGTGGAAGGATTTTTGGAAGATGGTATAAACGAGGAAGTGGGCTAGGAGGTTGGAGGAAGTAGGTCACTGTGGGTGTGCCCTGGGAAGCTTTATCTTCTCCCCAGCCTGTCTGTCTCTCTCTACTTCCTGACTGTTGGAGCTGAGCAGTTTTCCTTCCCCTCCTCTTCCGCCATGATGTTCTTTCTCACCCCAGGCCCAGAGCAATGGAGCCGGCTGACAGTGGACTAAAACCTCTGAAACCATGAGCCACAATAAATCCTTCCTCCTATAAGTTGTTCTTGTCAGGTATTTTGGTCATAGAGGCAAAACACTGACAAACGTGCCCTTGCATAGTCAATACAATGACCTGGAGATCTGCCATGTATTTATGTGATCCTGCGCCCTCTACCTACAGTTGATTGGTCCTGGCAAAGCTATCCAATCCCAGCTGAGCCGAATGAATTTCTTCCCTGGTATTCTTCAAAATATCACTATAGCCGGGCGTGGTGGTGCACGCTTGTCATCCCAGCATTCAGAAGACTGAGACAGGAGGATTGCAGTTTGCAGACAGCCTCAGCTACTTAGTGAGGCCCTCTGCAACTCAGTGAGACCCTGTTTGAAAATAAAGAATAAAAAATGGGCTGGGGATGTAGCTCAGAGGTAGAATGCCCCTGGGTCCCATCCCCAGAACTGCAGAAAAAAAAATCAATATGTAGCAGTAAAAGTTATCAGGTGCAAAATCTACTAGTTGTTGGCTATGTTAGAAACCAGCACAGAGAAAAATTCAAAACCCGTGACAGAGCAGCCAGGCGTGGTGGTGCACGCTTGTAATCCCCACGCTGGGGAGGCTGAGACAGGAGGATCGCACGGGTCCGAAGCCAGCCTCAGCTACTTAGTGAGGCTCTCAGCAACTTAGTGAGACCCTGTTTCTAAATAAAAATATAAAATAGGTCTGGGAGTATAGCCCAGAGGTAGAAGGCCTCTGGATTCCACCCCCAGTACCACCAAAAAAATAAAAAATAAAAATAAATAAAAAAATAAAACAAAACCCGTGATAGAAGAGCCCTGGAGGTATGCCAGTCTTTGTCCCCGCTGCTTCTGAGCCCAGCTACATTCCCTTCCTCTCCCACAATCTGGTCACAGTGGTCTTTCCTCTGACCCAGAAAATTCCCCAAATTGCCTAAGTGAGTCTGAGTGGCTTAAGGCAGAATCCTGACTAATATCCGACACATCTTTTCCCAGCAGAGCGCCT
Organism: Muscardinus avellanarius; assembly: GCF_963383645.1. Classification (NCBI taxonomy): domain Eukaryota; kingdom Metazoa; phylum Chordata; class Mammalia; order Rodentia; family Gliridae; genus Muscardinus; species Muscardinus avellanarius. The sequence goes on along the minus strand of NC_137788.1, from coordinate 105,733,019 downwards.
TGTGTGCAGCACCTCCCCTACAGCCTCCACGCCCTGGTGATGGAGCCTTCCCTGGGTATTTCCATGAGATGGCCCACGCCCAGGCCAGCTGTGGCAAGGACCGTGCACTTCAGTGCTGGTCTTGGTGGCTAATGTATCCGAACACCAAAGTACCGAATCGATGTGCTCACGGCAGCAGCTGAGAAGGACCCAGGAAAGTCTAATCTTTGGCACACCGGGTCTCCACCGGCAGATTGTGCTCAGGCCCTAGGGGCAGGACTTAATTTGCATAACTATTTGCAATGCACAATTTCTTTTTTATTCATTTAGACTAAATTAAATTCATTTTGTAATTCTCAGAGTCCTTGCTTCTTGACTTCTCCCCGGTTCCTTCACAGAAACGTTCTAGGTACGTTTCCGTCAAACAGAAAGCCACCTCCATCTCTAGTTTCCTGGGTGCCTCAGAGCCCAGGTGAGGTTTTTAATCTCTCCACAATTCTTTAAGATTAGAAAAAGAAATTAACTCCTTAACTGCTGGAACATTGAAAAATAACAAGACAAATCTGCTATTCTGAAAAAATGCAAATATTGTTAGAAGTTCCCACTCCCTCCCCCTCCTCCAACACACACACACACACACACACACACACACACACACACACGTGCGCGCACACACACACACGCGCGCATGTGCATGCCGGGCCTAGCTGCACCCAAGAAGCCCACCCCACCACCCCTACCGCAGACAGAAATCAGAAATGCTGGCATTCGTAAGCTGTCACTCTGAGGAAGACAGCAGCTGTGTTATTCTATGATTTATAGAACAGATTTGCATTTCCTTGCCTTTGAAGCTTGCCTATAATCTGCCACATAAATATTTGAAAGACAGGATGGTGGAAACAGACCTAAGCAGCTTAATCGAACACTTGGCAGGTAGAGGACTTGGGTTGGTGTTCAATTCCAACGCCCCCATTGCCCCAGGCCTCTCGGGGTGTGTGTACAAAATTGAAATTCAATGTTTAAACCCAATCCTACAGTCAAAATCCCACTTGAAGAAACAACCAGAAGAATGCCTGCCGGAAGACGGGTTTTGTTTCATGTCTGGTCTCCTGGGCCAAAACCCTGGCTGTCTTCATACACTCCGCTCCAGGAAGTGGGGTGCAGAGAGCACAAAAGGCCCTCCTCTGCCCTGTGCTCCTGTGGTGACCTGAGCTCTGCCCTCAACTACCCGAGCCTGTGTTGGACACCAATGGAGCTCTACCTGCCCCAGAGACCAGGAGGCCCTGCTGGAGAAGCAGAGCCGCCTCCGGTCCTCTGTGCACCACACCCAGGTGGCTCCCAAAAGGTGGCACAGAGAGGCCTTCCCGCACACACTGGGTGGCTGCGATCACAGTGCTCCTTAGCAGCCATTGAGCTCCAAGCCCTGCAGTAAAAACACCCAGCTGAGCTGGTTTAGCTCAGTGATGTGAGTGGAACATGCACTTGGATTTTTGCCATAAGTGGAAAGTGGGAAATTGCGTCCTAATCTGACGTGATAAGTATATGTTGATCTTCTAAATATGCTCAAGGAGGGAGCCACAGGCAAACCAAAAATATCACTCAGGGCCCAGGCCCCATATCAGAGGTCATACAAGGCAGGGGTGGTGAGGCAGAGGAGGAGGTATCTGAATCCCAAACAGTTCTTATAAACTCAGAGGGCCGAGGGCAGAAGGCTCAGAAAACAGAGGCCCAGACCACAGGTGGAGAGATGTGGTTCGCTCGATGCTGCCCTGGGTCCTGAGGTCTGTGTCTACCCATTCACCCCTCTGGGCCTCCTCTTTGAGGCAGCTGATCTGATGGTCCCCGGCTCCCTTTTATGTTACTGTTCTAAGCAGGCTGGGGCAGGGTTTTTCTTCCAACCCCTTCCCACATTCCCAGAGCTGCAGGGAAAGACCCCAATGCATCTGCAACAGGGATCCCTGGTACCTGCAGAATGCAGGTCAGGGAAAGGAGGGAGGCAGGGAGGCTGGTGGTAAAGGCCTAAGATGGAGCCTCTAAGAGAAAGCTCAGCCTCCAGGAGAGAGGAGGCTGTCGACCCAGCAGCACAATCAATCACAGGGCAGAAGGAGGCGGTGGCTCGGCCTAGGGCAGTGTCCCTTCTGCCACCCTAGACACAGACAGACCCACCTCCCAGCCCCTGGATGCTAGCCAACCCCAGAGCCCTGCAATGCTTGTTGGGAGCTGCCTTCTTCCTTAGGAAAGACTGCCAAGCAGACTGCCGAGAGCCAAAGGTCCAGGAAGGCCAAGCAGCTTACAGGTGTGGGTACCACATCTCCAGGGATTTCCAGGGAAGATGAGACACACCAGGCAGGTTGGTGTTCTGTGTCAGGGAGCTGATACTGCTGTGGTCTCGTTGGGATGTTCTATGAGCTACATTAGTTTCAAAGACACTTCAAAGGAAAGTGAGACTTAAAATGAACCCGTGGCTGGGCATGATAGCACATGCCTGTAGGCTCAGCTACCGAAGAGCCCGAGGTGGGAAGATCACTTGAGCCCAGGAGTTTGAGGCCAGTCTGGGTCACATAAAGAGACCTTGTCTCAAGCAAACAAACAAAATAGAAACAAACAACAATGATGAATCTGGTGAGTTCATTGCTATGTTTTGAATTTTAAGTGTCCTCCAAAGGCACATGTGTTGAAGGCTTAGTCACCAGCCTGAGGCACTATTGAGAGGTGGTGGAACCTTTAAGAGGCAGAGCCAATGGGAAGGAAGTTAGGTCATTGGGGATGTGCCTTGAAGGAGATATTGGAACCCTTGCCCGTCTCTTTCTCTTTCTCTCTCTCTTTTGCCACATGGTTCTGCAATGATGTTTCGCCTTACCACAGGCCCCAAACCAATGAAGCCAGATGAACATGGACTGAAACCTCAGAAGCCATGAGCAAAAATAAACCTTTCTTATTTTTTAGTTGTTTATCTCAGGTATTTTGTCTCAGCCACAGAAAGCTGACTAGCATACTCATCCTGGGTAAGTGCCTGCCTGGAAGGGAGAGGAAAGGGGACCAGATTTCAAAGAAAACACAATGAGGATGCCTGGTGCTACTGCTCACAGAGGATGGGAGAGGACAACCTCGGGACTCTGTGGGCACTACTGCTTGAACCAGCTTATAACCCTGGCAGAGCTTTACACGGTAGGCAAGGGGGCTATGGGTCTTGGGATGGAATGAGACCTGAGATGTGTTCCACCAATCAATCATCTGCTCACCCAGGAGCTAAGCTACAGGAAAGGGGTAGAGAAGACCACACCAGCAGAGAATTCCAGTCCCTGCCTCTGACCATAGAGCTGCCATGTGTGGTGAGAAAGTGGGGTTCACAAGGACTCCCCTGCCATCACCGGGGAGCTAGGAGGTACCTACAGCCATGTGGGAAGGGTCAGTGCATAGAGTAGTTTCATTGTTATTTTACACCAATGATTTTCTATTTCCAGGTAGATGTGGCCCAAGGAATTGCTACACAACTATACAGCGTCCAGAGCAGACTTGGCCTATCCCTCCCCTCCCAGGGCTGAGCCCATTGCTCTGTGGTGAGCATCTGTGCCTCTGCCCTGGGGAGAGCTGCAAGTCTGGGCAGGAGAGGCTCAGAAACCTAGAGCTGTGGTGTTTCCAGCCTGGGGCAGGAGTCGGGCTGGGTGCCAGGAGCAACTTTGATCAATCACTAGGCACAGACTTTGTCTGAGCTCCCCAGCCGCCTTGCTCCAAGAGCCTTTGAACTTGCTCTTCTGACTGCCTGGAACACTCTTCCTCTTCATCTTCGCCTGGCTCGATGCTTCCTATGCCATCAAATGCCACCTCCCCAGAAAAGCCTCCCAGAGGAGCACCTTTGGCAGAGCCCATTTGCTCTCTGCTGGACCAAACTGTGGGTTTCCTTTTTGACACTTACAGCAGCCCATATTAGTCAGCATTCTTTCACTGTAACAAAATACCCAAGATTAGCAACTTAAAAAGAGAAAAGGGTTGCCGGGCGTGGTGGCTCACGCTTGTAATCCCCGCGCCTGGGAGGTTGAGACAAGATGATTGCATGGGTTCGAAGCCAGCCTCAGTTTACTTAGTGAGGCTCTCAGCAACTTAGTGAGACCCTGTTTCCAAATAAAAATATAAAATAGGTCTGGAAGTATAGCCTGGAGGTAGAAGGGCCCAGGGTTTCACCCCCAGTACCGAGAGAGAGGGAGAGAGAGAGAGAGAGAGAGAGAGAGAGAGAGAGAGAGATATTTTGGCATGGTTTCAGACATCTCAGTCTATTGGCCTCCTCTCTTTGGGCCTGTGGTAAAGTGGTACATTACGACAAGGAGCAATCATGAAGCTCTTCACCTCGTGTCTAAGGTGCAGAGAACACCAGTCCACCTCTTAAAGTCTGCACCACTTCCCAAGACTGCCAAGCTGGGGGCTACGCCTTTTAAACACGGGCCTTCCAGGGACATTCCAGCCCCAAACTGTAGTGCAACCTAGAATTATCCTGCTTATTCGTTTGCATGTTCACCCTCTCATTGCTCGATGGAATTTTAGCTCCTGCAGGGGAGGAATCTCGTTTCTCTTGTTCACCACTGTCTGCAACTTCCAGCACAATGCCAGGTATGTGCTAGAGATGAACAAATCTGTGGAATGAATGAATGAATGAATCAAACACATGCCAGCCAGTCATGTGGTTGCTTATCCAAAATAACTTTACTCGCAGGCTTCTCCCTTCCTAACAGAACTCTAACCTGGTTTTGCAACAAGCCTACACATTTCATGGAGCTCCTCCTGTTTCAGCTTCTCAAGTATGGGGACCATGATGCCCACCAATTGCTTCTCTTAATAAAGGCAAAAACATATGTTGGAACCCCCACCTCCACCCAGTAGATTTCTGCTCATGATTCTAGCCAGAATTAAGTCACAGCAGTCTCTCTCTCTCTCTCTCTCTCTCTCTCTCTCTCTCTCTCTCTCTCTCTCTCTTTCTCTTTCTCCTTTTTCTTTCTTTCTTTTAATACTGGAGACTGAACCACCCAAGGTCATTCTACTACTGAGCTATACCCCCAGACCTTTTTATTTTGAGACAAGGTCTCTCTAAGTTACCACATGCCGTCCTCAAACCTGCTCTCCTGTCTCAGCCTCACGAATACTCTGCTTAGGAGAGGACACACTGCTGTGGGCAGGGGGAGAAGAGAATGAGCAGATAGGTGGAAAAGGCATGTTCTGGGAGGAGGAGCAGTGAGGGAAGGGGCCTTGAGGACACCCAGAACATGGGTGAGCTGAAAACATCACCTCTTTGCCCCTCTACTCCACATCCAATGGCTACACGCGAGGTCGCCATCTCCTAGCCTTTTCCTTTTAAATCACTTTTATAGTTCAGTATTATCCTAAACATTTACCAGCTCACAAATTTTTGTTAACCTACCCGCCAAAGTATTATCCAGATGGCAAAATGAATAAAATTCATTGGTGCTTATGACTAGCCTCCCTGGAAGGGTAACTGGCCTGGGGCCCACGGGGACTCGGCTTTGGAGAGATGGCCTTAAATAACCACCTGGCAGACGAAAGAAGCAGCCTGTCCACCACCGCTGGGCACCGGGCACGGGCACCCCAGATCCTGCAGACACCCTTGGCTTGCAAGCTTTCCCTGTCATGAAACGGAGGAGGGAGGGGAGGTGGCGAACACCCTCCTCATAATAAAATAGCGGTACCAGCTAATTTCCTGAGGCTTCAATCTCAGCAGGGAAGGATATAATATTGCAAGCCAGCAGAACAAGTGGAGATACAGTAGTTCTGTTTTACATTACATTAAATGTTACTATTTCTGAAGGGAATATCTGTGGAGCACTGGGGTAACCCATGGCAACCAGCTAATAAATTGTAACTTACACTGGCTCAGCTTATTGTAGGGGTGGAGAACAGCAAGGGGAAAAAAAAGGACCACATAAAAAGGCAAATGCTGGCAAAAATACATTTCCCTCCCTCCCTCCTTCCCTCTGTACACACACACACACACACACACACACACACACACACACACACACGCTGCATCAGCATTCTCAAGCTCAATTACTTACAGTGAAGTGGGACAATTAGCAACCAAGGTTTTAGAATTCTTGACCTTTGTGTTGATCTTTCTCTATATATGATGCCTCTTTTAAAACCCAGAAGGTGTATTTTAAGTGATTCTGGCTCTGGGTCCTGCCCTCTCTCAGCCTACCACCCAGCAGCCTTTCCCAGCCTCTATTGAGGGCGACAGCACTCGGCGCTTGGGGCCAGCCTGCACACAGCGCCAAGCCGTCCTGCTCACCTTTCTTCCGTCTGTCTACAAATAGCTCTCGCCTAATTGCCCCCATAATTCAGATTCCCAGCAGGCTGGTGAGCCCGGCTCCTTTGTAACACGGAGCCTACTATTTGGCCTCGGCCCCCAACAAATTCCTCCCATCCATTAAGTCCCATTCCCTGAGCCAGTCAGTCTTTCACACACTCAGCCAGTCCCTCTGAAACTTGGACGTTGGATCCATATTTACAGGGAATTATTCACGGGCATTCGGTGGCCTTCGGACAGAAAGCTCATGGATTGATGAACTGTGCACGCCTACGATCTGTCAGTGTGAGCATGTTGAACTAATGAAATTGCTCTGCATCCTGAAACATCTATCACTCAGAGAAGTGACCAGCACTCGCATTACCCAAGCCAGTGTCACTGGGCATCTTCCTTCTGTTTGAAGGAAGCGGCACCATCTCTGCTCTGCCTATAGGGGGTGCGGGGGGAGTGAGGTACACTGAGGCTTTGATTACAAGAACTGTCCGGTCTCCCCCCTTAGGAGACCAGAATAGGATCCAGAGAACAGCAAGGGGCTTAGAATCCAGCACATAGAATCAGGAGTCACCAAGGACACTTATTAGCTGAGTGTCATGTGATAAAGTCAGCACTGGGGAAGCGGAGACAGGAGGATTGCAGGTTCGAGGCCATCTCAGTAACTTAGAAAAACGCTGTTTCAAAATTAAAAATAAAATCGAGCTAGGGTGTGGCTTAGAAGTAGAATGCCCCTGAGTTCAATCCCCGGTTGTTGTTTTTTTAAGTCTTTTTATTTCTGGGAGTTTAATTATCTTTACCTGCAATGAGAGGATATTGAGAGAATCACTTAGGATGCATTTGGCTGCAGGTAACAGAAAATCCAGCTCACAGTGCTTTAAAGAGGAATAAATAGCTTCTGTCTACATGGTGGGCTGGAGGCTCCGCTTCTGCTTCTCTGTGTTTCTCTGCAGTTAGTTCCTTCCATCCCCCGACCCCTTCTCCACACCAGAGCATCTCTCTGCACTGCAGCACTTTCTGCCCACTTTTGGAGGAGTTCTGTGTAGATTTCTTACCTGCAGTGGACCCCTCATTCATCTACAAAGGCCCCTGCTCCTAGCCCGGCGGCTGGTAGGGGCCAGAAGGAGGGGACACATAAATGAGTGAGTGGGCGAGTCTAAGCAGGCTCCCTTCTTAGACAATGAAAAGGAAATTAAGGAGAAGTCAAAAGCTGCAATATGTGTGAAAAGGCTTGATAAACTGTAAAATGCTATAAAAACATTAGGAAATGTTGTGATTGCTAATTATTACCATCACAAATCTTCACGCTGGAGGAACAGCCTCTTGGTTGGTTTTATTTTTGTTGCTTTGATTTTGCAGTGCTGAGGATGGGACCCAGGGCCTTGTGCATGCTAAACATGCATTCTACCCCTGAGCTATGCCCCAGCCCACCTGTGCAATACGCTTGCCTCAAATATTTAGCCTGCATGTGAGCATGAGAAATTAATTGTCAAAATCCAAGTTGGACGGCATTCAACCAGACAGATAGTGAATTCTGAAAAATGCTAGTTTCACATGCCTGTAATCCTAGTACTTAGGAGACTGAGGCAGGAGGATTGCAGTCTTGAGATCAGCTTCAGCAACTTAGTGAGACCCTGTTTAAAAGGAGGAAGGTCGGTCTTGATTAACGAGGGTCTACACCTGAACATGTGTAAAATTATGAATAAGTCATGGTTAACCTGGACAGCCATTGGTGGGAGGGGGGAAAGGAAAACGGGGGCAGGGGGGGAGGGCATCAAATATAGTGTAAATGTATACTATTTACGTTCAATAAAAAAATTGTTTAAATAAAAAAAAATAGGACAGCCTCAGCTACTTAACGAGGCCCTTCACAACTCAGTGAGACCCTGTTTCAAAATAAAGAATAAAAAATTGGGCAGGGGGTGTAGCTCAGAGGTCAAATGCCTCTGGGTTCCATCCCTAGACCCGCAAAAAAAAAAAAAAAAAAAAAAAAAAATAGGGCTCAGAGGCAGAATTCTCCTGGGTTCAATCCCCAGTAACACACACACACACACACACACACACACACACACACACACACACAGCCAATGTCATTAACATGATAGAAATTAGGGAACAAGAACAAGGGGAACTCTTCTAGATTAAGAGATTAAAAAGATATAAAAAAAAGCCGGGCATGGTGGTGCACGCTTGTAATCCCAGCATTCGGGAGGCTGAGACAGGAGGATCGGGGTTCGTGCACAGCCTCAGCTACTTAGTGAGGCCCTTTGCAACTCAGTGAGACCCTGTTTCAAAATTAAAAATAAAAAAAGGGCTGGGGATGTAGCTCGGAGGTAGGATGCCTCTGGGTTCCATCACCAGTCCCACAAAAAATAAATAAATAAACAAATAATAAAAAGGTATAACAACCAACTTCTGCTGAGTAAAGCTGATTGAGTCCTAGATTACAAAATGCCATAAAATACACTTTTTTAGATATTTGGACTATATATCAAATAATACTATTATATTGTTAATTTTTTTATTTTAGAAGAATGTTCTTATTCTTAGCAGTTACACAGTGAAATACCCCAGTGTCTGTAACTTACTTTGAAATAGTTCAGCAAAACAAAAAAACATGTATATGCATGGCTATATATGCACACATGTTGATGCTCCTGTTATACATACACGACACGCACTTCTCAGAATCACTCAAGGAAAAGGAAATGCATTCAGTCATTGAGTGGTGAATCTCAGGCAGAAGATTCTTTTTCTTTTTCAGGAAGAAGATTTCTCTCTCCTCTCTTCTCTCTTCTCTCTCAATCTCGCTCTCGCTCTCTTTGTGGTTGCTGGGTATTGAACCCAGGGGCATTCTACCCCCAGCCCTGTTTTATTTTTTATTGGAAATAAGTTCTCGCTAAGTTGCTAAGAACCTCACTTAACTGCTGAAGCTGGCCTCAAACCTTCGCTCCTCCTGTTTTAGACTCCCAAGTACTGGGATTATAGGTATGCGCTACCATGCCCATCTGTACTATTCTTTCAAGTTTTCTGCAGCTTTGAACTTTTTTATTTAAAAAAACTGGGGAATCCTAGGTGTGATGGCACAAGCCTGTATTCCAAGTACTTAGCTGGCTGAGACTAGAAGATCACAGGTTCGAGGAGAGCCTCAGTAACTTAGCGCGAGAGACTTTTTACAAAATAAAAAGGGCTGGGGCTGACGCTCAGAGATAGACTGCCTCTGGGTTCAATCCCCAGTATAAAAAAGGGGAAGGGGGGAGACTTTGGCAGAGAGCACAAAGCCGCACGTGACCCCTTGCACACTGTTCCAGGCAGACATTTACATTGTGTGCATTTTGATTCTTTCCATGTTGATTGCCATGCCATTGGCATGACTTCTACCTGGGCTAAACTGGGGGACCCAAGGCAAGATACCAGAGCACATATATGGGTGTGGATGAGACATTTCAAAAGGATGAAGTGGGCTCCTGCTGCTATTCCTACGGAGTGCCTGCCTTTCCCCTCCTTCTCTTCCTCTCCCTCCCTCCCTCCCTCCCTCCCTCCCTCCCTCCCTCCCTCCATCCCTCCCTCCCTGCCTCAACCTACTCCTCCCTCCCTACTTTCTCTTTAGCCTTCACACCTGTGGCCCCAAATGCTCAGAGCTTTTAAGTGACCTTAGTTCTTGCCCTCCAGCCTTGCATGGCCTAGATAAGACTCTGTGAGCAGAGGCCGGGAGAAGCCAGTCCCCATTCCCACTACACAGGCCACCTACACACCATGCACACATACCTCAGGGTAAACGAGAAAGGACACATGGACTAAAATGGATGCTTAGGTCTTCAAGTCCACATCAGAGGCAGTACTGGGACAGGGTCTTGACAGGAGACGGGCTCTGGGCCGTGAAAGGTTTGGTCTGGCCCTGTCTGATAAAATGCAGATCAGGCTGATTCCAGAATGCTGGACCATCTGGCAGTTTGTAGACGGCAGGTCCCTGGGGCCAGAGCGGGCAGCCCCCGGCAAGGGGCCCTAGGAACTGCGCAGCTCGGGCCGGGCCATACTCATTTTCAGATTCGTGGACTCTGCAGCATTTGGTCACTCTGCGACTACATTCCTCAGCCTTCCTCCAGCACGTTCCTTGAAACCCCACTCGCGGCAGACATCTCCTGGCTAAATGCACCAGGAGCTTATGGTGCTAGAAGCCCCGCGGGACCTCATCCACCCTGTTAAAAAGGATCGCCTATCTCTCCCAGAAATAAATATTATGGGACAGAGATCTCTTCCTCTGTCCTTGCTTTTTCTGCAAGAAAGATTTCAAAAGAAAAGCACGAGTAGGGGAGCTTAAGAGGTTGATTTAGGGGGTGGGGTACAGTTCAAGAAAAAGTGATAAAGGAGTACGGCCCAGAGAAAGGATCTGGTCTGAAATGAGGTGCCTCTGGAGTGGGAAACTGGCGGGGAGTCTTTCATGAGATGAGCTTTACTCAACCTGGAAACCTAGCCAAGTATCTGCACTGTGGGGCTTAGTGCCAGCTTAGTAGGTCTTGTGCTGTTCTCATCATGGAAACTTTCCCCTCCATGCCTAAGTGAAATGTGTGCGTGCGTGTGTGCGTGCGTGTGTGTGTGTTTGTGTTGCCAGAGGTGATCTTTGGGCCAGTAAGATCAGCCTCCTGATATTGCTGGAGTTTTCTAACCCCTTCTTTCCTTTCCTGAGGGCTTGCTTAATTTCCCCTCAGGTCCCTCTCAGTCTCGCTCTGACCTGCTCATTTCTATCTAGCCACCTCCCATCCCCACTGGACATAGTCTACAATTTAGGAAGGTCAGACCTGACCTATCCATTAGGTACAGTAGGCAAAAAGTCATAGGTGTAGAACACTTTATGGGGCATGAAAATGTCTTAACTTCTTCTTAATGTCAGAAGAAAAATAATGACCACTTGAGATTGAAGGTTATATTTTCTTGCAAAATGTAGTCATAAAAATATAACTACAACTATATATGTACACACACACACACACACACACACACACACACACACACACACATGGGTTTGAACCCAGAGGTGTTCTACCTCTGATCTACACCTCCATCCCTTTTTTAACTTTTTTTTGGGGGGGTACTGGGGATGGAACCCAGGGACATTCTATCTCTGAGCTACACCCTAAGCCCTATTTTTAAATCTTTTATTTGTTTGTTTATTTATTTATTTATTGGTGGTACTGAGGGTGAACCCAGGGGCTTTCTACCTCTGAGCTATACTCCCAGACCTATTTTATATTTAATTGGGAACAAGGTCTCACTAAGTTGCTGAGACCCTCACTAAGTAGCTGAGGCTGGCTTCGAACCCATGCGATCCTCCTGTCTCAGCCTCCCAAGCGCAGGGATTACAAGCATGCGCCATCATGCCTGGCTAGTCTTTAATTTTATTTTTTTGCGTTTTTTTTTAACTTTTTAAAAATTTTTATTGGTACATTATATTCATACATCATATTGGGGTAAGAAACTTGTATGTACATACATGTACACATCACTGATTTAACCCCTACCCAATTCCCACCCCATTCCCTCCCCATCCCTCCCTCCCTTGCCTGGCTTAGTGGTTGAGTTTGATATGTTTATGAACATTGTGTGTTTTAGAGATTTTCCTTCTTTCCCCCTCCTTTCTCCTCCTTTAGGTTGTCTTTTTTGCTCCTCTATAGGATTTCCTTTTTCATCTAGAGTTCCTCCTATGACCCATTTCTCCTTAGCTTTCACATATTAGGGAAAGGATCTGATTTCTTATTTTTTGTGACTGACTGATCTCACTTAGCATAATGTCCTCCAGTTCCATCCATTTCCCTGAAAATGATGTAATTGAGGTTTTTTTTTTTTAAATGACTGAGTAAAATTCCATTGTGTACATATCCCACAGTTTTGTAATCCATTCATCTGTTGATTGACATCTTGGCTGGTTCCACAGTTTGGCTATGGTGAATTGTGCAGCTATGAACATAGATACACATGCATTAGTTTGGTAGTTTGGTTTCCTTTCTTTTGGTTGATACCCAGAAGTGGTATTGATGGATCAAATGGTAGATTTGTTCCTATTCTTCTGAGGATTCTGCATACTGTTTTCCAAAGTGGCTGCACTAATTTGCAATCCCACCAACAATGTTTTAGAGTTCCCACTTTTCCACATCCTTGCCAGTATCTGTTGTTTGTGTTTTGAATGATTACCATTCTAGTTGGAGTTAGGTGAAATCTCAGAGTAGTTTTGATTTGCATCTCTCTGATTGCCAATGATGTTAAGCATTTTTTCATGCATTTATTGGCCATTTGAATTTCTTCTTTCATGAAGTGTCTATTTAGTTCACTTGCCCATTTTATTATTAGATGCTTTGTTTTCTTAGTGTTGAGTTTCTTGAGTTCTCTGTATATTCTAGATATTAGTCCCCTAAGGGGGAGGGGGGGTAGGTGGCAAAAATCTTCTCCCATTCTGTTGGCTCTCAGTTGAGGTTCTTGACAGTTTCCTTTGCTGAACAGAAGCTCTTCAGTTTCATGCAATCCCATGTATTGATTCACCTTTTAATTTGTTGTGCCTTTGGGAGCTTGTTGAGAAAGTGTTTATTCGTGCCTATGTGTTGCAGTGTTGAATCTATGCCCTCTTCAAGGAGCTTCAAGGTCTCTGGTTTGATTTCCAAGTCTTTGATCCATCTTGAATTGACTTTTGTACAGGGTGAGAAAGTGGGATTAATTTCCAACTTTCTGCATATGGTTAACCAGTTTTGCCAACACAATTTGGTAAAGAGGCTATCTTTTTTCCAGTGTATGTTTTTGGCCCCTTTGTCAAAAATCAATTGGCTGAAAGTGTGTGGACTTGTTTCTGGGTCTTCTATTCTGCTCCACTGGTCTATGTATCTGTCTTTGTGCCAGTACCATGCTGTTTTTATTACAATGGCTTTGTAGTATAGTTTAAAGTCAGGTATTGTGATTCCTCCTGCATTGTTTTGTTGTTGAGAACTACTTTGGCTATTCTTGGCTTTTTGTTATTCCAAATAAATTTAAGGACTGATTTTTCTATGTCTGTGAGTAATGATCTTGGTAGTTTAATGGGCATTGCGTTAAATCTGTAGATCACTTTTGGAAGGATGGCCATTTTAATGATATTTATTCTGCCAATCCATGAACATGGAAGATCTTTCCATCTTCTAAGATCTTCTTCAATTTCTTTTTTTAATGTTTTATAATTTTCTTTGTAGAGATCTTTTACCTCCTTGGTTAAGTTTATTCCTAAGTATTTTAAGTCTTTTAGTTTTGAAACAGGGTCTCATTAAGTTGTTGAGGGTCTCACGAAGTTGCTGAGCCTGGTCTTGAATCTGTGATCCTCCTGTCTCAGCTTCCCAAGTACTAGAATTATAGGCATGCACCACAATGCCCAACAACTTTTAATATTTTTAATGTCTCTCCCTCCCCCAGGAAAAACTGTCTAGCATGGAAGGTCATGGGAGTCCTGAGGACAGGTTGTTGGCTCTGTTCCCCCAGCCTTCCCTCCCAAGCCAAGGGTACCTATGACCTAAGTCCTAGAAAGAACAAAGGCCCAGATACCTGGGAACCTCCACCTAAGATCCATTTCTTTGTCTGTGACAGCTTTCTGACACAGCTCTAAGGCTCATGTTTTCAGGGACCTGCGGCAAAATGAGACAAATAAGGTCAATGCTATGTATTCTTCATAGAGCTGCAGCTACAGCAATTAAAGGATGGATCTTCCCCCCTGGAATTATGTCCTTCTTGGGTTTTTTGTTTGTTTTACTTTTTTATTTTGCGGACTCTTAAAAAACTATAGGAGGTCATTGTTTTAGAATAAGCTCCTGTACCAGGCCCTGGAAGACCAGGCTAAAAATAAAAATGGAGCCACTTATACTTAAGTTCCACATCACCAAACCGAAACTAAGCTGTTTATCTGACCTTCTCAGAAATCAGTAGAGAGCGATAATAGCCAGATTTCCTAAACAGGCTAGTTTGTCAGAATCATAATGACATTTTCCCTGCTTTAATCCTTAACAAATAAAAAGTAATCTGAAGTTTGCCAATCATTTGTTTTTGTATTGTTTGGTCTCCCTGTCCCTGCCTTAGGAGGAAAACAACTTTGAAACAGCCAACCTGCTTTTAAGTCCTTTGTTCCTGCCTTCATGGGTCTTTCTGTGTCTAGAAAACCAACCTCCTCTATTGAGCCCACTGCAACTTACTCCACTTCATGAACCAGTGTCACTGGATTCCAGAATCACAAATAAAGCCACCGAAGATCTTTCAATTTGTGGCAATGTTGTCTGTTGACAATACCATGTCATTTCATTCTATGAAATTACGATAATAGCAAACAACTTGTATGAATATTAATTCACAAAATATAAAATTTGAGAACACTTTGTTGGTCCCAACCACCTCCTCCTCCCTTAATTCCATGGTCAATTGCCAGGTCTATGGAATCCCACCTTCCAAGAAGTCATGGCTTAGACAACCTGAGAGAGTCTGCAAAGCTTACCTCTCAGACCTACCCTGGCTGAAGCTCTTCCCCTCGGCTCAGGCTCCTCGGGGCCCCTGCACCATTCCCACTAGAACACAGAACCTACTTCCTGCGATCTTCATAGCATGCTTTCCTCCTAGACATTTTCTAGAATTCAAGCTTGCATTTTATTTATTTATTTTTTTTCAGTACTAGGGATTGAACTAGGGGCATTCTACCTCCAAGCTACATCACTGGCCCTATTTTTTATTCTTTATTTTGAAACAGGGTCTCACTTAGTTGCAAAGAGTCTCACTAAGTAGCTGAGGCTGGCTGCAAATCATGACCCTCCTGTCTCAGCCTCCCGAATGCTGGGATTACAAGCTTGTGCCACCACAACCAGCTTAGTTTGTGCCCTTTCTGCTAGCCATGGTGCCTGGCACAATCAATCTCTGTTGAAGGAAGAAAGAAATTTATTAATTCCCAGAAAACATTAAGTTAATGGATAGAATTTCTTCAGCTTTTACTCTTTTTTTTCCCCCTCTCACTACATTTTTATTAAATCTTTGGCACCTGTTATTGCTTGTCCACTGGCCAGTGCTAGCAGATGACAGAAAGAATTAGCAAGTACCAAATGAATATTAATGGAGCCAGACATAGCCGATGGTGCTTAGTTTGACAGATTGGTTTTTTTTGGTTTTTTTCCCCTATGGACAGGTGTTTGGGCTTATGGTTGTGGCTTTATGTTGTGCATTACTGTCTGTAAATTTAATTAAATTTAACATTTTAAGCAATTTAAGCAGAAAGGCGCTAAATATGTAATTTTGTGCTAATTCATGAGCTGTATTTTGGATTTAAAGCTCTCAGTATTTAATGGTGTTCTGCAAAGGCTACCATGACCGATTAGAGGTGCTCCATGCTATAAAAATTTTGAGCCTAGTAAATAGTGAACCATTGTGCTGGTGCAAATTTGGGCTGTGGGAGCAGATTTTAATTAGGAAAGGGACCCTCCACAGTTATGGAAATTTTAAAAGAAGCTGTCAGGGTACAGAGAAAAGAGTTGGAGAGGCTCTTATGAGGCCAAGGTAAATTCTTATGCTTATGCTGAGCATGGTGGCACACGCTTGTAATCCCAGCATTTGGGAGGCTGAGACAGGAGGACTGCGGTTCGCAGACAGCCTCAGCTACTATTTAGTGAGGCCCTCTGCGACGTAGCGAGACCCTGTTTCCAAATAAAGATTAAAAAATAGGGCTGGGGGTGGAGCTTGGAGGTAGAATGCCCTTGGGTTCCATCCCCAGGACTGCAAAAACAAATTTTAAAAAATTCTTATGCTTATTCTCTCCCATTGATTGGGTTCAAGAATGTTACTCTCTTTTGTTTATTTTCATGGAGGCATCAAGTGTGACATCTGTGTATATTGAAGGTGGGGTAAATGTCTAAAGCAATTAGTTATTATTGGATATTAAAAAAATGCCTTCCATGCCTCTGCTAAATACAAGTCTTCCTACAGTAGACTCCAATCCTTGCCTATTAGAAGGAAATCCAGGGGCCACCATGTACAGCCTTGACTTCTTGGCCTCATCTTTACAGTTTCTCCAATCCTGACCCCATGTCACTGTGCAACGTCATTTCCCCAGTTCCCCAGCATATAGCCTGTGGGCCCAGCAAACTGAATTTACCACCGCATCTTCCAAACCAGCCCCCTTCCTGGCCTCTGGTTGTTATTACCATCCTCTACTTCCTGGACCTGGCTTCCTTGATTGATGTCATCACTCTCTCCTTTGACCTCCTATATCTCTTTCAAGGCACAGATTCTGCTTTCTATAATGGCAATTTCTATATTTTATTATCTCCAGTCCACAATGCGCGCGCACACACACACACACACACACACACACACACACATTTGTTGAAAGACATTCATGATGTAAGGGTTTTATTCATCTGTGTCTAGCATCGTGTCTGCCACACTGTTCTCATTTTATCTATATTGCACTAAACTAAATTTGTGTCCTCGGTAATGCTAAGCTGAGTACTGTAGTTATTTTGCTGACGTTCTGTGCATCACAGTTCTTCCAATTGCAAAGCACAGATGAACCAACACAAAAAGGCATAGCCAGTAAGGAAAACAGACAACAGTATCTCACATACATACTGAGAAAGGGGGAGGTAGGGAGACTCCAGGGCTGAATTTAGTGTTCAGGGATGCCATAAAGCCTGCCTTCTAGCTGGGCGTACACTTGGGCATTATTGGGAGGCTGAGACAGGAGGATTGCAGGTTCACATGCAGCCTCACACATTACTGGTCAGAATAGCAACATAGATTGGTGCGTGAAATGATTGCTAGCAAAGAAAATAGAACTCTATCAGCTCACACTAATCAAGATTAACAGCTTTGGTCAAGGAAAAGACTCAGATTCCACTAAGTACATGATCATCACATAACTGAACACAATTCTCTGTCAAAGAGGAAGTAAGACATGACTTTGCTTAAGTATCATAGGGCCAGTCATGATCAATCTGTATTATAGGCTATCGAGCCTCAGCTCATCTGAGCAGCAGTCTTGCACTCTTAGATGTCCATGAGAGAGATGGGAACTTTGGGCCCCTATGGAGATACCAAGAAATGCCACGCTCTTCTACCTGCATCTGCCCTCCAACAGACAGCATTGTGCATACACCACTTTCCCTCCCACATTGTGTGAGATCCACACTTGCTCCCAGCGAAGGCCAATGTCCCCACTTGTGCCAGAAGTCCCGTCCCCACCCAGTGACTCAAGGGCATCTCCAGCACCATTCAAGCTTCCTCTATCTCCTAGATCCTTTCCATCTGTAAACAACTGCTTCTGACCTTACAATCCTCTCCTGTTCTGTGCCTTTCCCTCCTTGCTATGGGTCCATTTCTGTTTTCCTTCACACCAGAATTCCTCACAAGGGTTATCTGCGGTTCCCTTTCCGATCCCTTTCACACGGTTCTTTACCTGCTCCTCCCCAGGCTTCCAC
Source organism: Muscardinus avellanarius (assembly GCF_963383645.1). NCBI lineage: Eukaryota > Metazoa > Chordata > Mammalia > Rodentia > Gliridae > Muscardinus > Muscardinus avellanarius. Next base: position 105,715,277 of record NC_137788.1, on the reverse strand, counting down.
GCTTCTCACTCCACGCAGGCTATTCCTCTCCAGGTTACCAAACACATTCATTGACTAACTCCAAAAATCAAATCTCAGTCTTCATCTTTTTTAAAATATATTTTTATTGATACATTGCAGTCAAACATCAGAGTGGATTACAAGATTTGTTAGGATATCCAAGTACACACCATCCAATCAACCTTTATCCAATCCCCATCCCATACCTTCCCCCTCCCTCAATCCCATGCTTGATTTAGTGTTTAACATTGATATATTTATTTACGTACATCATGTGCTTTAAAGAGATTCCATCTTCCCCCATCCCATCCCCTCTGATTGGTCACCTTATTTGCTCCTCCATAGGGCCCCTTCTTCCACTAGATTCCCTCTTATTACTCATTTCTTCCTAATTTTGCATATTAGGGAAAGCATCCAATTTTTTTTATTTTCTGTGATATTTCTCTGTGTATGCCGCTTTGCAAGTTCTGATCCCACTCTTGAAGGCCCCGGCACCAGCCTGGCCACCTGGTGGAATCTGATCCCGGCCTCACTGGCTCCACTACCTCCCTTGCCTCATGGCAAGCTCTGATCCCAGCCTCATAGGCCCCAGCACCAGCTTTGCCTTTAGGCTAGCTCCTATCTCGGCCTTTAGGCTAGCTCCTATCTCGGCCTCACTGTCTCCAGCTACGGCCTCACCAAATGGCAGGTACCAATCCTGGCCTTGCTGACCCCAGCACCGGCAGGCTCCAATCCTGGCCTCCTTGGCGCCGGCCCAGCCTTGCCTCACAGAAGGCTCCGATCCAGGCTTCACTGGTCCTAACACTGGCCTCACCCCTCGGCAGGCTCCAATCCCGGCCTCGGAGGCCCCAACACCAGCCTTACCTCACAGCAGGCTCCGATCCCGGCCTCGCTGACCCCAGCACTGGGATTGGAGCCTGCTGAGGAGGTAAGCCAGTGCCAGGGCCAGTGAGGCCTGGATTGGAGCCCACCGTGAGGCAAGGCCGGTGCTGGGGTCTCCATGGATGGGATCGGAGCCTGCTGTGAGGCAAGACCAGTGCCAGGGCCTCTGAGGCCGGGATCCAAGCCTGCCGAGGGGTGAGGCCAGTGCCAGAACTAGTGAACCAGGATCGGAGCCCACCGTGAGGCAAGGCCAGTGCTGGGGCCTCCGAGGCCGGGATCGGAGCCTACTGAGGGGTGAGGCTGGTGCTGGGGCCAGCGAGGCTGGGATCGGGGCCTGCTGTGAGACAAGCCGGTGCTGGGGCCTCAGTCTTCATCTTACCTGATTAATTAGCAGTATTCAGCCTGACCGATACCTCCTACCTCACAGAAACATATCCTGTACTTGGTCACCACACGAGCCAGTTTTTCTCCTATAACATCGGTTGTTCCTTCTTTACCACATTAGCAGTATCTTCTTTCTTTTAAATGTTACAGTGCCCCAGGAGTCTGCCTTGAACTTCTCAACTCTACATACTTCCTTGGTGCTTTTCTCTGTCTCATCTTTATTTATTTTTTAAATGCTTTTATTGGTGCATTATAGTCTTACAGCATAATGTAAATCATGTTGGCAATGACATACATGCACACGCTCTTGGTGCCCCCCCTCCCCATTTCTCTTCCTCCCAATACAGAGTAACCCAGATTGACATTGGTATATTCACATGTATACACATAGTCGATGGTAGCATTTCCATTAATGAACCTCAGTCTTCCTCCTCCTTTACTCGTATGTCTCCTCCCTGGCTCCCCTGAGGCTTCCCCTCCATTATCTGGAGCCCTTCTGGTATCCCAATTACTCCCTAGTGCATATTATAGAAAATGTATGACCCTTCACTTTCTGTGATTGACTTAACCTCACTTAACATGATGTTCTCCGGGTCCTTCCATCTTCTTGCAAAGGACATAATTTTGTTCTTCTTTATTGCTGAGTAAAATTTCATTGTGTGTATTTTCCATAATTTTGGAACCCATTCATTTGTTGATGGGCACCTAGCTTAGTTCCATAATTTGGCAATTGTGAATTGTGCTGCTATGAACTTGGGTATGCATATATTACTGTACTTCTCTGGTTTCAATCCCTTTGGAAATATACCCAGTAGTGGTATAGCTGGATCATATGGTGGATCTATTCCCAGTTTTCTAAGGAATCTCTACACTGATCTCCATAGTGGCTGGATTAGTTTACACTTCCACCAAAAGTGCAGAAGAGTTCCTATTTTCCCACATCCTCACCAACATTTATTGTTATTTGACTTCTTTACGATTGCCATTCTGGATGGGGTTTGATGGAATCTCATTGTAGTTTTGATTTGCATCTCCCTGATTGCTAATGATGTTGAATACTATATATTGGCCATTTGTATCTCTTCACTTGTGAAGTGTCTATTCAATTTAGTTGCCCATTTCTTGATTGGGTTATTTATTTGTTTTTCTAGTGTAAAGTCTTTTTAAGTTCTTTCTATATTATAGATATTAGTCCTCTGTCAGAGGGATAGCTGGTAAAGATCTTCTCCCATTCTATAGGCCTTTTTTAGACTCTTGATGATTTCCTTGAGAACCAGAAACTTTTTACTTTGTTGTCATCCCACTTATTAATTCTTGTTTTAATTTCCTGAGCTTTGGGGGTCTTATTGAGAAATTTACTACCTGTGCCTATATGTTAGAGCATTGAACTTATGCCCTCCTCTAATAGCTTCACAGTTTCTGCTCTAATTTCCAGGTCTTTGATCTGTTTCTAGTTGATTCCTGCACAGAGAGAGAGGTAAGGATTTACTTCAATTTTTCCACAAATGAATAGCCAGTTCTCCCAGCACCATTCGTTGAAAAGGCTATCTTTTCTTTAGTGTGTGTATTTGGCCCCTTTGTCAAAGATCAATTGACTATAAGTGTGTAGATTTGTTTCTTTATCTTCTGTTCCATTGGTTTGTGTGCCTGTTTTTGTTCTGATACCATGCTGTTTTAATTATTATAGCTCTGTAGTATAATTTGAAGTCAGGAATTGTAATGCCTCCTGCATGGTTCTTAATGCTAAAAATTCAGACTCATCTTTTAACTCTCACCTATATGCTAATGGCTCTCAATGTATCTTCCTGGCTTGGACATGTTCTCTGGATTCTGAACCCAGACATCCAGCTGCCTGCTTGACATTCTAATTTGAATGTCTACAAAACACCTCAAATTTAATATTGCCACAAAGCAAGCTGAAGCTTAGTGACCATTGGGCTAGGCTCGGCTAGATGGTTATTCTCCTTTTGCGGGAGGTCTGTGGGGGTGTTCAATCTTATGCAACTGCAGTCCTCTGAAGCTTTACTGGGACTTGATGGTTTAAAATGCTCTTGGTTCCATGTCTGGCCATTAGTTGAGGCTATTGACCAAGGTGCTTTGGTGGTTTTTCCCAGGCCACTCCAACTGGATGGCTTGGGTTTCTTATATGGCTAAGGTGGCATTCTAAGAGAGCAAGCCCTTTATAAGCCCCCATAAATGACTCATTGAAAATATTAATGTTGTAATCTCTCACAATGTCCAAAACAGAATTCATGACATAGCATCTACCCTCCTGCACCCCACTCCCACCCCTGAGTCTGCTTCACCTGCAGTCTGTCTCATCTCAGTAAATAACCATTCCATGCTTCTAGTTGTTTGGACCACAAACCTACAAAATATTTTTTGACTCCTCTCTTGTTTCCACACCTCCTAGTAAATCCATCATCAAACTCTGTCGGCTTCTCCTTAAAAAAAAACATATCCTGAATCCAACCACTTCTTACCACTTCCTGTTCTTCTACTTGGTCCAAGCCATCAAGATCTTTCCCTTGGATCAGTGCATTGACCTTTAACTGGCTTCCCTTTCCACTCTTGACCCCCGCAGTCTCCTGTCAGCACAGGAGGCTGAGCAGTCCTGTTAAAACATTAGTCAGATCCTATCACTCCTCTCCTTGGAAACTTCCAGGGTATGCAAGGGCCAACAAGCACCTACATGAGTCCACTCCCTGCGGCCACCCTCCCTCCAGCATGCCCATGCACACGTTTCCCTCCTCATCTCATTTCTATTGCTCTTCCCCTCTCGCTGAGCTCCAGCCACACCTGGACTGAGCTTCTGGATGTTTCTCGTCGTATCCAGCACACTCCTGGCTCAGGATGCTCTCCTCTCAATGTCGTCACCTCCTTCAGGTCTATATTCAAAGGTGGCATTCAGGGAGCTGCTGCCGCTCTGTTCAATATGGCTGTCCCTCTTCCCTCAGCCTCCCCTTTCTCTGGCTTTGTTTTTTCTCTGGCTTTGTTTTTCCATAGTGTTTTTCATCATCTCATGTGCTACACATTGTCTTTATTTTTTGTTTTGATGTGTTTTATGTTTTATTTATGTATTTGTTTATAGTTTTCCCCCCTCTTAAAACAATAACTCCATGAAAGCAGGATTCCCTTTACATTTCTTCTATTTACCCAAAAATAAAACAGAGGATGGTGCTTAGTCTCTAGACATATTTGTTAAATGACTAAATTCCCTGAGCATTTACTACATAGTGTGTGTTTTATGCAGTGTATATAATCCCTTGTCTTAGTCAGGTTTTCCATTCCTATAGCCAAAATACCTGACAACCACAACTTAGAAGAAGAAAGGTTTATTTGGCTCATAATTTTAGAGCTTTCAGTCCATGCTTGGTTAGTTCCAAGGCACTAACCAATGTTGTGTATCAGGCTTGAAGGCACAGTGGTGGAGAAAAAGCCACTCTTACCTAATGGTGGGGCAGCAGGTGTGGGGGCAGGGACAGGTACAGTGCCCAAGGCCACACTCCCAGTGACCCCCCTCCTCCTGGCTGCATCCCCACTGGGGACATTTTAAATCCAAACCACAACATCCTTGCATCTCCCATGCTATGGAGAACACTACAATAGTTTCCCATAAAAAAAAGTACAGTCTACCTCAGTATTTGAGAGGCTGAGATAAGAGGATCACAGATTTGAGCCCGGCACACAGTAACTTAGTAAGGTCCTGTTTCAAAAATCAAAAGGGGGGAAGGGCTGGGGTGTAGCTCAGAGGTAGAGGGCCCCTGAGTTCAATCCCTGGTGCTATACACACAAGAAAGAAAAGAAGGAAGAAAAAAGGGAGGAAGGAAGGAAGGAAGGAAGGGAGGAAGGAAGGAAGGAAGATCAATTACAGTCTCCATTTTGAAAGTAAGAAAACTGAGGCTGGGTGATTGAAAAAATAATCTGAAGTCACAAAACCAGTGTTGTGAGGCTGGGAAATGGTACCCCAAAGACTAGCATTTTTACATGTTGAAAGGCTTTAAAATCTGCCTTAGAATCCAAGTCCCTCTAATTTTGTCTTGCAGGGAAAGAATCTCTGAAATTCTCTTGTCTAACAGAGGAAAGCTCCCCAAAAGAGGCAATCATCTTAAGCCCCTTTCCTAGGTATCTCGTCAAATGACCAAGAAAGATTTAATGCCTAGATAAAGAAGACACACTAAGGTCACCAAGCCCAGGCCACCCTTACTGGACAGACTTATCTGTTCTTCTGAGGGTAACTAAAAGAGATACTTAAGAGACTTTGCCTTCTTCCAGCATGCGGGCTAGCTCACAAGTTATTTAAGGCTCCAGCCACTGGTCACATGGTGAGGGTCCTCTCTAGCCTTCTGTCTGTGTCTACTGTCCTGCCTGTAAAGTCCAGCTGCCCCTGACCAAACTTGGGTGTATGGTGCCACAGGAAGTGGCTCCAGGGTGCCAATAACAAAATTGCCCTGCATTCTTGGCCTGGACTGAGGGTGTCCCCTGATCTGAGGATGGCTACGTCTCAATATGAGCAGCAGTAGAAATTGGTGTTGGTGCCTACGGGGCAGTGTATAAGGCCTGTGATCCCCACAGTGGGATTAAAGTATGAGTCCTCAGTGGGGGAGGAGCTGGAGAAGGCCTGCTCATGATCACAGTTCATGAGGTGGCCTTATTGGGGTGGCCAGAGGCTTTTGAGCAATCCCATGTTATCCGGCTGATAGGCATCTGTGCCTATCAGGGAGATCAAGGTGACCCCAGTGTTTGGTGACCAAGGCCTCTGGATGAGGCACCACTGGGCTTGCAATCGAGACCATCAAGAATCTGATGTGCCAGTTACTAAGAGGCCTAGATTTTCTTCATGCCAATTGCATTGTGCATAAAGACCTGGAGCCAGAGAAGATTTTGGTGATAAGTGGTGACTTTGGCCTGGCCAGAAGCTACAGCTGTCAGATGTCCCTTACAACTGTGGTTGTTACCACTGCTTCTATGCTCTAGAAAATGTTTGCCCTCTATGAAAAGCAACACCCGTGGACACGTGTGGAGTTTTGGCTTTATCTTTGCAGAGATGTCTGGTCAAGAGCCTCTCTCTCTTCTTTGGAAACTCTGAGGCTGAGCAATTGGAAAGATCTTGGATCTAATCAGGCTCGCTTTCAGCCCATACTGGAGAATCTTTGCCTTTACAGCACTCAGCCATGGAGGGTAGAAGCTGACCCCCAGTGAGCTGTGCAGTGGCTGCCATGGAAGGAAGAGAAGCTGCCATCTCCCTTCTTCCAGACACCTGAGTGGCAAGAACTCTGGAGAAAGCAACCTTCGCCTTCTTCTCTGCAGCTGTGGAAACGCTTCTAATTCCTTACACAGAATATTTTGCTGCCTTTCCCCCCTTTCATCCCCTTTGGCACTAGAGATTGAACACAGGGACATTCTTTTTTTTTTTTTTTTGTGGTACTGGGGTTCCTGGAAGCCCTTCTACCTCCGGGCTACACTCCCAGACCTATTTGGAAACAGGGTCTCCTAAGCCAGTGCGCGCGGCTGGCTTCGAACCTGCGCGATCCTCCTGTCTCTGCCTCCCAAGCGCGGGGATTACAAGCGTGCGCCACCACGCCCGGCGAACACAGGGACATTCTTACAAGACACACCCTCAGCCTTTTTTTTTAAGTATTGGGGATGAAACCCAGGGGTATTCTACCTCCGAGCTACACCCCCAGACTTATTTTTTCTCAGTCTCCAAGCATGCACCACCACACCTGCCATGCCTTTTTTTTTTTTTTTTTTTTTGAAACAGGGTCTTGCAAATTTGCTAAGGCTGGCCTTGAACCTGCAACCCTCTTATCTCAGCCTCTCAAGTACTGGAATTACAGGCATAGGTCGCCACACCCAATACATTTTTTGGCCTTAAAGTCATTTTCCACCTACCCCTCCTTTTGAGGTTTATCCTTCTCCAGTCTCCCTATTGCTCTCCATAAAGGGGTATACTCTTTTCCTCCCCAACCCCACACTTACTAATGAGGTCCTTTTTATACAAGAAAACAAGTCTCAGAGATGTGCTCCTTTAAAAGAAAAGAAGGTAGCCAGGTGTGGTGGCGCATGCTTGTAATACCAACATTCCGGAGGCTGAGACCACAGGATCGAGGATCACGGTTCGCGGACAGCCTCAGCTACTTAGTGAGGCCCTTCACAACTCAGTGAGACTCTGTTTCAAAATAAAGAATAAAAAATTGGGCATTAGGGGGTGTAGGTTGGAGGTCAAATGCCTCTGGGTTCCAGCCCCAGACCCGCAAAAAAAAAAAAAAAAAGAAAAAGAAAAAAAAAAAAAGAAAAGAAGGTTTTTTAGCTGAAATTATTTGACCTTTGGGGGCACGCATATTTGGTTTATGACTCTTCTGCTGTGATTTTTCTCTCTGTGCATGGTAATAAATGTGTATGCCTTCTTCTCCTAATAATCTGCCTATTGTTGATTAGGTTCTGCAAACCTTTGAAGAGTGAGATGTCTTCCCTTTTGGTACTAGGGATTGAACTCAGGGGCATTCTACCTCCAAGACATACCTCCAGCTCTACTTTTCTGATTTTATTTTGAAAAAGGGTCTTGCTAAGTTGCTGAGGGTATCCTCTGAACCTGCAATCCTCCTGTTCCTGAGTACTGGCATAGAAGCCTGTACCCTGAAGCCAGGTGGAAGTCTTTCCTTTTGCCCCTCTGCCAGTGAAGGGGAAATATGAGATTGGAGCTCTTATGTGGGGAGTCAAACTGTCATTTGTCTTGCTAATGTTCCAGCAGCGGGCTGCAGGCCCTGGGGCCCTCCCTAAGCTTGTTTGTGTAGTGTGGCTTCTGACTCCTTTGCTGAAGCATATTGTCAGTTATAAAGGAAAAGGAAGGAAAATGGGAAGTTGAGGAAGAGGAGAAGAAAGAATTGGGAAAGAAAAAGCTGGGTATAGGCTGGGTGTGGTGGTGCACGCTTGTAATCCCCGCGCTTGGGAGGCAGAGACAGGAGGATCACGCAGGTTCGAAGCCAGCTGCGCTGGCTTAAGAGACCCTGTTTCCAAAACTAATAAAATAGGTCTAGGAGTGTAGCCCGGATATAGAAGGGCTTCCAGGAACCCCAGTACCACCAAAAAAAAGAAAAAGAAAAAGCCGGGTATAGCACCTGGTATCCTGACTGCCTCCTCCCCTTATAGCAAAGCCTGGGCTCCCAACAGAAATCAAGCCTGTGATCAGCAGCTGTTCTGAACTTTGAAAGCAAATCTGCCACCACCCCAGCTCCTCCGCGGGCGGCTTTGCTCTTTGCAGGCCCCCACAGCTCAGCTCTGGGTGGAACTTAGAAAGGACGGTGAATCTCACTGCTCCCCAGGCTGCCATGGCTGCGGGGTGGGCAAGGCCGGAGTGGAAGGCCGACTGCCCGACATCTGGTGTCCAGGAGCGGCCCAATTCCACAAGTCAGCCACTCACTAACAAAGGCTGCTTTGGTCCCATTACTAATACACGTGCATGTTCGCACACACATGAAAAAAAATGTTTTTAAACAGTCTAAGACCTAGGCAGATGGCTGTGACTGATAGTGTCTGGAGCAGAATATGCTGCATTTGGGTTATCTTTTGAGAAAGGGGCTCACAAAGAAAGGGACTTTGTTCTCTGATTGGATTCTCTGGGCAATTAAATGTTTAAAATGTGCCTCGAGGTCCCTGCTGTTTAAGAAGAAATCCTTCAGACAGCTTTCCCAGGCGCCTGTGGCTCCTCCCCGCTCCCCTCCTTCTCTTTCCAGGTGAGGCCTGCCTGTGAGCTGGAGATTTCAGTGTGGAATAATTGGTTTGGGGAGGTTTAGTTTTTGGTACTAGGGACCAAATCCAGGGGAATTTTGCTCTAAGCTACACCCCCAGCCCTATTTCATTTTTTATTCTGAAACGTCTCGCTAAGTTGCGGAGGGCCTTGCTAAGTTGCTGAGGTTGTCTGCGAACCTTCAATCCTCCTGCTTCAGTTTTCAAACACTAGGATTTATAGGCGTGCACCACTACACCTGGCTATTTTTTCTTTTTTTTAAATTTTGAAACAAGGTCTTGTTAAGTTGCTGAGAGTTTCATTTGGTTTCTGAGGCTGGACTTGGACTTACGATCCTCCTGTCTCAGCCTCCCAAGTACTGGGATTATAAACCCATGCCACTGTGCACGGTTTCATTTTGGAATAATTTAAGGCATGGAGTGATAGGCTCTTTATCCTGAAACGATTGTCCTTTGCCAGGAATCTGGTGCTCCTCCCAACATGGAATTACTTTGCCCCAAGTTCTAGGTTTGAGGTCTCCTCTTGTGTCCAGGTGAAGACGCCAGCAGAAGAACTAGGCTGATTTGCTCCTGGTTGCGATTGATCCTGAGGCTGGAGCTCCTGAGGATCCCAACTTCACTATCAGAGCCTCACCTTCTTCCTGAGCTTTGATATGTGTTCCCTTTGCCTTAAAAGGACAAAAGCTGCTGGGCGTGGTGGCTCAGGCTTGTAATCTCAGTACTTGGGAGGCTGAGACAGAAGGATCACAGGTTCATGGCCAGCTTCGGCTACTGAGTGAGGCCCTCCACAACTTAATGAGACCCTGTTTCAAAATAAAGAATAAAAGCTGGGCATGGTGGTGCACACTTGCAATCCCAGCATTTGGGAGGCTGAGACAGGAGGATAGCAGTTCACAGACAGCCTCTGCTACTACTAGTGAAACCCTTTGCAACTCAGTGAGACACTGTTTCAAAATAAAAAATAAAAAAAATAGGGGTGGGGTGGGGTGGGGGGGTGGGGGGTTGGTATAGCTCAGAGGTAGAATGCCCCTTGGCTCTACCTCCAGTACCACACACCACACCACACTACACACACACACACACACACACACACACACACACACATCAAAATAAATAATTAAAAATATGGCTGGAAATATAGCTCAGAGGTAGAATTGCCCCTGGGTTCCATCCCCAGTACCAAAAGGAAAAAAAAAAAAAAAAAAAAAAGGACAAAAGCTCACTGGGATTTTTCAGATTTTGATTCTACATTCACTGATGTCCTCAGGACAACAGTTGCTTTGAGTGATAGCCTTTCTTTAAGCTTTTGCTTGGTGATTTCTGGCCTCATTTTGCTTTAATATTTTAATCATTTAACTTTATTACTTTACTCATTTTACTTTAATACTCATTTATCTTACTATTTTTATATTTTAATACTAATATTATTTTATTAATTTGCTAATGTTAATTTAATATTAATATTTTATAATATTTTAATATTAAAATTATTTATTTTAGCTGGGCGTGGTGGCGCACACTTGTAATCCCTGTGCTTGGGAGGCGGAGACAGAAGGATCGAGCAGGTTCGAAGCCAGCCATACTGGCTTAAGAGACCCTGTTTCCAAATAAAAATATAAAATAGGTCTGGGAGTGTAGCCCAGAGGTAGAAGGGTCTTCAGGAACCCCAGTGCCACCAAAAAAATTTTTTTATTTTAATATTTTTACTTTTAATACTTTAATACTCATTTATTTAATACTCATTTATTACTTTAATAATTTTACCTCACTTTTCCACTTTAATAACTTTTTTTTTTTTTTGCCGGTCTGGGGATGGAACCCAGGGCATTTGACCTCCGAGCTACACTCCCTGCCCTATTTTTTATTCTTTATTTTGAAACCGGGTCTCACCAAGTTGTGGAGGGCCTCACTAAGTAGCTGAGGCTGTCTGCGAACCTGGATCCTCCCGTCTCAGCTTCCGGAATGCTGGGATTACAAGCATGCACCACCACGCCTGGCTCCACTTTAATAACTTATTACACAATATTCAAATCTAGTCTAGGATTTTTGTTGACTTCAGTGAAAACGTTTGGTCCAAATTTCCTGGTCTCAAAGTACCAAAGATAGGATTCCTTCTTCCTTCACCAGGTCTTCCATAGCTCCAACCTTCATTCATATCTCTGTGCAAGTATCTTTTTCTTTTCTTTTGCAGTACTGAGGTTGAGCCCAGGGCCTTATGTATCCTAGGCAAGTGCTATATCACTGAGCTATATCCTTAGCACCAAATATCATTCTGTCGCCGGGCGTGGTGGCGCACGCTTGTAATCCCTGCGCTTGGGAGGCAGAGACAGGAGGATCGCTCAGGTTGGAAGCCAGCCGTGCTGGCTTAAGAGACCCTGTTTCCAAAAATAAAAAAGTATAAAATAAGTCTGGGAGTGTAGCATGGAGGTAGAAGGGCTTCCAGGAACCCCAGTACCACCAAAAAACAAAAAAACAACAACAACAAAAAAAACCCAAATATCATTCAGTCAGAAAATCCTTTCCTGACTTCCATTTCTGCATTCTCTCTTTATTTTTCTTCATCGCACTTATCACCATGTGACTCTTAATGGCATATTTATTCATTGACCTGTTTATTGTCTGTCTCTGTTATGGTTTGGGTATGAAATGTTCCCCACATAAGCTCACATATTGTTAATACAGTCGTGTTCAGAGGTGAAATAATAGGATCATGAGGGCTATAACTTCATTGGTAAATAAATCCATCAACAAATGAATCATTTTAGTGGGTTTCCTGGGTGGTAACCGAGGGCAGAGGGGCATGGCGGGAGGAGGTGCGTCAGTGGTGGCACGGTCCTGGGGACTATATGACTCCCTGGTCAGTTCCCTTCCTTCTCTCCCTCTGCTTCCTGGCTGCCACGAGCTGAGCAACTTTCCTCTGCCACACACTGCTTTTGTGATGGTTCTGCTCTGGGGCCGGCCAGCCCGGACTACGCCTAGGAAATTGTGAAGCAAATGAATCTTTCTTCCTCTAACTTGTTTTTGTCTGATAGTTTGGTCACAGCGATGAAAACTAAAAAAAATAAAACCCTAACTAGATTTTGTTAATCACTCATTCAACAAATATTTACTGAGCATATGCTATGTGCTAGACATTATCCTAGGCACTAAGTACACATGAGAGAGAAAACAGACCAAAATCTAGCCGCTAGTGAGCTTAAGTACTACTGGGGAAGACAGACAATAAACAGAAAAGCAAACACAGAATGCAATTCCAGGAGTAAAAAAAAAAAACAAAAAACAAAAACAACAACAACAACAAAAAACTTACTTGCTTTCTTTACCACCACCTCAGGGAATTTAAACTGTTTTAAGATAAATATATATATACATTTTTTTTGGTACTGAGAATTGAACCAGGGGTATTCTACCTTTGAGCTAATTACCCAGTCCTATTTTTTATTCTTTATTTTGAAACAAGGTCTCACTAAGCTGCAGAGGGCCTCACTAAGTAGCTGAGGCTGTCTATGAATCCAGATCCTCCTGTCCCAACCTCCCAAATGCTGGGATTTCAGCTGTGTACCACCATGCCCAGCTCCTATTTTTTATTCTTTGAGACAGGGTCTCACTAAGTAACTAAGGCTGGCCATGACCTATGATCCTCCTGTCTCAGCCTCCCAAGTACTACTAGGATTGCAAGCATGTACCATCCACCATGACCAGCTAAACAATATTTGTTAATTATTTTAGGAAAAAATTCATATTCCAGTGTTGCATTGCAGTATTACTGAATCCTTGGTGTTTCAACTTCATTGTTGGCTACAGCGTTTTCCTTCTTACATATGTAGCATTTCAGGCATGCAAAGGGTTAAATAGGCTTGCATGTCAGCCGTCAGCCTGGAAACACGATCAGCATTTATTATATTACGGTTATGGGAAAATATGTTCTGAGTTCCAAATAATTAACTTCCAAGTGAACTTTTAGAAACTCTCAGCCAGGCTCATGTATATTTGGGCGAGATTTGCCAACATCTTTGCACTCTTTTATGGAGAAAGGCAATATGCCAGCCAGATCAGGCCAGACAGTCCTGGCGATCTGCGGGGTAACAGATGTCTCAGAAAAAGCAGCACCCGCCCAGAAGGCTCTGTTCTGCTCTCAACTCAGGACTGTTGGGTTTCTTAGAATCTCAGATCCCCGGTGACACATCTCTCCCTGTGCAAGGACAGACATTCTGTGATCAAACTAACATTCCTCCCTCCCCCCCCCCTTTTTTTTTAAATCAGAAGACCCAAGCAAGATAAATCCTTAAAAGTCTTCCACCTGGCCCACAGCATGGCTGAGAGTGGCAGCCAGCCTGGGCACACAGCCCGCTGTCCCGGGACGTCGAGAAGGAAAGAGATTGGGGGTTCGTTGATTTAATTCAGAGAAGTCACTCAGACATGCCAAGCACAGTGGTATCCAGCCTACCCACAGCCCCTGGGTTTTTTTCAAAATTTTAGCAGAGGGAGGGCCCCTAGAAAGGAGAACACAGGGCTATGAGCCAGAGGTGGGTATAAGAAGAGGCAGGACAAGGCTGTTAGGCTTAGAAAACAACCAAGATTTGCTGAGATTTGGAAAGGAGGAATAGACAACAGTCAGATGCTCAAAGTTTGGGTCTGAGAAGAACAGGGAGGTCCTTGATCACGTTCAGGACTCAGTTTAGAATGAGTATCGATGGAAAAGATAATCTCTGCTAGCCTAGTATGGTGGCAAATGCCTGTAATCCCAGTACTGGGGAGGCCAAGACTGGAGGATTGAAGATGTGAGACCAGCCTCAGCAACTTAGCGAGACCCTGCTTCAAAATAAAAAATAAAAAGGGCGCTGGGCGTGGTGGCGCACGCTTGTAATCCCCGCGCTTGGGAGGCGGAGACAGGAGGATCACCCAGGTTCGAAGCCAGCCACGCTGGCTTAAGAGACCCTGTTTCCAAATTTAAAAAATATATAAAATAGGTCTGGGAGTGTAGCCCGGAGGTAGAAGGGTTTCCAAGAACCCCAGTACCACCAAAAAAAATAATAAATACAATACAATAATAAAATGAAATAAAATAAAAAGGGCTGGAGGAGTAACTCAGAAGGAGAAAAGAAAAATTACCCTGAGTCCAATCCCCAGTAGCTCCTCTCCAAGGGAGGGGAGAGATGAGCTCCTCTGAATCTTTCGAGCTACTGTGTAGTTTAGTCGTTTCTCAGTCAAAATCAGGAATGGACATGGAACAAAGGTCATGATCCTGAATTTTCAGAAATCCTTTCTTAATCTGTTTTCTATCACTATAACAAAATACGAAAGACTCAGATGGTTTATGAAGGAAACAGGTCTACTGAGCTCATAGTTCTGGAGGATCAGAGCCTGGTGCAGCATCTGTTCAGCTTCTGGAAGGGCTTCCTGCAGCACGTCTTGGTGGAAAAGTGAAGAAGAAGCAGGCGGGTGTGGAAAAGCATGTGTGTGTGTGTGTGTGTGAGAGAGGGAGAGCAAGAGGGCTGCAGCTGAGATCGCTTTATAAAGGCCCAATTTTATTTTTATGGTAACAAATCTACTCTTGCAGAAATGACATTAACCCCTATGCCAGGGAGGAGCATCCATGGTCTAATTGTGTGTGTGTGTATGTGTGTGTGTGTGTGTGTGTGTGTGTGTGTGTGTGTGTTACTGGGGATTGAACCCAGGAGCTTTCTACCTCCAAGCTACACCCCCAGCCCTATTTTATTTTTTATTTAGAAATAGGGTCTCACTAAGTTGCTGAGAGCCTCACTAAGTAGCTGAGGCTGGCCACAAATCTTCAATCCTCTTGTCTCAGCCTCCCAAGTACTGGGATTACAAGGGTACACCACCATGTTCTGCTCTAGTTACATTTTATAGGTCCCTCTATAGCAACACCTTTACAACAATCAAATGTCAAAGTGAGTATGAGTGGAAACATTGTAAAAGTGAGGACAAATGACATCCAGACCATTGCAGATGGATCACAAAATAGCCTGGAAGAGCCCTTAGAAGTCATCTGATTCCAGTCTCATACAAATGTTCAGAAGTAGCATCTCCTGGGTGGGCCTTGGAATCTGCATTTAATATATATATATATATATATATATATATATATATTTTTTTTTTTTTTTTTTTTTTTGGTGGTACTGGGGGTGGAACCCAGAGGCTTTCTACCTCTGGGCCATACTCCCAGACCCATTTTATATTTTATTTAGAAACAGGGTCTCACTAAGTTGCTGAGAGCCTCACTAAGTAGCTGAGGTTGGCTTCGAACCTGCGCGATCCTCCTGTCTCAGCCTCCCAAGCGCGGGGATTACAAGCGTGCGCCACCACGCTTGGGAGGCGGAGACAGGAGGATCGCGCAGGTTCGAAGCCAGCCGCTCTGGCTTAAGAGACCCTGTTTCCAAATTTTAAAAAAAAAGTATAAAATAGGTCTAGGAGTGTAGCCCGGAGGTAGAAGGGCTTCCAGGAACCGCAGTACCACCACCAAAAAAAAAAAAAGTTCTTGCAAGCTTGCAAGCTGCCCATGTTGGCACACGCTTGTTGTAACCCCAGTACTTGGGAGGCTGAGACAGGAGGATCGCAGGTTTGTGGCCAGCCTCAAGCACTTAGTGAGGCTCTCAGCTGAGTGAGATCTTGTTTCAAAATATAATATAAAATAGGGCTGGGGGTATATAGCTCAATGGTAATTTGCCCCTTGATCGAATCTCCAGTACTGTGTACCTATACACACACACACACACACACACACACACACACACACACACACTATTCCTGCAGTAACTCGCGTGTAGCAAAACCTGGGACTTTTAAGTAGTCTCTCCAACCTTGCTTTACAGAATAAATGTGGGTCCAGAGAAGTCAAATAATCCATAAACAGGAGAGCCCGGGCTGGAAGCGGGAATTTCTTTTTTTTTTTTTTTTTTTTTTTTTGCGGGTCTGGGGATGGAACCCAGGGGCATTCAACCTCCGAGCTACACCCCCTGCCCTATTTTTTATTATTTTATTTTGAAACCGGGTCTCGCTGAGTTGCAGAGGGCCTCACTAAGTAGCTGAGGCTGTCCACAAACCGTGATCCTCAGGTCTCAGCCTCCTGAATGCTGGGATTACAAGCGTGCGCCACCACACCCGGCTTGGAAGCTGGAATTTCTGACTACTGGTTCCATGCTCCTTGGATCATATGAAGGGCACAGTTAGAGATGAGAACAGCTAATCAGTGCTGAGGACTAAGTACCAGGCATTTCGCTGCATCCTTTCAATATACGAGGTCATTTAATCCTTACAACCTACCTTTGAGGGCGGGTGCTATTGTCACCTCCTTCTACAAACGAGGTGCCTCAGGCAAGAGAGGCTGAGTGAGTTCACCAGATTGAGGTGTTGATAGCACAGATCTGGGTCACTAACTCAGACCCACTGTCCTCAGTCAGCCAAGAAAAGAAGGAGGCACAGTTCTGTGTTTTGTGGCGAAAGGAGGATGTTAGATGAATAGACTCTTTACAGAATCTTTTTTTTTCTTTCCCTCTGGGATAAACTCGTGTTCAGAGCCCCATAGGGGCAAATCCAAGGTTCTTCTCTAACGCCAGATGGCGCCTCTCAAATTCTGAGCACCCGCTTGTGGGTAAAGACTGGGTACTGCCCATTCACCACCCAGGGCTCAAGAGGTTTACTAGCTACCTCTCTTTCTACTTTTTAAAAGACAGATGGTATCCTGTGTGAGCTATTCCTAGTGTTCGGCTCTGGGGATCCTTTTCTGCAATGGGGTAATCACCAAGAAGAAAGCCAGCGATCAGGAGGTCTGTTCTGCAGGCTGTTCTTTGTAGTTGGCATTTCACAGTGCATTAAGAGCAATTAACATCGGTTGCTTGTGAGCAGAGCTAGTTGTCTATCTTTAGGCAAAATGCCCTGTCCCTCCACTTTCCCTTAGGTGACACAGAGAGCTTAGCCAACACCTTTGTTTTCCTTCAAAGCGCTATTGTATGCTGTTTTTGGTTTATAGAGAAGCCTTTTGATTACACCCATCTATGTTTCTAGAGACTGCAAACCGATGGAACCATTTGGCCATATCTTAATCACAAACAAATTTCGTGCTGGTTTCCCCCTAGCTTGTAAACACTAGTTTCCAAAAAACAAAATTAGGATGAATTCAAAGAAAAGTCTAGATTTCTCAATTCTCTTGAAAAGCAGGAAATTAGGCACCAGGGACCATCATGCTTGACTGAAGCCATGCAGGCTCCCGGGGGGCTGTGCTCTCAGCCAAGGGGCCCCAAGGCTTTGTGTTGCTGCGGCTCAGCCCAGCTTCTGTAGGCTTCTGAGTTTAACTCCATGGTGATGAAGATTCAGGAGTCTTCCAAAATGTCCACTTGATCCCTGGCCAATCCAGGAGAGGTTTCCATATTCAAATGTAGAATGTTCTAAAGCAAAGGGCTGATGTTCAGCCCAGGCACCAGAGAGAAGTGCTGACAGGGGACTTCTGTGCTCTCCTCTCCTTCCATGTCTCTTCTTCCCTCAGGACTCTTTCCAGTTCAATCCTCTCCTTTGCTGATGATCTCCAGAAGGGGGCTGCCATTCTGCCCCTGTTCATACTTACTTCATTTAATCCTTTCTGTGTCTGGAGGGTAGAGGCAGCCTTTAATTGTACTGTTCTCTCCCCATCCAACAGTTAGCACAGTTCTTTGCAAATTGTAGATGTTCCATAAACATGAAAATTGGAAAGAATTCTATGCTGGGGACCGGCTATAACATATCTGTGGCGGTGATAGAAGCCAAGGTTGAACAATCATATGGAAGGGTACACGGTGGGCGGGGCCTGGTGGTGCCTGCCTGGAATCCCAGTACTGCTACACCAGGAGGATCACAGGTTTGAGGAGAATCTTAGCAATCTAGAGAGACCCTGAGCAACTTTGTGAAACACTGTTTCAAAATAAAAAATAAAAAGGCTTCGGGGTATAGCTCAGAGGTAGAATGCTCCTGGGTTCAATCCCTAATACCAGAAAAAGAGAAAGAGAGAGAGAGAGAGAGAGAGAGAGAGAGAGAGAGAGAGAGAGAGAGAGAGAGAGAATGCCTAGGAAGAGGGGTTGTTCGGAAAGCAAAGAACTGAGAAGGGATTATTGAGTACAGAGGTCCAAGGTTGAGACCCAGCAGAGACCCCAGGAACTGCGATCTTAGAGATCGGATTGGCCAGCTTGGTGGACTCAGAGCTCCCAAGCTGGCTGAGGGGGACTTTCTGGGAGATTCCTTGGCTCCTCTCTTTCCTCCATATTCAGTTCTTTGGCAAATTCCATTGGCTGTACTTTGGAAACATTTTCAGATTCCACCCACTCCTCACAACCTGCACCTGCACCACCCTAGTCCGCAACCCGTGGTCCTCTCTCACCTGTGTGTCTGCGAGAGGCTCCTATTCAGTGTCGCTCTCTCTGCTCCTACTCTTGGCACCCCATTTCCCCCAGCAGCCAGAGAGCCCCAAACCAATTACGGCCTGCAAGACGCTCTAGGATCTCCTCTGTGGCCTCTCTTCCCTTTCTTCTTTACCACACTTGTTCAGACACAGAGAACACCTTTCATTTTTCAAGCAAGTAAGTGGCTTTGCACTCATCTCTAGGCTTCCTTTAGAAATCGCCAAATGGCATCCCTTCTGAGAGGCCTGCCCTGAACACCCACCCATGGCAGATCCCTCTTCCCATCGCCCTACGTATACCCGATGCCCTCAGCCACGTTCCTCTGGAACACATGTCACTTTATGCCGTATATTTGTTTGTTCCATTGTCCGTGTTTCCCACTGGAAGGTAAGCTCCATGAGAGCAGAGACTTTTCTTGACAGAGTGGGTGCTCAATAAATAAAGGAGTCCAGCAGACAAGAACTGAAAGATGTTTGTCTAGGTGAAAATGAGTCATATTTAAGACACAAGAAAAAACTTTTCGATATAACACTTTTATGTGATATTCAATTCAATTGAAGTATTTATAATGCAATTATATATGCAGATCAAATACTAGAAATTATTTGGGATAAATGGTAGTTAGAGGGCAGATTCTGGTTGCAAGAAATTTATAGCCAAGGCAGAGAGGGGAAGACAAATGTGAATCTCCAGTTATCTTTACAACCTTCATAGCATTGTCTTCACTGTCCTATACATTTAGGATATTGAATGTGTGTGTGTGTGTGTGTGTGTGTGTGTGTGTGTGTGTGTGTGTTGCTGGGGATCAAACCCAGAGACATTCTACCATCATGCTCCCAGTCCTATTTTATTTTTATTTTGTTTGTTTGTTTGTTTGTTTTTTTGTTTTGTTTTGTTTTGGTGGTACTGGGGGTGGAACCCAGAGGCTTTCTACCTCCGGGCTGTACTCCCAGACCTATTTTATACTTTATTTGGAAACAGGGTCTCACTAAGTTGCTGAGAGCCTCACCAAGTAGCTGAGGCTGGCTTTGTACCTGTGCGATTCTCCTGTCTCAGCCTCCCAAGAGCGGGGATTATAAGCATGCGCCACCACGCCCGGCATTTTATTTTTATTTTGAAACAGAGTCTTCTTAGGTTGCTGAGTCTCACTATTAGCTGGGGCTGTTATTGAACCTGAAATCCTCCTGTCTCAACCTTCCAAGTACCGGGATTACAAGTGTGCGCCACCATGCCTGGCCTTAATTTTTTTTTTAATATAAGTAAATTAAAAGTATATTTGCTTACTAAATTCTTTTGCTCTCACACAGTCCAATAGGATGGAAACTGCTTTACAAACCCATAGCCATCAAGAGGATCTCCACATTCCTCTCCTCCCCGGTGGCTACTCCTATGGTCCTGGTCCACTCCATGGCCACTCCCAGCCTCCTGCAGAACTCCCCTGGTCCATTTGTTTACACCTAGGCCCCAGTGGTTTTTCTAAAATGCACCTCTGATAACTTCACTCCCCCACTGACCAACCCCAGCTAGAGGCCACAATCCTTTAACCCATTTGCAAAGCCCAACCTCAGCTCCCGTCTGGCCACTTCTTTCTTAGTATCTAGTTTGGACCCCACAGAGATGTCTGGTCCTCTAACCTGGCTACTGTCTCCCTCTGGGCATACAAAGGTGTGTTTAAAGGGACTGTGATGCCTCCCTCTCTCCTTCTTTGGAACCTCCTCCTGCTGCTTCCAATTCTCTTTGATCCCCTCACCCCCAATAAAACAGGATTGGGGGCCTCGCATGAGCCTCCTTGACATATTCTTGGCATGCCTGTTGTATTTTTCTGTGTCCCAACTGGACTGTGAGCTCCGCGCGGGCAGGGCTGTCCTATCCTGCCTTGGTCCGCCCGACCCTGTCTACCCAGCAGGCTGTGTGTGTTCCATAATATCGAATGAATAAAAAACACGGGCTTGGACGGGGCTACTCATCATAAAATAAACATAGTTTACATTTACTGAGTGTTTCCGATATATCAGGCACTGTTATAATTGCTCCATAAATACGACATAGACTTCGCACAGAACCCTAGTAAACAGGGTTATGTCTCCTTATTACAGATGAGGAAACCGAGTTCCTAGAGGTTAGGTGCCTGGCCAAGGTCCAGAGGTAGGAGGTTTGCAGAGTCCAGACTGCAGCCTGTTCGGAGGCACACCTGGGTGTCCACCGCACGAAGAGATGCCAGTCTCCAGTCCGGGGCTCCAGGGCCCCCTCCCCCGGGGAGGGGTCGCGGCCTGGCGCAGCCCCTGGCGCCGCGGGCCCTCGCTGGGCTTGGGGCAGGCCTGGGCGCCTGGCGGGCGGGCAGGGCGGGCTCAGAAGCTCCGATTAACTTTCCCCCACGCCGCAGCTCGGCTCAGGTCCCGGCTCGGCCTGGGGTCTCTGCGGCGGAGGGGCGTGACCGACGGGGCGTGGCCTGGTAGGGGCGTGGCCAGAACGGGACGGACCCGGGCGGCGGGGCGTGGCCTGGAGGGGGCGTGGCCTGGGCGTGGCCGGAGTGCGGCGGCCCGTGCGGTCGCGGGCGGAGAGGCGGGGAGGAAGCGGCGGGTCCCCCGAGGCGTGCGCGGCCGGGCGACGGACAGGCAGCCGGCAGACGGGCGGACAGACGGCGGCGGCGGAGGGCGCGGGCCGTGAGGTCGGGCGCGGGCGGCGGGGCGGGCGGGCGGGCGGGGGGCGGCGGGAGACCCTGCCCCGGGCCGGCCGCGCGGCGGGCGAGCGCGCTCTGGCTGCGGAAAGTGCGGCCGCCGGCTCCCCTCTCGCCGGCGCTCTTTTCTTTCCAATCAGCAAAAAATAAACACCGGGGAAGGTGAAACAATAGCGGGCCACCTGGGAGCGGCGCGCCCCGGGCCGCGGCCCCTCCTGGAGCCGGCGCTGGGCCCGGCGAGGGTGGGGCCCCCGCGGCGCCGCGCTCGGAGGGGCGGCGGGAGATCCCGGCAGCGCGGCCCGGGTCAAAGTGTTTCAGGAACAATCGGCTCCCTACCGATGCCCTGCTCTGGGCAGGGAAACTGAGGCGGAGGGCGAGGCGGCCACCTGCCCAAGGTCAGAATGCGGAGGTTGGCGCCCCCGACCGGGGACGGGACCCTGGTGTCCGGACCTCTTCAGTGCTCCTTTCCTTTAGGTTTGGGGGCGGTTGTGTTTGCTTTTGATAAATCTCTCTTGTGTTTGCCTTAGATATCTGCCGGCCTTGGGAGACCTGCTGGCACTGTGGGACCGTTTCGGGGCTGCGGAAACGCCGGCTTGCTTCCGGAGACCTGGGCAGGTGTGGGCCAGGTGACAGCTCCAGGACCTACCACCATGGATGGGGAGGGACCTTTTGATGAAGAGACCCAAGCTGTGGACTCCAGCCAAGGTGATTGTGACTGTTTAAGGTTTTGACAAAAATCCGTCGTGTTTCCTTTGGGAAATCCGAATGAGGGAGATCACAGACACCTTCACCGCGAAGCCAAGGACATTTCTGTATAATCACTGGATGAAAGGATTTTCTCAGACTCACTCTCTCTTTTTTTTGCCCGTTCCTTGAGGATTAATCCAACACAATCTACAGTTCCAGTGGAAACCGCCAGGCACACCATGTGGCGGGAGCCGAGAGGTCCGTCAGAAATGCTCTGGACTCTTCCCTGAGCATAGGAGAGTTTTCACAATGCCACTCCCCCCACCCCCAGCTCCCTCCTTCTGATCACTCCTCTTTCACCAGTTCTCATTTTCTGAGTTAAGTTCTATTTCCAAAACTGTCCTCGGGAGCTGTAAGTGGATTGCCAGAAACGAGAGCTTAAGTGCTGGGAGAAGAGGAAGCGCCCTGAGTTGTGCCCTCGCTGCAGCCGACATGAAGTGCTTTATCCCAGTGCTGAGCTGTCTGGCTGTGCTGGGTAAGTGGCTCTGCTTATCGGTGCAACTGATGTGAAAGTTTAACCTGCTGACGGTTCCTGCAATTCCTTATTGTTCTTTCCTATCAACGCTAGGCTTTGGGGGCCACCAGGAGGAGGCTGGTGTGCCACAGATTGAAGTAGAAACCAAGAGGCCCTTTGTGACCCAAAGAACCAGTGAAATATTGTCTGTCTTTAAGCAGGAATATGTGCCGCCCTTCAAGTGTCTGTACTGGGCTGGGGGTAAGGCCTCCTGTGCGTATCTGTGGTTTAGGGACTCATGTGGCTTTTGGGCTGGAGTCCCAGAGTAGGACGAACACGGATGTCCAGGGGGTTCGCTTCTGTGCTGGTCTGCATTCATTCCTAATTGGAAGTGGCAACATAATTCCTATTCTGTCAGGCAAGTCAGGTTGGTGATAATGGTGCTTTTAATTTATTTATTTATTTTTTTATGGAGAATGGGGAGAGGGTGGGATGGGGGAGGTGAGGGGATGCATTGTTCTACTTAAGTGGTCTGTAGGCTAAAAGTGTTTGAGGATACTAGCCCCAGCTCAGCTCATAGTCCTGGGAGGAGAGACGAAGAAGTTGGAGCTGCCTGCCTGGTTCATGGGGTGTGCCAGGATTGATTTTTTGTGTTCCTTCAGAGATGGTCTGAATGCCAAGAGCAGGAGGAAGAAAACTTGACCCCCAGAGGTGAGCCCCTGGGCTCTCTTAAGGCTTCTTATCTCAGTAAAGCGCCTCCCCTCCCCCGGCCGCAGCACATGTCCATTCTTTTTATGCCGTTGAGCATGTCTTAAGCGTGGTATTTCAGGACACAGCTTGGGTCTAGAATGAACTTTCTAGCCAGGACCTGGAGCATCCTCCTCACCTATCTCTTCAGACTTCAAACATGGACACACCCCCTGCCCTTCTGTGCAGCTCTGTCCTCTGCATTCTGCTCCTGGTATTTGCATCTCCAAATTTAGGTGTTGCGCACCTATGGAATTTACTAGTGACCTGTGGGCATTGGAGACTGCTTTCCTGCATTGTCCGCACCTTTGCAAGAGTGAACAGGTATGTGGAATGAGAATGGACTCTGGAATTAAGAGGACCTGAGTTCCAATGTTCATCTTGTCACAATTGGCATCTCAGTCTCAATAAAACATCCAAGGCTGTCGTGGCAATTAAGGAATGTAAGGTTGTAAACATGGTGACTGCCTTGAACAGTTTGAAACTTGTCATCAGTGGGTTCAGTCATTGAACTTTAAAATGGAACTTGATAATCAGACAGTGACCCCAAACCAATGACACCACATTCTCTGGTGGGGCCCAAGCTTTAGTGTTTGGGCTCTCCAAGTAGTTCCAGGCATGGCTGAGTCAGAGAACAAGTGTGTGAATTCATTAGTATCAGTATCCCCTGCCCGCCGCTGCCCAGCGTGAGCGCGCACACACACACACACCCACACACCTACCTACCTGTCTGGCTGCTAGTATAGCCATTTTATGCCCAGCCGTGGGTTAGGATGCAAGGTCTCCATGTTTGCTTCCTGCAGGCAGGAGGTAAGGCAGGAGGTAAGAAGGCAGCTAGCCCTCCATTTGCCAGTCTCCTAAGCCTCTGTTTGTATGTGTTGCACTGTATTTGCCATTCATTTAGTATCTGGATTTGAATCAGCAATGAGTGATTCACTTGGACTCAAAAGGACAAACAAGGAAAGCCCTGGAGAGCCTTGGGCGTGGAGTAGGGTGTGTGGCTGAGTGCAAGGGTAGGGCCCAGGGCAGAGGGAGCCACCAACGGGAAAATAAGGAGCAGTGACATTTGTGCCTTTTGTTTCTTTTGGCTGCTTAGGAAATGTAAGGCTGCCTGCTGGTGTCCCTGCTGTTCACTTCCTGGGCCCTCTGTGCAGTGGAGCTGGAGCCCTGGCACTGGGTGGGCGCTGTCATCTTCCCTCCACGCCCACCCTCATGTGCAAAGAGGAGCCATGGAAGAAAAAAGCAACAAGGTGGTTTTCAAGGGGATAGGTGGCAGAAGGCCAGGAGTGACGGTGGGGACGTCTGGAGCTGTGGGCCGGCATGCTGATTCCTGATCCACTGAACCCCCGTGGGGAAGCCTCCTCTGTCCTTGTCACCTGACAGCAGGGAGGGGGCCTTGCTGTTACTGTCTTAACTTGGGAGAAGCAGAAGGGGGTTGGGGAGGGAACCAAACCCATACGGGGGTCCTATTTTCTCCCTGTGATATGTGTGGTCAGATTCATGCATCCACATTCTTTCTGTGTAATGTGAATTAATATGGATGTGAACCAGTGTTGTAAAACCTTCAAACCTCTCTGGCATTTCCTAATTTTAGAGGTGAGGTTGCCTGTTTGGAAACAGGATGTGAATTTAAATAGCAAAGAACCCCGAGAGTTTGAGCCTGTGTGGGTCCCACACCTGGAGTAAACCTTGTTTGCAGAAAGTTGGATGAGGCTAAGTGCGGTGTGGGTGAGGCGCGCAGGTGCCGGCCTCTGGCTCTGGCAGTTTGAGTCCTGTGGTCCTGTGTGAAGCGGGTGCCCGGGGTGAGTCTTTGGGGACATTTGACATCACTAGGCCTTGCTTTTTTGCTCCCTTCCTTTGTTGGTGTTTGGATTGGGCTCCGTTTTCCTGACAGTGGGACTGATCCTGCTCATGTCTTTGTCCCACCGAGGCTGCATGGCTCTGTGCCTGTGTTCTTGGCCACCATGTCTTATTTCCTTCTGTTGCAGCCTTGTGTGCCCCTCCCAACCTGGAGACATTGGCTGCCACCATAACTCTTGCTCCAGGTCCAAAGCCACCTTAAGCCCAGGCTCTTGTGAGCCCTGGGAATAGTAAAGTCTCCACTTTAAAATGGATGGAGTCAGGGGGGCAGTGGATGGGACAGCAAGTAAGCACTGGAGGATAGGGAGGGCGGGGAAGGCAAGGGCGGCTGGGGCCGTGTCAGTCTGCACGAGTCACAGTGACGTGGAAAGATGACAGGGGTGTAGGAGAAGAGAATAGGATTTGTGGCTGTGCAAACAGGAAGAGAATCATCAGGAAAGATGAATGTGAGCTTTAGACACAGAAAGCACATTTCGATTTTGTGTGTACCATGAAGAGTTACTTATACCTCCTAGATGAGTGCTGATGTTGCAAATAGGATGGAATCGCTTTAAAAGTGTTAGCAATGAACGATGTAGGAGATGGACCATTCTGGATCAACCTAGGAGGACCTGTCAGTGGCTAACAATCAACTGCGTTCTCCTCCAGTGGGAGAGAAGTTCATCTTCAGAGTTTGGGAAGTCTCTTATTTGAACAGAATGGGACTGAGTAAATGATCACTAGCTCCCCAGTTAGTCAGGGGAGAAGCCAGAGAGGGTGCTTCCAAACGTGACTGAAAGAAAGTCCGAAGCCAGGAATGGTGGTGCACGCCTATAACCCCAGTTCTTGGGATGCTGAGACAGGAGGATTGTAGGTTCGAGGCCAGCCTTAGCAACTTAGCAAGACCCTGCTTTAAAGTAAAAAATAACAGGGACTGAGGCTGTATCTGAAGGTAGAATGCCCCTGGATTCAGTCCCCAGTACCACAAATGTATGCATGCACACATATATACACGAAGCCAGGGATGGTGGTACATGCCTGTGATCCCAGTATTTGGGAGGCAAAGACCAGAAGATTGCAGGTTTGAGGCCAGCCTCAGAAATGTAGTGAGAGCCTGTTTCAAAATAAGTAAAAAGAGCTGAGGATGTAGTTTGGAGGTAGATTGCCCCTGAGTTCAATCCTCGGTACCACCATCCACACTGGTGGTAATCCTAGTACTTGGAAGCCTAAGACAGGAAGATCACAGATTCAAGGCCAGCCTCAGCAACTTAGCAAGACTTTCAGTAACTTAGTAAGATCCTGTTTCAAAAAAAAAAAAAAAAATTAAAATAAAGGACTGGAGGTGTTGCTTTGAGATAGAATACCCTTGGGCTCAATCCTTAGTATGAAAAAAAATTTTTTTTTTCTGATGTTCTGATGGGCATGAGCTCAGAGGCAGGACTATGGTGATCAAAGGTAGAAGAGAAGGAGGAGGAGCAGAGACGTAAGGGGGCCTGTGGCATTTGGGGGAAGGGTTCTGAAGGAAAGGGAAGGGGAGTGTGATTTAGGGGTAAACAGACACCACCGTCCTAACACTGGTAGTACACTCTACTTTTCTAAGGACCAGTTGATGAAGGTGCTGGAGAAGGAAATTCTTGTCAGGAGGATGAGAGGGGCGAGGATGCTTTTTGTGTTAGTCACCTGTCTGTTACTGGAACAGAGGACCTGACATAATTAACGTATAAAGAGAGAATATTCTTTTGGCACACAGTTTTGGAGGTTCTAGCCCATATTCCCGTTCCAGTACCATCTCTGTTGCTTTGGGGCCTTGGCGAAGGGTGCAGTAGAGGAAACCTCTTCACCTTGTCTCCAGAAAATGTAGGAGAGGAAGAAGGGGCTGGGTCTTACTGTCTCCTTCAAGGAGATGCCCCCAGTTACTCAAGACCTACTAGAGCCCACTTCTTAATGATTCTGTCACCTCCTAATCCCACCACCATGGGGATGAAGCCTTGGGGATGGTTAAGAGCCAAACTAGCATCTTTCAGCTTAGAGCCTCTTCGAGCCATTCTGGGTGCTCAGTCTGTGTTGATGTCCCATTTGCTACATTTTTCATTACCAAGTGATAGCTGATATTATTATAACTGAGCAGTAATACCAGCTTTCCTAACTCTAGCCCTTACTGTGAACCAAGTTCTATCATTCAGTCCTCAAAACAACCCTGCAAGGTAGATATCATCATCTTTTTATAGCTGTATAAAGATGTATAAGTATTAACCTCTTTTTATAGATAGTGATACTGAAATCCAAGGAAATGAAGTATCTCACCCAAGGTGTATCACTGGCCGGGCTGATGTGATACCTCATAGTATTGGGAACCTAGGGTCTTCCTGCCATTTTCCAAGTACATGGTCTTCACTCTCAAGATCATCGCAGGGTCCAAGATAGCCTTTCTAGCCCCAGCCATCAGGAAAGAAGGAAAGGATTGGTGAAAGGCAGGTTCTTTTAAGGAGGCTTACTAGAAGTTATGCACATAACTTTTGCTTACATCCCCATTGGCTAGAACTTGGTCATATGGCCATTCTTAGCTGCAAGAGAGGCTGGGAAGTATTATCCTAATCCTAAGTGTTCATTTGCTCTGCCCAAAACTTGGGGCTCTGTTACTTTAAGGAAAAGAGAGAATGAATTTGGGAGACATCTACTGCTGTCTGCCATAGCTTGTAGGTAGCATAGTAGTTTTTTGTTTTGTTTTGTTTGTACTGAGGGTGGAACCCAGGGGCATTCTACCTCTAAGCTACAACCCCAGCCCTATTTTTATTCTTTATTTTGAAACAGGGTCTCACTAAGTTTCAGAGGGTCTCACTAAATACCCGAGTCTGGCTATAAACCTGCCGTTCTCCTGCCTCAGCCTCCCAAGTCCTGGAATTACAGGCATGCCCGGCTGCATGGTGGGGTTTTGAAGCCAAGACCATTGGTTCCAAATCCTGTGTTCTTTCATCTAACAAGCAGTCTGGTCTATGTGTCTGAGGCCCAGCCTCTGGCCTTTAAAAAGACTTACTGAGAACCGGTGAGCTAGATGAACCCAGAGTGGTTACCTAGAAGGCAACGTAACTCAGCATATAATTGAGCACTGCGTGTGGTGTTAGCAGTGAGTCCTGTTGCATTTATAGCGTGTTCACGTGCCTGCCGCGGTGATAGTGTTGCACATGGCATGACTTTGACATAAAGTGCTTAAGGACTGTCTGCGTGGTCACTACTTTAGCCCCCTGAACAGCCTGTGTCTGGCATAAAGTAAGTAGATGTTCATTTAATTTTTTTTTTTTTTATGAGTGAATGGTTTCACATGGTAAATTCATCTTTTTGTTGGCTTGTTTTGTGGTGCTGGGGATTAAACCCAGAACCTGGTGCATGCAAAGCAAGCCGTCTACTTGTGAACTGCACACCTGGGCCTCAAAAGGTAAATGTTTTTTATATTAGCTGCCTTGATTGAGATGAGGAGATTTAAGGCTGAAGTAGATGAAGTAATTGTATTCAAAGGGAAAGAGCTGGAAATTGGCAGAGCTTGAATTTTTTTGGGAGGGGGGGGTTTGGTGGTATTGGGGGTGAAACCCAGAGGCTTTCTACCTCCGGGCTATACCCCCAGACCTATTTTTTATATTTTATTTGGAAACAGGGTCTCACTAAGTTGCTGAGAGCCTCACTAAGTAGCTGAGGCTGGCTTTCAAACCTGTGCGATCCTCCTGTTTCAGCCTCCCAAATGCGGGGACTACAAGCGTGCGCCACCACGCCCCGCTGCAGAGCCTGAATTTGAATCCAAGTTTTCCTGATGGTAGAGCTTGAGCCTTTATTCCGTCTATTTCAGTAAGCATTATCGTGGCCATAATCCAAATGACCGGCCACACAGTGTAGAGGAAGAAAGAGTTATTTGCTCACAGTTCCTTTGGAGATTTTGGCTTCAGTCCGTGGGAAGCCAGGGCCCGCAGATCTCAGGACATGGTGGCAGAAGCTAAGAAGGAGAGAGTGGGCAAGGTTTCCCTCTTACATCATAGAGGTCAGAAGTGGGGAGAGGGAGAGAGGGAGGCTCCGCTCTTGCATCATGGAAGCCGGAAGGGAGAGGGATTGTGCAGGAGAAGGAGCCGGCCTTATATAGCATACGCCCAGTGACCCCTTCCTTAGCAATCGGCTCGGGATGCCAACATGGCTGCTTTGTGAGGGCTAGGGGGACATTCCAAATGCAACCGTTACATAACCTGACAGGGGTTTTTAACCTCTTTTGGGTCATGAATCCTTTTGGCAGTTGTGAAGCCTATGGACCCTGTTGGGGCATCATGTTTTAAAACTGGATAAATAGCCAAGCATAGTGGGAGGCTTAGTATTTGGGAGACTGAGACAAGAGGATCAAAGTTTTGAGGACAGCCCCAGCAACCTTGTGAGACTCTAAGCAACCTAGTGAGACCCAATTTTAAAACAAACAAAAAAGGGCTAGGGTGAACTGGGCCTGGTGGCACAGACTTGTAATCCCAGTACGTGGGAGGCCGAGAGAAGAGGATCTCAGGTTTATGCCAACCTCAGCAACTTAGTGAGGCCCCGTTTCAAAATAAAGAATAAAAAAATAGGACTGGGTGGGGTGGGGGTAGCTCGGAGGTAGAATGCCCCTGGGTTCAATCTCCACTAATGCCAAAAAAAAAAAAAAAAAAAAAAAAGGCCGGGGTATAGCTTAGAGGTAGAATGCTCCTGAATTCAATCCCCAGAATGTGTCTGTTTATCTGTATTTTCTGTCTGCCTGTCTCTCTTCTCCTCCTCCTCCCCCTCTTTTTTGCTCTCTCTTTCTCTCTTTCACACACACACAGGATAAATTTTAAAAATACATAGAATAATAAAGAAAATCAATTATACTGAAATATGGTTATTAAAATATTAAAAACATGATTTAGCAATATGCCTCTTTAATAACACATTAAATAACTTCTAACAGCTGGCCTAACAATTATTGTAATTTTGGTATAGTGATGAGGGTAAATGGTATTTTGAGGTGTATGTAGCAGCCGTGATTTGATGTGAGCATATATGATTTCTGTTGTGACAAATCACAGGTCCTGGAGATGATACTGTGTTGGTTGTCTACGTGTTCATAATCAAAGGAATGGTTAAGGTTCACTTAGAGGCCAGTGCAAATAAAGATATAATTTTTTCCCTATTCAAGTTGCCGTATCTCTTGGATTCTCTCCACAGACTCCTGCAGTGTTCAAAGTCAAGTTCAAGGTGGTGATTGCTGGGGAAGACACTGAGTTGCAGGACTCAGGCTGAGTGCTCAGGAATGGGCAGTGTGTGGATGGGGAGGGCACTCTGTTCCCAACAGTCCTGACGTCTCAGCAGTCATAATGGCAGTGGAGTGTGGCCTTTTAGGGCATGAAGAAATGACTCAGTGGTCATAGGACCAGTTCTGGTAGGATGGTGCTGGACAAGAAAACTGGCTTAAATGATAGTGAGTTTGGGATCTGGGCTTAGGATGGGTCTCTAGGGATTGGATTGCTTCCCTGAACCTGGCCTGGGAACTGAAAGAAGAGGCTCTGCCTTGGGAGAGACTGCCCTGAGTCCTCTGTGCATGCTGAATTATGACTTTTTGATTAATATTTTTAGGATCCTCAGGGAGTTCCTCATTTGCCATGAGCAGACACCTGTTTCAAAGTAAGCACAGCTATTCCTTGCAAAAAGGTTGGTTTTTAATTTCAAGAAATGTAGGGCACCTGTGCATGAATGCGCTTGATTTTCAAAGAAGTGAGTGGTTGCATCAAAATTGAGGAAATCACATGTTGCCAAATTCCCTCTTCGGGAAGCCCTTATTAAGTGACTCATTGTGAGCCACATGGCAGGCACTTCACAAGGACCCTAGCAAGGGATGCCCCTTATCTGGAATCCTCAGTTGAGTAAGATTTTGATTTTATTTTTCAACTCCACCTTCAGAAGGGCAAAAATCATAAGATGAAGTGGGAAGGATTTATTCTAGAAATTAGCTTCTGAGCCATTGTCCACCCAATCTCTCGACATCTTCCTCATCTATAATTATAGTAGCCAAAGAGAATGATGAGCCCGGGGCATTGCAAGTCCTAAATCAAAGGTTAAATTATATTAACTCTACCCAGACTGGAAAGTGGTCAGATGTATTTTTAAAAGCTTTATAATAGGCTTAATAATAATGAGGCTTCAAGCAAAGGTTCTGTCTAACCCTGTATTAACCCTCTGGTTGTTCACCAAAAGACCCTATCCTCCATCATCCGGGTGACTGAGACCTTGTGCAAGGCCACCTGGCCCTGCCCCCCAGGAGATGGGCATCTAAGGCCACCAGAGAAGCAAGCAGTGCATGGGTCTGCTGGTGGGTGGGGAGAGACTGACAGTGTGTGCTCTCTGAGGATGGGTGTTATTGGGAAAAGGAGGCGAGTTAGTTCTTGTTTTCAGCTGAGCGGGAGGAGTGAAGGGAATTTTCCATCCAGGAGAGGAGTAAGGTCTGGAGAGGCTTTCTGGAAAAGATGGAATATTTGACATTTTTTAAGTGCTAGGAGAGGTGTGTCCTGGTAGGATTGTGGGGGCAGAGGGCAGTCTGGGCTAGGGTACTTCCCTGAGAAGAATTCCAGGAGGTCAGTGAGTGGGGGCCCTACAGGTTCTGCTTGGTAAGAACTGGTACTTTGGGTTGGCGTGAAGACACTGGATGTTTGGGCTGGAGAAGGAGGAAGATACCAGAGAGCTGTAAGTGGGTATCCAGAGGACGACTGCGAGGAGGAGGGGTCTGGGAGCCAGGAGACAGGTCCAGAGGAGGAAACGAAGAGTGGCCTGGTCCTGTACTGAAGGAAGAGCTGTGGTGTGTCTGTGAGAAGATAATCAGAGCAAGGACATTCTGACAAAACTGTGAACTAAAGAAACTGGTGTCCAGTCTTGGAGGGATGCCTTCCTCCCATTAGCTCTCAGGTCTCAGGCTTCACTTTGTTAATACAAAACACAAGCAAAACATCTGGTACCAGTTGTATTCTTTTGAGTGATGATTCTTTGATGTAGCAGAGTTTGCCCAGGTCGGCCTTGAGTTTATGTGTACTAATTCTGTCTTTGCTTGTGATGTCCACTGCCTGTGCTCTTGCATGGTGACCTCTGGGACATCCTCTCTGCTCCCAGCAGGGCCCGGGTACGCCTGCGGACTGGCGGCGATGCTGTGGCTTGAGGCAGGCTTCCAACCCCAACTTCTCAAGGACTCATTTTATTACTTCTGTTCCTGGAAGCCCCACATTTGGAAATCTTGTTTCCCAGATCCACAACATTTATTAAGAAGTAATTCATCTGTTTCTCTGATGTGACGAACAGTATGATTGCTCACACTTGATATAATCCAGCTGTAAAGCAAAAGTAGGCTTGCTCTCTGGCCTGCCAAGGGCCAAAGCACACATCTGGTTGACTGGTTAGCTACCTCGGTCTGGGGAGGTGGGGACATTGCTAGGTATTCTCCAAATCTCCATTGTGGCCAGCCTCAGGACTTCCCCTGCTGCTGTGGGCTTTAAGGACCTTGGGCTTCCTACCTGGTGTTTTCCCATTAATTGTTTGCATTAGTGACCTTGACTGACTTTGCCAGGAGGCACTTTGAGTGTGAGAGGGAAAGCCGACCAGGAGTTGAGCAACCGCTAGTGCTGCAGGTCAGAGCACACCCACCCTCTCCCCACCAGGCACAGGCGGCTTCTTTGATTTTTTTTTTTTTAAAGACTTCCAGAGAATGTACACATTGTGTAATCAAAACACCACATTGTACTCTCTAAAATATGTATAGCTATTATGTATTATTCCATAAAAGGAAAAAGAAAAAAGAGAAAAAGAAAAAAAAGACTTCTAGAGAATGAAATTTTATAATCTCTTAGATATAACACCCTGATAAGAAATGTTGATTTTTACTGAATATTTGATTTGAATTAAGTCATAATTTTTAACAGCCTATAAAATGCTTTTGGGCAAAATATTATATAAAAGCAAGATGATGAGATATTGTTTTAAACTTTACTTGGTAGCTTCTATTTGTTTATTTTGTACTTTTATTGGTGCAATATAATTATGTATCGTAATGAAATTCAAAGTGATATAGACACGTGCACACATCACTTGGTGTGTTTATTTTAATTTTTTTTTTTTTTTTGTAGGTCTGGGGATGAAACCCAGGGGCTTTTGACCTCTGCACTGCACCCTCCTCCCCTATTTTTTATTCTTTATTTTGAAACAGGATCTCACAGAGTTGTGGAGGGCCTCACTAAGTAGCTGAGGCTATCTGCGAACCACCATCCTCCGGTCTTAGCCTCCTGAATGCTGGGATTATAAGCGTGCACCACCACACCCGGCCCTTATTTTAAAAATTTTAATGTTTAGGTCGGGCTTAAGAACATTAAGACCTAAAACATGAAAATTTTAATGTTTAGGTCGTGCTGGCTTAAGAGACCCTGTTTCCAAATAAAAAAGTATAAAAATAGGTCTGGAAGTGTAACCCGGAGGTAGGTTTCCAGGAACCCCAGTACCACCAAAAAAATTTTTTTAATGTTTTACTATTATTTTGTTAGTGCATTGCAGTTATGTCATAGTGAGGTTCAATGTGATAAAAACCAGTCTTGCATACAGCTCTTGGTGTCCTTTCCTCCAGATCCCACCCTGTTCCTCTCTCCTACCTCTCCACACAGGTTAGTAAAGTTGGTTGTAATACCTTCATGTATTGCCTAATATTATTTGAACTGTTTCCTTTCTCTCTCCTCCCTCTTCATCTCTCTAGCTCCCTCCCTTTCCCCCAATTCCACTTCCCTACAGGTCTCACTCCACATTATTTAAAGTCCCTTGCATTTCCTGTTTTCTCTGTAGCTTCCACATATGAGAGAAAACACATAACCCTTGACTTCTGAGACTGACTGATCTTAGCATAATAATCTCTGGTTCCTTCCATTTTCCTACAAATGACATACTTTTGTTCCTTTTTATGGCTGTTAGTACAATCATAAACCTCTAGTTTGGAAGTTCCTCAAAACACTAGGAATTGGAACCACCTTGTGACCCAGCAACACCACTCCTCAGTATCATTTCGAAAGAATTAGACAAGCTGAATGTGGTGGCGCATGCTTGTAATCTTAGCATTTGGGAGGCCGAGACAGGAGGATCACTGTTCTGGGACAGCCTCAGCTACCGAGTGAGGCTCTTTGCAACTCAGAATAAAATAATAGGGCTGGGGGTGTAGTTTGGAGGTAGAATGTGTCTGGGTTCCATCTCCAGTACCGCAAAAAAAAAAAAAAAAAAAAAAAAAAATTAGAATGCTATAGCGATACATATATATCCATGTTTACAGCTGTACAGTTTACAATAACCAAATTATGGAACCACCCAGGTGTCCATCAAGAGATGAACAAAAAGGGAAATGTGGTATACATACACAATGGAATTCTATTCAGCCATAATTTTAATGTTTTTGACAGAGGTAACTGTGAATGTAATTCTATTGGAAGAAATATAAAAAGTAAAATGTGGACCCTGCCCTCTTTGTTCCATGCCCCTTACTGAATTTAATGTGTATTCTTTACAATTTAATATATATATTCTTTCAGACCCTTTGCTGTTTAGATATTTTTTCTGACATGAATCATACAGAACACATTGTTTCACAACATGATTTTAAAGTGGTGATTTACTTCAGTATTTTTTCAAGCTTAATTTTATAGCCATAACAGAACTGACTTGGTTATTTTATAGCTGGTTGAAGCTGTAATTGTGAAATCATTGGGGAATAGTGAACCTCATTCAATAGCTCTGTAACATAATAATTTTGTCTTGCTGTATCAGGACAGCAAGAATCATAATAAAACACCACCCTTAAATTTTAATGTAATTAGTGAGAATAATTGGCTTATTTATTCTGAATATTTTCTTTGAAAAAATGCATAAATTTGACAAACACTCATATTTTATTGGCCACTTTGTCACATGTTGAAATTATGTTAAATTAAAATGAAGTCTAAAGTTTAAAACTTGTTAATAAGGCAACCATATATACCAGGCTTTGTGTCTGATTCAGTCAAGTGAGTTTTCACAGACTAATAAAGATACGAGATGTCCTCGTACGTTTTCAATTCCCAGATGATTCCTCCATTTGGAATGAAGGGAACTAAAGTAACCTTTAAGGTCGCTGGCTACTGACTTAATAGTTAAGATTTTAGCCCAAAGGAAGAGAACGCTTCCCTTTGGCCCAGCGGAGCAGCTCCTGCTGTGGAGAGATTATCATTTCAAGGTGACCAGATACTTCTTAGATTCACTGCTATAACTTTCCTTAAAACCCTGGGAGCATAAGCACGCTCCTTGGCTGTTTCACCTTTAGACCTAGTTTTTTGAATAGTTGCTATTTGTGCGGAATAGTTGGATTCCCATATCATAGTCAGTGCTCTTAAACATCAGAGTCTGACCTACTACCACCCTTCCCGAGACCACTGAAGGCAGCCCGTCTTCGGCTAGGACCTATTTATAAGGCTTTCCTAAAAAGGCTTTCTATGTTTTCATTCAATAAATATTTGAGGGCCTGTGACAAGCGATCATTGTTCTGTTTTCTCAGATGTCACAGAATTAAAAGTTAAAGTCTGGAGCCGGGCGTGGTGGCGCACGCTTGTAATCCCAGCATTCGGGAGGCTGAGACCAGAGGATCGCGGTTCGCGGACAGCCTCAGCTACTTAGTGAGGCCCTCTGCAACTTAGCGAGATCCTGTTTCAAAATGAAGAATAGAAAATAGGGCAGGGGGTGTAGCTCGGAGGCCAAATGCCCCTGGGTTCCATCCCAGTCCGGATGCACATTTTAAGTCGTCACCTCACATGTATTTTTAATCTTTAATAAATAGAATAATTAATTAAAAACACTTTGACGCCAGGGAAGTTCCTCGCCCCTCAGGTAAGTCCTTCCTTCCTGTGACTTCACAGCCTCTTCTCCAGCTCCTTATCAGCTCTGAGTTCCCAGTACCCTGGGCAGCCCTGGCCAGAGGCTTAGTGAGGCAGTGAGTGCCAGTGTGGACGTGTGGAGGGTGGGGGTCAAGGAAAACTTTTTCTCTTGAAAATGCGCAGATGTCCTTATTAGCTGCTGGGGATATTGTCTGTCTGTGGGGGTTGGGAATTTCATACGTAGCTCTGAATTTCTAGGAAATCGAAACAAAAGGGAAGTAGAAGTTACATCCTTCCCATCAGATAGGGTAGCATCCATAGCAGGCTCCTTTTGGGGTCCCGCCTCCCCCTGTGTGGGTCCCCTCAGGGACTGGCAGGAGGGAAGGGAGGCAGGAGAAGGGGCCCAGGGCTCACCCTGTTGTTTTCTAGAGCTTTGTGTCAGCTCCGTGGTAGTGGTGGTGGTGGTGGTGGTGGTGGTGGTGGTGGTGGCATCAGCCTCTTGGCTAGGGCCTGGGATCTTGAATTTAGGGCTAACGCTTAGAAGGGTTGATGTGAGCTTCTCCACATCCCAGGTAGCCAGCTGTGCTTCCCCTCTCCACAGTCTCCTAAGGCGGCAGGTCCCAGGGTTTACAAACTGCCTGGTTGAATGGCCCTGGCCGCCTCCTCTCTGCAAGCACAGTGTACTTCCCTGGGCCTTCTGCTCTCCCTTGCCAGTTTTGATTGGCAGTGGTTCTGCATTGGTCTGGAGATGGCCAGTCTGTTGGGAATTCTGCCTCACAGATGGACACATTTGTTGCTTTATTAAAGGAGTGATTGTGCAGAAAGATTTGTTCCAGGCTCACCCCCAAAACTAGATAACTCTTTATGGCACTGCCGAGAGATGCTTTGCTCCGGTTTCAGAATGTCTTGGGGTGGCTCAGTGCAGAGGATAGCTTGCTGAACAGCTTTACAGCCTGTCTTCTGCATTTCATGACAAACAAAAGCAAGAGCGCGTCCTGAGCACCCTGCCCCTGCTTTCCCCTTCCCGCTGTGGTGATGGCCTCTAACCGAGAGCCCCTCTAAACAGCGGACTTCTGAGAGGGAGAAAGTGTGTTCCCGGACTTGAATTTATTTGGGAAAAATGTTTGCAGGTCTCATGTTGAATCTTTTTGTTTATTCATTTGTTTGGTGCTGGGGGTAGAACCTAGGGGCATTCTATCTCTGAGCTACTCCCCTATCCCTTTTTATTTTGAAACAGGGTCTTGCTAAATTGCCCAGGCTGGCCAACCTGCCATCCTCCTGTATCAGCCTCCTAAATACTGGTGTTACAGGCCCACATCCCTGCTAATCCTTTTTTTTTTTTTTTTTTTTGTGGTAGTGGGGGTGGAACCCAGGGGCTTTTCTATCTCCGGGCTATACTCCCAGACCTATTTTTATACTTTATTTGGAAACAGGTCTCACTTAAGTTGCTGAGAGCCTCACTAAGTAGCTGAGGCTGGCTTGGAACCTGTGCAGTCCTCCTGTCTCAGCCTCCCAAGCACTGGGATTAGTGCACTGCCACGCCCAGCTACCACTAATCCTTTTATTTTAAAGAATGAATTATGCTGGGTGTGGTGGTGCACACCTCTAATCCCAGTATTTGGGAGGCTGAGACTGGAGGGTTGCAGGTTTGAGGACAGCCTCAGAAAGTAGAGAGACTTTCATCAACCTACTGAGACTATGTTTCAAAATAAAACTAAGGAATAAAGCTGGAGGGTGTAGCCTGAAGGTAGAATGCCTGCAGGTTGGATCCCCAGTACGCACTTACATATATGTGAATTATTCTTCATGTGAAGAAGTTGGTGATGGCCGGGGGTGAGGGGGATAAAGAGTGGGCAGAGGACCGGAGACATCCCCAAGGCAGGCTTGGTTCACTGGGTCTTTGTTTTAATTAAAACATTACACAGTACAAACGTTGCCCCCCTACAACCGCAGAGGGCTGTAATTTCCCATATTTGGAATTTGGGGAGAGCTGGGCCTCACATGGGAAGGCCAGCCCCTGCTCTGCGGGGAAGTGAGTGAGCCTGAGAGGCTCGCGGGCGTGTAATTGTGGAGAGGAGATGATGGCGCTGCGTGCCCTCTGGCTGTCGTGCAGCAGCTGGTCCTGCCCTGGAGCTGGGGCTTGGCCCATCATAACCAGACTCTTGTTTTCTTCTGAATATTTTCCCCTCTGCAAATGTGTAGGCATTCAGCTTTAATCAAGTAGGCTTTTGCTCTGGGATCTGTAGCTGGGATAGCCAAAGTCATGTGGAGGATTTTAAGTTAACTAATCTCTTAAGACATTCGCAGAATAATCTCCCGTAGCCCGTGATCATCCTGCCTGCACTGGGGAGATTTGTGAGGTTCTGCAAAGAAGGCTGGATGGGGCCTGGCAGCCTTCGAGGAGACCGGGTGTCCTCCTGGCTGCTGACAAGCTTTTGTTTGCTTCTGGCCCGGGGACAGGGCCTGCTGTTCATTTGCCCGTGTCAAGAGAGTTCAAGATGCTCCGTGAATGTGACCAGTGTGTTACTAAACCTCCATGCACATGCAGGAACCGAGAACAATGACAAGCCAAACTCGCACGAAGGCGCCGTCCGGGCACCCG
This sequence comes from Muscardinus avellanarius, assembly GCF_963383645.1. Classification (NCBI taxonomy): domain Eukaryota; kingdom Metazoa; phylum Chordata; class Mammalia; order Rodentia; family Gliridae; genus Muscardinus; species Muscardinus avellanarius. The sequence goes on along the minus strand of NC_137788.1, from coordinate 105,676,909 downwards.
CTCTGCCCCGGCAGTGTGCGTCCAGGGCTGGCTCCCAGGGAGAGGCTGCTGCTCGGCCGTGTTCACGCCTACGTCTCGTTAAACCATATTAGCTTAATCAAGAGGCCGGGGTGCAGGATCTGAAGCGTTCCCATGCTTTGCTTACATTGCGAGTGTGGCTTTATACGCGTGTCGTCTGTTGTACTAAATTGGATCACAGTTGCTCTTTCAAGTTGTCACTTTTTTTTCCACCTTCCTTGTGATGTTAGCTCAGGTTCCTACTGCCAAAGGTGTTCTTAAAAAGGATTTGAATTGGGTGACTATTACTCTAAGCGCAGCCTTTGATACCTTCTCGTAATAGAATGATAAAATCCCTAACAGTGTAGACTAATGAGGAAGATTAGTTTAAATTAGTAAAATGCCTAAATTACCAAATATTTTTCAAGAACTTCGCTGTTATTACTTTTAAGTAAATACTGTAACTCAAACTAGGCTAATAGAGTACCTAATAAAGATCCTTAGGGGATCCTGCTTTAGGAGAGAAATAAGAATGATTTGCAATTAGCTTACCAATTGTTTATGTAAATGAAGTTTCTGAAATACTAGATTGTGCTTGAAAACCCGTTTGTTCTCTTAACTATTTTAAATAGTCCCTGTGAAACCCCCTGCATGCCAGTAGTTTATACACTATATAAAGACCTGTTTTGTGAAGACCTAACTCCATATCAGAAATCCCACGTTAGAGGTGTCCCCGATCCTTCCCTCCCAAGACTGGATAAGCTTTCTCTGCTATGTTTCCATAGCATTTGCCTTTGATGTAACACAAATCCATGGATTTAAGAAATATGTAACGTGCTCTCCTGTGTGCCTGGCAGTGAAATGGAGGAGACAAGACCATCTTTGCTAGCCTAGAAATATATCTCTGTGTGGTAATATGTCCACAGGGATGTAGTTTACAGGCTGGCAGTGAAGTTCAGCAAACAATTAAGTGAACATACAGTTAATTACAGTAGTGAAGCTCGACTGTGCACTGCCTTCGTAATTAATGGTCTATACAGGAGACAGTGTGTTCCGTCAGGACAGAGAGTGTATCGGTATTGTCTGTCATGGTGCCCCACGTGTCCCCCGACCTCTTGCCTGGCATAGAGTCAGCATTAGGTTGATACGGCATTGCCTGCAGCTGAAGGGGCTGCCTCTTTAAGCCCGAGTGTGGCTTCATGTGTTCCCTTAGCAGATTCGTGTTTGCCCACAGGCCGTAGTTTGTATCTTGTGAGGCCCCTGAATGTTCCTGGCTTGGTCAGCAGCCTGTGGTGCTGTTGGGAAGTGGTTGAACCTTTGGGAGGCGGGGCCTAGTAGAAGGCAGGTAGGTCATGGGGTGTGCCCTTGAAGGATCCCGGCCCCTCCTGTTCCTCTCTTTGCCTCCCAGCCGCTATGAATCGAGTAGCTTTGTCCCACTGTGCACTCCCCTCCATGATGTGCTTCCTAGCCAAAGGCCCAGAGTTAACCAGGCCACCCGACCATGGACTGACACTTCTGAAAACATGAACCCTAACAAAACTTTTCTTCTTTAAGTTGATGACTTCAGGCATTTTGTCACAGTGATGGAAACACATACTTGCAAGGCCCTGATATTCCTCTCATGAACCGCCTTTGGCCCTGGAACTTCTGCATGACAAGTTCTGGGCTGGCCTGTAGACCACGGCCCATCAGAGGCAAGAGTTGAACTGAGGAGAAGGCCCCAGCTGGGCCTGCTGGGAGAAGCCCAGCACTCTGGCCTGGGCCTGCTCCCTATCTGTGGAACTGGGAGTTGGGCCCAGGCTCGGGCTTGGACAAGAGCTACGCAAACCTTCTCTGCTAAGAACTTTTTTTTTTTTTTTTTTGCATCTGTTTGGATTTCATGGCTCTCTTTCCAGTTTCTGTGCACAAATGTCCAATTGTGCCACTGTATTATAATGCTCAGTGTTTTCTCACACCCACAGGATAATTTCTAGTTCAGCTCAATTCCATAGCTATTTGTTGAGCTCCTTTACGTGCCAGCACAGGATGGGGGCGGCACGTGGGGGAAACACAAACACATGACCCCAGCCCCTTCCGGTGGTAGACACAATTGATTGCCTATGCAACAGCCGTGCTTTTCTCTTCCTGCTGGCAGAGCCAATTTGGTTTGGAAGCCACTCCTCCCTCCCCCAGCACCACGCAAGGAGAGATGACCCTGCTTCTAGCTGTAGGGAAAATACTAATGGATCTAGGCCAGTCATGGCAGCCCACAGTTTAGATGTGGGTGTGTGATACAGGATTAGCCACTGAGATATGGGAAGTCTGTGGGGGATTCTGGGAAAGACATTTTCCCTCTTAAAAAGAAGCACATTATAAAAAAGGGGAGGGAACTCCTTCCACTAAGATTCTTGGAAGTGAGGCAGCCATGAGGGAAGCAAGTTTGTTGAGGCTGCCAGAGGGGGGAATTTGAGATGAACCAGGGTCCTGAAGGCTGAGCCCCTGGAGACCAAGCCTCCCAACTGAGATAGGAAGGAGCTGCTTCGAACAGAGTCTGAGCCCTAGTCCCAGACCCCTGGCGTACCTTGGCTCTTGTCTTCAAAAGTGAAAGAATTCAGCTTGAGATGTTCTCCATGAGATGTGGAAAAGAACAAAATTTAACGTTTAATGGCAGATAGGAAGAGTCAGCAAAACTCCCATGCAGGGGACGAGTCCTGAAAAGGGGTGGCGCTGAGGGCTCTGGGGAGACCAGTGTTTTAATCTCACTTTGTGACTTCCTCATTTGCCCCCAGTTGGTCTTGTTTGGATCCAGGGACCCAGTGTCCATTGTCTAATTTCAGTCTCTTATTTGAATCTTTACTATAATTGATCCTTTTAGAGCCCCTTGTGATTGGCCAGTTTTCACTCCCCCTAGTGACACTTTTGCAGTTTGTCAGACTCTTCTAATCTTTTGGTGCCGTAGAGTTCTTTCCCCTTCTGGTGCAGACCCCATCCTCCCTCTCGATTATTCCTGGAATCCACTCACACCCGTGGTTCTCATAATTTGGCTGCAGGTGGGGCTGAAGTTTTCTTCCGGTTCATCACCCGAGCCCCTTGCACTCCTAGACTGAACTGCCCCGCCTGCCATTGTTATCTCTGTACACAACTTCTATACTTTTCGTCCTCCTTGTGTAAGCCTGTTGAGTTGGCATTTTTCTTTTTAATACTTAGAGTTGAAAGTAACTTATTTCAGACACTCCCTCAAAAAAGAGCGTGAAACAGGATTTCTCCTTGTGACACAGTGTGTTTCAGATCCTTACCAAGATGTGTGCTCTTCCGAGCCAGTGCGTAGCCCCAGGCTAAGCCAGGGAGGAGAGAGGAAAGTAGGTTGGTGAGAAAGCCCTGAGCCAGGAGCCTGTCGCTGGAGTGGGTCCTGACACGGGATTAGGATTTGTGCAGCAAGAGCAGCAGCACTGGGAGGAGGGGATGGCGCGAGCAGCCTGTGGAGACTGCTGAATGGAGCACTGTCTAATGAGGAGATTATGTCCTAGTTCCCCAGGCAGGTTCTGGAGCGCCTCAAAGTGTGGGTGTAGAAGTTGACACTTGCTTTCTGCAGTGGGGAAGTATTGTGGCCCTTGAGCAGGGGGAAATGAAGGGAAGTGTACCTTCTGGGTAGGAGCAGTTGGCTAGGTACCAGGCTGATTGGGCGAAAAAGGGAGTCAAAGCTCGGAGACCAGAGTAAGCCACAGGAAGAATTCAGCTGCGTGTGGTGAGATTTCAGTTGGTAGCAGTAGGAAATGAAGGCGGTGGAAAAGATATCAAAGGAAAATTGTAAAGGAATAAAATGACTGGTGAAAGAAGGGTTGCATGTTGAGGGAGACTCCTAGAGTGAGCGCTGACTCAAAACACCGTGCAGTGGACATTGGGTGTGTGTGTGGGGTGGATTTTTGCAAAAGGTTGTTTGGTTTTTGCCACTGGGGTTTTGAGATAATGGTGGAAGATCAAAGTCATGAAAGCTTGAATTCATTGAAAACACGGGTTAGACTTTGGGCGTGAGAGCTTGGGGCTGAAGATGATGTGGCACAAACCGCAGCTCGCCAGACGTGCCCATGCCGACAAGGGACAGGCTGCTGGCTGCTGCCTGCCGGGCCTGGTGGCCGGGCCTGCAGCTGTCCTCCAGACTCGCCTGCACAGGGGTCTGTGGGACTTTGTTCTTGAAAGGCAGGTTTACATCCCTACTCCCTGAGGCCCTACAGCTTCCAGGGAGGGGATCCTGTTCAGTAGTGAAATGTCTGCTCTCCCCACGGGTCACCAGAAAGTCAAGCAGCTTGCGGAGGGGAACGTTTGGTGGCTGTTATCTACCGGTGACAAGGTTGAGCACCTCAGTCACTTGGTTAGACATGGAGCTTTGGGACGAAGCTTTAGACCCTTGGAGTAGACTCTGAATGAAGTGCAGAACTCATCTATTTTTTTTCTTTTTTCTGTGTGGTACTAGGGATTGAACCCAGGGCCATTCTTTCTCCAAGCTACACACTGAGCTCTTCCTATTATTTTTTTAAAATTTGAAACAGTCTCATTAGGTCACTGAGGGTCTTGCTAAGTTGCCGAAGCTAGCTGTGAACCTGTAATCCTCCTGTCTTGGCCTCCAAAGTACTGGGATTACAAGTGTGTACCACCACTCCTGGTTTATACAGCCCATTAAAAAAAAAAATCTTTTTCTACTCTGAAAAGATTCAAAATGTGCCTTGAAGGCTCAGGAGCCCAGAGCTAGGCGGATAAAGTCCGTGCGCTTTCTGCTAGGTGTTGCAGGCACTCTGTCTTGCTGACTCACATTATTTCGCTAAGGGCAGAGGGCCTTGGTGAGGGCTGGGAGGCATTTGGCATCTGGTTTTTGTCAGGCAGCAAGTAAAATTGCAGACTGGAATCTGATCTTGCTTTAAACAAAGCAGAGCTAGACGCCAGTGAAAGGCGTTCATGAAGCCCCTGTGCTCTTCCCAGCGTCGTGTCTCCTCCAATCCAACACCTTGACTCCATAAATGCCTAAAGGAAAGCCCTGCACACTTGGGAGACACCCAGAATGCCCCCTGGGGGGGAGCTCGTGTGCGTGTGTGTGTGTGTGTGTGTGTGTGTGTGTGTGTGTGTGTGTTGAACTCAGAGGCATTCTACCTCCAAGCCACTTTTTATTTTTTTATTTTGAAACAGGGTCTCACTAAGGTGCCAAAGTTGGCTTCAAACCTGCCATCAGTGTCCCAAGTATTGGGATTACAGGCCACACGTCTGGCCTGAGTTTGAAAATTTAGACAGGGATAGTACCATTTCTCTGTCTAATGGGGGTTTGAGTTCTTAGTTTTCCTCCTCTTTCAGAAAAACGGGGCTGTGATCAGTCATTGTCCATGACGTCCTCTTGATAAGCGGCTGCTCTGATTGTACATCTTGCCGCTTCATTCTCTGACAGGCCGAGAAGGATAAATTTAATCCGAGGAAGAGGTTGCCATTGGAGCTGTCTGCTGGCCTTTCATTTGTCTGACTGTCCACCCAGTCAGCATTCAATCAACACGTGTTATCGAGCCAGTGGTAGGATTCTAGACAAGTTAGGTTACCTTTCGAGGCTCCCCACATCCTCATTTGTAAAAGTAAGGGATATACTCTGCAGGGTGATTGTGAGAATTAAGTGTGTCCTCAGGGAGTTTTAGCACAGTGCCTGCCACGCAGTGCATGCTCTGTAAAGGGTAGCTGTCATTGTTGGCGGGGTGCTAACCTGGTAAGCTGATTGGCTGCAGGTTGCCATAGACATGGTGTGGCCTTTTAGAAGTTGAATTTACACCTTGGTACTGGTTTCCAGCCATAAACACACAACCTGTGGACCACTTTGTCACCTTCCTTGGGATTCTTGGGATTTCTTACTCTTTTTTTGTGGTACTGGGGATTGAACCCAGGAGCATTCTACCTCTGAGTTACACCTCAGCCCTGTTTATTTTTTTTTTAATTTTGAAACAGGATCTCACTAAGTTGCAGAGGCCAGCCTTGAACCTGCAATCCTCCTGCCTCAGCTTCCTAAGTACTGAGCATGTGCCACCGTGCCTGGCTCCTAAGCATTTAAGCACTTTACCTCCACCCTGTTTGTGCACTCGCGATCCTCTTCCTGCCCATCTTCTCTTCTGTGGCCTGCTCTGTGGAATCTCCTTTGTTTGGTTCTCTCCCTTATTTTCAGAGAACCGTGTGGACTTCGTCTGTTTTCCCATACTGTATCTGAGGGAGGGGAGGCGGTGGCAGGGTTAGAGGTGCCCTGGAAGGCGAGCGTCCCTGGTGGTGGGCCAGGGAGGAGGGACTGGGAGGTGGCTGCCTTACCCGGTGAAAGAGGCAGCCAGCAGGTGAGAACATGCTGGCCAGCCACACGCTGAGCTGGCTGAGGCCCAGGCCCGGAGGGACACAGGGCCCTTTCCTCAGCTGCTTTGTGCTCACGTAGCTCTCTGCTGCGCTGGCCTCGTTCCACTTCTCATCGCTCACCTGATGAGTCTGGGCCCCCACCATCCTCCTTGACACCACCGCTTCCTGCTCTACTCTCTCCTCCAGTGAGCTGAGGAAACTCCCTTTGCCATTTGTGAGCACAAAATTCATCCTGCCTTGGCTGGTAAGTTGTATTATGCTATGCAAGGAACTTCTGAAGTCAAAGTAGACATAATCGCTGGGCACAAGTGGTACACACCTGTAGTCCCAGGAGGGTTGCAGGTTTGAGGCCAGCCTCAGCCACTTACTGAAACCTCCAACAACTTAGCAAGACCCTGTTTCAAAATAAAAAATAAAAAGGGCTGGAGGTGTAGCTTGAAGGAAGGACACCACTGGGTTTAATATGCAGTATAAAAAAAAAATTTGCCAGGTTTGTTGGCTCACACTTGTAATCCCAGCATTCAGGAGGCTGAGACTGGAGGATCACGGTCTATGGACAGCCTCAGCTACTTAGTAAGGCCCTCTGCAACTCAGTGAGACTCTGTTTCAAATTAAAGAATAAAAACTGGGGAAGGGTATAGCTTAGAGGTTGAATGCCCCTGGGTTCCATCCCCAGACCTGCAAAAAAAAAAAAAAAAAAAAAAAATTTTATCAGAGCCAGGCGTGGTGGTGCACGATTGTAATCTCAGTGCTTGGGAGGCTGAGACAGGAGGATTGCACAGGTTCGAAGCCAGCCTCAGCTACTGAGTGAGGCTCTCAGCAACTTAGTGAAACCCTGTTTCCAAATAAAGTATAAAATAGGTCTGGGAGTATAGCCCAGAAATAGAAAAGCTCCTGGGTTCCACTCCCAGTACCACACACAAAAATATAAAGAAACAAAAATGTCATCATAAAAAAATCGACATATCAAGAACTGGCAACATAAGCTCCAGCCTTCCCAGGTTGCTAGAAGTGCATTGGATCCAGCCCCCCCCCCTTTTTTTTTAATCACCCCGTAGAAGTCTCCATCTTCCTCCTAAAACTGCTTTCCCATCGCATTTCACCTGCACGCAGGCCTGCGTCTGGGTCCTGGGGCAGTGACAGAGCAGCTGAAGCCTGTGTTCTGTGTCCAGAGCCCGAGAGTTCCAGTGGCAGCGGAGATTGGACACGGAGTTGTCGAGGAGACTCGCCCCGCTCCAGTGTGTGTCATTCCGCATGCTGTGTGGCCCGCTCATGCTTTTGTATTGCCGAGCAGTGTTCCATTTTGTGGATATACTACATTTTGTCTGTTTTCCATTCACCCAACAGATGGACATTGCGGTTGTCTCCAGCTCTGAGTAAAGCTGCTATGACATGCGTGTCTTTGCACTGACATGGTTTGTCATCGCCCCACAGTATATACCTAGGAGAGGGACTGTTGGGTCATCTGGTAAACTTCCAGCCTGTCTTCCAAAGTGGCTGCTGCACTCCTGCCAGTCGTGTTTGAAGGGGACCTGATCCTAGGCTGGAGCCTTTCCTGTTGGATTAGAGTTGGTTGCCACCGGCTGTTGAGGCGTTACATGCCCCGCACCTGGCCTTTGACGGGATCCCCGGGAAAGCGTGACCTTTGAATCGATGGTGGAGACGTCTTCCTGGGGGGCCCCGGGTCACACAGGGCTGCCTTCACTGATGGCTGCCAGCCACCCACACATCCCTGTTTGCTAGCGTTCATCCTCCCAGCTCTTTGGCTCACAGTGAACTCAGGTGCAGAGTTCCCGCCCTCTCGGCCTGTGGACGCCGGAGCAATCCCCTCTGTGGCTTCACTTCTAGGCTTCACAGGCTCCTATTGTGTTGGCTCCTGGCCAGAGCTGGACTTGGAGACGCCCTCTCCCAGTGAAGCTGAGCCCAGAGCCCTGAGGACTCTGGGGAGTGGCCTTGGCAGAGTTGTCGTGGTTGCTGGGTGCTTTGCTGCAGTGCAGGGCCATGTGGGTGGGGTGGCCACTGCTTTCTGGAACACCTTGGGTGTGGAGCAGGGCTCCCTAGCTGGAGGCCAGATGACTCCGGTTTCCTGTGCTGCCTTCCTGGTAGGCCCCTGGTGTTCTGGAGTTGCCCAAACCAGACAGGGTGCAATCGGGTTACTGTTCTGCGTTTTGTGTCTGTAACCGGAGTGGAGGATTTTGGGAACGTGTGGTTGAATTTACTTTTTCTGTGTTTGTGGAAGCATTTCCCAGGGGGGACCACAGATAATCAGGCCTTCTTGGGTCCAGTCGGGGCCTGTCTGAAGGCTCCTGTCCCAGCCAGGGTGCTGAGCACAGGCGTTTGCCCTGGTGCAGCACAGGTCAGCCGCGCCAAGCCCGTGCTTGTGTTTGAGGGGAACTCGCCTGTTGGCTCGAGGATCCCGGCTTTGAAGTTGGAAGGTCTGTTTCCTGGCCTCACCCTGACTCCAGCTAACTTTATGACCTTGGCTTGGTCATCTGACCTTTCTGGACTTCAGCTCCCTCACTGTGGGACAGGGACAACATCTCTGTTGGACAGGACTTGCTGTGTGCTAAAGCCCCTTCGAGCATGTGGTGATGTGACACCTGGCCCGGTCACCTCCCCGAGTGTGTGCTCTGGCTGGAGAGGCAACACCAGCATCCAGGAAGCCACCTGCCATTCCCCCCTCACCCTGGCACTCACTGTGCCTGCATCCCATGTGGCTGGGAGGGACTCTAAGCCCCAGCCTGGGAACTTCCTGCAGGCTGCTCTGCTGACAGTAATAAATGCTGCACAGAAGAGAACAGAGCTGTTGTGGAACAGCTGGGAGGCCAGGCCACTGAGAACTGTCAGGTCCTGAAGGTTGCCACTCGGTGTCTGTCTTGAGTGGGGCTCCTCAGTGATCCAGGGGTGGAACTGGAGGAGCAGCTGTGGTCCCAACACCCAGGAGGCTCCTCTAAGATCCACTAGAGGAGCCACGCAGCATGGGAAGGAAGGAAGCAAAGATTTGGGAATCTGGAGACCTGGGTTCTCCAAGAACTAGCTGTGTGGCTTTGCAGAGGTTAACCTCAGTTTCCTTTTCTGTAAGAGGGGACATGACTGGAAGGTCAGCTGGGGCGCTGCACAGGGGATGAGGCTGTGCAAGGAGCCACTTCAGAGTGTGCCCTTTGGATGAGAATTGTAGGTGCAGGAGAGAGCCCCTTTGTTCCTGGATGGTATATCCCTGTGGTTAATGAATAATTGCTTCAGGCAGAGGGGGACAGCGAGGCCTGCCTGTGGAACTGGTGTGGGGATAGACTCCTGGTGGCCACACTGCGGAGGCACCTGAGAGTGGTCTTGCTAAGCAGTTTTGCCTCGGGCTCACTGGCAGGTGGCCCTGGTGGCCCCTGCTGACATCTGCCACCATGTGCCCAGGTGGAGTGAAGGATGACTTAGCGGCAGCAACCCCTACCCTTGCAGCCCTGCACCTGCCACCACTGCACCCTGGGCTCCAGACACCAGCTGATGGCCTCTGTGTCCCGAGTGCCACACACTCCTTTGAATTCTCTTTGAAACTTCTTTTCCATGTTTTCTTACCCTGTTGAGACAGTGTGCTCGACTGGAGGTTAGCTTCCTCCCAGGTCAAAGTTTTCTGTCCTGAATCCCACCCTGGGTGTTTTCTTGCAGTGTATCTTGCACCTTCTGGGACCCCTGACGACCTCCAGCACCGGGGCCCTTTTTCCTTAAGCAAGACCTCGTCTAGCTTCCTGGAGACATATAGAATCCTACTGTTACCCACCACAATTGTAGCTCCACCTGAAAGCATACAGTGGGACCTTAAGTCACCCCAGACATGAAGTCCCGCTCCTTCTCAGAAAAAAACTCTGACAAATTCTTAAACACTGCACTTTGTTTTTTAAACTAAAACAAGTTTTGTGTGGCTTTAAAAATAAATAATTCCTGCACATGTTAAGAAAATAGAAGTGAGATGTATGCAGACAAATGAACTGTTCAGTATTTCAAAGCAAAATTTTAGAAATGAAAACTTAAATGTGTGCTACGAGGGGTTGAACGCAGGGCATCCTGCTTCCGAGCCATACCCTAAGCCTTTTTATTTATTTATTTTATTTTGAAACAAGTTCTCACTACGTTACTGAGGCTGTCCTTAAACCCGGGATTCTCCTCTCTCAGCCTTCCAAGTACTGGAATTAAAAGTGTGTGCCACCATGCCCATCTCAAATGACTTTTTTAATGATGTTCGTTATGTAAATGACACTTTTTTTTTTTTTTTGGTGGTACTGGGGTTCCTGGAAGCCCTTCTACCTCCAAGATACACTCCCACAGGCTACACTCCCAGACCTATTTTTTTTAACATTTTTATGTGGAAACAGAGTCTCTTAAGCCAGCGACCAGCGCGATCCTCCTGTCTCCGCCTCCCAAGCGCGGGGATTACAAGTGTGCGCCACCACGCCCGGCTAAATGACACTTTTAACACCTGTAAATATCTGGTGAGGTGCTGTGATGTTTAAGGGGTCACCGGGATTATGGATTTGGTAGGTGGTGTTGTGACTCCTTTCACTTTAGGGTATCACGCAGCTCAGAGCCTCTTTCCTAGGCGTCCTGGCTTCCTCTGTCCTCTCTTCCTGCTGCCTCGGCCTTTACCCAGAGAACAGCTATCTTCAGTTACCATTACCCCTCTTTTTTGAAAAGTTTTTGCTCCCGATGCATTGCAGCTTCTCTTTCTTTTATTTATTTACTTATTTTATTGTGGGAAAATTAAAATATGTGCCAAAGAGCATGAAATAGAGGCATGGACTCTCACGCACCTCCTTATCAGCTTTAGCAGTTAGGAGCTTGTGGCTGATCTTGTGTTATCTGCACCCACATCGGCTTGCCTTCCCTCCTGTATTCCTTCCAGGAAACTCCAAGGCACACTTACTGTATTCCCATGTGTTACTGAAAACCCTTGCCTGCTAAGCTGCACTTATTAGAAATTTATTTTCCCATTTAAAATTAATTTTCAGAGTAACATGAAGATAACATTTCGTCCCCATCAGATTGGGGAAAACATTGTAGTCAAACAATACCAGGACTTGGCAAAGACATAAAACAACAGGGACACTTAAACACTAATCCTGGGGATAGAAATTGGTGCAGCGACATTGCAGAGCAATTTGGGCACTGCCACGGGTGGGCAAATAGACCCTGGATGAACATTTACAGGAATATTTATTGCAGCGAAAAGTTAGAAACCACTTAAAAGTTCATCAGTAGGAAAATGAATCCATTGTGCCACATACGCTGAATATTTGTGCCGTGGGCCGTGGCATGTGGCAATTGAAATGAGTGCACGGGAGTGACATACGGCAACAAGGAGAACCCTCAGAAATGTTTGTCAAAAAGAAAGGTGCAAATAGGTGCATATGGTAGGATGCCGTTTCAAACAGTTCTGAGACATGCAAAACTCTGCAGTGTTTATGGCTTCATTGATACATAGTGACATATAAAAATGTATGACTTGATAAATGATGCCAGCCCTGGATGCTGTAGTTCCTGGTGTGGGTGATGCGGGTTGGGAGGTGGTGAAAGAGGGGCTTGAGCAGAGTCTATAATGCTTTCTTCTTTCTTTCTTTCTTTCTTTCTTTCTTTCTTTCTTTCTTTCTTTCTTTTTCTTTCTTTCTTTCTTTCTTTTTCTTTCTTTCTTTCTTTCTTTTTCTTTCATTCTTTCTGACAGTATTGGGGTTGGAACCCAGGGGCATTCTACCTCTGAGCTATCCCCCAGCCCTATTTTTTATTCCTTTATTTTGAAACAGGGTCTCACTGAGTTGCAGAGGGCCTCACTAAGTAGCTGAGGCCATCCGCGAGCTGCGATCCTCTGGTCTCAGTCTCCCGAATGCTGGAATGCTGGAATTACAAGCGTGTGCCACCACGCCCGGCTATAATGCTTTCTTTCTTGAAGAAAGAAAATAACATCTAAAGCAAATGTGGCAAAATGTTAGGGTTTAACAGATCCTGGATGTGTACAAATATTTGTTATTTATACTTTTTGTTAAGTGTTTTCTTATGCAAAAATCAATTTAAGAGATGGGTAATTGTCTTTCTTCTTCTGGTGACCTTGAGATAGCTGCCCCTGTCACCTGATGTCATTGCCTTGGCTGAAGCCAGGAATTTGTCTTTTTCTTTTTGCTATCTGATCCTGAAAAATATATTTTAAATCATCTATGACAGTGGCTCATGGATCCCCCTAAACTTCATGGATTCCTGGAGGTATTACAGGTATTTTCCAGATACACATATTCATAGTTAGAGCAAAGTAATGAAGCCCTAATGATTTGGCATAAGCTTAAGGAGGCAGCAATGACACTTTGCTCTTTTCCTTTGGGGAGAGCAGTGGCCGGGAGCAGGCAGAGGAGGGGAGCTTTTCTTGCCTCCGCGTGGACTTACCCAACTTGCAGGCTCCCTTCTGTCCTAGGCAGTTGGTTCACACCCGTCTCCACACCTGTGGTTTGCACAGAAGGAGGGAGGATAGGAGTGGTGGAGACTGTGAGACTTGCAGAGGAACAATGGGATTTGGATGGGTAAGGAGGAGTGGTCGAATAGATGTCACGGGATTAGGGGCCCATTCTTGGCCAACACAAATCCCCTGTGGCCTGGCCCCTGCATGGTCCTCACCCGGGCAGCTCCCGCCCTGGTCCTTCTGCTCTTCAGGCCCCTGGCCTCTCCTGTGGCTGGAATGGGTGCTGCTCCCCGCCTGTCCCTGGGCTGCCTGCCAGACTCTGGCACACTGTGGTCAAGGTGATCTCCCGCTGACCAGCACCTCATCCCTTGGTCCCTTGGCAACTTCTCCTTAATTCCATGCGTGTTTTCCTCCCTGGCCCTTCCCTCGGGGCAGCAACACAGGTGGACCGGTTCGAGTCCACATTCTGCACGTGACCCTGGGCGGCTGCCCAAGCTATCTGCGCCATGCTGAGCATGGCGGCCCAAGCTATCTGCGCCATGCTGAGCATGGCGTCTGCCTCCGCGACCCTGGTGGGGCCCAGCGCAGTCCCAGGTGTGAGGCCGGGAGATTGGAGAGCAGGGTTCCTGGGCTAGGAAAGTGAGAGGCAGCGACAAGATGGCTTCAGGGAGAAGGGAGCAGGCCGCTGCCTAGATGAAGGGCGAGGGGGGAAGCGCCATCGTTGCTCTGAGCTGTGTAGCCAGCTGGACTGTAGGAGACCACAGAAAGAGAGGGTAGCATGGGCAACACTTTAATTTTTAAAATTTCTTGTATGTGTGGGATGGCTTAGGGCTGAGCCTCCAGTTGGCATATTTATTGAGTGTATCTGCCATGGACACCAGTAAGTGGGACTGCAGTCTGAAATGCTGACTGTGGGGTAAGAGCAGCCCAGGTCCACAGCCTGGAAATAATGTGCCCGAGCACTGTCTTCAGAGTCCTCTGGGGCCTTGGGCGATACAGGGCTCTGACCTGGACCTCTCTGCATTCTCCTAGAGGTTTTGGTCTGCACTTGAAGGTGGTCTGCTTGCTTGCTCCATCCTGGTGAGGCCACACAAGGGTGCAGCGTGCAGTTCTGAGCAACACGCTCAGGGCAAACTGATGCCTGTTTGTAAGAAATGGGGAAAGGAGCTGACCGGTGAACAGAAGCCTCTTGAAGGTGCAAACTGTTTGCACGGATCTGTCTGGAGCTTTCGTGCCAGCCTCTGTGTCCCGTTCCAAGTGTGTGCTCAGCTACTGCCCACCGAGGAAATAAGATTGGACTAGTCCTGTACCGTGACCCCTCCCTGAGCTCCATTTCAGGTCAAAGTTAAGAAGGACTGTCTTTTTTTTTTTTTTTTTTTTTTTGGTACTGAGTATTGAACCCAGTGGTATTCTACCTCCAGGCTATACCTACAGCCTTTTTTATTTTGAAACATGATCTTGCTTAGCGGGTCTCAAACCTGCAATCTTCCTGTTTTAGCCTTTCAAGTACTGGGGTTATAGGTGTGTGCTATCGCACCCAGCTTAAAGAAGACTTTCTAATGGAGCTTCTTCATACAGGCGCCTTTGGCTGAGATGTGTACCCGCAAGCAGGATGCCCACAGGTGCAAGGAGTGTGGTGGCCAGACCTGTGGACCCCAAGAATTACCATCAGGGCTTTTTGGTGGTAGGGGGAGTGGATATGAATCTGTGATCCGGAGCAAGTCAATTTGTAAATGAATCCTCTGGCAAACTTACAGGTTCACCCTACCCCCAATGCTTTGTGTGTAACATCTAGATAAAATGCCCTAATTTGAAACAGCATCGAATAGAATTTAAGTTAATGGTGTGAATTGCAGCCCCATCTGCTCAGCTCCATGGCCCAGTAGATCTGCAGAGCCATTTGTCACAATTTGTTTCAAAGCCTGGAAGAAGAATTCTGGAGGCTGTCCAGAGCCTCGCGTGGGGACTTGCCTTTGGAGCGTGGAAGGGGTGGGTGGTGAGAGCCATGGACAGGGCAGGCCCTGTGCCGTGGGGAGAGGACGGGCAGCTGCTGGCCCCTGGTGGGCCTGCCCCCATTCAGGCCTGGTCAAGGTCGAGGCAGCAGGGGTAGGGCTGCCCAGGTAACCCTTCCTCCTTTAATTCTTCACCTAATTTATTTGAGTTTCTGTTATGTTCCACATTTCATCCTAGGAACTGGGGAGCACATGCCCACGATTTCTAGTTTTAGGACCTAGGCTGCTATGAATATCAGAGCCCACCTCACTGTTACTGGAGAGCAGCATTTCTTCAAGCCTGAGGATAAGCTGTCACTAGCCTTCCTCTTATTTTTTATTCTAACTAACTAATTTTGATACTGTGGATTGAACCCAGGGGCATTCTACCTCCGATCTAGATCCCCAGCCCTTTCTTATTTTTTATTTTGAAAGAAGGTCTCACTAGGTTTCTGAGCGTCTCCCTAATCTGTGATCCTGGAAAAAAATCTGTGTCCTTGAACCTGTGGCCCTCCTGTCTCAGCCTCCCAAGGACTGGGATTACAGGCGCACACCATTATGCCTTTATTAGTCTGCCTCTCATGTTCCTGAGGCCTCGGCCAGGATTGGGGGCCAGCAGGGAATGTGGGAAACCAAGCTGGGAGGTGTGGGTGGCTGAGCAGATGCATGTAGAGCGCCTTTGACCACGGAGGCAGTGGTAAAGCCTGTCGAGGAACGGTGGAGGAATCCTTTCCGGGAGGTGATTGTGGAGTGGGGCTCTCAGGGACAGGGCTTTGTTATGTGGCCAAGGAGGACCTGGGGTGACATGAGGCACCACAACCAGGAGCTTTGTCCTTTAGAGGTGTGCTGGGAAAGGGTTCCAGGAGAAAAACCAGTTGTTCATCCTGCAGGCATTTATTTGGCACCCACTGTCTGGAGGGACACACAGTGATGAGTTCAGAGAACATGGAGATGGGGTCAGTGTGGTGCGGGCACATAACAGTGGGCAGAATGCCTCCTGCCTGAGGCAGTGAGGAGGTTTCCCAGCAGAGAAGACAGCGAAGGCAGACAGGCCTTCAAGTGTGACTGGGCATGGCTGGGTGTGGGAGGCAGAAAAGCCCTTTGCAGGCACAGGGCTTTGCAGAGGGTTTATAGAGATATATTTTTCTTCCTGCCGTGCATGGGGGCCTCTATTGTGGTGCCCCCAAAGAAGATGGTGATTTGCATGTTTGAGTTTTTTGTACTTGAGCTGCCTTAAGTCTTTTCTGGAACCTTGTGGGTATGAAACAAAAAATAGTCCTTTCTGCGCTGTGTG
The DNA here is from genome assembly GCF_963383645.1 of Muscardinus avellanarius. Lineage (NCBI taxonomy): Eukaryota > Metazoa > Chordata > Mammalia > Rodentia > Gliridae > Muscardinus > Muscardinus avellanarius. Next base: position 105,660,855 of record NC_137788.1, on the reverse strand, counting down.
TGGGGAGCTGGGAAGGGCACTGTCCTGGGAGCAAGAGGTGCCGTCACAGGTGCCGAGGCTGGAGGAGGGGGCTTGTGGGCCTTAGTCATCTCTGACTTTCCTCTCTAAGGCTGAATTCCCCACGGCCTCCAGTTGAGGCTAACAGGTGTTAGTAATAAGCAGAATGTAGGGACATTTCTGTCAGGGTCAAATTAAAATAGGAGGGAAAGATAGACCTCCTTAAGCCAGGAAGAGAACGGGGAAGGCCAGCGATGGCAGGATTGTTTGGAGAAATAAGCAGTCAGGGCAGACACAGTGAATTTGTTTAAATAGTTTTCTGGCCAGCGAGGCTGGCATCAGAGCCTGCCATGAGGCAAGGCCGGTACTGGGGCCTCCGAGGCCAGGATAAGACCCTGCCGAGGGGTTAGGCCGGTGCTGGGGCCAGCGAGGCCGGCATCGGAGCCTGCCTTGAGGCAAGGCCGGTACTGGGGCCTCGAGGCCAGGATAAGAGCCTGCCGAGGGGTTAGGCTGGTGCTGGGGCCAGCGAGGCCGGCATCGGAGCCTGCCGTGAGGCAAGGCCGGTACTGGGGCCTCCGAGGCCAGGATAAGAGCCTGCCGAGGGGTTAGGCCGGTGCTGGGGCCAGCGAGGCCGGCATCGGAGCCTGCCTTGAGGCATGACCAGTGCTGGGGCCTCCGAGGCCGGGATCGGAGCCTGCCGAGGGGTTAGGCCGGTGCTGGGGCCAGTGAGGCCGGCATCGGAGCCTGCCTTGAGGCAAGGCCGGTACTGGGACCTCCGAGGCCAGGATAAGAGCCTGCCGAGGGGTTAGGCCGGTGCTGGGGCCAGTGAGGCTGGCATCGGAGCCTGCCATGAGGCAAGGCCGGTACTGGGGCCTCCGAGGCCGGGATTGGAATCCTGCCAAGGGGTTAGACCGGTGCAGGGGCCAATGGCCAGCATTGGAGCCTGGCGTGAGGCAAGTTCACTCCTGCGGCCTCCAAGGCCGGGACCAAAGCCAGCTTAGGGGTTAGACCGGTTCAGGGTCCAGCGAGACCAGAACTGGGGCCTCCCATGAGGCAAGGCCGCTGCTTGAGCCAGCGAGGTCTGGATCAGTCCACTGAGTAGCCAGGCCACTACTGGGACCGTCAAGAGTGGGATCGGTACTTGCAACGCAGCATGCACAGAGAAATATCGCAGAAAATATAAATCAGACGCTTCTCTTAATCAGCAATAACTAGGAGGAAAAGGGCAACAGGAAGAGGTTGAGCTATAGAAAGGGCCCTATAGTGAAGCAACTAATATGACCAATCAGAGGGTATGTAATACTGGAGGACGGAGCCTCTTTAAAACGAAGGAGGTACATAAACAAATGTATCAAAGTAAATCACCAAAGAAGTGTGGGATGGAGGGAGGGGGAGGGAATGGGATGGGGGGTGGAGGAGGGCTAATTGGATGATGTGTGCTTGTATATCCTCTCAAGTCTTGTACTCCAATGTGATTGATATATGACTACAATGCACCAATTTAAAAAAATAAATTAATTTAAAAAAAAAACATAACAAAAAAAAATAGTTTTCTGGACTGGGTGGCTCAAGGGTTTGATCAAGCCCTGGCCCTTAAAACCAGTCAAGAAGTACTGAGTGTGGCGAGTCAGAGAAGGGGCCTAGACATTCAGGACTCTGCTGTCGAGAGGCGTGCCTCTGCTATCTAGTGTTGTGTAACAAACTCTCCTAAGTCTTAGTGGCTTCCAACAGCTCTGACTCTTTGATGGGTTCCGTAGGTTGGGACTTGAGGGAGGACTTGGATGGTGGTTCCGGCTCAGGTTCTGAGCCGGCAGCAGTCAGGTGGTGGAGAGGAGCTGGAGCACTGGAGCCGGGCATCTTGTTCTGTGACCCCAGGGCAGCCGGAGTGTACATGGCAGCTCAGGGCTCCGTGTGAGGGTCCCAGGAGTTGGTAGAGGCTGGATACCTTCTGTAACTTAGCCTTGAGGTCACAGAGTGTCGCTCTGCCAGTCAACCTCCCAGATCCAAAGGGGATTGTGGCAGCTTTTCATTACTGTCACCAAAATACCTGACAAGAACAGCTTAGAGGAGGAGAAATTAAGTAGGTTCACAGTCTCAGAGAGTCATTCACAGTTAGCAGGCTCCAAGGCAGGATAGGGTGAAAGGATATGGCGGAGGAAAGGTGTCCAACTTACGGCAGCCGGGAAGCAGAGAGAGAGAGGAAGAGACAGACAGGGACCAGGGCATGGTCCCCAAGGCCACTCCCCAGTGACCTCCTTCCTCCAGCCACGCCCATCTACTTGTAGTTCCCACCCCAGTAGTCCCCTGAAAAATACATTCAAATGATCGGTCCATTAGATGATTGATCGCTGATGTGGGTCAGAGCCCTCACCATTCGGTCATTTCACTTCTGAGCCTTGCTGCCTCGGGACCAACGCTTTTAACTAACAGACACCTGAGCTTTTGGGGGAGATTCCAGGTCCCAGTAGGTAGGAAATACAGATTCCACCTCTTGATGGGAGAAGGATTAGAGTCACCCAATACCAGAGTGGGATGGGAGATGCCTTTGCAGCCAGTTTGGGGAAATACAGTTTGGCTCAGGTGGGAAAGTGGCACAGGCAGGAGAGGCGCGTCCCTGTGGCTGTGGGTGGAGGAGCGCGGCAGACACCACCTGAGGTTTGGTGGGCAGGTGGGCAGGAGGTGGGCAGGAGGAGCCAGGTGCAGGGATGGAGGAGGGAAGCCAGGAGGTGCTCTGGGCACGCTGCCAAGCTGGCTGTGGGCGCCCATAGGCAGAAGTGAGCAGGAGAGGGTTGGGAAGGTGGGCGTGGCAGGGCCCCAGCTCTTTGGTCTTGTTTCTCTGGTTGTTTCCTTCACTACCTTGAGCCAGCACCTACCACCCCCACTTTGTTCCTTTGGGGTTTTTTGTTTTTTGTTTTTGGCAGTACTGGGGATGGAACTCAGGGGCATTCTACCTCTGAGCTACACCCCCAGCCCTATTTTTTATTCTTTATTTTTTGAAACAGGGTCTCACTGAGTTGCAAAAGGCCACACTGAGTAGGAGCTGAGGCTGCCCGTGAACGGCGATCCTCTCGTCTCAGCCTCCCAAATGCTGGGATTACAAGCATGCGCCACCACTCCTGGCGTTACTTAGATTTTTAAACAACATTTTATTAGGAGAAATTTAAAATTATCTCCATCATTTTTGCTTTTTCCCTCTTTTACTCCAGCATGTATTTGTGTTCACTTATTTTTGAGGAGGCAGCGCGTGCAGCTTCTCATCCTGGCCCCCAGAACAGAGATGGCCGCTTTTGTTTCTTGCGTATTCTTCCAAAGCTCTTCTCCCCCATCTTTGCTTCTCGGATGTGGACTGTGCATACCTCTCCGGTGCTGCTCACCTGGTTTCGGCCTCCATAGCATGGAGGCTATGAGAGAGCGGTCCTCTCTAGGCCCCTTCCCCACCTTAGGAGGGAGGGGCAGGGCCCGGGGACTCCGGGCAGACCTCAGGCCCAAATTTAGCTCAGCCCTTCTCTGAAGCTGTAATTTTAAGTGATACTTCTAACTCAAGTCAGATCCACTCCACATGAGTTCTTCATTTTGCTTTCTGTGGTTTCTAAGTATTCTTTCACCCCTATCATCATGACTCTGAAATGTTTATTGTTGTTGTTTTATCACTTTTTTGTGTTTTTTCCTGGCATGGGGATTAGAGTCAGAGGCACCCAGGTGCTATGCATACTAGAATCACTAAATTATACAACTAAGAGCTGAAGAGGGATTTTAAAGAATTCTGTTTATCCATCTGCCTATCTATTTTTGATACTGGGGATTAAACCCAGGAGCATTCTAGCTCCAAATTACATACCTAGATCTTTCTATTTTTTTTAAATTTGAAACAGGGGCTCGCTAAATTGCTGAGGCAGGTCTTGAACCTGAGATCCTTCTCTCTCATCCTCCCAAGTACTGGGATTGCAGGTGTGCGCCACTGCACCTGACTTTTCCCATCTTTTTTCTTAAAATATTTTAAAATGTATTTTTGAGGACATGTACGGAATTTACTCCTAGAGAGGAAATAAAAAGTTATGCAAGGTCTTCCCGCCCCCTAAACACAACACACTGCAAACCCAAACCAAGTCTGCCGAACTCGCTGGGGTGGATGGTGACCTCCGCTTCCCTGCGGCAACAGCTGGGCAGTGCTGGATCCAGCTATGACAAGAGGGCTTGACCCACGGTATCCCAAGTGCTCAGACTCCCAGGCCTGGGGCTGGCTTCTGGTTGTCCTTCAAAGGGACAGACTACAGCCGAGCTCAGAGGAATACCCACATGCGTCTCTCCAGAGCCCAAGGTAGTGTGCAGCGGGGCATCGATCTGTATCGCTCTTGAAGCGATTTTCCTCTGTGAGTGTCCGTAGAATTCATTACTTCACAACGAGCCTGGCAGGGAGAGCTTTGTGGATAAATGGTGCTCAGACCCAGGATCTCTTAGGCCTGAAATTTTGCCTTAGCAAGTAAGCCTGATGCTGAGCCGATACAGGCATCACCATCCCTAGCCATGGGACTGGAGCTTTCTCAAAGCCCCTCTCTACTGGCGGCCTTGTTTGTCCCCGGGCCACGTCCTGGGGCTGGCTGCTAGCCTGCATGCCGGGGCGAGCTCTGTGGGTTGCACAGGTGTGGCAAGTTTATCCTGCCAAACAAGGTCAGCCCTGAGTTAATGAGTACACTCTCTCTCTCGCTCTCTTTTTCCTCCCTAGAGCACGGGTTTTCTCTAATGTCCTTTCTAAGTTCAGGGAGACAGCACTCTGCCTGAGAAAGGGTTGCCGGGGAGAAGTGAACGCTAATCCTCCCGCATCCACACACCGTTCCTTGGCTAGAGTTCGCCGTCCTCTTTGGGTGTGCTGCGCTGTCACCCTGCACTTACCTGAAGGTGGTGTCTGAGGTGCCGCTCAAGTCCTAGAGAGCATGTCACCCTGCCAGGCAGCCTGCTGCTGAGAGATGCTGGCATTCCCCCAGGTCCATGACTCCCTGGCTGTATACAGAAGGTCACTGATAACTGGTTATCAGCAGGAGATAGGGTGGGAGGCCTCTGGGATGGGCAGTGTTTTCAGGTTTTGATTACCATGTAGGTGTTTTTTCTTTTTTCTTCTTGGTATCGGGGATTGAACCCAGGGACATTCTAACTCTGAGCTATGCCCTTATCCCTTTTCATTATTTTTTGTTGTTGTTGTGTGCTGAGGCTGGCCTTGAACCTGAGATCCTCTTGTCTCAGTCTCCCAAGGGCTGCGGTTACAGGCATGCACCACTGCACCCAGATCCTGTAGTACTTTAAAAAATGTGGCAGAGGCAAAGCGACAGCCTTCACAGTTATGCTACAGGGGTCCCCATTGATGAGATTACTTTCTTCTTTGGTATGTATGGTGCTAGGGATCAAACTCAGGGTCGGTGCACAGCAAGTAAATGCTCTCCCATTGAGCTGCACCCAGCCCAGCAGGATTGTGTTCTGCTGTGAAGTCTTGTCTTCCTGCCTCTTCTTGGTAAGCTCCACCGAGTCTCCAGGCCCTTCTCTGGCTGAGTGGTGTAGGTTTGGAGTCCAGGGTTTTCCGGGGACGCTTTCCAGTGATGCTGCCCTCGGTGGCTCTTGCTCCTGTCTCAGCCTTTGTGGTAGGCAGAGCTCACTTGGGAACTGTGGCATCTACAGCCCTGGAGACTCAGGAGGACTGACTGCCAGGTATCTTATAGTGGCCTTGAACTAACCATCTTCTGGCATCCTTCTCAAATCGATCAGCGGGTTATGGCTGCCTGTGGCAGTACCTCGTCTTTGAACGCTTGCCATCCATTGCTGGGGACTGTCGGTGTCTGCTCCCCGTGCCCTGCTGAGGGCCAGCTGTAGGTGGTATTTTAGGGGCACATGGCAGGGTGGTCCAGAGAGGTGGATGGGCCTGGGGACCAGATCTATGTCCCATGGTGACCTTATCACCTCCCAGCAGTCACCCAAAGCCTGGGCGTTGTTCTGGTGGCTCCCTGGGTACCCCATTTTCTCGTCTCTTGCCTGTATCCTTAGCATCTCTGCTAGACTTCCTCCTCCCGGACCTGTGATCTGCTCTGTTTGGGCCTTCACAGCTCTCACGTGCAGGACCCTTTCCATCACTGCGGCCAGAACCACCTTCCGAGACGTGATTCGGAGTGTGTGTTTTCTTATTTTCACTCCAGTGGCCCTCCATTGTCCAGAGGCTCCAGCCCAGGCTTGGTCAGCCGCCTCGTGCAGCCTCACATTGGTGTCCTGCGCCCTCCACGCACCGCCCTGCCGGTGCCACACTGTGGCTCTTGTCTGGCCTCCAGCCCCTGGCCGGTGCCCGAGTCCTCAAGCTGTTCCCTGGTGGCCTTGTGTCCTCTCCCATGCCTGCTCCTCATTCACCCGGCACAGGAAACCACTTCCGAAGCCTTCCATGACCCCTTCCTCCTCGGGGGTTAGAGGGACCCTGGCTCTGTTCTCCCTCACAGCACATGCACACCTCTGACTCCTGCACTACACCATGGGGATGTGGGTCCTGTAGTGTGGCTGCTTAGCGTGGTGTCTGGCAGAAGAGAAACTATCTGTGATTCCAGGCTGAGACAGGAGAATCACAGGTTCAAGACCAGCCTGGGTAACTTAGTGAGATGCTTAGCAACTTAGTGAGGCCCATAAAAAATAAAAAGGGCTGACGCTATATATCAAAGGTAGAAGCCCCTGGGTTCCATGCCCAGTACCAAAAAAAAAAAAAAAAAAAAAATCTCTGTAGCGAATGCATGCACTGAGCTTGGGGTGCGGTTTGGGCTGGGACTTAGTTCTGTGTCTCACTGTGACTGTTCCTTAGAGCCTTTGTTTGCTCTTATCAGCTGTAAATGAGCCTGCTTGTATCTTCCAGGTTTGCATGGCGCCTAGAATAACGGGTGCCAGGTCCTCCCTTTGCCTTCCGAAGGTAACTCATTTCTTCGGTGAGCGGTTTTCTTTGCTAGGGAGCTGCGGGGTCTCTGGTCACTTCAGGATGCTAGTCTCATCATGCCTTTTGTCTTCTTCTGGGGAGGGCTGCTTAAGCCTTGCCCTGGAACAGGAGGGTGAGCCTGGGGAGCTGCTCATGGCCTCTGAGCTGGGCTTGCCACCAGGGGCAGAGGCTTGCAACCTCCACATTGTCAGAGCCTGCAGCACATCCTGAGATCCCAGTTCCTGCAGGGCCTCTCAGATTTAGAAGCAGCCCTCTGACGCGGGTCATGTCCTGGGCCCCCTCTAAGTCAGCGGAAGCCTGTGCGTTGTGCCTGAACTTCTGCTTTCTCGGGATCCTCAGGCCATCTGTCCATCCAGGGGCCTTCTTTGTACACTGGGAGGGTGATTTTCATCAGCACCTGTGGTATCTGTTATTGCTTCACAAGTCATTTGGTTGAAAGAAACAAGAAAAGAGATGTGTTAGAAGGCTCAGAAGAGATGAACATGAAATTGAAAGTTTAATAACTTGGAAACAAAGAATTTTTTAGGAAAGTGACAAAACAGCTTAAAAGCTCTAAGTACATGAGGTCAAGTGGGCTCTTCTGGGCCCCTGGGCGGTTAGTATCTCCAACAGAGAGCAGCTGGTTAACTCTGTCGCCTCATCCGCCCCGCCAGGTTCACCTGGCCCCTCCTACCATCACGCTTTCCAACTACCCCTTCCCGATTTCACATCTGCTCCCCTCTCCCACCTCAGGTGCTGGACCACCCTTCCCGTCCCACCACACAGCCCTAAAGTCATCTGCACTGAGATGCCGATCTCTGACTCTCTTTTTGGATTTACAAGGCAGATGACCCGAGAAATTGTTTATGCTCATTTGCCCTAAGAATGCAGAATCCATAGATGACACAAAATGCAAGGAAAACCCTCAAACCTTTATCATTCAATCACCCTTTTGCATTTTCTTATAGATGCTAGAAACCCCAGTATGTTTTCCACACATATAAAGGTGGGGGGGGGATTAGAGGGGGAGAGTATGTGTTTTTCTTTACAAAAATATTTTCAAACCCTTTTACAACCTTTCCTCTTTTTACTTGGTGACATGTTTTCAGTAGTTTTAGGTGTTTATGAATATTTTTTCTCCATAATTTTTAACAGCTACATAATATCCCACCACCCAAGGAAGTGCTGTAATTTACTGCATGGTGACCCCGCTTCTTCCTGCTTTTGTGGACTTCCCTCATGGTATGCTGCTCATCTGTCACCTCCTCTAGGAGGCCCCCACCCCAGGCTGGCCCATGCATCTGCTGCTGTTGTGGTCCTCAGCCATCTTATCCGAGTTGCTGCAGAATGCATCTCTGCCCTCAGGGCTCCGTTTTGTGCATCTGTGATACTGACTTGCCTGCGCCCTCTGGTAGGAACAACTAGGGACCCCGTTGTCTTGCCCAAAGCGTGTTCCTTGAATTGATCTGGAAGATGCACAAGTCCAGGGCTGCCCCCAGATGAGAGGAAAATACTAGAGACAGATCCCTAGTGCAGGAAGCAGTGGCCTTGCCTGGGTGTCCTAAGGGACAGGTGCTTGGACAGTGCCCAGGAGCAGGTCAGTGCTGTCCACCCTTGATTTCCAGCGGCATGCAGAGCTTGTGCTTTGCTCCCTGCAGAGCAGGGAGGCCCCATGGTCCCTGCAGCCCTTGGTGGAGGCTGTACGCTGGGCAATGGAGGACAGCTGTCCATCTGGTCACCTCCAGTTAGACCTGGGTGGAGTGAAATGCATAATGTCCCCAAGCCTACCACTTTGGGACACTGGTTAACAAAGTTGCTCAGCCACCAAGATTTCTGTCTGGGGAATGTGCGTCTTGAGCTGCAGTGCGCGGGCAGCCTGAGCAAGGGCAGGCAGCCCATTGGCAACCCAGGAACTGTGGCAGGTGAAGGAAGGGTGTCCCTAGGAGGGAGGTGGATATCACAAGGCTTCCCAGGCCCCTCCGAGTCATGGCTGTGCCCGAGCCAACCCGACTGCTCGGATCCCCCCCCCCCCACGTGCTTTCCCTCACAACCTTGGGCTGGCTGGTGGGGGCTCAGCTACCTCCACAGAGGACACCTGTGGGCTCACTGCCACTGACCCACCACTAGAGGGTCACCACAGCGCCTCCAGGCGGCCACAGGGACACACCTGAGAGGGCTCTGGCAGGGGCCAGCGGAGAGAGGAGCAGGAGTGCTTTGCACAGGGCTGCTCTTGGGTTGGTGCAGGAGGGGCTGCTCTGGAGTAGGAAAGCCCTCGTGGCTCCTGGCAGCTACACAACCTGTTTCCTAGTTTTGCATCTCTGTGACCTGGGAGACAGGGTGAAGGGACACTGTCGAGGGCCAGGGCAGCCCTACCTCCCGCGAGCTTCCTGGAGCCGGGACCTCCACTTCATATCCAGGTCTCCTTCCCCCGCCCCTTTAGAAGCCTCTGCCTCCCTCTGCTGCCCAGCAGAGAGACGTCTGGGCCCTGCTTCCAGCGTGTCCTCTTCCTGGGCCCACGTGAGCATCGAGGGTGCACAGAAGGGGCCCTGCAAGAACCTAAGGGCAGTGGTTAAGGCCAGAAAAGAGAGACTACTTTGTTGTTTATTTTTGTTTTCTTTTATTGTTGCTGTACTGGAGATTGAACCCAGGGGCATCATGCGGCTGAGCTACACTCCCAGTCTTCTTTATTTTTTATTTGGAAACAGAGTGGTGGTAAGTTGCTGAGAGTTCTCAGTGAGAACTCTCTCAGTGGGAGACCGGCTCCTCCGGTCTCTGCCTCCAGGTACTGGGATGGCAGGTGTGCGCTCCTGGCTAAAGAGCTGCCTGAAATCCGGCAGCCACCTCTCTTCCAGACTGAGAATCTGGAGAATCAAGCCAAAGCAGCAGCAACTGAGAAGCGCTGTGTGCACAAGGAGCGAAGCCGGGGCTGGTGGTGAGCGGGGTCCTGCGCTGCACCTCTCTGTGGGCTCCGAGTGTGCCCTCAGCGAGCTCGCCAGCGGATGGAGGAAGCCATGCCCTACCCTCCTCAAAGCAGCCCGGCTAGACTGCAGCCCATTTCCTTTGGAAACTTTAAGACCGGATGGAAGGAGAGTGGTCAGGGTAATTACAGGGAGAGCATTTACAGGCAAGTAATCCGATCCGTCTTTTAGTCTTCCCCTCCTCTAGAGCAAGCTGGCACTCCTGTTCAGCTGCAGCGTTTTGAGTGTGGGCTGCCTTGGGTCCAGGGAGCCTCCGGGCGTGGCCGAGGCTTTGCTGTGACCCTCCCTCTCGTTTTCCAGACGCTTCTTCTATGCCACCCTGGGGTGGGCCTGAGGAGGAAGGCAGGAGAGGACTGGGGGGGGGGGCACCACCCACCTTCCCTGAGAGGAGGGGTGTGGTGGGGTGGGAGGCAGGAGTGGATGCAGCGCCAGGGGAGCAGGAGCTGTGGTCTTGGGACCACCTCGTGCCTGCATCTGATGGGATGGAAGAGTGTGTGTGTGTGATTTTCCCTGTGGTTTAAATGGTCCCAGAGAGGAAAACAGAGGAATTATATAAATTCAGTTGAGGAAAGGACAAGAGGTAGAAGGCATGTAATAAGAGGTATATCTCATTGTAGCCCAAAAGGACAAAAATAGAAATAACCTAATATTGCATTTGGGAGGCTAAGACAGGAGGATCGTGGTTCACGGACAGCCTCAGCTACTACTTAGGCCCTTTGCAACTCAGTGAGACCCTGTTTCAAAATAAAGAATAGAAAATAGACCTGGAGGTGTAGCTCAAAGGTAGAATGCCTTTCAGTTCCACCCACAGTACTGCAAAAAGAAAGAAAGGAAGAAAGAAAGACATAAAGAAAGAAAGAACAAACCTAATGTCCATTGGTGGAATACTATACAGATGTATAAAAGGAATGAACTAGAATTTTATTTTATCAAAAACATCGAGAAAACAAAACATCAATATCAAGGATTCATGTAAAGATACTGAATAATACTATATATTACCAACGGAGTTTTCATATATATATATATATGTATATATATACATATATATGAATTTGTATATAGAAATCATTTTTTAAAAAATTCTAAGTACAGGGGCATAGCTGTTAGTGTGCACGCTTAGCATATGTGAGGCCCTTGGTTTGATCTCCAGCACCAGATTCCTAAATTACAGTAGTGCTCATCTCTAAGAAAACAGAGAGGCAACAGGATTAGTGATAGTGGTAGTCAGAAGAGACCAAAGGCTTAAGAGTCTTAATTTTTGTGTGTGTGTGGTACTGAAGATTGAACCCAGGGGCATTCTACACCCCTCAGCCCCATTTTATTCTTTGTTTTTAAACTGGGTCTCACTAAGTTGTAGAGGGCCTCACTAATTGCTGAGGCTGGCTTTGAACCTGTGATCTTCCTCACTTCCAAATAATGGGATTACAAGTGTGTAATAGTCCAATTTTTAAAAACTTGAAGTAAATATCCTAACCCAAGTAAATGTCAGAATGTTTAAAATATTTTTGAAGTCATAGTTCAATAGGCCGAGGAAGAGGCAGCATCAGCCTTTAGTAATGCAAACATTAAGCAAGGTCCTAGAGGCGCCCTGGGCTCTATGGTGTTAGCCCGAGATCCTCTGGCAGCCTGGTGACTCAGCAGTGTAGACATCAGAGAGATCGAAGGCAAGTGGGCGAAGTGAATCATTGGTAGTCGCACCTTTTTAGAAATGGCATCAATAATTTAACATTGATTAATCATCATCTTTATACTAGCTCTATTTTAGGTACCACTGGAAATTCATATGAAAGGAAAAGATGGATGAATGATATTTTTGCCCTTGGACTCAGCCCCCAGGCCAGGCCCTCATCCTGTCTCTCTTACTGTTGCTTTGATCTCCCCCTTCCGGCCTTATCTTCCCCTCTGCCCTCCGCTCTGGCAAGGAATCTGTTCTGTCTGTGTTTACCTCTGGTGGCCTCTTCCGCAAGTCCCTAGGCCAGGACAGGTGTTTTGCTTTGTGAATGTGCCTTTCAGTGCCCTCTTCATGTGGCAGACTTGGGTGCGCAGCTCACTGGCCTCAGAATGCTCTGCAGTTCCCCTTGGCCTGCGCTGCCCTCACACCTGGTGGGAACCGGTTTATGTCACTGCTTCTTGAAACCTTTTGGACCCGCTTTCTCCTCCTGAGAAGGCTCAGCCTTGCATCTGCACCTCACCACCATTGTACCCTGCTGTATCGTAATTACTATCTATGTCAGTTTCTTTTGGAATTATCAGCTTTGATTAAAACAGTTTCTGTCCTGGTATCAATCATGAAAAAGGTTCTGAAAACGAATTGATTGAATGTGTAGTGTATGTACCAGTTGCTTTTGCTGTATAACAACTCATCCCAGACTCAGTAGCTAAACATAACCATTTTGCTATGCTCTCAGGATCTGTGAGCACGGCAGGCCTGGCTGGGCCCAGACTGGGAGATTGCCAGGCTGGGAGGTGGCTCCCCGTGGCGGCTCGCACGCTCCCTGCTGCTTGGGAGCTGGGGTCTCTGGGCCCCACCTCTTCTGGAGCCTTGAGCTCCTGCGCAGCATGGACACCTCGGGACCATTGCTCTTTTGGCTCAGTGCACCATGAGCAAAATGGAAGCGCAACACCTTTCACGGCCTAGCCTTGGAAGCTCCAGAGTCACAGGCCTAGGGATTGAGCTCCCTCCTCCTCCTCCTCCTCCTCCTCCTCCTCCTCGCCCTCCTCGTCCTCATCCTCGTCCTTGTCCTCCTCCTCTCCTCCTCCTCCTCATCCTCCTCCTTGCCCTCCTCGTCCTCATCCTCGTCCTCGTCCTCCTCCTCATCATCATCCTCCTCCTTGCCCTCCTCGTCCTCATCCTCCTCCTCCTCGTCGTCCTCCTCCTCCTCCTCCTCCTCCTCCTCCTCCTCCTCGCCCTCCTTGTCCTCGTCCTCGTCCTCATCCTCGTCCTCCTCCTCGTCCTCCTCCTCCTCCTCGTCGTCCTCCTCCTCCTCCTCCTCCTCCTCCTCCCTTCCTCCTCCTCTGTGCTGGGGTGGACTCTGGGCCTTGCACATGGTAGGCCACTGGACTGCATCCCCAAACTGTGCTATGCAGCTTGGCGACATTGCAGAAGAACCCAGGTCAGGAGACACTGTTCCTGCGATGTTTGGAAACTTCAGCCTGTCATGTTGTGTGGAAGGAATTAGTTCCACAGCTGGAGCTAATGCCTCTTGCTGCTATTACAGTTGGTGGCTTAACATTTATTGAGCACTTAATGCCAAGAATTGTACTTTAAACATAGCAGGGACATTTAATTTTTCAATACCATTATGCAGATTATATTCTGTGTATGCGGTGCTGGGGATTGAACCCAGCACCGCCCTCCTCTTAGTTACACCCCCAGCCCCTTTTATGTTTTATTTCAGGACAAGGTCTTGCTAAGTTTCCCAGGATGGCCTCAAACTTGACAGCCTCCTGTCTCAGCCTTTCCAGTAGCTAGGATTACAGGCATGCAGCAGATACATATTACGTTACAGATAGGGGAACTGAGGTACCAAGGTCTCACAGCTCCTGCCACTGCTGCGGGAGGCTGGTGAGGGGGAAGGTTCAGGACTTGTCTCTGTTCTTTTGGTTTGCTGCTGGGTTGAAGCACTGTCTTCACCATGCAGGAGTCGCTGGCTATTAGGAGAGGGACACTGTTGAGTAGGCAGGTCTCGATCTCTGGGCTCAAGTGGTTATCCTGCCTCAGCCTCCCAAGTATCTGCAGGTGTGCACCCTGTCCTCCACTGTCTGTGCTCTGGGGCTCCCCTGTGCCATCTCTGGATCTTGGTTGGACGTTTACTTAACCCTGACCTTGGGTAACACACTTTTGAGAGTGCAGGTGCATTCGGCTCATTTCATCCGTCCCCCGACTCCTTGCCTCGGGTTGTACACCTGTAAAGAGAAGTCAGTCAGTAAGGGCATAAATGCACAGGGTCACTGTGAGGGTTAAGATGAGTCAGTGCACAGTGAACATGTGTACAACACTCAGAACCGCGACAGACACAAGCTGGGGCTCAGTAGGTCCTGGCTGTTATTCTTGGCGAGGACCAGGCTTCGTGTCTGCCTGTCCCCGGATCTTGGAAAGGGGTCAAAAAAGCCATTTTTTGTCCTCCGATGGTTAAAAAGTGGGAATTTCTAGATGTTGTCTCCGCCTTGCTGGCTGACTTCACCTTCCCGGCCAGGTTCTCGCTGGAGCCTGTGTCTCTCAGGGGCCTGGTCTCCACCTGACCAGGGCTGAGGCAGTTCCCACTGTTAACCTGGCCTGTACAGATTCCCCATCACACCCTCCAGGTGAGCAAGGAGATCCAATCGGTGCTTCCTCACTTATACCTGCAGAGCGCCTTCCATATGAGCCATGGACTGAGAAAGCCATTAGTCATGTCTGTAGTGGAGTTATTTAACCTTGAAGACCATCTCTTCCTCTGGTCAGTGTGGCTGTAATGAAATCGGCCTCCTCAATTGCTGTGAGGGTTCCCTGAGAAGATGCAGGCAGAGTAAGAACTGCTAACGCCATCACCTAGCTTCAGCTCTGAAGCACCACGTACCTGCTCACTTTAAAAAAGGCCAAATGGAGCCGGGGGTGGTGGCGCACGCTTGTAATCCCCGCGCTTGGGAGGCGGAGAGAGGAGGATCGCTCAGGTTCGAAGCCAGCCACGTTGGCATAAGAGACCCTGTTTCAAAAATATAAAAATGGGTCTGGGAGTGTAGCCCAGAGGTAGAAGGGCTTCCAGGAACCCGAGTACCACCAAAAAAAAAAAAAAAAAAAAAAAACCAAAAAACAACGGGCCAAATGGAGAACAATGGGGAGCTAGAGAGTGGGAGATACTGTTACCACTGGAACAGCTGAGGGGGAATCACCATCTTCTCACCCCAGGGTGACCCAGCCCGGTATCATTAGTAGGTTTTGGTCATTTTCAAGCTACAGGACTATTTATTTATTTATCTATTTATCTGTGTACTGAGGATTGAACTCAGGGGCATTCTTCCTCAGAGCTACACCTCCAGTCCTTTTGATTTTTTTTTTTTTTTTAAATTTTGAAACAGGGTCTTGATAAGTTGCTAAGAGTCTTGCTAATTTGCTGAGGCTGGCTTCAAACCTGTGATCCTCTTGTCTCAGCCTCTCCAGTCATGGGATTACAGGTGTGTACCACCATACCTGGCTAAGTATAGGACTTCTTAAAAACATAATTTGACTGTGTACACCATTTTGAAACTTTATGCTATTTATTTTTTGCAGTACTGATTCATGAACCCAGGGCTTCACACATGCTAGGCAAGCACTCTACCACTGGGCTACATCCCTAACCCCCAGTTTTGCAATTTTAACCCAAAGTTAAACATTAATCTTCATTTTAATATGCTAGTACTTAAAAAAAATCCTGTTTTGAGATTGATATCACATTGGTAGAAATGGGAATCAATTTTAAAATATTCCTTTTTTGGCTTCTCGGTATTATTTGGTCTCTAGAGTTCCCTGTAAGACTGATATGTGATGTGTTATATTATTCCCATATCGTAGATAAAGAAATACCCTACAGTGGCCAAGTCACGTGCAGAATTTGGAACAGCAGGGTGTGGAGTAAGCACTGGGGGCGACGCTGGCCAGCACTGGGAACGTCCACTAGAGCCCTGACTCGCTCCTCCTGACACTTTCTGACACTCTGAGGTGCTCAGTCACACGCCTCGAGTGTATAAGCCGGATCCCCTGCTCTGAGCCAAGATGTGTCCTAGACAGCACGCTCTCGTGGGGGGGGGGGGTGTGTGCCTCCTTCCTGCTTGCTCATTGTTGAATCACAGCGCCCCTCGCCAGGGTTGTCCACAGCTGGAGAATAAAGCCAGAGTGGGGGCCTCCCAGGACAGGCAACATCTTGAAAAACTGGAACCAGTCTTGCCCCCTGACCATGATTCTTAATCTTTTTGTGGGTCTTGAATGCCTTTGAGGATTTCTTTTTCTATTTCGGGTGGGTTCTGGGGATTGAATGCAGAGGCATTCTATCTCAGAGCTACACCCTGAGCCCTTTTTACTTATTTATTTTATTTTGAAATAGAGTCTCGCTAAGTTGCCTCAAATCCATGGTCCTCTTGTCTCAGTCTCCTAGTACCGGGATTTCAGGCGTGCACCATTGCGCTTGGTTGCACCACTGCACCTGGCTCCCTTTGAGGATCTTTTGAAGATTAGAGACCTTTTCCCCAGAAGCACAAATATGTATGTGACACATTTTACATTTGTTATAATCAAGATACCTTTAGTATCTTTCTTAGCTATAAAAAGAATTAACAGCAGAATTTATGGCTTAACAGAACTGAACATTTGCACAGTCTTTGTGGCTCAGGAATTCAGAGCATCCTATCTGGGCAGTTCTAACACAGGGTCTCCCAGGAGGCGGTGGCCTGCATGCCCCTGGGCCTGCCGTCATCCAAAGGCTTGATGGACTGGAGGACCTACTCCCGTGGTGGCTCAGTCTCAAGCTGGCATGTTAGAGGCCTCGTGGGACCTCCCTGTTAGGAGTTTTTGGTGTCCTCACCGTGTGGCATTTGGCTTCCCTGATCTGAGAGAACAAGGCAGAAGCCCCAGTGTCTTACAGCCTATCCTGGGAAGTCATGTGCGGTGCTGTTAGGACTTTCCTAGTGGCCAGACAGGCCAGCCCTCCTTAGTGCCTAGGGCAAGGTGTGGAGCAGTGTGTGTGTGGTGCAGGGCTTCCACACTTCTCCTGCTGTACCACCTCCCAGCACCTTGGTGTTCACTAACCTGGACAGTCTTCACCCCATCCTTGATGGTATGGGGCTTCATCACACTATTGAGTAAATCATTGGCCATTGGTGATTGGACTCAGTAACCCAGCCCTGCCCCTATCCCTGGAGGTCTGGGATTGAGTTTGATTTCCAACCTTCTAAGCATGGCCAGTTCTTCCCTTGAAACGAAGGGCTCATCTGGAGTCATCTCATTAGCATAAAATGGGATTTGGCCCAAAGAGGCTCATTATAAATACAGAGAGATGCCTCTCATTCCAGAAATCCCAAAGGGTTTAGGAGTGCAGGGCCAGGAACCGGAGACAAAACCCAAATATCTATATCTAGATAACTTTGCATATTCTACAGTAGTGAGTACAGAAGAAATTTTCTAAAGCAATCATGCATTTTTATTTTTGGTTAAAATTTTTTCTAGTTATAAAACTAGTCCATACTCATTGCAGAGGACTGGGGGAGGGAGTGGAATATAAAGAAGAAAATAAAAACATCTTGCCCTGGTATTTTTTTTTTTAGTTCTTTTTATATAGCTCTGTATAAACTGTATATGATGATCATTCTTTTTATATTACAGAAGTATAATTTACCTATTGCAAAGTGATCAGAAGACTACTGAATATCTAAGGTTAAAATTATTGTTTTTTAATGGTTCTTGCCTGGAAGACAACTTCTGTTGTAGACTATGGCAGACTGCAGGGGCTGTGGGGTGAGGGTTGTAGGGCAGGGCTGGGGATCTGGGTCTATTTGAGGTCCTCAGAAATCACTGTGGTAAGCCGGACGTGGTGGCACATGCTTGTAATCCCAGCATTCCGGAGGCTGAAACCGGAGGATTGCAGTTTAAGGACAGCCTCAGCTACTTCGTGAGGCCCTCTGCAATTTAGTGAGACCCTGTTTCAAAATAAAGAAAAAATAAGGCAGGGGTGTAGCTTGGAGGTTGAATGCCCCTGGGTTCCACCCCCAGACCCCCCCCCACACACACACACACACAAATCACTGTGGTAGTACATTGTAAGGGTACGGTGTAGAAAATAAAGTAAACTGTCCAGGAGAAAGTTGCTTTTTATTTTTATGTTAAGATCCACTTCCTATTTTCAGGGATCAAAGGCCATTTGTGGAACAGGAAAGAATTAAGCAGATAGTAAATAAACAGATACAGCTGAGTATGTATGGTTAAAGTACAATTGCACCTTCATTTATTTGTCCAGCAGTTTGTAATCTGCTTATGGCCTGGACAAGTTGTTTTGACTCAGCTCCTGGCTCATTTAGGCCACTTAATACTATTTACCTTGGGGGCAGGGGTTTAGGATCTGTTGATCAAGGGCTTTGTAAATAGAATGCACTCTGTCAAAATCTGTATTGCAACGGGATGGGTGGTATCTGATGGTCTCTGCTGCTTTCTTTGGACAAGAGGAGAAGGAAATTTTCTTGAACCAAGTCATTGTGGGTTCTCTAGAAGGAAGGAGCTTAACACTACTGAGAGCCTCGAGTTAGGCGATATTCTTTCATTTGGGCACCTGGCCAGTACCATGTAGGTAGAGGTGTCTTAAAACAGCAGTTTTTGACCCTGGTACACCTGGTTGGAACATCTGGGGAACTTTTAAAAATCCTAATGCCATGCCTGGTATGGTGACGCACGCCTGTAATCTCAGTACTTGGGAGGCTGAGACAGAAGGATCACAGATTCCAGATCAGCCTCAGCAACTTAGTGAGACTCAGCAACGTAGCTAGACCCTGTTTCAAAATAAGGAGGGCTAGAGCGTAGCTTGGAGGTGGATTGCCTCTGGTTCAATGTCCAGTACCCCCTAGACAATTCCTAAAGTCCAGGTTGTACCTCAGATCACTTATGGGGGGCTTCCAGGTACTGTTATCATTATTATTATTATTATTTTTTTGGTGGTACTGGGGTTCCTGGAAGCCCTCCTTCCTCCGGGCTACACTCCCAGACCTATTTTATATTTTTGAAACAGGGTCTCTTACGCCAGCACGGCTGGCTTCGAACCTGCGCGATCCTCCTGTCTCCGCCTCCCAAGCGCGGGGATTACAAGCGTGCGCCACCACGCCCGGCAAGTACTGTTATTTTTTAAACCTCTCCTCTTGTCCCATGGTGGTGCCTTATGTGGGTTCCAAGATTGAAAAGCTGTCTTTAAAGGAAGGAGGTGGGGCATATTCTTTGCCCCTCTGTCATAGAAAACTGAAACACGAATGAGACCTAAGTGTTATAATGGTAGTTAATTTTTTTTAAGTGTCTACTTTTGAGAAGTTCTGAATTTCAGAAGTACTGCAGACATTTGCTTCAACTGTCACTGTGTGTGTGTGTGTGTGTGTGTGTGTGTGTGTGTGTGTGGTCATTAAAAGAGTATCCTTAACTAATGGTATACACCAAATTTTAACATACTGAAAATTAGTAATGAATTATCTTGACTTTAAATATAGTAATGACAGTCTTCCACCAGAATGTATCTCATCCACAGACCACTTCGTTCACGTCCCCCTTCCCTCCCTTAAAGTCCTTCCTGCTTCTGCTGGAGCCAAGATGAGGTTTGGGGTAAGACTTTCATTTTTTTTTTTTTTTGGCAGTGCTGGAGATAGACCCCAGGGCTTCACATGTGCTAAAGCAAGTGCTCTACCACAGAGCACACACCACCCTCAGCAGCCCTTTTGAGGTTGGCCGTCTTCCTGCGAGGCACAGACCCAGGCTGACTGCGAACTGCCTCCCACTGTGCTGTGAGCTGCCCTAGCTGCCTCCACTCCAGCTAGGTCTATGCAGGAGTGGCCGCCCACCCTGTGTGGGGTGGAAAAGCAGCTCTCATGGGAGTGGGCTGCAGCCAGGAGTGGGGCCAGTGCCTCTCTGCTGTGCAGTCAGAGCCACACAATGTCCAGCTGAGTGTGTGTGTGTGTGTGTGTGTGTGTGTGTGTGTGTGTATTACTAGGGATTAAATGAAGGGGCTCGCTCACTGAGTTTCATACCCAGCCCTGTTTATTTTTTATTTTGAGATAGCGTCTCACTAAGTTGCTCAGGCTGGCCTTGAACTCGTGATCTTCCTGCCTCAGCCTCCTGAGTTGCAGGGATTACAGGCATGTGACACCACCCAGCTGCTCGCAGCCTGTTACTGAGGATTCGGCTCTGTTCTAGGCATCATAGACATTGTCTTCTTCAGGTGTTTCCATCACTCTGTGAGGAGGCGGAGGCTCAGAGATGTTATATAACTTAGCCAGGGTCACAGCTGATAAGTGCCAGGCCCCGAACAGGAATAAATGCTATCCCTCTCCAAAGCCTTCTTAGAAATCTTTTTATACATAAGCAGATCAAGGACTGGAGAGGAGCTTGTCCAAGATAACACAGCCACTTCTGATTTGGTGCCGCTTGTGTAATTAGGACTCACAAGCTCTTTCTGCTACGGTGCCATGTCTGGCTGCAGCTGAAGAGCAAGGGTGCGCCCCAGCCCACCTTCCAGTGGCTCAGGCACAGTCAGTTTTGTACTGCTCTGTCAGTCCACTCTCCATTACTGTAACCATTCCAGAAGCTGGGCACTGCATTTGAAAAGCAGATTTCTGTAGCTCACAGTATTAGAGACTAAAAGTCCAAGACGATTGGCCCCATGAGTTCTTCTGGTGAGGGCCCCTTGGGTGCATCACAACATGGCAGATGGCATCATGGCAGGAGTGCGTGCAAGAGGGAGAGATCACCTGGTGAAACAGGAAGGCAGGCTCGTCTTTTTTTTTTTTTTTTTTTGAACCCAGGGGCATTCTACCTCTGAGCTATACCCCCCAAACACTATTTTTTATTCTTTATTTTGAAACAGGGTCTCACTGAGTTGCAGAGGGCCTCACTATGTAGCTGAGGTTGTCCGCAATACTCCTGTCTCAGCCTCCCGAATGCTGGAATTACAAGTATGCACCACCACACCCAGCTAAGTCTTGCTCTTTTTATAATAGCCTCCTCTTGCGAAAGCTAACCCACTCCAGAGACCAGTGTTAACCCCTTTCATGGGCAGTGCCCCCATTATCTTGTACTAGACTCCTCCTCTTAAAGGTCCCACTACCTATCACATACACTAAAGACTTAAGCCTCCTGCACACCAGCCCTTGGGGGGCCACACGCAAACAACAGCAGTTGGCATGGAATCAGAAATTAAGCTCCCCTATTTTATCTTTACTCCATGAAGAAGAACATGGAGAAGACAGGCAGAAGGGACCTTGGGCAACCCGTGTCAGCCAGAAGGCAGGGTCATAGGTCAGTCAGTGCCCAGGGCCCAGGCAGCCCAACTGTCCTGGCTGCAGGGGTTCTGCTGTGCAAAGACTGTCTCCCTTTGTTATCCTGTGGGAATCTGGGCACCGGGGATCTGCTTCGGCCTCCACATTCATATTTATTTGTGTGTGCTCAGCTTAAACTGCAGCAGCTTGCAGGAGCTCGGCTCTGCCTCCGTTCATGGAGGGAAAAGGAGCTGAAGGGTGCCTCTAGGGTGTTGGCGGGGAGTAGTTTCATTTGAAAATGGAGAGCGCGAGCCCCCACAAAGTTCCCCGTGATTCTCTCTGGCCAAACCTCTAATCAAGAGAGAAATGTTTAATTTCAGCCAGATTGCAAGATGGTCGCTTTTATTTGTTTTCATCGGTATTTGTGCCAAGGATCCAACTTTTTCCTGCTCGTTCTAGGAAGACTTTATAAACAGCATTAATTTGATATAAAGCTGCCACACAAATGACAAACAGAGGGGCTGAAGGAAATTCACAAGGGTCAGGCATTGAATAAGTAACAGAACCACGTCCTTGCACGACCAGATTCCTACGTATGCAAATTAGAGACAGCATTTTACCGCAGAGTGTTTTAATTAATATTTATAAATCACAGAGCTCTGCTGAAAGGGCCAGTAAGCTATTTATATTATTATCATGTCACACAAATATCAAACCCCCTGGAGATCGCCGCACATTGTGCGTTTTTAGTCTGAGAAGTCAGTGGTGTGTTTCTGCCTCCCGACAGGTGTGGCGTCCGCACAGCGGCAGGTTGCTGTCCAGGAAGGGCCCTTGTACCGCACAGAGGGCTCCCACATCACCATCTGGTGCAACGTGAGCGGCTACCAGGGGCCCTCCGAGCAGAACTTCCAGTGGTCCATCTACCTGCCCTCTGCCCCGGAGCGCGAGGTGCAGATTGTCAGCACCGTGGACTCTTCCTTCCCCTATGCCATCTACACCCAGCGTGTTCGCGGGGGCAAGATCTATGTGGAAAGAGTGCAGGGCAACTCGGCTTTACTGCACATCACGGATCTCCAGGCCCGCGATGCCGGCGAGTACGAGTGCCACACGCCAAACACCGACGAGCGCTACTTTGGGAGTTACAGTGCCAAGATGAACCTCGTGGGTAAGAGATGCTGTTTCCATGTGCCCAGTGCCAGGCCCGAGTCCCTTTGTTTCATACTATGCATTTGACTTCAAAAGAACAACAGCAGCAAACCTCCCCAAATATTTTAACGTCGACAAGTAGCATAAGTACACACAATGTCTGTGCTTATTTGTAAATAATAGAAGATTGAGGTTGAAACCTGAATAAGTCTAATGCAAATATTGCACGTTTCAGAGGTGGACTAACCCTCTAGCTAGTGAAACGGTCTGTGAAATATAAGGTAGGGACATTGGTGGTTGACAGTCAGAAGGAATGACATGGAAGACAACGTGAATGATGAGCTGGGAGAGAAGCCAGAGCCCGAAAGGGGCAAGAGGAAGCTGTCAGCCCGTCCCAAGGCTGGAATGAACGGCCCGTAGGTGTGTTAACAGGGGAGTAGTTATGTGAGTATATTAACGTATCGCAGGAGAGTGACTACCCAGAGAACCCAGGGAGGTCCACATGCTTACAAGCCCTTTCACAGAGGGGAGGGACATAGGGAATGAGACCGTGTTGAGGGGTAGTAAGTGATTTTAGGAGAGTACAATGGATACTCAAACAATAATTAGTAAATGTTTCACCTAGGAAATTTGGGCTAGGGGAGGGACAGTATCTCCTGACAGAATCTGCTCAGGTGTGGTTCAATTCTTTAATCTTCCTTCTTGTAAAAATTAGTTTACTTAATGAAAACCCGGGGAAGGGACCAAGGGCAGTTGACAAGTCTGGTCTTCGTGCATCTATGGGCACATCAGAGGCAGCCTCTTCCAGCATAGGCTGTTTGCGGGAGGCTTCCGTTTAGGTTAAACGGCACACCAGGGCACCCTATTTTTATTTTGCTCTCATAAGTCTGCATCCTAACACATGGATTTTAAGACACAATTCTAGCTGGGTACATGAGTGCGTTTGTGACTGGGGCATCCCCGGCAGACAGAGTAGTATGTTTCGTCTCCAAAAAAACATAAGGGGCGAGGCGTGGTGGCGCACGCTTGTAATCCCCGCACTTGGGAGGCGGAGACAGGAGGATCGTGAAGGTTCAAAGCCAGCCTCAGCTGGCTTAAGAGACCGTGTTTCCAAAAATAAAAAAGTATGAAATAGGTCTGGGAGTGTAGCCCAGAGGTAGAAGGGCTTCCAGGAACCCCAGTACCATCAAAACAACAACAACAAAACAAAACAAAAAAACATAAGGGTCAGGTTAAAAGTCCAACCAAGGTACCACAGGGAGTTGTCTCCACACTGTGGCTTCCTTCACATGTGGACCTCTTTGATGAATTATATAAAAATTATATCAATAAAAGTAGGGGATAATGATGATATTCTTCTCTAACATTTTTTTTTGCATGTATGGTACTGGAGATTGAACTCAGGGGCAGGCTCTGAGTTACACCCCCAGCCCTATTTTATTTTTTATTTGTAAACACATGGTGGCCTTAAACTTGGAATCCTTCTTTCTCAGCCTCCTTAGTACCACACATGGCTTAAACAATAGCCTTCTACAGCTACTGGGCATGGTGGCACACTCCTGGTATCCTAATGCTTAAGAGGCTGAGACAGAAGGATTGCAGGTTTGAAGCTAGCCTTAGCTACATAGTGAGGTTTTCAGCAACTTCGACCCTATTCCAAAATAAAAATAAGAAGAGCTAAGAGTATAACTTAGAACTGGAATGCCTCTGGGTTCAATCCCCAGTTCCAAAAAAAATGAAAAATAAAAAATAGAAAATAGCCTTCTAAGGGCAGTGCATTGCTGAAGTAAGTAGGGGACTGGGGAGGGGGGTGGGCTGGAAGTAGGGGAAATGCAGTGGTCATATTTAGGTGTAAACCAAGATCAGTTTCAGAAGCCATTTCTATTTGAAGGTCAGTGAGATAGGAAGTGAGGTGTCTCAAAGCAACCCCCAAGTGCTCTGCTATCCTGGTATTTGGGAGGCTGAGACAGAAGGATGGTGGGTTTGAGCCCAGGCTCAGGAACTTAGCAAGACCTGTTTTAAAACAAAAAAGCCTGGGGAGTAGCTCGGATAAGACTACTCCTGGATTCAATCCCCAGTACCAAAAAAAAAAAAAAAGGCAATAGCAAATTTAACGAGTCTATTTAGACCTAAAAGTAAATCATTCTGGCCGGGTGTGGTGGTGCACTCTTGTAATTCCAGCATTTGAGAAGCCGAGACAGGAGGATCACGGTTTGTGGATCACCTCAGCTGCTTAGTGAGGCCCTCTGCAACTTAGTGAGACCCTGTTTCAAAATAAAGAATAAAAAATAGGGCAGTGGGTATAGCTCGGAGGTCGAATCCCCCTGGGTCCCATCCCCAGACCCGCAAAAAAATATCATTCTGACCCATGATTTGTGGGAAGTTCATTTATTCTCAGTTCTTGAAATTGAACTTATGTTTGATCTGAGTGTTATTAAAATATCAAAAGGCGAGTGCTCCCCCAGCCAAGTCATCACGCGGTCTTCTGGGCTGTCTGCAGCCTGGAGCGCAGAGTTGGGCTGGCCCTCTTGGAGGCTCACTCAGTGTCTGTGTGGTGGGAGCCCCGTCTCTAGTGAGTCCCAGTCTGTGGCCCTGTGACTATTCACTCTCGGGACATGTGTTGCAGTAATCCCGGACTCCCTGCAGACCACGGCTGTGCCCCAGACTCTTCACAAGGTGGAGCAGGACCCGCTGGAGCTCAGTTGTGAGGTGGCCACAGAGACGATCCAGCACAGCCACCTGTCTGTGGCCTGGCTCCGGCAGAAGGGTGGCGAGAAGCCCGTGGAGGTCATTTCCCTGAGCCGAGACTTCGTGCTGCAATCCAGCAGTGAATACGTGCAGCGGCAGAGCCTGGGGGAAGTGCGGCTGGACAAGCTGGGCAGGTCCACCTTCCGCCTGACCATCTTCCACCTGCAGCCCTCCGACCAGGGCGAGTTCTACTGTGAGGCCGCGGAGTGGATCCAGGACCCGGACGGCTCGTGGTACGCCATGACCCGAAAGCGCTCCGAGGGCGCCGTGGTCAACGTCCAGCCCACTGGTCAGTCTCTCTGAGCCTCTTGTGCCTCTTCTTTCCCTGGTGGGGAGGGCGAGCAGACACCGGGAGGTTGTGGGACGCCATCTTTGGTGACCTCTAACAGTACGTGGTAGGTTCTGTGTGAAGCTAGAGATGGTCCTGCCTGCACGCGCAGGGGTGTACAGGACACGGGTGTCCTGGGACCTGACCTTCCGGCAAATGTCAGACAGGTGCTGTCCAGGCCAAATCCTCTTTGTTGTTTTCTCTTTTTATGCTTGTATCAGTGCATTGTAATTATACATCATAGTGAGGTTCAAAGTGATACAGACATGCAAGAACATGATGTGTATATTTCCTTTGCATCTCCCTCCCCCATACATGTTGAGCTTGGTAGACGCCTGTATAGGTGGACATAGCATTATTTGGGCTGTTTCCTTCCTCAGTCCCCTTTTCCCCTCCCTACATCCACTCCCCAATATTCTGCTGATTTCTCCCATTTATCTGAAGTCCCTTTTGTTTTCTCTCTTGCCTCTAGCTTTTACGCAGGAGGGAAAATATATGACCCCTGACTTCTGAGCGGGGCTCACTTAGCGTAACGTCCTCAAGTTCCATCCATTTTCCTGCAAATGTATTGTCATGTTTTGTTTACTTACACAGTGTACTTTTTTTTAAAATACAAACTTTGTTTTAGGAATTGAGAGATTTTGCAGAAAACACTGTGTGTTATGACTCTGGGTTCCCATTCCAGTTAGCCACATTGCTGCCCTGTTTCTGATGTTGTTTTCTTCAGGTACCAATGGCTTCCTTCATAGGAGACATTTGAGATCAGTAGCCTTCCCTTGGAGGTATAATTTTATGAGCTATAGGAATTTTGGACCACATTATTATTTTATATTAATATTCTGTAATAGTGGTGTTTTGTAATTTCCCAGTGCTTCCCCACACATTGCCATAGTCCCTCAGCAGTTCTGAGAGGTGAGCAGTAGCGGCATTACCATCTCAGAGGTGAGGACCCAGCGTGGATGACTTTGCGGGGGTCCCCAGGAAGAGGCCAGTCCAGAGCAGACCAGGTCCCACCGCAGATGCTTTCTCAAGGGAAGCCCGGTCCCCTCAGAGGGTAGTACTGGGCAAAACAGTGGTTGCCTGGCAAGCTGCAGTCCTTCCCAGCTTTGCCTGGAGTCTCTCACGACCCCTCACTTCACTCCAAGTTCCTGGGCTCATGAGGCTCCAGGTCAGAGCTGACATCTCTCACGACTGTCTCAGCTGGGCTCACTCGTCCGTCTGTCCCAGCTTTCGTTAGAGGGTGATCATGGTGCTGTCAGTAAGGTGCCCTTTTCCCATGCTGATGCTCACCTCGGGAAGGGGAGTAGAGGTTTATGGGTACACACATGGTCCTTTGGCATGTCAGGACCTGCCTCATGACTGCTTCTAGTAAATACTGCAGGTGGCTGTCTTGTCCTTGCACAGTTCCTCTGACACTTGAGAGCAGTTTTTCGGGCTCTCCTCATCGTACCCTCCCCGGGATGCACCTCGGGTCTGGGGAGGGGTGGCCAGGAAGCTGAATCTCCAGTGCCCCTCTCAGGTGGTTCCTCCACTGTCTATGTTTGTTCCATCAGGTGCGACTCCAGAGGGAGAATGGCAGAAGGGATTCTCTGAGCGTCTAGTGGATGCAAAGGCTTTTACCAAAGGGCTGAGTTCCCGGACATGGTGTGCTTGATCTGCTCTGTAGGACCCAGGGCTTTTAGCAGCTTCTGGCTCTTCCAGTATTAAGAAGCCCACCAGCTGGGCGTGGTGCTGCACCCTTGTAATCCCAGCATTTGGGAGGCTGAGACAGGAAGATTGTGGTTCACAGACAGCCTCAGCTATTTAGTGAGGCCCTTTGCAACTCAGTGAGACCCTGTTTCAAAATAAAGAACAAAAAATAGGGCTGGGGATGTAGCTTGGAGGTAGAATGCCCCTGGGTTCAAACCCTAGTAACACACACACACACACATACACACACACACACACACACAAAGTCTAGCGAAGGGGCTTTATTTTCTATTTGTTATTTCTCTTCCCAGATTGTTTGAAAATCAGCTTCAAAAGTCTGGACCACATTTTGAGTTGTAATGCTTTTAAATTAGGTTGCATCAGTTAATCTTCTTTATTTTAATCTTACCAATTGGGAATTAGGACTTTCTGATTCTGCCCTGAAAATGTACCCAGACTAAGCCAGCAAGAGGAAAATTTAACAACAACAAAAAATAGAGTCGATGACTTTTCTCTGTTTTTGTTCAGGCTCAGTAGTTGCATCTCCAACTCTGCCCTTCTCTCAGTTCAGCAAACACTAGCCAGGCTCTATAGCATTGCAGTATGGGATGAGGTATGAGGAGATGCAAAGATGAATGGCTCTTAGTCTCAGAACCTAGGCTACTTGCAGACCCAGCACCAGTGGCTAAGTAGGAGGTGCTGAGTGCCACGACAGCATTCATCCAGGAAATTCAGTGAATGTGGTAACTTGAGCTATTTCAGAGCAAGAGTACATAGCAGGAGGAGAAACATAAGGACACAAAACGATTTGATTGTTTGGCACGTGGAGAAAAGCAGAGCATGACTTGATACTGAGTTCTGGCCGAGCGGTGGGAGAAGAGAAAGGCAGGCTGGCGGCCCAGATGTTGTGATGTGGGCTTGGACTCGACTCTGTGGGCCAGCAGCTGTTCTTCCTGGAGCCCTAGCAGCGGCTGGAGGTGGCTGAGAGGTTGCATGTAGGTCTCTGATGTGTTCCCATGTACCTGTGCACGTCAGGGGGCTCAGGGGAAGGCAGGTGAGCACCTGAGTGTTCTCTTCTTTCTTTAGCCAAATGTTTGCTATATTTGGCCATGAAAGATTTTATGTGAATAAAGGAGTCCCCTTCCCTGCCCCCTCTTTATAAAACTTGAAATCCCCTGCTGCAGGCAGTGGGCTAAGAGTAGGGACTTTTAAACAGGGAGTGGCAGATTAGGGATCTAGAAGGAAGAACTCAGAGTGGTCTGGAGGGTGATTAGACATTTTGGGTCTGAAGTCAAGAGACCAGGTTGAAAAGAGCTCTTATGGCAGTGGCCCAGAAGGGAGGCTGTGGTGTGGGAGACAAAAGGATAGAGAATTGGATGGATGGATGGATGGGATGATGGATTGATGGATGGACAGATGGATGGACAGGGGGAGGGGGGGAGGGAAAGAGGGAAAGAAGGAGGGAGCCCTCTGGGGCTCTCTGGCCAGGAGCCCAGTGGCCCTGAGGCTGAGGCTGGGCCTGCAGCCCCTGTGGTTCTCCGAACCATGGGAAGGAAGTACTGGGGGGAGGAGGAGGAGGTCCTGCAGAGTCCTGCTTGGAAATCTCTAC
The DNA here is from genome assembly GCF_963383645.1 of Muscardinus avellanarius. Taxonomy (NCBI): domain Eukaryota; kingdom Metazoa; phylum Chordata; class Mammalia; order Rodentia; family Gliridae; genus Muscardinus; species Muscardinus avellanarius. The sequence goes on along the minus strand of NC_137788.1, from coordinate 105,632,470 downwards.
TTCCCCATTAGTGGCGCCCCTGGTCTTCTTTTTTGTAAAGTTTAATCAAGGAGCCCGTTCTCCTGGAAGCAGTCTCTTAGACACTCAAGTCATAAACCCAGTGCGTTATGAACATGGACGTGTGGAGCTCAAGTTAGAGACTGAACCTGCAAGTGGGGAGGGTCCAGGAAATGCCCACGGGACACAAGAGGACCAGGCCCAGGAGAGCCGCAGAGGTGAGAGGGGCTCAGAGGAGCCAGTTCCAGTGACCAAGAGAGCAACAGGGCAGGCAAGCAAGAGGGAAGCTGGAGGGAAGATGTCAGGGGGCTGCTTGCGTTATGACAGGCTGGGTGGGTGAACCATTGGTGCCATGTGCTCGGTCAGTGGCTTGTGAAAGAAGGGCCAGAAGCCAAATTTCAGTGAGCTAAGGAGTGAAGGAATAATAGAAAGTGTCAGTCAATATCTGCCCACTTCATTGGGCATAACCTAGAGCAAATTGCTCTGTAGAGGGGGTGGTATTTATCTCCAACCTGGGAATGTGAAGGTTTCCCTGAACAATGGGGATTCCCATGGGGGAAGAAGAGGCCATGGCGGCCCAAAGAAAGCCACAGTCATCGCCAGCCTAACCCGGGGCGACTGGAAACTTAGGAGTTCAGGGCTCCCCCTGCCGCATCCACACTGGCGCTTAGGTGGAAGGAGTGACCTTTTTTTTAGCACTGATGTGGGGTTGTGAATTACTGTACTTGAGTCGACCAGGGACTAATAACAGAGAAGAAACATTCGGGTGTGGTCCCAAATGGGTGTGCTTATCCAGGCCTACAGGGCAGAGTGAAGTCTGCTCCTTGCAGCCACGTCCCTCCAGAGGCGAAGGCAGAGGTGGAGGCGGCCACAGTGGCTGACACGTTGGAAGCGAGCCCTGGTGTTGTGGGTGGAGTTTGCTCTGATGGAGTTTGGGTAGATACAGGAGGAGCTATGACCCTGGGAGAAGGGGTGTCTGGGGCAAGACACCGGTCCCTATGTGAGGGGAGAGGATGAGGAGCAGGCGGAGGCAAAGCTGAGCAGGGCTGGAGAGGGGAACACTGAAGCAGCTGCCTCCTGAGGGCTGTGCCTTCTCCTGGAGCAGGATTCTCATCTGCTTAAAGAGAGCATGGCCTCGGGGACGCATGAGGCAAGGTCCCAAAGAAAGTGGCAAAGGCTGGGAGTGTCATTCAGGGAGGGCAGCTCCGGCTGAGGCTAATGAACCTACAGGGAACTCCACCACCACTGTGAAATGATTCTCCTCAAGGTTCTCTTTTGAGTGACAGAGCTAGAATGAGGAAGAGTAAGGACTTGGGGTTGTCACAACCACAGCCTCCCCAGCCAGGCTCCGTTTTATGGGACAGAAATTTCCTCCTCTTCTTTCTTCCTCTTCTTTTCTTTCTCTTCTTCTTCCTCCTTTTCCTCCTCCTGCTCCTCCTCTTTACTGGGGATTAAACCCAGGGGCATTCTACCTCCAGGCCATACTCAAGTCAGAGGTAGAGTACCCCTGGATACCCCCCAAAACAAAAAGAAAAATGAAAGAAGACCACCAAGACCAGAACTTTGCAGCCTGCCATTCAAGTGATAGCAGGAGTTCCTACTGTCCTGTGGGGCTCCAGGGGTCCACGCTGGGGCTACTGGGATAATAAGCTCTTTAGACTGTCTGGGTCTAGCTAGGACTTTGTGATATTCAAGAGTTTCTTGGGGCCTTAGATAGCCTGGGTATGATTAGATTTTCTCTCAAGATGAGCACTGTGGTACCTCTCTGCAGCTAGCCACATAAAGAAGGGCAGGGGGACGGGGTTTTTATGATACTGTTTGGTTAGCTTAGCTGCCACCCTCATTCACCCCAAACAATCCGTTTTGTTATTTCTCTAAGACAAAGAGTTCACAGTTCGGCTGGAAACGGACAAGCGGCTGCACACGGTGGGCGAGCAGGTGGAGTTCAGGTGCATCCTGGAGGCTCAGAATGTTCCTGACCGGTACTTCGCCGTCTCGTGGGCCTTCAACAGCTCCCTCATCGCCACCATGGGGCCTAACGCCGTGCCCATTCTCAATGGCGAGTTCGCCCACCGGGAAGCCAAGGGACAGCTTAAAGTGTCCAAAGAGGGTGATGGTGTCTTTGTGCTGAAGATTTACCACCTCCGCCAGGAAGACAGTGGGAAGTACAACTGTCGTGTGACCGAGCGAGAGAAGACGGTCACCGGAGAGTTCATCGACAAGGAGAGCAGGCGTCCCAAGAACATCCCCATCATCGTCCTCCCCCTCAGTAAGTAGAGGGCGCTGCGCACTGTCCTTCTGTGCCCGTTTCAGTGGCTAGGGACATTTAGGTGAAGCAGGGGGCAGAAAATGGCTGGGCAGGGTAGGACAGGGCAGGTAGAACTCAGCATTGCCGAGCTCCTCTGCCTCCTGGAGCCCACCATCGCCCTCAGCAGCCCCGGGTCCGCACAGCACCAGGAGGGCGTCTTGGACTGGGGACGGTCCCGAACGCCAGCGGCTTGGTGTAAACACCAGCGGTACCAGCTCAGCTGGGAGGAAGATGAGGCAGGAATCCCGGAAAGCTGAGTGCTCCTGTGTGGGAACTAAGTCCCAGAGAAGTGGGTAGAGGCCTGTCTCCAAATCTCACTTAAGAAGAGTTGGTCTCTTAGGGGAGGATTCTGAATCATAAAGTGCATTACTAAGAAAGGTTTGCTCTCTAGGTATAAAGGCGGGCATTTCCCTAATTGCATCATTCCTATTGAAATTGCATTGTTAAAAGTCAGGGGGTAGTGGAACACTTGCCTGGCATGTACAGGGCTCTAAGTTCCATCTCCAGCCCTATCAAAAAAAAAAAAAGTTGTTGGATGGGATTGCTCCTATCTTCCTGGAGCATGCCTTAGAAAGCTTAGGCCGGCTCCCAGGCTGCTCCGGTGGCCCTGCCCCCACGGAAGCTGCCTTGTCTGGGTGGGGGGCGGTCCATGCCGGGGACCCCGGAGACCTCAAGAGCTTGTGCATGTTGTGTTTAAATAGCCATAGTATCAGAATGTTCTTATTAATCTTCTTTCTCTCATAGTTCTGTTTGTAGTAAAAAGAATAATAAAAACTTACAATGCTCTGATGTTAAACAAGATAGTAAAATTTTAAAACTAACCTTTAACCTCTTCTCAGCTCTTCAAGCCCAGTCTTTCTCTTGATCTTGTAATGATTTCCTTTATACTTTACACTTTTACATATTTAAAATATTTCTCTTCAAAGGTAAAGTAAACAACAGAGCTGGGCGCATGCCACAAACAGTGGCACATGCCTATAATCCCAGGACTTGGGAGACCAAGTCAGGAGGATCGCAGGTTTGCGGCCAGCCTCAGCAACTTAGTGAGGCCCTTGGCAACGTAGTGAGATCCTGTTTCAAAATAAAAAATAAAAAGGGCTGGGGGAGTATAGCTCAGAGGTAGCACACCCCTGGGTTCTATCCCCAGTGCCACAAAAAATAAAAGTAGGCAATGAAGGACTTGGCGCTGTTCTTTCTTTTCTCATCAATAGGATTATTTTCTTTCATGCTTATTTTGAAAAATTTTATATATATATGCACACATACACGTCCAACACACCAAATTAACGTGAAATTCTTTTGTCCCTTAGATGTTTTCCCTTGCAATGCATGGTGCTTTGCATAGAGTAGGTGCTTGCTGAACATTTGCACGGTGAATTTGTTGAGTTGAATGCCCACACTCTTTACTTTTCCCTGCTGGTCTGTGCTTGCCTTAACCATGGACACTCTACTCTAAGATCTGTGACTAATTCCTCATTGTTTTGTAAGGATCCAGAGAAAGGCAGCCACCCTGTTTACTTCTTCATGTATCTTTGATACTAAAAGATGTCCCCACCCCTTCTGAGAACTTGTTTGATGATCTGTGGCCTGCTATATTGCTTTTCCAGCAGATAACTGGGTAGTTAAAGTCCCCCAGCAGCACCAGATCCTGCCCCAAGGCCACTTGGGTAAGTCAACCAAAGAACCCTCAACAATCACATCATAATGGTGATTATGCCTTGGATCTTAATGGTGCCCTCTCTCCCAAGACCCAGAATGCTTCTGCTTAAATGATCTTTCTCTGCTCCCACCTCTGGGACCCTTGCAGAGGCTAATATGGAGGAACGACTGAGCCAGCGTTCGGTTAGTGGTGGAGTTTGCACCACCTTGGGCATATTTGCTTCTAACTCCAGACCCACGCTCTGCGCTTAGCCTGTGCCACACCACCAGCCTCCTGTTTTGAAGTTTCACTTCTGAACATGCACTCAGAGTCCCATTAGTTCTGTCCTAGTTTCTCCTTAATCCAAGGAGTTTTAACTTGACTGCCTTTTTACAAGGCCTGGGAAGCCTCGTAAACAGTCGTAGTGGGCAACGCAGTGCCAGGTTTGCGTGGCTGTGTCACGGCTGCCAGAATGGCTTTGCTTCTACCTGCGTGTTTTTCCAGGCCTGTTCCAAGCAGAACAGAGAAATGTAGAAATCCACTGTGGTGACATAGGGATGAGAGTGATGTCCTGCAAACCCTTCTTCTGCATAAGACAAGCAAAGGGGTTTTCTCCCTTGATATTGAAGTTGCCCTTTTAATCCTTTTAGAATCGATAGCAGTAGGTATGAGCTTCTAAACAGGAATATTGTCAGCATTAATGATGACGTAAAATGAGTATCCCATCTCATCTGTTCCATGACATGCTCCCAAGAATTAGGCACTGTTAGCGTCTCCATTTTGAACATGAGAAGTTGAGCCTTGGGTAGGTTAAGTAAGAGTTCCCAAGTGACAGAGTTAGGAAGTAGTGAACCCAGACTCCAATGCCGTGCTTTTAACTAGTAGCGCTGTGGATGGTGGCTGAGCCTGGTCATTTCCACACTGTCCTAATGGGACTCCTGGGGGAGGCGGCCATCTTGGGAAATTGCAGTTCCCTACCTTGTCCAGACTTTGTTTTTCACATAAAACAGGCAAATCCAGAATATGTAGGGAGTGTACCCACTCTACCCAGAGCTACGTGCTGAGGCGTGGTGCTCATCTTTGTCTCTTTCTGCCTTTGGGGGACTCATGAGGGAGAGAAGATGGATTCCAGCGTACTGTGATTAATTGGGTGTGCTTCTTAATCGGGAATCTGATTTAACTGATTGGTTTAAAAATCCTATACATGTTTTGTGTGTGTGGTGCTCAGGAAATTGGAGCCAGCTTAGTTCATGGCACTGCACTTTGTGTTCTTTGATACTTAGGGGCCTTTTGAACGCAATGTAGGTAATTGGCTGAAGTAGTGTATAGCTAAGATAGATCCAGATAACCATGTTGTTTACAAAAATAGTGAGAATAATAAAATTAACCATGATCATGGTGACCACTTTTTAGACCTTGCTATGTATTAGGTGATCCGTATATGTTTTCTCATGTACTTTTTAAGTTTTAAAAATTCTATAATTCAAGGTCTCATTCTGCCTGTGTTACAGAAGAAGAAACCAAGGCATGCCAAGGTTAAAATAATTCAGTTGAGTGTGGCTTGCTAGCTAAGCGGGTAGCAAAAGGTAGACTCAGGGAAGGACTGGAGTCCTTCTCCCAAATTTGAGTAGCCGAGTGTTTCAAGGTAGAGACCAGGGGAGGCCTAGGGCTGCGTGAGGACAGGCAGGAGGATGGTAAGTGACATCCCCTGGCTTTGGTTTCTTCCTCTGTGTTGATGACAGCAGGAAAGCCCATTCCCCACACACTCGGAAACCAGCCCATCTGTGCCCATTATCTACTCTCAGGCACATGCTGTCTTCCAGGTACTTCCTGACATTTTTTCCCCCGAGGGACCTGAATGGCACACGGTGGCTGCTCACCTTTATATCACTGCAGTAACACCGAGTGGTAGGCAGACAGAGGTGGAGTAGGACGTGGGAGTTACTCATCCTGCTGAAAGTTCAAGTTGAGAGCCCTGAACCCCAGCTACGTAGGATACCCCATAACTTGTTTTAGGCCCTAAATGTCATGTCATTGTGCTGTGTTTCTTAGGATCTGATTCAGTCTCGGGTCTTAGAACCTCATTATCTCAGTTCTGTGCATGTAGCACAGAGCAGCCTAGGTCATCAGATTTGACATCCAGGGAGCAGTGCCAGGACCAGCCAGGTCTTGCAGCAGCAAGTGTCAAGAGTATTGTAACCCTCTGAGCCACTGTCCCCAAACATGATTCCATTTGCACCCTTCCTCCTGTGGTATCCACAGGGAGGGCGCCATGGAGATCATAAAGCCTCTAGTGTGGCCCTCTCTCCTCTCCCCAGAGAGCAGCATCTCCGTGGAGGTGGCCAGCAACGCCAGCGTCGTCCTCGAAGGTGAGGACCTGCACTTCTCCTGTAGTGTCCGCACGTCGGGCAGGCTGCAGGGCCGCTTCTCTGTCATCTGGCAGCTCGTGGACAGGCAGAACCGGCGCAGCAACATCATGTGGCTGGACCGAGACGGCACCCTGCAGCCAGGCTCGTCCTACTGGGAGCGCAGCAGCTTTGGGGGCATCCAGATGGAACAGGTGCAGCCCAACTCTTTCAGCCTGGGCATCTTCAACAGCAGGAAGGAGGACGAGGGCCAGTATGAATGTCACGTGACCGAGTGGGTGCGGGCAGTGGACGGCGAGTGGCAGATCGTGGGCGAGCGCCGGGCCAGCACCCTCGTCTCTGTCACGGCTCTCGGTGAGTGAGTGTGACCCTGGCGGGGAGCTCCCGCGGCAGGCAGCTTCCCTGACTCCTCGGGGTAGAGTTCTGGCAGGGGAAAGTGGCACCTTCCCCAGGGTTTCATTGAAGGGACTCTTTAGGGCAGTGCGGGCGGGGTTGAAAGAACCAACAGCGCGTGGTGGAGGGCTTGGAGCTGGCAGTGGCTTCTCTTAGGGCTGGGGTGGTGTTATCAGGAGTCCAGCAGGTGGGTCTCACCACCCAGCAGGAATGTGGCTGCTGCCTAAACTGGCCTGGAGGAGGAGAGGTGCGATTGAGTACTGCAGCCTGTCTGTCCTGCTCTCTATAGCCCAGCCCTCTTGAAAGTGGACAGAGCAGGGTAGAAAATCCCTTTTATTTGGCATTTACCTCTTTTCGAGTTGAGTCTAAGCACTTGAGTTTGATTGTCCCATTTTTGACTTCTCACCTGGCTAGAGGAAAGGCATGTTCATCTTACAAGGAAAGGAAGAGGATGAAGACAGGCGAATTTGCCCAAGGTTGCAGCTGTTAAATGACCGACCAACAGTGAACTCAAAACCCAAGACCAATGACCCATCTAAAAGTTTTTTAAAGCCAGAGTTATCTGCTTCTCTTTAAGGCCCTTACATAAGAAAACTATTTCCTCATTAGCACAAAATGAAAAGATACCTTGAGATTTGCTAAAACTAAAGAATATTAGATTTGCTTCTCACGGGGCAGTCAAAGAGGCTTCCATCGGCTTTAACTGTCAAATACAGTCAGCATGTTAATTTTTCAAAGACAAGCATGCTGCTTTGCTGGGAAGATGACTTGTGCTGTCAGGTCTCTTGTTTCTCGGGAGGCGGACATCAGTCGTCTTCAGCAGCTTATGACCCGCTCCCGGGGACCGTGTCACCACCTCTGCACAGGCAGGGCTGGGGTGCTGTCAGAACGCCCGGGACAGATGGGCACCTGAGTGGATTAGCCGAGACCAGGCCTTCCATTGCCCCTCCCCTCTGGGATTGGGATTACATTTTCAGAAGCTCAGTCCCAAAGGTGGACCTGCTCTCTGCAGTAATTATAGATCAGATTTCTGGCTCCCATGAGATTTCTGTTGGTACCGATGCTGGACACCACTGCGGCCCCTCAGAGGTAAATGTGAGGGACCCTGTGGATATCCCATACTGTTGGCTTTCCCCATCCAGAGGGCAAGGAGTATCATAGAGCAGTTAGAGATAGGATTGCTTCTCTAGAAGTCACTTTATGGCTTCAGGTGATCCCCGCCCTGAGTATTTTTAAACTCACCTTACAGCTGAAGAGTCCCATAGCCTGGGCACACTGAGCTGGCACTGCCCTGGGGTCTGGGGCCAGCTCTGCCCACCTGACCCTCCCTCCAGGGCACCTCTGGCCAAGCCATAGCCCTGGAGGTCCAGAGGGGTGAGCTGGGGAAGAGCAGGTGGGTGCCCTGAATGGAAGTTGGCTCTTCAATCTAGAGGGCACAAACCTTCACATTGGCCCAGGTGGGTACAGATCCCCTCTTGTCAGGGAGGTGATGGTGACAAGATGTCTGGATGAGGTCATAGATGGGACATTGTTTAAATGCCCAGGGCCATCATGACTGGGCGGGGCAGTGTGGACACTGTGCCCCATGACTGGGACATGCCTGTGTTGACCTGGATGTAGTTGTTGGCATGGAGAAACTGACTCCCTGCAGAGTGAGACCAAGAATACTCCATACAGCTCTCATCCCCTGAGCTCCATCTTCCTCCACTCTTGTAGCAATACAGGCTATACACAGGTGCGCATGTAACTGTTGAAGCATCTTGGTGTTTATGATGGGCCTGAGTCCTGAAGTCTTTATAAGACTATATATTGTGAAATCCAAGTTGAAGATCCAGAGTTCCCAGCAAATTTCCCCTACTTATTCCCTGACAGCCACCCAGGAAAGCCAGAAGTTTCATTCTGTGCCTTGTCTCTCACCTTTAGAGTTAAGTACTTTCCTTTATGTCTGCTTTGTATCTTGAACATCAGACCTTTTTAACAAAATATATGCCCCGTGCTAAGTACTCCTGCAAGCAGTTTACAAATACTCATCCGATAAATCTTGAGAGGGACCCATTTTACAGATGGGAAAACGGACAGAAGTTAGTAGCTTGCTCAGTGTCACTCAGGGACGAGGTGCACAGAGGGAGAGCTGCCTCCAGAGGCTGTGCCTTAATTACTGTGTCCTGCTTCCCGCAGCAAAGCAAAGGCCTCAAAATCAACTACATGCCAGTTTGTTGCCTGAGTGCCGTTTCCTGGCATCTCAGTGTGGGGCAGTTTTGACTTGCCTGCGCCCTGTAGAAAGGGACATAGGCCAC